>NC_089513.1:24573523-25243523 GCF_036850995.1 Saccopteryx leptura | reverse complement strand
TGGGCCATCTTTGCTCCAATGGAGCCTCGGCTGCAGGAGGGGAAGAGAGAGACAGAGAGGAAGGAGAGGGGGAGGGGTGGAGAAGCAAATGGGCGCTTCTCCTGTGTGCCCTGGCCAGGAATCGAACCTGGGACTTCTGCACGCCAGGCCGACACTCTACCACTGAGCCAACCGGCCAGGGCCGAATCTTTTTTTTACTTTAGTGCTATGTACTGTGCTATACTGGCTCCACACCATAGAAAAAATTAATGTTAAATAAGAAGTAGGGTGTGGAAGTTAACAAAATTATGGCACCCATTAAAAATATACACCACTCTATAGTTTCTGTTCACTTTTTTATAAACTTAAAACTTTACAAACCTAAAAATAAAATTTTAATTAAGAAACCTAGTACTATTAGACTCATCATTAGATGTTGTAATTTAATAAAGAATTACTTATACTGATCAATAAATTTTAATCCAATGACTTTATTACTAGCTGCAAATATAGAAAGCAACACAAAATAAAGAACAAACTTAGAGGAAGATTCTAAAAAATCTTCTTTAAGTGTCATCTGTAAGCAGATTGATGTATATTTAGCACATTTTAATGACAGATATTAACAAATTAACCTGTCAGTCATCTGGCATTAATGAAGCTTTCTGTTTCTAAGAACTTTTAAAGCTTACAAACTATTTGCCTAAGCTAAGCACACCTTTTAGAAAACTTAAGTGATTCCTCTTAATGTAGGACGCATATGAGAATGTCTTGATATAGATTTTTTTTATCTTATCTGCTTTTGTCAGATGTTTCTGCAGAGCTGCTAAAGCACTTCTACACAACTTTATGCTGAATAGGAGGTGACAGAAAAGGCTTCTTATAAATAATAGATTCAGTGTGCTAATTTGAAACTAATTCTATTGTTGACAGATCCTTGAGCAGAAATGACACAAGATAGGAAAGAAATAGAAAATTCCAGTGTGGATCACTGACTTACCACTAAGATATGGTTAAGTTCAAATATGCTTGAGAACCTGGAGGGGCAGCTTGGCAGAAATCTATCTACATCAGGACCTATGCAGCTTCCAGGAAAAGAGATCTAGAAACAACACACTTGACTCTATAACCAAGTTGACTTCCCAAAAGAAGCCATCCTTCTGAACACATACAAGTGAACTTGATAGCAGCAATGTGTTTCTAATTGGCCCATTGTGATTTATAGAGTGAGAGAGAGAGAGAGAGAGAGAGAAAGAAAGAGAGAGAGAGAAAGGAAAGAGAGAGAGAGAGAGAGAGAGAGAGAGAGAAGCCACAGTTACAATTAACAGATGTGCTTTTAAACCAAATCTACTAAGGCAGAGCTCAAACTTTAACATAAATGTGAATCAGTGGAGGATCTTGTTATAATGCAGATTTTGATACAATAGGTAGGTTGAGGAAGATGAGGCTTATGATGCCATGTTCCAGAGACTACACAAGGTCTCAGGTATTGCAATCTATGGATCTAAGAGATTAGGGTCCGCGATGGAAATGTTATGGTGGTTCTTCCATAGACTATGACAAGCAAAAGAGTGAGGTATTCTACACTTCGTCACCAGACACTGAATAGGTTTGGAATACCACAGGTTGCATGCAATCCAAAGACATCCACCTCATTCGGCATGGCAGTAGAGCTAGCAGATCCTGAGAGAGGAGGCCTCCACCAGGAGCAGCAGGCCACACTATTGAGTGACATAGATTTTGATCTTCATTCTGTAATTTACTAGTACTGTGACCATGAGCAACTCACATAAACACTTTAAGACCCAATAACATTATAACATAAAGATAATTAGCTCATTGATTAGTGAGGACTAAATGAGAAAATATGTGGAATACCAAACACAGTGGATGACATATGAATGTGCATTTTTTACTTTCTCTGTGGGCTCTCATTTCTTCATCTGTAAATGGAGGCAGTATTGTAATTGTTCCCTATTTCACAGGGTTATAGTGAGAATCCAATTAACAAATGGATATAAAATGAATAACTGCAATGGTTTTAGACCCTCATTGTGATAATTCTCTATGTTCCCAAGGAGGAAAATAGAAAACTCCCCAAGATTTTCTTTGTAGCTGCTTTTTTTCCTGCATAAACTAGCTAGACTGGGTGCTATTGTTTGCAGATAGAAACTCTGACTAGTATACAATAGATTGCATTTGTAATTTTTTGGAAGCTGCATATTATGACAAAATGAATATGTTCTGAACCAAATATTTAGAAAATCTTGGACAGACTTTGGAAAATCTACCAAAGCCTTGCTCAGTTAAATCTGCTCAATCAATTCCACTCAAAGGGAAAGTAAAATTATACATCTGAGAGAGACCCACAGTACCTTAATAAATATTTGTGCAATAATGTAATCATATTGTAAAAAAGAGGGATTACTAATCTTCTTTTTTACACAAGTATAAATTCTAGATAGAACCAAGATTTACACTAAAAAAATTAATAAAAGATGTCTTAGAAGAATATGTTAATTTTGAAATAAATCCTACAATGGAGAAGGTAGTAAAATTTGGACACAGTACCTAAACACGATAAATTAATGATTGATAACTGTTATTACATTAAATATTTGAATGGAACTGGGTTTTTTTCATTTCTATTTCTGAAATTTCATTGTTAGTATATAGGAATGCAATGGATTTTTGTAAATTGATTTTGTATCCTGCAACTTTACTGTATTTGTTTATTGTTTCTGATAGTTTTATGGTAAAGTCTTTGGGGTTTTCTATATAAAGAATCATGTCATCTGCAAAAAGTGACAATTTTATTTCTTCATTCACAGTTTGGATGCCTTTTCCTTTTTTCTCTTGCCTGAATGTTTTGGCTAGGGCTTCCAGTACTATGTTGGATCACAGTAGTGAGAGTGGACACCTCTATATTGTTTCTGATCTTACAGGAAAAGCATTTAGTTTTCCACCACTGCATGTGATATTAGGTGAGGGTTTGTCCTCTATAACCTTTATTATGTTGAAGTACTTTCATTCTATAACCATTGTATTGAGTGTTTTAATCATAAATGGATGTTGAACCTTGTCAAATCCTTTTTCTGCATTTATTGATATGATCATATAACTTCTATCCTTTGTTTTGTTAATGTGGTGTATTCCATTGATTGATTTGCATATGTTAAACCATCCCTGTGCCCCCGGAATGAACCCCACTTGATTGTGATATATTATCTTTTTAATGTGTTGTTGTATTTGATTTGCTAGACTTTTTGCATCTAGATTCATCAAAGAATGTAGTTTTCTTTTTGTGCATCATCCTTGCCAAAAAAGAAAAAATAACCTCCAGAAGCAAAGTCAAAGGCATAAAAAAGTAAAAAAAATATTTTCAACACATCACAAAAATCTAATTTGTTAGGTATAAAAATCTCCTATGAAAAATGAGAAAGAAAGCAAGAGCCTAATAAGACACTGAATTTGAACAATTATTTCAAATAAAAATAATAGTAACTCAGAAGTCTTTAACATAGAGAAAAAAAACTTATGTGTGTAAGGTAAATGCACATGGGAGTCATAAGATACCATTCATATATATCCAATCAAATAATTTGACACCAGTGTGTTTTGATGGGGCAAAGAGGACTATTATTCTTAAACATTGTTGATGGGAGTATAAAACGATACAAATTCAATGAAAAAATACCAGTCATAGCTATTAAATTATTAAATGTGTTCACATTCAAGGTTTAATTTTTAAAAATTCATGCTCAAATATGATACTAGGGGACCCAAAATAATATTCATAGACTACTGCAACATTGCTTAATATAGAAAAAGATTAGAAATAATCTAAATATCTGTTAATAAGGAACTGGTTAAATAAATGACAGTCACTCCATACAATGAAATGGGGTCAGTTTTAGGGCTGGTGTTATGTGTATGAGAAATGCTGAGACAGAACAGTTAAAATAGTTTAGGTAAAAAAATCAAGATGTCAACAGTACTTACATATCATTACATATTTTCATAGGCAATATTTACTTTTATATATGTACCTTGTACATATAGAAAGCCTTAATGGGACTACATAAGAAACATCTAACCGTAGAAGACAACTGCCTGATTAAAGGCCAAAAGCAGTCTAACATTTTAGTTTGTATATGTTTGCATTTTGACTATTGTACAATAGGAATACATTATTCATTCAAATATTGATTAATGACAAATAAATGAAGACAACAAAATAGCAGACTTCTGATACCACAGTTATATGTGACTTCTCTAAATTAAGAATGCTAGAGGCAGAGCTAAAGGCAGAACCGTGTTTAAAAACAAGATTTTTTAACTCCAAGATCAGAATTTTTGAATGATATTACATTCATGTTTTAAAAAAATTCTCCAAGGATGAAAGAAGTAACTTAAGTAATGGAATTTTATATTAATGTGAACATTTTCACATAGATGTGAAAAGACAGACAATAGCCTTCCAGAGGATAACCAAAAGAATCACAAAACCCTGTACATTGGGAACTTATTGACTTGTCCAACTGAAACCTAATGCTGTGTACATTGTACTTTGATTTTCCAGAAGAATGCCTTGACATGCATCCGCACATTCTTTTCTTCTGAGTCTGTAGACTCACTATTAAAACCAGCACATTTTTTTTTTTTGAGTAAAGCTCCACTGTGAGCCAATTAGGCTTAAGATTGGGTTAAAACTGAATAACCAGGAATTCATATTACATGTTGTTAACAAACATTAACTTGAAATCACTAACTAGCATTCTACAGCTTGCATGAATCACAGCTTCAGGGATTGCCCATCTTTAATGGCCTGCAAGAAATTTCTATTCCTCTTGCTAGAACATGCCCCCTGCTAGAATGCCCTTTCAAATAAAAGAGTTTAAAACCATGAAAAAGTCAGTACAGGCTCTAGTCTGTTAGCTCTAAGTCTATATATACACAGTAGTTTGTAACAGTCAAAAGGCACCTGCCAATTTTAGATGAAGAACAAATTGAAAACAACTAAGAGACAATATTTTTCTATGTTGCTTAAGTGAATTATGTCTCCAAAATATTTTTTCTAGCAATTTCTTCAAATGGTTATAGTAAATTAAAAGTTATTGCCCATTTTGCTACTTCTATAATAAAAATGACTTACACTGAATGATATAAGTATAATACAGGTGATATTTTTAAGACATTAAATTGAAAGTATTTTTGACTTTTATAATTCCAAGAGCTTAACCGTTTACAGCATCACAGCCATCTTTTTATATGTTCCAACAAGGTCTAATGATTTAACATAATGGGAAAAATTATCTCTAAGAAAAATTAATTAATATGTTTCTAGATATTTTGTCTAACATTATAAGACAAGTCAAAACTGCATCAACACCTGTGACAACAGGATGGAAGCCCCGCCTTCCCCACTGTCGCATAAACTCAGTGTGCATTGGGTACACTAAAGTTCTGTAGTGAGCACGGGGCAATAACAGCGTCTTGACTGGGGTGATGAAGGGCAGCAGCGGTGCCCTGGGCAGCTTGTGGGTGAACTCAGAAAGTGATGTGGAAAGAGCTTGCAGCTTTTTAGGCAAAGATGTTCATCAAATAGCACCAGAAAAGGAAAAGAAGAAAATAACAAAGCTGGCAAAAGTCACTATGGAGATTCTCAGAATGCTTGGAAGGATTTAACAGGCTAGAGGAGCTTCATTAATGGATGGAACACGATTCAAAGAAATCTTATTTATTAAAGTTAGCATAACTATTCTGTATCTCCTACAGTTTGGGTGATCTAGGATAACATGGGTTGTACATATGCTGGTAGCTAACAGGATAGAAATAGAAAAATAATAGAGTCTAATACATGCTCTAAAAGGAAATGATACATGGTATAGAAAGTTCATACACATATTCACACAAGTGGCTGAGTATGGGTCATAAAGACTTGTGCATTTTATGTTTTAAACAATTTCTTCTTGCATTTTCCCAAAATACACATTCCTCAGATGGGACTCAGCCTTTCTGCCTACTGCAAGAATAATAGAAAATTAAATTTTTATAAAAGCATGTGGCCCGTGTCAAATCATAATGACTTTACCTGTAATAAAGGGTCTATTAATATGGATGAGTTCAAAATGATCTAGTTAATCGGTTTGAGACATGATGAAAATCTATCAGAGCAGAAAAAGAACTAAAAGTCTATACTTTCAAAAGCCAAGAACAATTAAATCCTCAAAAAAAAAAAAATGTCCAAGGGAATTTCACAACTGTGGGTAAGTGAAGATGAAGAGACTCAAAGATATTGTTCAGTTAATTTCCTGCCATCGGGAGATTGCTTCTTGTGATGGAGGTGGAGCTGTAAGCATGCCTTCTCTTCCCCAGTCTGCTCGATACTAAAGGGACAAAAGCCTTCTGTCTGCTCTAATTCCAATATCTCCCAAGGATGGAGATATATCTCCATACTGTTACCAAGGGGCATTTGTGCTGTTGTTCTGTTTGGTGATCTGGGGGATTACATACATAAGTTAGATTATTTTAAAAATTGTTTGTTATAATTCATTACTAGCTTTTGAAATCCATTTAGAGTTGGAATCTATGTATAAGGAAACAGACTAGAGTAGACTATAATAGACGATATCAAAGCACCTCTTACCTAAGAGTGTGCCTTATAAAATTTTTGTTTCATTTCTGTGTGCATGGATTTGTGCTGAATCAGTGTTAATCATATTTAATGGTGAAAAACGTTTATAATTTAAAAATAAATTTATGTATTGATTTTAGAGAGGAAGGGGAAGAGAGAGAGAGAACATTGATTTGCTGCTCCACCCATCTATGAATCCACTAGTTGATTCCTGTATGTGCCTTGACTGGGGATCAAACCTACAACCTTGGCATATTGTGATGACTCTTTAACTAACTGAGTATCTGGCCTGGGTGAAAAAGTGTTGAAATGCACTGAATGAAATGGATAAGAGTTCCTACAGGTTCAATGTAATAGACACAAATTGCTGTGTGGGAGTAATTTTATAACATGGGTCTCCACAAAATGGTAGCACTTTTTATCATTTTCAGCTTTTCTTCAAATGTCGTCACAAGAGATCAAACGTGGTGGTGCCTCATTCCAAATATTCTTACCCGGAAAAAGGCTGCCTTGTTGCTAATCCTCTGGACTAGCTTCAGTCTTTAGTATATCTCTGTTTGCTTCAAGATAGTAATTCTGGTTTGTATATCATCTCAACTTTCTTATACATTTTCCTCAATGTATTGCTGTTTTATGTTTTGATATTGTTAAACAATCGTCTTCAATCTACTTATGCCAGGAGCCTATAGTTCATGTTTTATAGTAACAGGGTTTGAAAACATTAAACAACAATCAATGCAAGTATAGTATGCCTAGTATTGAGATATGTAGTTTAGGAAATAATAATAAATAGTAATGTTTCACTGTTAGGAAACATACAATCTAGAGGAAGAGGGAAAACATTAAAAAAAATCTTTCAGAAATATAAGACATTATCTAATTAAGAACTAAATTGTATGAATGGTACAGATGATAATAACTATAGCAGTTCAGGGGAGAAATTGATGTTCAAAGACTAGAGTTGTCCAGAACATTTTAGGATGGGTACAAAACTAGAATCCATCAATAATAATATTACAAGGTGAGTTCGTGATTTTTTTCTTCTTCCAGGGAGCCTGGGGAAATATTACAGTAATATAATGTTACAATAATTAAATATATAGAAATATAGAAAAATATTAAAAAATATATATAGAAATAAGTTAGATTATAACATTAAAAGCCATTAAGGCAAATGAATAAGGCTACACTAACCTAGTATGTAGAGATGTAATAGGCAACACCATGCCCTCTGTGTAGGGCCTAGTCAGTGTGTGTGTGAAATACCATGTAAATAGAAAGAGCTCCCTGTGGGGAACTCCCTAAAGAGTGGCTTGATGTGACAATCCTATTGATTAGAAGGCCTTAGAAGCTCCCTGCAAGGAATTGCCTAAAAGGGGCTAGATGTGATTAACACCTGCTTGAAGGCATATGACAGAAAGGGTACTTAATCCAATAGGGCCCCAACTGCAGACAGTTGTCCAGACTCCAACGTTGAACGTGGATCATGCCCATGCCGCTCTGACCAAGGACAATGAAGAGGAACATGCCGATGGGCCCCATTAAGCTGTACCCAAGCATGCCATAGGATTTGTGAGTAATAAACTGCCTGTGTGATTCTTGCAACTGACTTGTGTGTTGGCCATGTCTTTCCTCTGTTGGCGATTGGTATTGGTACCTATAAGCAGAATCCTCACAGCTGTCTCGAAGAGGCCACCAGCCCTGCTGTTAAGCAGGAGTGTCTCACTGCATGGGGAAGTTGAATTGGGGATGCCTGAACAACATAGAGCTGAGGCTCTACTGGGACAGGAAAATAGGACAAATGAGAGTTTTGATGATACGAAAACGAGAAGGAGGATGGTAATCCCAGAGAATGGGATACCACTGAAGGGAGGCCTGGCTGGGATTTACCCTGGCAGAGCCCTGGGCAGCAGGAAAAAACTGAGGAGCTTCAGGAGGGTGGAAGGCCATGGAACATAAAGGTGAAAGTGTGTTAAAGATAACTCAATGTATTTGGAACTTTTCCCAAGCCAGCTCATAGTCATTGATGCTAAAGCAAAATGTGGAGAAAGGTCATAAATTAAAAAGTTGTGATGGGGGTGGTGGGGATAACTGTTTGCTCCCTAGAATGACAGGATGTTACAGACTATGTCAAAAGATTATCAATGTTTTGGCCTAGTGACATCTCTCCTTTTAGCTAAAAGAAACATATACTTGGAAGGACTATTCTTTTTCAGAAACTGCTTAGCCAAAGGACAAAAACTGACACAAAGATAAAAGGACCTTTCTTCTTTATCCTTTCTAATTGACTTTTCCTGTGTGTAAGATGAGGTCTAATAATTCAAAAAAGTTGGCTTAGTCTTCTGCTAACTGTTGTCATCTATGAGAAATTGATTTCAGTAATTAAGAGAGTGGATATACTAGTAGGTTGAAAAATGAGTTGTTGAAGTTCAGAGGTAGGCAGAACAGGGTGATATATCAGCATCATGCTGTCGGTGATGCCACAGGCTTTGTCTACATTTTTTCTCTACCATTTTTAACTTGTGTCTTCTATTCTCACTTTGCTCCATGGTGGAATATTGCTGCTGGAGCTCCAGTCATCATGTCAATGTCCCAAGTGGGACAGTAGAGAAAAAGAGAGGGGCCTTGTGAAAGGGCAATAACAAGTGCCAACTGTCTGAAGCAGATAATTCCGCAATTTTCTTCCAACTCCATGAGTCTAAAGGCATGGTGCCAAGGCAACAGAAAGTGTATTATAGTATCACTATGGAGCCATTAAAAGACCCTCTGTACTCTTAGCACAATGAAAAAGATATAAATATTTTATTAGAAGAAAACCTAGAGAATGAATGTACTGAGACATTAGTACATAATTAGAAAATTATAGATTAATCATAATTATTATGATAAGATTTTAAAATATGCCTAAATATGGATGCAAGAACTGAGACTTGAACCTGGTAATATTACACAGCTAGTAAATAATAAGACCAGAATTTGAATTATCTGCTAAAAACAAATTCATCTAATTCAATATATAATAAAAAGAGAGGATACTATCATATTTTTAAAAACTACTTCCTTGAAACTTCCAGAATTGGAGATGGAGTTGGCAGGGAGGGAAGTCTGTAGCTAGAATCTATACCTGTGGCCACCAGAAACAAGTGCTATTTTTCATTTGTATTGTGTTGGTCAAATAAATTTATAAATATAATGTATATGTTTGTTCGCTTATAGTTTGCATTGGGTGTGGGGGACAAGCTATAAGCAGGCAGGGTCATTATAGCCTAAGGCTTAGTTTTAAGAGTAAGCCTTTTCTACCCTTTTAATACTAAGATCTTTTCAAAACTAAGCTTTTTCCTACACCTTTAACTGTTGCATGATGTGGGGTGATGCACTCTCACGAGGAATCCCATTATGCCTCAGATAAGTGACTTTGTATCAGAGACTTCCTTGTTTGTATATTGGATTAAAGGTTTTGATTTCTATACTATAAAAAGGGGTAGAGGAGCCCATGCTAGAAGAGAGCAGAGAAAGGCCATGTGGAGGAGAGGAGAAGCAACCAAGATGGTGGAGTGCTGAAGGAGAAGCCAGTTTGTACAGAGTTTGTGCAGAGAAGGAGATGGGGAACAGAGGTTGTAAGGCCAAGAGCCTCCATCGTGGCCATTCACATGCAGGTTCTATTGGATTAGGGCAGACGGTAAAGAAATGGCGGAGTCAAAGGATGGTGGGCCATTCTGTTTATTGGTGTTTCACCAAGACAGGCAAGCCACAAGAGAAGACAAGGGAAAAGCAGAAAACCTGCTTTTCCCATGAGGGGTAAGGGATCAGGGAGGCCCCTGCAATGGTGATAGCAGGAACTGAGAGAGAGCAATCTCCTAGTGTGCCCCACTTTATAATATAGAAATCAAAACCTTTAATCCAATATACAAACAAGGAAGTCTCTGATACAAAGTCACTTATCTGAGGCATAATGGAATTCCTCATGAGAGTGCACCACCCCACATCATGCAATCAGTCAAGGGTGTGGGGAAAAGCTTAGTCTTAAAACTAAGCCTTAGGCTATAATGACTTGGCCTGCTTTATAGCCTGTCCCCCACACCCAATACAAAGTATAAGCAAACAAACATATATATCATATTTACAAACTTATTTGACCAACAGAGGTGAATATGGCTGGTGAGGAAGAAACTTTTGATTCTAGGAAACTCGGATAAGTTAGTGGCTTTGGGAGCTATGAATGAAAAGGGAAGTGTTTTCCCACTGTGTGTATTTATTGTATGCCGGATACAAGCTAGGATTAAAGCTAATGGCCCACCAGTTCTTGGCTCTGCTATTTCATTAGTGTCTGTCCGAATCAAATGCGAGGGCCAGGCGGCTGTGATGGTGGCTGTGGTTACTGGCTTTACATACTCGTTTCACTGAAACACTAAAATATGTCTGCTAATCACTGAACCAATATAACAAAGAACAAAATATTTGCTGTAACAGCTCCTATAGCAACCTAGCTGAAACACCAGAAATTTCCTTTAACTAAATGTTGGGCGGATAAAATGTATTATGCTCACTTTGTTAAAGATAACACAAGGAGGCATCGCCCAGGTGATATTAATGTGTGTTGGAGATCGTTGTAACCTGGGGCTTGGTTTTGGGATTAAGCCTTTCCCACCCTTTTTGCTATAGGGCGGTACAATCCAATCATGCCTCAGAGAAGTGACTTTGTATTAGAGACTACCCTATTTTGTATATTGGATTAAAGGTTGTGAAGCTACACTATAAAATGGGGGCAGAACGGGACTTGGCGCTTGGTTCCTGAGGTTAGCATGAGAGAGCAGAGAAAGTAGAGCCAGCAGCAGAAGGAGGCCACGTGGAGTAGGCCAGGAGAAGCAGCCAAGATGGCGGAGTACTGAGTGAGATGCCAGTCTGTGTAGAGTTTGTATCTGGGATAAGGAAGAAAATGGGGAACTGAGGAGAATAAGGTTGGTGAGCTAGAAACCTTTGATTCTAGGAAACTCGGATAAGTCAGTGGCTTTGTGAGCACTGAGTGTGACTGGGTTTTGGAGCCCAGTGTGTATTTTTACTTGCCCGCCGGGTGCAAGGTAGGATTAAAGGTTATGGCCCACCAGTTTTTGGCTCCATGGTTTCTTTACCGACTGTCCGAATCCAATGCGAACCTGCATGTGAATGGCCACGATGGTGGCTCCTGGCCTTACACTAAAAATATTTTCTTTTTCCCAGAATGCCAAAGAAGCTCTGAAATATCTTTATTAAGAAATATCAAGAGGCTCTATCATAACTGAATCTTGAGTTCACCAAATAAAAGAAAGCAGAGCTATTTGGTTAATGAGGACTTTTTATAACATTGATAATGAAAAATGAACAGGAAGCTAAAAGCATGCAGAGAATTTTATTTGTCTCATTGGAACAAACTATATCTTATTTTTTCTATACAATCCTATGTGAGGATTAAACTATTCCATTAGTATTCCATTAGAAAATGAGATTAGAGCTGCTGTACTAACTCACAGACATCATTTCCATTAAATTTCATAATTATAGAGCCACATAATCTTTTCATTGCATTGTCCCAATTTAATATTTTCCTCTTCAATCAGATGCTGCCAAACAAAAGACAGATCTGAATAAACAGAAAGTGAGCCAGGTAATAGTGAACAATAGATTATGTGGAAAGCAATCATGACATTTCAATGGAAAGGAAAGTTAAGTTGGAAAACAATAGAAAAAGTAAAACAAAGCAGTAGAGAAAAAAATATATAAATTGAACAACAGAGTGGAAATGAGGAGGGTGGGACAGACAGAAGAAGAAAAGAAAAAGAAAAAAAGAGAAGTGGAGAAGAAGGAAGGAAGGAAGGAAGGAAGGGAGGGAGGGAGGGAGGGAGGGAGGAAGGGAGGAAGGGAGGAAAGGAGTAATTTTATTTTTTTTTTTTTTTTTTATTTTTCTGAAGCTGGAAACGGGGAGGCAGTCAGACAGACTCCCGCATGCACCCAACCAGGATCCACCTGGCACGCCCACCAGGGGGTGATGCTCTGCCCATCCAGGGCATCGCTCTGTCGCGACCAGAGCCACTCTAGTGCCTGGGGCAGAGACCATGGAGCCATCCCCAGCGCCCGGGGCCATCCTTGCTCCAATGGAGCCTGGGCTGCGGGAGGGGAAGAGAGAGACAGAGAGGAAGGAGAGGGGGAGGGGTGGAGAAGCAGATGGGCGCTTCTCCTGTGTGCCCTGGCCGGGAATCGAACCTGGGACTCCTGCACGCCAGGCCGACACTCTACCACTGAGCCAACCGGCCAGGGCCAGGAAAGGAGTAATTTTAAATCAATTGCAGATGCAAAATGTGCAAGCCAGAGTTCATTAAAAGGTTTGAAAGCCCCACACCCTTCTCAATCACATTCCTTCCTCAGCTACCCACATAAATGGACCCATATACCTGGTGTAGATTGTTGGGGTAGGGAAAGCAAAATAAAACAAAGCAATGTATAACAAATTGTATGAGAAGGTTCTTATCATGGTTCTGAAACCACTGTATGTCACATGACCTGTTTGGGCCTTACACTTATGGGCCTTTCTTCCTGTGGATTAAATGAGGACACTAGAATCAATAAATGTAAAGCCCGTTTGTAGTTTTAAGATTTTAAAGTTTATTTTTAGTTTCTCTCACTCTCTCTATCTCTTTGTTTATGTTGGTCAAATAAGTTTGTAAATGTGATATATATGTTTGCTCGCTTGTGACTTATATTGGATGTGGGGGACAGGCCGTGGGCAGGCCGGGTCGTTGTAGCCTGGGGTTTGGTTTTGGGACTAAGCTTTTCCCCACACCCTTGACTGATTGTATGATCTGGGTGGTGCACTCTCATGAGGAATCCAATTATGCCTTGGATAAGTGACTTTGTATCAGAGACTTCCTTGTTTGTATATTGGATTAAGGGATTTTGGTTTTCTACACTATAAAGTGGGACAGACCAGGAGCTTGCACACACAGTTCCTGCTATCACAATTGTAGGGGCTTCCCTGATCCCTTGCCCTTCATGGGAAGAGCTGGTTTTCTGCTTTTCCCTTGTCTTCTTTTGTGGTTTGCCTGTCTTGGTGAGACACCAATAAATAGGATGGCCCCCCATCCTCTGACTCCGCCATTTCTTTATCGTCTGCCCGAATCCAATGGGAACCTGCATGTGAATGGCCACGATGGCGGCTCCTGGCCTTACAGTTTATCTCTCTATTTTTCTCTATCTCTATTCTATTTCTATCTCTAAAAAATCCTCACAAAGAGACACATGTATCTTTGTGAAACACTCAGTCTTTGGAACAAAGAACAGGGGTTCTATTGAAATTCACCTCACAGGCTGATCTGATAATAAATTTCTAACTGGGCATTTCATGGTGGAGAGTGATGCCCAGGCATATAACTTCTTCAGTAAAAGGTTTATCTTTGCCTTAAGCAAGTCCTGTCCCTTCTGTCTGTGCCTCTAGGTTAGCATACTTTTAAAATGCTTCTCTTTAGGCCCCTCCTTTTAAAGTGGCCCACCCTCAAGAGAGTACACAATTGCAGCTATCCTGTAATCCAATCCTCGCCCTCATGTAATCTTCCTTACATTTCCTCCTTAATCTCTAAAGCATAAAAGAAACTGCGAATTTATTCTCTGGAGCATTTGAGATCTTGCTCTTGCCTATGTTCTCAATGTGGCTGAAGTAAACTCATTAAAATTCCCTGTGGGTTTGGATGTTCTCACATGGACAGTACCTAACACATTTGTTTACCCACCACTCCACCGCTGCCCCCACATAGTTGACTTAGAGCCTTCCAGGAGAGCGTGCTGACTTAACTGGCTATAATTGACTTAAATATGATGACTAGGCAAGAAAGTAGGCTTCAGCACCTCTGAGTTCCTCTTTGCTGCTCATAAATTTGGCCACTGAACCCTTTCTCCTAACTCCACTGAGTTCCTGCTACATGTGTGAAACATCTCATCCCTGACCACACCTCTCTTCAAATGGAAGTTCCCAGGCCACCTGTACTACTGAGGGACCCTGCTATTCACTAGTTGACAAATGTCTGAGATTGCATAATCCAATAATGCCATCCCTGTGAATGTTTGAGCAAGCTTCTAAATTAGCCCATCCCTGTCATCCCTGTCTAGAGAGTTAGCTTGAATACGAATAAACCCAGAATGGCACCCTTCTTTGAATGTTTTTGCATTGTTTTGTTGGTCCCAAAGAGAGCACTCAGTGAAAGTGAGGATGGAGTTTTCTTCAGAAAGGGTTCAATTACACAATCATCAGTCATCTTGGGAAGAGATTAACATTGAACCAGGAAATTAACATGTAGGAAGATGAGATTTAAGCAAAATATTTTTTATTCAAACTAAGATTTGATTGAACTAGGTGTTGAAACTTTGGGGTTCTAATGAAAACAACAACAACAACAAAACCCTGTCTTCTAGGTTTTTATATTTTGAGATGAATACTGCACAGGTTTAAAATTCTTATAAAGAGTCTATCAGAAAGCCCAGTTTTACCCATCGCTAAAAATGATCTTCCAAGCTCATCAGAAATATAGTTTAATATAAAGCTATTCTATCAAATTAAGTCCATAGTCTACCAGGAGAGTTCCTTAAAGTTTTCAGGCTAAATTAAATTAACTTTGAACCAGAAAGCTTCCCAGACCTAACTTGCTAGGGGAATAGATTGTTCTAGTAAACATATGTTTTGAATGTACCTACCTAAATTATTTCAAATTTAAATTTATATGGCATTAGATGCAATACTTACTTAATTACTTTCTTAAATTATGGGAAGTAGGCATAATATAACATTATTCCTGAGTCATTATGTATTACCTTCAGTTTTACCATAATAATATTTCAGGAGTTTCTGAAATATATAGATTATATCTCTCTGCAGCAAATAGCCATAAACAGATTTTAAAAAGCCTTTTTGACTATTTAACATACTCTGTCTCCTTTCTTGATACTGTATCAGGTATAATTTGATTTGCTTTATGTTTTTTCTTTTCATAAACTATTTTAACTCCTCCAATTGTGTATTTTACCTATTGCAGACTTGAAAATTTAGAGGCAAATAGTTATACTTGTGTTCAAATAGTATAAATAGTTCAAATGAATAAATTTTGAGCCATTGCATGAGGGGCATGTTATTTTTTTTTGAAGTTTTTTTTTTAATTTATTTATTAAATTTAATGCAGTGACATTGATAAATCAGGGCACATATGTTGAGAGAAAACATCTCTAGATTATTTTGACATTTGATTGTGCTGTATACTCCTACCCCAAAGTTAAATTGTCTTCTGTCACCTTCTATCTGGTTTTCTTTGTGCCCCTCCCTTCCTCCAACCCCTCTCTCCTTCTTCGCCCCCTCCCCCCTCCCCCCACCCCCCACCCCTGTTGCTATCACATTCTTGTTCATGTCTCTAGTCTCATTTTTATGTCCCTTCTATGTATGGATTCATATAGTTCTTAGTTTTTTTCTGATTTACTTATTTCACTCCGTATAATGTTATCAAGGTCCATCCATGTTATTGTAAATGATCCGATGTCATCATTTCTTATGGCTGAGTAGTATTCCATAGTATATATGTACCAAAGCTTTGCTGATTTATCTCCATGGGGAAGTGAAATAAAAGACAGGATAAACAAATGGGACTATATCAAACTAAAAAGCTTTTGCACAGCTAAAGACAATAAGAACAGAATAAAAAGACAAACTACACAATGGCAGACTATATTTGATAATATGTCTGATAAGGGGCTAATAACCAAAATTTATAAAGAACTTGTAAATCTCAACACCAGGAAGACAAACAATCCAATCCAAAAATGGGCAAAAGAGATGAATAGACACTTCTCCAAAGAGGACATACAGATGGCCAATAGCCATATGGAAAAATGCTCAACATCACTAATCATTAGAGAAATGCAAATTAAAACCACAATGAGATATCACCTCACACCAGCCAGAATGGCGCTCATCAACAAAACAACACAGAATAAGTGCTGGTGAGGATGTGGAGAAAAGGGAACCCTCCTGCACTGCTGGTGGGAATGCAGACTGGTGCAGCCACTGTGGAAAACAGTATGGAGATTCCTCAAAAAACTGAAAATCGAACTGCCTTTTGACCCAGCTATCCCACTTTTAGGAATATACCCAAAGACACCATAGAACGGCTCCAAAAGGAGAAATGCACCTTCATGTTTATGGCAGCATTGTTCACAATAGCAAAGATCTGGAAACAGCCCAAGTGTCCGTCAGAGGACGAGTGGAGGGGCATGTTATTGACACATGCTTTAGGACTTCTGTTTTTTGTGCACTCATAAATACTTCAGATGGTACTCATTTCCAGATCCGTTTGAAGTCTGTGTGTTTAAAATTGCAAGATGACTAAATTCCAGTTTGTTAAGATGACTGGAAGTCAGAAGATGGAAGCTTGTGGCAGAATCATGATTTCATGGTATGATTAGATGGCTTTTGTCATTATTGCTAATAAAGCAACTTTTGCTTTTATGTCATTCTCTGCCTGACAAATTGGTAACTGCTTCTTTTGCTATCGTCTTCGTTATCCACTGCCTTAGAACTGTTTAATAGCTTTTACTCCGGCAGGCATTTGATTAAAAGTCACTGAGATATTTTCAATGAATAGCACACTGTCTGAGTACAATTAACATTAAAAAATAAAAATAAAAGCAACAACCTGTTGTTAATCTTACACAGGTCAAAGTATTTTGTCAGTAGCAGAGGGGAATGTGCCTATCCCTGTCAACAGATGGTCTTGGGAGCATAACTTAATTCTGACTTTATTGTTAAGTTTTGATTAATTAAGAGATTTTTGTTTGGATAATAAATTATCCCTCTCAAATTGCAGGTTAGGGTTTGAAACAGCTTGCTAATCGTTTGCTTTTTCAAAATAGAGAGTCGTTAAGATCCCAATTAACTGCCATATGCTGGATTTCTTTGTTTTGAAACTGTTAAAAAAATGTGTTTCAGGAGATGAATGGCCTGGTCAAGGACTCAGAGGGGAGTCAGTCGATGTTATTTGAGGATGCTCGTGCTCTGTCATCTATCTCAGAAGGAGGAATGGTCCTGTTACAATAAGGTGACAACCAGGGACATACCGATAAAGAAAGTAGTGTGGGTTCTATAAGAAATCTTTTCCCTGGTTATCTGCTGTGTGAACCACAGTTATGGGAACAATGATAAATCAATCACTCAGTTCTTGATAGCATGGTAAAGGATCAATTCCATCTGCTCCTCAAGATGAGCTAGGTTACCCCTGCCACAATTTAGCATCATATTCTACTATACATCTTCACACCCAGACCAGATTGTCTGCTATTTCAACTAATGGCTTGACACCATTAAACCAACAGCGGAACCTTTACTACAAATAGAGACAGACTCAGAGAATGGCAAAAGGATGAGGAGTTAGTATCGTCTCCTAAGCAAGTCTGTATATATAGCCTGGCCATGCCGAGGGGATGGAGAGATAAAAATTACAGTGTGAGAAAGAGAATTCAGGCTGACTTATACCTAAACCTCATTTCAAGACAGATGACACAGAACAAAGAGCCTCAAAAAACACTAAAGGTCTTTGTTGTACTGCAAAAGGAAAAAGAAGGGCAAGCAAGCTGTGAGTGTAAAATCTAATGTTCCTGCAGTAATTTCTCTCAGCCATTTTAGCCCATTGAAAATGTTCACACTTGACTTGTACAAAAGAGAGCATTTTAGATTCTCATAACCTCTTTTCCTGATCTTGTTTTGGCTGGAAATAAAGTGTCCCTTACCTATAACCTACTTCTTTCTTAAAAAAAGTTTTCAAAAACACTACTCTGCTTTTGGGGTCAGATCGTAGAAGTGATAACAAATTGCCAAGGAAATCCGAACTTCACCAGCCTGGGTGGCCACTGCTGTGGCATCAAAGTCCAAACATGACTTCTGATGCAATATTGGCTCACACAGGAACAAAATAATTGCTCATGTGTGCTCAGAGCTAACTCTTCTTGGAACACTATTCCAAGCACTTTTTCTGCATTAACTAATTTAATCCTAGTTTAATGTCAAATACTGGATTCTTAACACTTGTTTCTATTTTTCTAGGAGCCTTACTTTTCTTTAATGGACAGGATTGACTGATTAATGGGAAAGAAGGGGGGAAAGACATCAACACTGACTTTCAGGTGAACAGCGTTAAAAGTGTGTGCAGTATGTGGGTTTAACCTGCCTGACTATAGTGTGGGACCCAGGTCATAGAACAGACTGCAATGTGCAGTCTGGGTCATAGAACAGTCTTGGAATATGTGTTAGGAAACCCACACCCAATGACAACTTTCTATTTGTGACTGTATTTGTGGCTTGCAAAAAATCTATTAACTTCATGGATCTTAGACCCCTTATCTATTGAGTCTGAAAAAAAGGGGGGCTGGTCTAAAGTGTTTTTGTTGTTGTTGTTGTTGTTGTTTTATTTTTACTTTTTTGTATTTTTCTGAAGCTGGAAACGGGGAGGCAGTCAGACAGACTCCTGCATGGGCCAGACCAGGATCCACCCGGCACGCCCACCAGGGGGCGATGCTCTGCACATCCGGGGCATCGCTCTGTTGCGACCAGAGCCAGTCTAGCACCTGAGGCAGAGGCCATGGAGCCATCCCCAGCGCTCGGGCCATCTTTGCTCCAATGGAGCCTTGGCTGCCGGAGGGGAAGAAAGAGACAGAGAGGAAAGAGAGGGGGAGGGGTGAAGAAGCAGATGGGCGCTTCCCCTGTATGCCCTGGCCGGGAATCGAACCCTGGACTTTCGCACACCAGGCCGACGCTCTACCACTGAGCCAACCGGCCAGAGCTCTAAAGTGTTTTTAAAGTTGCCTTCAGCTTTAGCACTCGGTAGTTATGATTTTAATGTGTGATGAATTTCTAAGTGAAGAACAATAAAAAGGGGATTCGTTTCACTGTGGAGCCGATGACCTAGGAGAAGAGCATCAACAGAGCCATTTAAACATAGATGGACCTGTTCTGTTTGATTTTTCAGTAGCTAGTTTCTGGCTTTTATTCTGTAAGAACTAGAAACCTCTATATAACTTCTAATCTAGTCAATTTTTGAAGTCAAATGACTTTTTTCTACACATTTATTGTTCTGAGTCAGAGGAAAATGAATTTTACTATAAATTATAAAAGTGCTTCAGCGTTAATAATTACAATCACATGAATAAAGAGTTAAAAAATAAAAGAAACAATCCACACAATTTTGAATTTGGAAAAGGCATGCATGATTAACATTGGGAGATATGAGCAATGGGTATTAACTCATTTAAATATGGAGATGCCAGTCCTGCCTACCTTCAAGAGCTATTGTGAAGATCAAATGAGCTGATGTGTTTGAAATAATACTTTTTTCTTAATCAAATGAGCTTGAAGATATCAACTGAGGACTTCTTTCACTTCCAAGGGTAGAAGCAGATTTTTACTGGGAGCTGCAGTAATAATCTCACATATTTGAAATCCTGAAAAGCCAAGTATTGAACAGGCAGAGGCCCAAGACATTGCCCTGAGGTAAACCTATTTTCCTCACACTTTCTAATAACTGACTTGTCATTTACATGAACAAAATGCAAATATCTTGTGAAAATAGTGTGTTCTCTAAGCCTTGTTCTGAATGATTTTAATTATATAATCAGATCAATTCCATGAAGGCAGATAGTTGTAATGAATATATAGGATTTTTGTAGAAATTGAGAAGAGGGAAATTTTAGAATAATTTTTGGTAAAAAGTTGATAACGGGAAGATATTTGGTTTCTCAAAGAGCAGAGAAAGAAGGCAGGTATGAGACTCGTGAGAATGAGGGAGACAGACTGAGTAAACAAACATGGAGGAAATTTACGGTGGCTTCCGGTAGATATTATAGCCTTTGAGTTTTTTTTTTTAACTAAGTTGAAGACTAGTTTGGAAACCTGTGAGACTTAGTTTTCCCAGTTCATTTATATCTATCTATATCTATATCATCTATATCTATATCTATATCTATATCTGTATCATCTATATCTATATCTATCTATGTACTATTTATATCTATATCATCTATATCTATGTCTGTCTATCTATCTACCTTGTAACAAGATAAAGAAAGCAAAACAGAGAAAGAGAAAGAATTACCTGGATTTGTCTGAAAATTCTTTATTTTAATTTATAGCCAATATACAGCTAGTATGCAGCCAAAAGCTCATGTGAGCAGGTCAGATTACTTTTTTTTTCTTTTACATCACTCATTAGTAAATTCTGTACAACTGTTCTATTGATTGGCAGGCCAAAAAGAACCTCCATTTTTCCAAAGACTTCCTGGTGTCTCACTCCTATAGGATCTCACCTGACTCCAAAGAGATCTCAATAGTTCTAATAATGGTATTCCCAGCCCTATAATCACACAGCATGCCACAAAGATAGGCCATCCCAAGCTGGTTTCTTCCCCCACACTCACTCCAAGGCTTATCTTGTGTCATTCCTGGGGCCAACCTTACACTCTAGGCCTCTGGTTTGCCTTCCTAAGCTCCAATCTGCCTGTGGTCATTTCTGCCTCCTCAGTAGAGCTGCCAGGAAGGAAATAATTGCACAACCCCATACCAGCCCCCTATCAGAAAGAGCTCTAGATGTCTCTTCTTGTTCTATGAAAAATAATCCCTTTAGGTTATCTCAAGTTAGTCTTTCTACACCTGGGAATCTCACGTTTTCTCCAAAGATCTTTAAAAAGCCAAAACAGGTGACTTTAACTTTCTATTTTACCACTTGTTTTCCTCTCAGACAAAGAAGTACAATGCCAATAGTGGAACAAGGAAGGGAAAGAAGAAATAAGAAAAAAATTAAATATCTTGCCACTATGGTGCCTATGTGTGTGTGTGCAGATGCAGCTGACTGTGCACACACACACTGCTCACAAAAATTAGGGGATCAGGACATGTGCAGATACTCCAGTACTTTCAGCCTTTTGTATAGTGCGTTTTCACCAAGGAAATAAAAGTTGGTTTTGCATCTAATTTGTATAATCAAACAACTTTCTTCGACTTGTCGTTTGCTTTTCTGATGTTCTTGTTTAATAAAAAAAAAATCAAATGCTTTTTCTTATCGCTTCCTATTCATTTTGAAATATCTCTTAATTTTTATGAGCAATATATATATGTAATGAGTCTAAATAAATTGACAATAATATCAACTCCTTTCCACCAGTACAGATAGATTGATAGATTACAGTGAAGCTGTAATCTATCAAACAATTAGTAAATAAGGTTTTGGGGACAAAAATAAAGACTAAAAACTATTTGGGATTACTATTTGCCAGGCAAAGGTACAAGGTTTTGAATGTATTGATGCAATAAATCAAAATATTCTTTTAAGAGAGAAACGCTATTTTGCCCATTTTATAGATGAGCAAACCAATGTTCAGGGGCTGTAGAGTAACTTGCCCAAGGTCATATAGCTTGGAAGTGCAGGTACTCAATGAGAACCTAGAAAGTGGCCTCCAGAATCACACTTCTAAAAATAGAATACAAATGTTTCTTCATATTCCTCTCCATGTATAGTAAAGGGATTTCTACCTCCTCCCTCTTTCCTCCACCCTACAAATTATAAACAGTAAAGAATTAAATACAAATCTTCAAGTCCTCTGGCATGTGTTAACCTTCAGATATTCTACTTAGACAGAATGGAAACAATCGTTACATTCTGCTTTCCTTTGCTTGGCTGTCAAACAACTGTTTTAAAATAAGCAGTTTCCTCTCTTCTGTCCAACTCTTTTTTTCCCGCAGTTCCTCCTACCCACAAACCATCCCTCTGTTCTCCTTACTCAAAAGGTAATTGTCCTTCAAATTTAGGTCCTATGTCCCACACTCTATAAAGTCAATCTCTTTCTATTCTACTTGGGGTGGGTATTCTCTTGTTAGTTTTCCTATATTTCAATACAGCAATGATGATCTTCAAATTGTAATGTGTTTAATTGTGTGCCTGGTGCTACACAATGTACATTTCTTTAGGAAAAGGTTATTACATGTCTTCACTTTACACCCCAATACCTGACACAAGCTTAACAAACAATAGGTATTCAATGTATGCTTTTCTTTCCTCCCTTCTTCCTTCCTTCCTTCCTTCCTTCCTTCCTTCCTTCCTTCCTTCCTTCCTTCCTTCCTTCCTTCCTTCCTTCCTTCCTTCCTTCCTCTCTCTTTCTTTCTTTTTTGAATAAATGAGGCATTTTTACAGGATCCGGGGAGAAGGAAGAACAAAAAAGTAATCAGTGTCTCTTGCTGTTGGGATTGTTGAGCTTTGGAAGAGGTTTGTAGTACATGTTTTGAAATTTATACTCCTCTTCCCTTTTCCCAAATAGAAGCAGCTGTCCTCTAAACTGAAGACAGAAACTTGGTCTGAAAAGCGCCGCTTGCTTTGTGCCTGCAGATGTCTCCAAGAACAGCTTGTGTGGGTGCAGATGCACCTGACAGCGCATATTAAAGGTTTGGCTGCTTCATTTCTCACTTTCACAAGGAATCATATTTAAATAAATTTTGTCTAACCAAATAATGAGTTCATCTCTATTTTGCTAAATACCACATTTTTGTTAACAGACCGCTTTTAGGGAATTGCTGACCGAGAAAGTGGTTGAGGATAAGAGGTCATAGAGTCGCTCCAGACTGCTTGCCTCCAACTGTAAATGATCTCAAGAGGCAACTAAACCAGGCAGCCCAAACCTAATCTTCAGTTCATGCTTACTTAGGAGGTGCTATTCAAATAGGTCTGGCTAAGTTTTCCTGTCTATCAGAGAACTCAACATACTAATGCATGGTGCCCAAATGCTGAGATACTCACCTGCTTTATGTGTTGTCACAACTTTAGGTTCACCCCACTCTACTTCATTTTTAGCTGCAAATGCTATGACTGTTTAATTAGAATAACGTCTTTGCTAGGCAATGACAATATTATTAGACCACTCCCTGCATTTAGAAACAGCTTCTGTTCAGATCTCATGTCCACTCAAGGATCATTTGGAAAAATTATTATTTCCGTTTCAATTACACCTCAAGAAATAGGTTTCTTTAGGGTTCACAATGAATGACTTTGGCATGTGCTCATCACTAGGTTAAAAAATAGAATGGGGTGCACCAATACTATGGTTCTGGCCTTATTTTTTAAGACATTGCTTTGATTTTGATGTCTGTTATACTCCTTGACAGAGCTCTTAATACAGACACCAATGAGCCCCCTAAAACTAAATCACGTGGGCATTGACCAGTCTAAATCTTACTTGACTCCTAGTAGCAGGTGATACTGTTAAACCCTCTTTCCACCTTGAAATACTTTCTCTTCTTGCTGCACTCTGTGACACATCAACTTCTTCCTATTCTTATGCTCTAACATGGAGCCCGAAAGAGAGTCCAACATTTAAAGATCTCATGGAGGAGAGAATGAGGCCACAGAGAATGCCAGAGGAATCCTCTCTCTAGTTTATTTCGTCAAGTCCATGGCCTTTTCATTTGCTCCAGATATGTCAATTACTTTCATATTTATCCATGCATATGGCCCTATCAGAGTTCTGAGGCCCAGACCCACATACCCACCTGCCTACTTAATTGCTCCAATGCATTTGTCCAGCCCCCTCAAATTCTGACAGAAGTGAACTTATGCTCCATAATGTCCCCCAAGCCTATTCTCTTGTCTTCCTATCTTCCAAAACAAATCCATTACTTTGTATGCAAACCAGAAAGCTAAGGGACACTTGAAGCATCTCTCAGTCCTTATCTGCCCTTATTTAAACAAATTACTCATTTATTTTATGAACATCTCTTGAATCTAATTATTTGGCTTTCCCTAGTTTCTACACCCTAAAAAGTTCCAATATTTTGCCATTTGGATCATTATGGGAGTCTTCTAATGGAACTCCCAATATCACAATCTCTTTCTTTTCTTTCTTTCTTTCTTTCTTTCTTTCTTTCTTTCTTTCTTTCTTTCTTTCTTTCTTTCTTTCTCTCTCTCTCTCTCTCTCTTCCTCTCTCCCTCCCCCACCCCTTTCTCCCCCCACCCCCTCCTTCCCCTTCCTTTCTTCCTTCCTTTCTTCCTTCCTTCCTTCCTTCCTTCCTTCCTTCCTTCCTTCCTTCCTTCCTTCCTTCCTTTCTTCTTCCTTCCTTCCTTCTTTTCCTCCCTCCCTCCCTCTTTCCCTCTTTCCCTTTTTTCCTTTCTTCCTTTCTTTCTTTTCTAAGTGAGAGAAGGGGAGATAGAGAGATTTTTAGCACCCAAGAGCCATTTTCAGCACCTAGGGGGCTGATGCACTAGAACCAATAGAGCCATGGCTGTGTGAGGAGAAGAGAGAGAGAGAGAAAGAAGAAATAAGGAGAGAGGGAGGAGTGGAGAAGCATATGGTGGCCTTTTCTGTGTGCCATGACCGGGAATCAAACCTGGGACATGCACACACTGGGCCAATGCTCTACTCCTGAGGCAACCAGCCAGCACCACAGTTTCTTCATTAACTATTTTACACCAAGTAACCAGAATGCCATTTAAAAATTACAGATCTGATCATGCGACACTTCTAGTTAAACTTCTCAATGAATTTCTATTTTTTCTAAGAATAGAGACCTAAATTCATAAAACAGCCTGCCAGGCTTCTCTCAGTCTGTCCCGCCTTCTCCCATCTTATTTTGTGCTTCTTTTCCCAGAGCTTTCAGTGGTTCAGCCACATTAGCCTGTCTCAAACATGCCTACCTCCTCCTACTGCAGGATTTCACCATATTATTCCCTCTGGATGCAAAGTCCTTTCTGCATCCTGCTTCACCTGGTTAACTTATACATGGAGGTTAGCTCACATTTCACCTTTTTTTGGAAGGATTTGTTGAACCTACAGATAATATCATGTCTTTAGTTATCATATTCTGTAGAACACTTCCAAACATTTAAAAAATAATTCTATTTAAGTAATTGTTTTTTATATATTGTATATTTCAGTGGACTGTCAGTTCTCTGAGGAATGAGCCCATTTGTTCATATTTACTACAATCACCCATAGCTAATTCAAAGATAAGCACAGTTAGATGTTAAAGTGGTCAAAGCAGATGTTATTTATTAATTACTTATGGTAGAGGAAGGCACTAGGATCCATTCTGATTTCTGTGCAAGTGATTGGACATTTTAGAGGAAGAATGAGGGAGAAGGGAGAGCACTGGCTCAGTAGGGTCAAGGTGAAAATGACAAAGGGGGTGGTCAAGGTCAATGTGATTGGTCCAGTGTGTCTGTTAGCTGGCAATTTGGAAGTTAGGGTTTTCCCTTCCACAGAGACTGGGAAACAGGAAGCCCCCTCCTTCCTGATGATTATATTTCAAAGGAATGGCTCTCAGATGCTTGAGAGACATTTCTGAGTTGTAAGAGATACATATTCACCATTGTAAAACCTTTTTAGTAAATCTCTAAGAAAGAGAGGTTCAGGAGCCTATGGTCAGGTGCTGGCTAGAACAAGCAATTAAAATTTCCTGGGAGTGTTGAGCTTTCTCAAGTGGCATTTCAATGGGGGGCGGGGGCATGACCTTAGGCTGCTAGAAACCATGCTACAGTTTGGTCAAGTGTCCTAGTGCAGGAGTTTGGACAGAGTGGCCAGACACTGAGAGTTCTGCAGTTCTCACTGGCACAGTGCCTGCCTAGAGCAGCCACTCAGTACACGCTTAGCTTGGCATGATGTAATACACTCAGTTCTTATAACATCACTGTGAACATTTTCTAGCTCATTCAGTTATTACACTTATTAAGGAAGGATTGTGGGCTATTTAACTGGATATATTGAACAAAGTGAGTTTCAGGTTCATTTCCTATTACATCATCATTTCAATGTACTCTCCCCCACCATCCCTAAACTCCACCCTCTCCTGGGTGATCTGCAAGTCAGGACACTTCTGGTTGCAGGTACAAAGATCTGATCCAAACCAACTTCATAGAGAGAGAATTTATTGGCTCATGTTACTGAAATGTCTAGGGAGAAAACTGGCTGCTGTACTGGGGATGAGATGATGATTCCAGGGCTCAATTTATGCTCTGTCTCTGGCTCTGCCTTCTGCTGTGTTGGCTTACATCTCAGGTACCACCTGATAGCAAGACGATGGGAACAGGTCCAGTTCATGCATCCATTCAAGCTTATATTCAGCAGCAGAGAGTAAGTCCACTCCCTCAAAGAGTCAAGCAAAAGTAGCTGCATTGAGGCTTTGGAGGTCTGATTGGCCTGATAGAAGTATGTGCCCATCCCCAATGAGATAACTGGTCCATAGGCATTGTTCACATACTCTATTACTGGGTTTGGGTTAGAGTCAGTTTCCTAAAATTTATAATCCTAAGAGTAAGGAAGAGGGACGGGAGCCTTAAACAGACACAAGGACTGTTTCTTACAGTGTTTGATGGACTGTCTTGTAGCTCAAAATTCAACAAATACACTTTATTTTGACATTTTATTATTTTCATTAAATAGTTCCTTCTTATATCTGTTTCAAGAAAAAGTGATATTTTAACAAAGGAAATTATATTCACTTAATATATATAAGTGAATGTTTCTAGCCTTCTGCTGTAAATATAATTTTTTTGAGAGAGAGAGAGAGAGAGGAAGGGAGGGGGAGGGTGGGAGGGGACAAGTGAGAGAGTGAGAGTGAGAGAGAGAGAGAGAAGTATCAACTCACTGTTCCACTTAGCTGTGTACCCTTTAATCACTTCTTGTATGTGCCCTGACTGAGTATCAAACTGGTGATCTCGGGGTGAAGCTGGTTGCCCCAGGATCTAGCTGGTACCCTCAAGATCTAGCCGGCAACCCCAGGATCTAACCGGTGACCTCAGTGCTCCAGGAAGATGCTCTGTACACTGTACCACCAGCCAGGGCTGCTATAAATATTTTTTCTTTAATTGTTTCAAGAATAAAAACATCCATGAACTCCCACCCACTGCCTCCATTTTAGGAATACTGACAAAAGCAAAGTTGTCACAGATTAAGCTCATGGGCAAGGACATGGACATTGTGTAGTGTCCTCAGTGTATGTGTGACCTACTTTTCCTTCTAATATCATCTATACTTCTCATTGTGAAAGAGCTTGAGAGAGACAGGTAGCTTACCTGTTAGAATTTCTAACTGCATGGATGCAGATGCTAGGATTGAGTTCAGACTTCAGTAGAGGGAGAGAGTAGGCATTCATTCTTCTACTCCAAGACATAGAGAGCTATTTTGTGCAATAATAGTACTTCTGAGCTTAACAGCACCTGCCAAAATAACACATTTGTAACCAGAAAGTAGCTCAACTCATCTACCAGAGCCACTTTCAATATATAATTGGAATTCTGCTGCCTCAACTCTGGGCTTTAGTGTCAGAATTATTTCTGGCTGTGTATCGCAAACACGATTCTATTTAGTATACATGGCTTTCTTGAATGCTTTGTTCTGGGAACCATTAACCATTGATTTGTGTCCAGGTACATTTATCATGTTATCCCAGCACAGTAATTAAATGGCTGGAGTCATTCTGTATATGAATACACTGTGCTCATTATTACCATTCCACTTAATTCAGCATCATCTGTAGATTTCTAAATATTGCTTCGGCATCATCATCTGGTACATGCTCAATAACATTCCTGCAATTTACTTGTCTTTCATTTCCAGCTGTGATTTTTGCTCCTTAAGTTTCATCAATTGGAAATCACAATATATATTTCTGTAGTAATAAAATTGCAGCTCTGAGACTTAAATACTTCATATGGTTCGTCCCCTGCCTTTAGAATGAATCTCATTCCAAAGTATTAGATTTCATTTTATTTTCACATATTATTGAGAATAGTGTTCAGTCTTCCTCCATGGCTTGTTGGGCCTTAAACTGCAAATATGAAAATGCTCTTCTCAGTTCTATTGCAGGGAGGGTAAATTGATTGACAATTTGTTCCATCTGGACCCACCACATTTTCTCCAAGGTCGTGCTTTTCGTTACTGCTCTCAGGCACTGACTGAACATTGTGGAGGCTGGAAGCAAGCCCATTCCAATAAGATGTGATACTCCTTCAACAGGTGACTTGGATTGGGGCCTTCCCATTAGCCTTGCCAAACCCTTCTCCGTCCTATGCTGCAATTGGAGACCTTCCTTCCCCAATCCTTCTCCCTCCCATCTCTCCTTCCTTAGGTGCTATGCCTGCATCACAATTGGAAGACTGTTCCTTTCCCCCTGATCTGTTCTCTAATATACTTCTGCCACTTCTAATCCCATCTTGATGTCTGCTTCTTGAAGGACACAAACTAACACAACTTACTATTAGAAAAACCTTCCTTAGTTTCAAGTATTATTCTACCAACCAGCAAAACAATTACCCTTTCAGCTTCTTCGGTGGAGATGAAAGGATAAAACATTTCTACATCTGAATAATCGCATATAAGGGGTTTGAAAGCATTCTTCCTTCTCATTAGTATGGGATTCCTGCAATTTAATATAGCGTTACTAACCTACACACTAATTTATTGTATCCTTTATTTCTACGAGGTTTTATATATTCTAAGGTAGATGTTTTTCACATTTTAACATTTTTGAAGTTGTAATATATTTTACAAGTACGGGTGTGTCATAATTTAAGTGGCACCCTTTTTACTTTAGCTGTAATTTAATAGAGTATTTTACAATCACAAGCCTCTAAGTTCTATCAAATTCTGTCTCTTCTTTCTCTACTGTATCTCTGTAGTGTGTGTGTGTGTGTGTGTGTGTGTGTGTGTGTGTGTGTGTGTGTAGAGCCTTGATCCCAAAATTTTATATCTTCCCCCACTTTATTTGGTTGGTGATTTAAAAAAAATTATTTATACATTTTAGAGAGGAGAGAGAGACAGACAGAAAGAGAGAGAGATAATGGGGGGAGCAGGAAGCATCAACTGCCTTATGTGCCTTGACTGGCAAGCCCAGGGTTTTAAATCAGTGACCTCAGTGTTCCAGGTCGACACTTTATTCACTGTGCCACCACAGGTCAGGCTGGTGGGTGGTTTGTGTAATAGAAGGGGTTCTTTGAAGTCGTCCATATTTCAGCCCCACTTAAACCATTCTAATACAACATTTATTTCTTAGATAGCTGAAAGAAAAACTTAAAATTGTGTCCAGAAATTTGAAATGCTTTTATTCCACAAGATTTTTTTCCCCTCTATTGAGTCCTTAGTCAGTGGTGTGAATATAATGAAGGCATGATAAGAATGCTCTTTCGGAGCCTGGACTCCATCTATTTTCACCAAATCAAGTCCTCATTTGCATTCATTTTTGGTGCATTTGCTTCCAAGAAGAAGTAAAGTTCATGTTAGAAGTTTAAAAAAGAGCCTGACCAGGTGGTGGCACAGTGGATAGAGCATTGAACTGGGATGCAGACAACACAGGTTCAAAACCCTGAGGTTGCCAGCTTCAGCGTGGGCTCATCTGGTTTGAGCAAAGTTCACCAGCCTTGAGCCCAATGTTGCTGGCTTGAGCAAGGCGTCACTCGCTCTGCTATAGTCCCCTGGTCAATTCACATGTTAGAAAGCAATCAATAAACAACTAAGGTGCCACAATGAAGAATTGATGCTTCTCATCTCTCTCCCTTCTTGTCTGTCCCTATCTGTCCCTCTCTCTGTCTCTCACACACACACAAAAAAAAAGTTTTAAAAAGTGCCATCACCATAGATCAAAACTGTAGTACAATCTACTGATACATATGTTAAAGATCAACACCATTAGATAAAAAAAAGGAAATCTTACTGATACTTATTGATAATATAAGTGATAAAGAACATAGTGGACAGAGTCATATTTACTTGAGTAAAAGTCAATATGATATTAAGGCTAATTTACAATTATGTAACTGTAACAGTTGCATAAGTGACTTTGTCTCTCACAAGGAATTGGTGCCATCAACTTTCAGTCCCAAACCCACCCTTGCAAGTTCTGCCCTGTGATGCTGGGTCCAGGACTCTACACCCCACATATCTGCTTTGCCATTGGTTCCCTGTTGGGCTCCACACGTCAGAGCGATTGCCCAGCAGAGGAGACAGGAGGGACTCCTTTTCTGTTTGCTTTTCCTGTCAGTATCCCCATAGCAACACTTCTTCATTCCAGCAGCAGCTATTCCTCCCTGTGGCAGCTGCCAAATCCAATCCGTGGTTGTTCCAATGTTTGTAGAGTGTTAGAGACAGCAGCTAGTCAACTGATGCTGGTGTTCCACCTGCAGAGATTTGGGTTCCAGTCCCATCGGGTCCCTCCTCCAAGACCAGAGACTTCAGCACTGGCCAAATAGCACCTCTTCCTCAGAGGTCAGAGTTACAACTCCTTGGGGTTGTCCTGTTAGCTTCTGAGTATTCAGCACTCCCATCTCCCCTCCTGTGTTTAGTCCCAGGCAGGTACATGCTTCCTGAAGTTGCTACATTAAGGGTCCCTCGGTGAGTGGTACCTTGTGGTACTCCGGAGCCCCTCCCACCGGCTTCAGAAAGCTCCCACGCCCTTTTCTCTCCCACTTTGCACTCAGGGACGTCGCGTCAGTAGCTTGCCACCAGCCAGGGGAACCATGTGTGCACTAACAAGCAGGGCTGCTCTCACACCCACATGACAGAGCCAGCTCACCAGCCCATCACCTCTTAAGAGTCCTCTGATTAATGTTTCAGTTACCAAGTTCATAACTTTATACTTAGCCAAGGTGGCTTTACCTTAAAATCTCTCTGTTCAAACAACTAGTGAGGTTTCTGACTCCTGACTGGACCCTTATGCTCCAGTATCACATTTCTCAACCATAAAATAAGGATAAGAATCATTATTTTATGTGTGGGTGAGATGAGACAATATAGATAGGACATTGAAAAAACATTCTATAAATGACTTCAGGGCCTAAAAATTTATTATATTTGAATTTATCTTTGTTGTAGCTCCCTTTTTCTCTTTCTTTTATTTTTAAACCATTATATAGTTAGAATATTCTCAGAGTGGGTAAATTTGACCCCAAGAGAACATTTGGTATTTGGTAATATCTGGAGACATTATGAGGGACAACTTGTGAGGGAGAGCACTTTGGGCATCTAATGAGTAGAGTTCAAGGATGCTGCTAAATCATGCATTGCATAGCACATGACAAGAAATTACCCAGCCCCAAATGCCAACGCTGCTGAGGGGGAGAAACCCTGAGTTAGATTCTGAGTATTTTCTTTCTTCAAGGAATTTGGCTATGCTGAAGATAGAAAATTTTCCAATTGTGTAAAAACCTGAGCTTACTGAATAACTGCTATTAAGAAAGAGAGAGGCCCTGGCAAGTGGCATAGTGGATAGAGTGTTGCCCTGGAGCACTGAGGTGGCTGGTTAGATCCCAGTGTTGCTGGCTCGATCCTGGGGTTGCTGGCTAGTTCTGGGGGTGCTAGTTTGAGCCTTGGCCAGGGCAAGTATGAAAATCAATCAATGGGTACACAAGTAAGTAGAACAATAATGGGTTGATGCCTCTCTCTCTCCTTCACCCCCCCCAACATATCTCTCTATCTCTCAAAAAAGAGAGAGTGTTGAAAACGGCACCCAACAGTCCCTATGTGGATTCTGGTGAAAGAGAGAGAGAGAAGGATGCAGACTTCACATGTAACAATTAAAAACAGGGAACAACACAAATGCCAGTAAACAGAAAAACAAGTAAGAAAGTGTGGTTAGGCCCTGGCCGGTTGGCTCAGTGATAGAGCATTGGCATGTTAAAGTCCCAGGTTTGATTCCCAGTCAGGGCACACAGGAGAAGTGCCCATTGCTTCTCTCCTCTCCCCTCTCGCCTTTCTCTCTCTCTCTTCACCTACTGCAGCCATGTTGGCCCCTCTCTTCCCATCCTGAAGCCGAGCAAAGTTGGCCTGGGTACTGAGGATGGCTCCATGGCCTCCACCTCAAGCACTAGAATGGCTCTGGCTGCAGTGGAGCAATGCCCCAGATGGGCAGAACATTGCCCCCTGGTGGGCATGCCAGGTGGATCCCGTCAGGCACATGTGGGAGTCTGATTGCCTCCCTGCTTCTAACTTCAGAAAAATATAAAAATAAATAAATAAATAAAAATAAATAAAAGAAAGAAAGGAAGTGTGGTTTATCCATACAATGGAGAATGAACCAATAACAAAAAAGTAGCTAACTACTAATACACACAAATTGAATGACTCTCAGAATAATTATACTGAGTCAAAGAAATCAAATAGAAGAACATATATTTTGTTATTCCACTTATCTATAGACAATGTAAACTAATTTATAGTGATAGAAACAGATTAGTGGATATCTGTGGTAGTTGGAAGGGGAGGAAGGCAGGAATTTAGAATTACCAAGACGCATAAAAAACTTTTGTGTAAAAAAATATGTTCACTAACTTGGTTGTGGTGATGATTTCACGGGTGTGTGACTATTTCAAAACTTATCAAACTTTACAATGTCAATATGTACAGTTTATCATGTTAATTATATTTCCATATGACTATTTTAGAGAATATCTCAGTTTGAGTCTTAAATGCTATGATCATGCCATCTTGCACAATCCAAAGGAATTTCTGTTGAATTGAAATGCTGTTTTTTTTTCAGTAGCCCCCAAAAATAAAGGCACAACATTAGATGGATAGATCATTCATGGCTGAAATGGCTTGCTCTTTTACCAAATCAACCTTACTTAAATTATTGACTTAAACATGGATATGAATGAGTGCTCAGAAGTAATTTATTTTCCCTTAATTGGTCTCTCCAAGTGTCAATAAAAACAAATTGCCCATGGCAGCGATGAAACTTGTTGGGTATATCTGCATGGCTGAGTGCATAAAGACCTTTGTTCTTACTGTTATACATGCTTGAGCACTTTTTGTTACATTTGAGTGCTTCGTTTTCCTGTCTGGATGGAGTTAGAGTAATTCACCTCTAAAACACATTCAATTCTAAAACCTTTTATCCAAATCTACTTGTACTATTTCTGCTCTGTAAAAACATTTATTTACTTTTCTTTTGTTTCTGTCCATCTTCCTTCTGTGTCTCTTCCATTACAATCTTCCCTTTCTTCTCTCTTCTAATGTCTTTTCTGTTTTAGTACATGAATGACCCACATTGACAAGGTTTTCATTATAAATCTTCTGCACCACACAGACTAGCCCGCTGCCTCATGTGTTTGCCAAGATGAAGCCTTGTCTCCATTTATGAAAATCAAATTCTTCTGCCACCTGGTGTCTATCACAGAAAACACAGTCAGAAATATTAAAACTGTATCTCCAACAAAATCAGAGTGGTGCATCCCAGTCTACTGGTGTTATGTGTGACTGATTCTCCCATGACCTGTTCGTTGTTCCTCATTGGAACTTCACCACAGAGTAACAGCATCATCAGCCTAGACAGGAATTTGTTACTCCTCATTCATACTCCCTAATTCCACATTTCCTAGGGGAAACAAAGGGTATTTCCATTATTCCCTCATGTGTCTCTTCATTGAGATCAGATTTAAGAATTCTAAGGCTGGAAGGGATCTCAAAAATATTTTTTTAAATAACCATGGCAATTTTATTCCATAAACATGTGTGAGTAGGACATATCAAAACAAGAATAAAATATTCTTGTTTTCTACACCCATGAGTGGATACACAACCAGAGCAAAGAAGGCAGACTGTAAATCTCAGAAACATGATTATGAATGTACATAGCTACACTATTCACTCTTGTCTCTAAATGTTATTTTTTTTAGTTTTTTTATTATTATTAATTTTAATGCAGTGACATTGATAAATCAGGGTACATATGTTCAGAGAAAACATCTCCAGATTATTTTGACATTTGATTGTGTTGCATACCCCTCACCCAAAGTCAAATTGTCTTCCATCACCTTCTATCTGGTTTTCTTTGTGCCCCGCCCCTCCCCCACCCCCTGTCTATCCTTCCTCGTCCCCCTCACCCCACCCCAGTTACCATCACATTCTTGTCCATGTCTCTGAGTCTCATTTTTATGTCCCATCTATGTATGGATTCATATAGTTCTTAGTTTTTTCTGATTAACTTATTTCACTCCAATTAATGTTATCAAGGTCCATCCATGTTGCTGTAAAGGATCCGATGTCATCATTTCTTATGGCTGAGTAGTATTTCATAGTATATATGTACCAAAGCTTTTTAATCCACACACCCACTGACGGACACTTGGGCTCTTTCCAGATCTTTGCTAATGTGAACAATGCTGCCATAAACATGAGGGTGCATTTCTCCTTTTGAAAAAGTTCTATGGTGTTCTTAGGGTATATTCCTAAAAGTAGGATAGCTGGGTCAAAAGGCAGTTCGATTTTTAATTTTTTGAGGAATCTCCATACTGTTTTCCACAGTGGCTGCACCAGTCTGCATTCCCACCAAAAGTGCAGGAGGGTTCCCTTTTCTCCACATCCTCACCAGCACTTATTCTGTGTTGTTTTGTTGATGAGCGCCATTCTGACTGGTGTGAGGTGATATCTCATTATGGTTTTAATTTGCATTTCTCTAGTCATTAGTGATGTTGAGCATTTTTTCATATGCCTATTGGCCAACTGTAAGTCCTTTTTGGAGAAGTGTCTATTCATTTCTTTTGACCATTTTTGGATTGGATTGTTTGTCTTCCTGGTGTTGAGTTTTACAAGTTCTTTACAAATTTTGGTTATTAACCCCTTATCAGACATATTATCAAATATAGTCTGCCATTGTGTAGTTTGTCTTTTTATTCTGTTCTTATTGTCTTTAGCTGTGCAAAACCTTTTTAGTTTGATATAGTCCCATTTGTTTATCCTGTCTTTTATTTCACTTGCCCATGGAGATAAATCAGCAAATATATTGCTGCGAGAAATGTCAGAGAGCTTACTGCCTATGTTTTCTTCTAAGATGCTTATGGTTGCACGGATTACATTTAAGTCTTTTATCCATTTTGAGTTTATTTTTGTGAATGGTGTAAGTTGGTGGTCTAGTTTCATTTTTTTGCAGGTAGCTGTCCAATTTTCCCAACACCATTTACTAAAGAGGCTGTCTTTACTCCACTGTATGTACTTACCTCCTTTGTCAAATATCAGTTGTCCATAAAGCTATGGGTTTATTTCTGGGTTCTTTGTTCTGTTCCATTGATCTATATGCGTTTTCTTATGCCAGTACCAGGCTGTTTTGAGTACAATGGCCTGTAGTAGAACTTGATATCAGAAAGTGTGATACCTCCCACTTTACTCTTCTTTTTTAAGATTGCTGAGGTTATTCGTGTTCTTTTTGGTTCCATATAAATCTTTGGAATATGTGATCCATATCTTTAAAGTATGTCATTGGTATTTTAATTGGTATTGCATTGAATTTATAAATTGCTTTGGGTAATATAGACATTTTAATGATGTTTGTTCTTCCTAACCATGAGCACGGTATATGCTTCCACTTGTTTGTATCTTCCCTGATTTCTTTTATCAATGTTTTATAATTTTCTGAGTACAAGTCTTTAGTCTCCTTGGTTAAATGTACTCCTAGGTACTTTATTTTTTTGGTTGTAATAGTGAAGGGGATTGTTTCCTTAATTTCTCTTTCTGACTGTTCATTGTTGGTGTATAAAAATGCTTCTGATTTCTGAGTATTAATTTTATACCCTGCCACTTTGCTGAATTCATTTATCAGGTCCAGTAGTTTTTTGTCTGAGACTTTAGGGTTTTCTATATACAATATCATATCATCTGCAAGTAATGATAGTTTTACTTTTTCTTTTCCAACTTGAATGCCTTTTATTTCTTCTTCTTGACTGATTGCGGTGGCTAGGACTTCCAGGACTATGTTGAATAAGAGTGGTGAAAGGGGGCATCTCTGCCTTATTCCTGAACTTACGGGGATTCCTTTTAAATTTTGCCCATTGAGTATGATGTTGGCTGTGGGTTTGTCATGGATGGCTTTAATCATGTTGAGGTATGTTCCCTGTATTCCCACTTTGCTGAGAGTTTTGATCATGAATGGGTGCTGGATTTTATCAAATGCTTTTTCTGCATCTATTGAAATTATCATGTGGCTTTTCTCCTTCCTTTTGTTTATGTGATGAATCACATTGATTGATTTGCAAATATTGTACCAGCCTTGCCTCCCCAGAATAATCCCACTTGATCATGGTGTATGCTTTTTTCCATATATTGTTGGATCGGTTTGCTAATATTTTGCTGAGAATTTTAGCATCTATATTCATCAGGGATGTTGGTCTATTATTTTCTTTCTTTGTGTTGTCTTTGCCTGGTTTGGGAATCAGAATTATGCTTGCCTCATAAAAGGAACTTGGAAGTCTTTCTTTTTTAATTTTTTGAAATAGCTTGAAAAGGATAGGAGTTAGTCCTTCTTTGAATATTTCATAGAATTCACTTGTGAAGCCATCAGGCCCAGGACTTTTCTTTGTTGGGAGTTTGTTGATAACTGTTTCTATCTCATTTGGTATAATTGGTGTGTTTAGGTTTTCTGATTCTTCAAAATTGATTTTTGGAAGATTGTATGTTTTTTCCCATTTCATCTAGGTTGTCTAGTTTTTTGACATACAGTTCTTCATAGTATTTTCTTACAATATTTTGTATTTCTGTTGTGTCAGTTGTTATTTCTCCACTCTCATTTCTAATTTTATTTATTTGAGTCCTCTCTCTTTTTTTCTTGGTGAGTCTAGTTAAACGTTCATCAATCTTGTTTACTTTTTTAAAGAACCAGCTCCTATTTTCATTGATCCTCTGTATTGTTTCTTTTGCCTCTATGTCATTTATTTCTGCTCTGATCTTTATTATTTCCTTCCTTCTACTAGCTCTGGACTTTACTTGCTGTCTTTTTCTAGTTCTTTTAGATACACAATCAAGTTGCTTATTTGAGCTCTTTCTAGCTTCTTAAAGTGTGCCTGTGGTGCTATCAACTTCCCTCTCAGTACTGCTTTTGCTGTGTCCCATAAATTTTGAGTTGTTGTTTGCTCGTTATCATTTGTTTCTAGAAATTTTTGTTTCCTCTTTGATCTCATTCTTAATCCATTATTTATTTAACAACATGCTATTTAGTTTCCATGTGTATTAGAATTTTTTAGTTTTTCTCTTGTGGGTGATTTCTAGTTTCATGCCATTGTGATCAGAGAAAGTGCTTGATATGATTTTAATCTTCTTAAATTTGTTGAGACCACTTTTGTGCCCTAACATGTGGTCTATCCTAGAGAATGTACCATGAGCACTTGAAAGAATGTATATTCCACTGCTTTAGGGTGAAAGGTTCTGAAGATACCTATTAAATCCAAATGATCTAGCGTGTCCTTTAAGTCATCTGTTTTCTTGTTAATTTTCTTTCTTGAGGATCCATGTAGAGATGTTAGTGGGATATTGAAATCCCCTACTATTATAGTATTGCTATTGATCTCGCCCTTTGTTTCTGTCAAAGTCTACTTTATATATTTAGGTGCTCCTATATTAGCTACGTAGATATTTATAATAGTTATATCTTCCTGTTGGATTGCTCCTTTTATCATTATGTAGTGGCCTTCTTTATCTCTTACTATATCCTTTGTTTTAAAGTCCATTTTGTCTGATATAAGTATTGCTACCCCAGCTTTTTTTTCATTTCCATTTGCATGAAATGTTTTTTTCCATCCTTTTACCTTCAGTCTATGTGCATCTTTTGTTTTAAGGTGTGTCTCTGTCTTCTCATTATGTCTGTTGTGTTTGGGTGTTTTGTTTGTAGAGCTGGTTGAGTGTAGGCTCTGTGTTGTCAGCCTCCAGTTTGCAATTATGTTATTTCTAGGTCTTCTTGGCTTGGCATCAGCTATTATTTGTAATCAACTTTCCAAATTGGGCTGCTTTGAAGTCTTGATTTCTTTGTTTTCTTAACAGGTAATAGTCTTGTTTACTGACCTCAGCAGGGGGCTTATTAGAAACTTGATCCAGGAATGCGGTGTGTGTAACCTGAGACTCTGAAGGCCTCTTCTGCCAGTTTGTCTCTCTGGGGGCAGGGTGTTTTCTCAGCTGCAGTAGAGGGAGGTTTATCTCAGATATCCATGGAGACCTGAGTTACTGCCCCTCCTCCCCACTTCTTGTTTTCAGCTATGTCTTGTGCTGATTTGAGCTGAAGAGATGTCTGGAGATATGTGACCCAGAAGCACTTTATTCTTTTGTTTTGTGGAAGAATCAGTCCCTCCCCCAGTTATGGTCACCTCCAGTACTGGATGAGTCAGCTTCTCCGGTTGTCCTCTGCATTCCTCTGCCCCTCAGTGTCTGTCGCTCTCTCTCTCCCCTTTCTTTTTGGAAGACAAGCTGGCCCTTTCAACACACCTCATTCCCTGGTTGCCAGGCAAGTGGCTGTGAGCAGTATTTTCTGCTCTTTTCCTTGGAGTGAGAGCCCTTCTCGGCTCTCAGCCTTACCACCCCCCCCCCCCGTTCCTGTAAGCAGGGGAGATTCAGGTGCTCCCTACCAGCTTTGTTGTGGCTTATTCTTTACTCCTTGGTTTTTGAGATCTGTTCTTGTAGTCCAGAGTTGGTTTTTCACACTGATTGTTCCTAAATTAGTTTGTAATCCAGTTTGGTGGTGTGAGCTAGGAGTCTGTGTGTCTGCCTACTCTGCTGTTATTTTCAGGTCTCTCTCAAAAATAATTTAATGTTAACCTCTCATGAAATGCAGCCAAGAAATTAGTGCCAGAATCATCACAACAACACAGGTCTCTTACCTCCCAAGAAAAAATGTTTCTGACATGTTAAACATACCTTATCTCATAAAGTTGACAATTAATTAAGGAGCCAAGGTAAAGCTAAGAGATATAACTAAGATGTGTAAGTAAGAGAAAGAAAATAATATGAAATATAACAATGACTGTGCTATACTTTTCATAGTTTCTGTCATTCAAAATGAAGAATATTAGTATAATTATGTGCTTATTTACTTAGTTGCGCAAAAAAAAATAGGGCAGATATTGTTTATTATAACATAGTGGAACCTGGCTGAGAGCCAGGGCATCAGTTGGGAAAGTACCAGGCAGAGGAAGAGCTGGGGCTGAAGAAAGGATGTTGAGAGTGGCCAAGTTCAAAGATCTCATGAATTAGTAAACTACTGAACAGCCAAAGACTTCCAATATTCTGGGAAAAGTAGCATATCAGATGTATAGAAGGTGCCTCTCATAATCAGGAGAGGCAGCAATCAGATTTCTAGTTGAGGCTGAATGGCAAAGTTGCCTCTAATTCTGAGAGAAGGACCACTGGGAAGAATTTGGACAAAATTTTATCAGACTCATGATTTTACTGGTACAATAGAAAACATGAGTTTCCAAAATTAACTGTGCTACAGACTTAAAAAAAATGAAGGTAGTGATTTAAAAGATTTCAGTGTAGGACAATACAGGAGTACTTAGAACCAAGATCACTCACATTGAGTCCATAGGAGCCAGGGATCTACCGTCTCATTCATACACTAGACTTATGTGCTAGCAAGATTGTTTCTAGCTCTAGCTCTTTTATATCAGAGAGACAATTCACATTTCACACTCTAAGATTCCTTCATTTAGCACTATTTCCTAAGGGCCTGCCCTGTGTTGGCATTCGCTGCCAACATGGAACTGAAATTTCATTGGGAACTAGATGCAGCTACAGGGTAAACTAGGTGGATGAAACAAAAATACAGACTCATGTCTAGTTGCCAGCATGTGTGGCTAGAAAGTAATATATTAACTGTGTCAGTTTAAATTATTTCTAATCAATACTTTGCAAAAGTAGATTCAAATAATACCCCAAATTCAATACCTTTATCATAATATTTTAAAACTAAAGTGGCTTTTGCCAATTATAGACACTAATTTAATGATTAAGGAGAAAACATCACTAGCAAAATAGCAGGTAAAGAGCAAAGGGATTTCATTCAGTGAAATTTCTTCAGAATGGTAGAGGAGCTGGAAAAATCAGAGCATCACAGGTGGTCCACTTTACTCTGAGCCTATTAGGAAATGTAGACACCCCAAATGCCGTGTTTCTCTGAATGTAATGTCTTATTTCAAAGGATACTGACTGCTTTCCAGAAGGCAGTGCCATAAGACTTATGGAAAAAGAAAGAAAGAAAGAAAGAAAGAAAGAAAGAAAGAAAGAAAGAAAGAAAGAAAGAAAGAGAAAGGGAAAGAAAGAGAGAAAGAAATAAAGAGAGAAAAAAAGAACACCTGAAAGATGGTTATCACAGACTAAATTCCATTCTCTTTGGATGGTGGTGACAAGTTGAGTAGGCAGCCAAACTAATTCTTTATCCACTTTCATTAGCAATTTGTTCCTTATGTATAATTATATATTATTTTTACCACTCCCTTTTATTTAACTTGTTGGTTATTATAAGCTTTGAAATATTTATATTTTCATTGTAAAGAAAAAGGGTTGGGGAACTGCAGAAGATTGAATTAGTCAAGACTTTAAATTCTATTAAATGTGATGAGGCAGCTTGCAGTGCCCACCAGCCCATCTCATTGACAATAAAACAGACTGAACTGTTCAAAATGACTGACAGCTCCATTTGCCAGGCAGCCATTCTGAGTGGCAGTTTCACTTGTACAACGTCCATCTTGAGTGGCATCTCAACACCAAGAACACCTAGTTTGATTGACAGTTTCACATCCAAAGAAGTGAAGCCAGGCTATCTCTGAGAAGCTGAGAAGAAGTTGTGAGAGAGATGTGTTCTTCAGGCTTTGGGTCTTTCTTCACACTTTTTTTTTCTGTGAATGTTTTGTTCTCACTACTAAAAGAGTAAAAAAAAAAAAAAAACAGACATGTAAAGAGCACAGCACTTGACTTCTCACAGCTGTGCTTTAAGTCAACACGGTTCTTCATCGTGCCACGGGAAAATGTTTTTAGCCTTCTGGATGATATAAAACAAACATATTCTAAGTTATTACTGAAACTTTATGCCTACTCAATGGCCTTATCATGTCATTAACCATCCAAGGGAACAGATAAGACCCAACACTTTCTACTTTTCATGGGTGGGACATAATTTCTGTGCTATTTTGGCAAATATTTTTTACTTTAGCATTGAGTTCACTGCAAAACACCAGAGATTCAATGACAGGAAGTGGCTGCCTAAAGTTTTAATCTAAGCCATACTAAAAACTAAAATCATTTATTAAACACCAACTAGTGAATAACACAGGGCTAGGAGCTGGTAATGAGAAAATGTCGTAATTGGACGAAGTATTTTCAAAAGTGTTTAGCAATAGTCTGCCTGTAGCAGAATTGTGTTAAGTTTCAGTCACAACTTATTAAGGGGATTATGGAGTTAAAGTTCAGAGCATGTTGCCAGGGCAGCAATGAAACAGGCAATCAAACTATGTATAGTTTGAGTCAATGAGATGTTTTAGTAAAAAATTATAGGTTTAAAAGGAACATGAGAGTTGATATCAAATAATTCACTATCAATTTGGGAGAAGACATTTTTGAATAATAAAATGAAAACCAAAAAAAAAAAAAAGGAAAACAAGGACCTATGGTGAGAAGTCAGGGGAGGCAGAAAATTAAGCTAAATGTAAAAAACAATTTTCCAACAATCAGAGAAAATAAAAATGCAATAGTTTAGCTTTTAAATAGCATTAGGCTTTAATTTGAAAAGAATGCTATTATTATTACCAATTATGATGATAACAATGACAATCACCTACCTATTGATCTTTTGGGCTCTTTTAAAAATATATTTTCTAATTCTCTCTAACAACTTCCAATACAAATTGTTTTAGTCTTTTCAGGCTGCTATAACACAATAGCATAGACTGATAACATAAACAACAAAAATACGTTTTTCATAATTTTGCAGGCTGCAAAGTCCAAGAAGTCAGTAGATTTGGTGACTGGTGAAGACCTGTTTTCTGGTTCACAGATGGTCCTCATTTCTCTGTCCTCCCATGGAAGAAAGGACATAAGGGATATTGGTGCAATGTATCTTATAAGGATATTAATCCCATTAATTAGGGCTCTACCTTCATGAACAAATCATCCCCTAAGGCCCCTCTAAATATTATTATATTGAAGATTAGATTTCTCCATATAAATTGTTGGAGGATATATTTAATCAATAGCATAGATTCACACACACAAACACCACACACTCACATAATTAAGTAATTTGCCTAAGATCACATGGCTAAATTTTTATTTAAAGTATATATTTCCAGAATGTGGTGGATAGTCACATTCAATGACCTTTTACTTTTTTCCCCAAGTACCTGTTGAATTCTGTGAAATTGATTTGATATATAAGAGAAACCATGAAAAAAAAGAATAAAATCTATCCAGTGTTGGGAGATCAAGAGAGAGGTGTTAGCGTATTTTTGTTGTCTTCATTACAAATAGTGCTATACATCAGCTTAATAACTTCTAAGTAAGGAGATTAGATTTATGGCATATTTCCAATCCTAAGAGTATGCAGATTCTTTGTCAATCTTGCACACTATAATTTTTAAAGCCCTTTCTTAACACTTTTCTTATTTGACCCTAACAAACATCCTGTGAGAAGAGAATGATCAGAACTAACTTTTCTGTGTTGTAGACAATGGAACAGCAGCCCAGTGAGGGCAAAAACTTCTTAAAAAGTCATCAAGCAATGGAATACTACTCAGCCATTAGAAATGATGACAATCATATCATTTACGACAACATGGATGGACCTTAATGATATTGTACTGAGTGAAATAAGTAAATCAGAAAAAGCTAAGAACTGTATGATTCCATACAGAGGTGGGATCCAAAATTGAGACTCACGGACATAGATGAAAGTGCAGTGGTTACCAAGGGGAAGGGAAGGGTGGAGAAAGAGGGGGATGGGGAAGGGGAGGGACTTAACGAGAAACAAAATATAGAGTGACAGAGGATGATTTAACTTTGGGTGATGGGTATACAGCATAATTGACTGTCCAAATGATGTGGAGATGTTTTCTCTAAATCTATATACTCTGGTTGACCAATATCACCCTGTTAAATTTAATTGTATAAATATAAATAAATAAATAGTCATCGAGGACTTTAGCTAGAAAACCCATCTTGAATGTGACCTTATAGCTACTAATCTAGGATGCCTTTAGCTACACTCTGCCACTTTAATTTCATTTCCTTCTTTTTATTTGGTGTTAAAAATTCTTGCTGCCTGACCAGGCAGTGGAGTAGTAGATAGAGTATTAGCCTGGGATGCTGAGGACCCAGGTTTGAAACCCGAGGTCACTGGCTTGAATCCAAGGTCACTGGTTTGAGCAAGGGGTGACTTGCTGTGCTATAGCCTCCTGGTCAAGACACATATGAGAAAGCAATCAATGAACAACTGAATTGCCACAACAAAGAAATGATTCTCCTCCTCTCTCTTCCTTCCTTTCTGTCTATCCCTGTCTGTCTGTTTCTCTCACTATGAAAAAAGAAAAAAAATTCTTGCCAACTTTGCTTCTTTTTTGCCATATCTTTACTTTCAGATTCAAACTGATGGTTGGGTGCTGGCAAAGGTATTCATTTCTCAAACTCATCACTTGTGATAGATATTTTTTATACAAATCAAATATATAGTTTGTTTCTATCTCACTTTTAAAGAATTCTATAGCATGATCACAAGTTACCTTTGCAGGATAATTTTATAATCAGCCCTGTATTAGTCTGTTCAGGCTGCCGTAACAAAATATGACAGATGAGGTGGCTCAGTTGAGAGAAATTTGTTTTGTTACAGTTCTGGAGCGTAGAAGTTCAAGGTCAAGGTGTCATCAGGTCTGGTTTCTCCCAAGAACTCTTTCTTTGGCTTGCAGATGACTTCCTTCTCGCTGTGTCAAGCATAGTCTTTCTCTGTGCATATGCATTCCTGGTCTTCCTTTCTGCGTCCAAATACCTCCTGATGTTCTTTTAAGGATATCAGTCAGATTTCACTAATAATCACCTTAATGGCTTCATTTAGTGGCCCTGTCTCCAAATACAGTTACATACTGAGATCCTGGGGGTTAAGGCTTCAACATATAGGTGTTAGGGGAACACACTTCAGCCTGTATCAGCCTCTAGCTGGACCTTCCACATTAGCCAGAAGTAAATTTATTCCCCCCCAAAAAACAAATTTTTTTCCTACAATTTCATCTTTGAATTGAACATCTTGGAGATGACAGAGATTATATACATATGTCTAGTCAACTTATTAAGAGAAAAGAAATCTGGGGCGTTCAAAAATAAATAAACTGAGCTACCCAAGGACTGAGAGCTTGTCAGTCAGCTGCACTGTCAGAATTAGATACAGCCTTGGGAAGCAGGCAGAGGCTTTGCACAGTTATGTTCCCTCTCAGTGACTCCTGCTGGTTGAAATGAGACTCCCAGTCATTTTTACTGATGGTAGCCTTAGTTATTCTAAAAATAATAATAAGTCAGAAGAAGACCTTCTTGATTTCCCTAGCCAGAAATTAAGGCTTTATCTTAAAGTATTTCTCCTGTTATAGTTAACAGTGTATTTGTTCCACCTCCTATATCTGATGTAAATTCATAAGTGGTGAATGAATAAGAAAAGGAACCTTGCCCTGGCCAGTTGGCTCAGTGGTAGAGCGTCGGCCTGGCGTGCGAAGTCCCGGGTTCGATTCCCGGCCAGGGCACACAGGAGAAGCGCCCATCTGCTTCTCCACCCCTCCCCCTCTCCTTCCTCTCTGTCTCTCTCTTCTCCTCCCGCAGCCGAGGCTCCATTGGAGCAAAGATGGCCCGGGCGCTGGGGATGGCTCCTTGGCCTCTGCCCCAGGTGCTGGAGTGGCTCTGGTCGCAACAGAGCGACTCCCCGGAGGGGCAGAGCATAGCCCCCTGGTGGGCAAAGCATCGCCCCTGGTGGGCGTGCCGGGTGGATCCCGGTCAGGCACATGTGGGAGTCTGTCTGACTGTCTCTCCCCGTTTCCAGCTTCAGAAAAATACAAAAATACAAAAAAAAAAGAAAAAGAAAAGGAGCCTTTTTGTTTTTCACAGTAGCACCTAATGGCTTAGTTTATACTTCTACATCCCAGATGCTCAATAACTATTTATTACATTAGATGACTTTTTGAACATCAACCCTCCTATTATAAAACTGTCATTAGTTACCTCAATAAATTCAATAAAGGAAAAACCTGCCCCCACTTTAAAAAAAATGCAGCCCGAGGAAGAAGCAGAAGCATTGATAAACATTTCTGATGCTCTTCAACTGAGGCGCTCTCAGAGATTTTTTCAGATGCTCCCTGACTTACAGTGGGATCATGGCCCAATAAACCTATCATAAATTGAAAATAGTATGAGTTAAAAATGCATTTAATAATCCCTGACCTATTGAATACAATAGCTTAATCTAGCCTACCATAAATGTGCTCGGTACACAATATCCAAAAAACAACAACAAGAAAAAAAACAAACCCTGGTAACACAGTACATTGTAGAGTAGCAGTTGTTTACCCTGGTGATGGTGTGTCAGACTAGGGCCTATGGCTCCCTGCCATTGGCCAGCTTCCTGGGAATGCCATACCACATATTAAAATCCTGGAGAAGATCAAAATTCAGGATTCACAGTTCTACTGAATGTGTATCACTTTTGCACCATCCAAAAGTCAAAAACTTGTAAGTTGAACCATTGTAAGTCGGGGGCTTTCTGTACTCATCACTTGAATTTTAGTTAGCAGGTTTACCTGCTTGTCACTCCCCATCAGGAGGCTGGGAGCACACCCAAGGAAGCTGTGTCTTGTTCATTGTTAAGCCTAATCCAGAGGGACTCGAAAGGTTGAAGACACGAACAAAATCCGTCGATTACACATCAAAGCTTTATTGTCTAGCTTGGCCAAGCTGTGGCAACTCCAACAGAAATCTGAGGGACAGTGCACACCAGCCCTTTGTTCTACCTAGTTTTTATAGTTTTGTAAGTGGGAAGTACAGAAGTAAAAATTGCAATTAGGTGCCCTTTACCACTATTGGCTATAGTCATATGTCCTTTAACATGATAAGACCATGTTTAATTTGCAAGCCATACATCATTTTGGAGAAAACAAAATTTATAAGTCAACACAATGGTAGAAAGATGTCTCTTTACATATTAAAAGGCATTCCTATATTTTCTTTTCCTTTTTTTTTTTTTTGTATTTCTCTGAAGTTGGAAACGGGGAGGCAGTCAGACAGACTCCCACATGCGCCCAACCAGGATCCACCCGGCACACCCACCAGGGGGCGATACTCTGCCCATCTTGGGGCATCGCTCTGCCGCAATCAGAGCCACTCTAGCGCCTGAGGCAGAGGCCACAGAGCCATCCTCAGCACCTGGAGGGGAAGAGAGAGACAGAGAGTAAGGAGAGGGGGAGGGGTGGAGAAGCAGATGGGTGCTCCTCCTGTGTGCCCTGGCCGGGAATCAAACTCGGGACTCCCGCACATCAGGCCAACACTCTACCACTGAACCAACTGGCCAGGGCCCATTCCTATATTTTCTAGTGTTTATCCGCCATCTCTCTGTCCAGAGTCACACGTATTAACCATATGCATTTACATAGGAGAGGTAGTTTCGTGGGGACAAATGCCCGCAAATGGCTCATTACTATAAAAAAAGGTTTATTTTGGCTTTTCTCCTCCTGCACCTGGCTAGCCATTCACCCCTTTCCCCACAGGTGTGGTGGAATGTCTGGGAATCCATGTTTTCTTTCCCTTTGCATTCACAATACAATGCCAAGGGCCATCCTGGTTTTATGCCAATCACACACACAGTACAGAGATTATTCTCAAAATTTCTCTGCACACCTTAACCCAAATTAATAAAATGTTCTCTGAGCCTCTTAAAATATTAATATTGATTCTGTAGCTTTTGGTACTTTACAACACCTGCGGGTGAGGTGGCGCAGTGGCTCCTCATTAATCATGGTATCCCTGAGATTCAGGCTGGCATGGAGTAGATGTTCTGAACCTGCTGACTGTGTGAATGAAGAGGCCCTCCTGATCACAGTTTCTGAGATGTGCTACTCAGAAACACTTTGGATTTCAAGACATCAAATAGGCATAGGTCGCCATCTAGTGGAATATGTACAGCAGTGTGGTCAGAAAATGGAACTCTCTCCTAGGACATTAATTCGTGTTTTTATTGGTCTGCATATGCCCTTATAAATTTCTAACTGAAGAGAGAATATAATTGCCATTGCCTAAGACTTAATACACCAATGCACAAGTTATAAATCCATTATCATATACTATTTTAAAAAACATTTCTTTGATGAAAGATGTTAGTGAAAAGTTTTCTGGACTTGATGAAAACAAGATGCACCCTCCGGTGTGCTGAAATGCACAGATGTCCATCCATCCTTTCAAATATTGTTCCTCTATTAAATCGCATCCCTCTGCTTTCCCTTTTGTGTTAGTAACTCTGGTTGATGCTACACCAGTGGACACAGATACACGCGACTACAGGCAACCTTTATCTACACAAGCATAATTTCTCCCTCATTATCTTTACATTTCCTAAATTTTAAAATGTTTTAGGACACTAATGACTTTTTTGTTGAAAATTATTGAAGCTAGAAACCTGTGTTTCTGTGTTTTGTATACTTTGCACTGTCTGAGTTTCTGAAATTGGAAGAAGGACAGTAGCATCTTAGAAGAACATTTGCCAATAATTGTATGGTTTGAATGCTTTTGCTTATGTATGTCCCATCTCTGGCTGTCTATTTTATATATATGCCAAAAATTAAAAATATATTATTAAGATATTTTTATTTAATGCTATTTTATTTTAAAAAGTATATTTAACTCATACAGAAATTGAATATTAGGCCCTGGATTTTTAGAAAGCTTTTAAGCTATAAATGGAGATCATGTTTTTATTCAAAAATAATGTTTGGAATTAAAAAATCTATGTTCGGAATGCTTCCACTTCCAGCCACAAGAGTTTTAGGTACTTAACTTGCTCCAACACCACATGAAACTAAAATAAAACCAGACAAGACAAAATATATGAGGCAACTGTTTTCAGGAACTACATAATAGGTGTCACAGGGCTGTGGTTCTTGAGAAAACAAAAACTCAAGATAGTTTCACATCTACACTGGCGTTTTGTCTGGTACATTTTCCAAACTTTTACACAGTAGGAACAATTCAAAATAATACATTGGAAGAAGAACGACTGGAAAAATTTAGCAGAGCATCAATGAGTTTGAGAAAAACTCCTTAATATATGTGTGATTGTAGACCACCAAGGACAGGAAGAAAAAAGTATTTTAAAAACTTATGGCTAAAATAGTCTCAAATTTGGTGAAAATTCTAATTTCACAGATCCAGAAAGCTCAGTGAAACCCAAACACAGACAATATAAACAAAACTACAAAAAGTTACATCCAGTAGTGGGATTCAAATAATTTAACAACCAGTTCTCTTCACTAATGACCATTTTAAATATAAAAATGATATACCAAAAGGTAATTTATTATTTCATGCATTTAATATTTAAATAAGAACAATAAAAGAGGTATACAAAACTAGATTATAAGTTTTAAAATATTTATAACATAATATGAAATAATATCTGACAAAAAACAATAAAACTTATTTAAGATATTTCTATATTGCTTTTTGTTATTTTTTCAGAGACAGAGAGAGAGTCAGAGAGAGGGATAGATAAGGACAGACAGACAGAAACGGAGAGAGATGAGAAGCATCAATTATCAGTTTTTTATTGCGACACCTTAGTTGTTTATTGATTGCTTTTTCATATGTGCCTTGACCATGGGGCTACAGCAGACCGAATTACCCCTTGCTCAAGCCAGAGACGTTGGGTCCAAGCTGGTGAGCTTTGCTCAAACCAGATGAGCCTGCGCTCAAGCTGGCGACCTTGGGGTCTCAAACCTGGGTCCTCCGCATCCCAGTCCGATGCTCTACCCATTGCGCCACCACCTAGTCAGGCTCTATATTGCTTCTTAATTGGCATCCTCACTTGCAATTTTTTTTTCACCTATGGACGGAATGAACATTACTATGGGTGGAATGAATATTACTATGGGTACTTAAAATATGTTGTTGTGCAGATGAATGTTGAAAAGAGTAAGGAATGTCAATTTGTGACTTTTACATTGGGCGGCTATTCAGGTACTCACCTTAGAGAGAATCCTGTTGACAAGTGTCATTTTAACAACCAGTTCGCTGAACTCAACAAAAATTTAGGTATCGGTTCTCCAGAACTGGTGCTTACCAGCTGCATAAAAACTTTGATGCAGCATTAAAAAAAAATCACATACAGAAAAACAAAGATAAAGATTACATTAGATTTCTCATGTAATGTGATGCAGACAGGAAGCCATAAAGTGATACAAAGAAAATGCTGATAACCTAGAATTCCATATCTACCAGAAGTATCTTTTATAAATGATGTTACAGACTGAATGTTTGTATGTATACTCCTCAAATTTATATTTTGAAATCCTGTGTTCCTCCTTGCCCCCCAGCTACTGTGACAGAATTGCACAAAAAGCTTTGGGCAGTGATTAGACCAAGAGGATGGAGAACTCATGAATGAGATTAGTGCTTTTATGAAAGAAACCCCAGAGAGCTCTCTCACTCTTTCCACAATGTGAAGACTCAGGAAAAAGATGAAAGTGGGTTCTTACTAGACACCGAGAACCTTGATCTCAGACTTCTAGCCTCCAGAATTGTAAAAAATAAATTTCTGTTGTTTTTAAGCCACCTTAGTCTATGTTATTCTGTTATAGTATCCAGCATAGAACAAGAAGTGGGGTTGCATCTATAACAAATACGTAAAAACGTGGAGTTGGTGTTAGAAGTGGATAGCCGGCAGAGGCTGGAAGAGCCCCAATGTGCACGCTACATAAGTCTATCTTGCCATGAATGAACCAATTCCTCAGAAAGAGGAGGGAGAGCTTTAGATAAAGCCTCAATCATCTTAGAGAATAGCTAAATAACCACGACTAGAATACTGATAGAAAAACAGACCACTAAAAGCCATTCTGATAAGGTCTGAGCCAGAAATGAGGAACGTGTAATTGGAAAGTGGAGGAAAGGCAATCCTTTTTATAAAGTGTCAAAGAACTTGGCTGGATTGAGCTCGTGTTCTAATGTTCTGTGGAAAGTAAGACTTGTAAGTAATGAGACTGGTTATTTGGCTGAAGTCATTTCTTAGCAAAGTGTTGACAATGTGGCTTGGCTCCTTCTGCTTCTAGTAAAAGATAAAAGAAGAGTAAAGGCTTAAAGACAGAATTATTAAACAAAAAAGAAAATTCCCAGCTTATCCATTTTGAAAAAAATTAAAGAGAAGAAGAAAGTTTGTGCAGAAGAGAACAATAAGGATGTAGCCAAGCAGCTCTTTGATAAGGAACTTGGTGTGGGTATGTATTGTGAACCAAATCAGCCACCTCAACAGAAAGCAAGGCAGGATAATCCTGAAAGTGATTCACAGATCATCAGAGCTGCCTCTTTGGTTTCAAAAGGGGGAACCATACTTCACTTTCAGCAGAACAGAGGGCCTCATCTTAAAGTCATAGGAGCCTAATCCTTGCCCTGCAGAGCTGTGGGGGCAGGATGACCACCTCAGTGCGCCCAGAGGGTGGGACCTCCCACACAGCGGGCTGGAGGGCAGACAGTTGAGCCAAAGAGGAATATTCTTCAGCCTTAATATTTTATAATGTTTGCCTTGTAATTTGAATTTAGTTGGGACCCATTACGTTTTTTCTGTGTCTCCCATTTAGAATGGAAATGTTAATCCTATGCTTGTCTCATGATTGTGTTTTGAAAGCATATAACTTGTTAACTTGTTTTTTATCACAGTTTCACAATTGAAGAATGAATGGGACCCTGAATCTCACCCATATCTGACGTAGATGACATTTATATGAGACTGATTTTTAGACTTTAGAGCTGATACTTAAATGATTTAAGACTTTTGGGACTGATGGGATAAAGTGAATGTATTTTGTATGTGAGAAGGATGTGAATTTTGAAGGGACAAGGTAGAACACTATAGACTGAAAGTTTGTGTCCCCCTGCAATCATATATTAAAGTCCAATTACTTTTGTGATGGTATTAAGAGGTGATTAGGTCATGAAGGTGGAACCCTCATGAATGAATTTAGTGCTTTTATAAAAGAAACCCAGAAAGCACCCTCGTCCCTTATGCCAGTGGTCCCCAACCCCCAGGCCACGGACCAGTACTGGTCAGTGGGCCATTTGGTACTGGTCCACAGAGAAAGAATAAATAACTTACATTATTTTCATTTTATTTATGTTTAAGTCTGAACGATGTTTTATTTTTAAAAAATGACCAGATTCCCTCTGTTACATTCACCTAAGACTCACTCTTGGCACTTGTCTTGGTCACGTGATACATTTATCTGTCCCACCCTAAAGGCTGGTCCATGAAAATATTTTCTGACATTAAACCGGTCCGTGGCCCAAAAAAGGTTGGGGACCACTGCCTTATGCTATGTGAGCACACAGATAGATGATGGTGTTCTATGTATGAGGAAGAAGGTTCTCACCAAAATCAAACCTGATTTTGAACTTTCTAGCCTCCTGAACTCTGAGAAATAAATATCTGTTGTTTATAAGCTAGCTGTTGTTTATAATGCTATTTTGTGTTAGTAACATGAACAGACTAAGGCAAATGACAATGAAATAAGGGCATTTGAGAAATATTAATACAGTAGACCCATAACACAGGATGGATTGACAGAAGTCCTTCAGACAGAAGGAATATGATACAATATGTGAATATGAATGTACACAAAGAAATGAAGATCACCAGAAATAGTAACTAAGTAGGCAAATATATGAAACCTTTGAATTATTATTTACATTTATTAAAAAGATGAGTGGATGTTTAAAAATAGTAACAATGGATTTGGGGACTTTTACAAAGGATTCCAATGTTTGATATCAATAGCACCAAGGCTGAAAGTAGAAAATTAGAATTGTAATTTTATTGCAAGATTCTATTATTATACAAGAAAGGGTAAAATGCCACCTGAAGGTATATTGTGATAAATTAAATGTACATACTATAAACCTAAAACATCCACTAGAATAGCAAAATAAAGAGTTATGGCTTTTAAACTGACAAAAAGCTAAAGAAATTATAAAAATTACACAATTATTTCAAAAGAGCACAGAAAAGGGAACATAGAAAACAAGTTGAAATATAATAGGTTAAAGTCAGGTATTGTAATGCCCCCAGCTTCATTCTTTTTCTTTAGGATTGTTTTGGCTATTCGGGGTTTTTTATAGTTCCATATAAATCTGATGATTTTTTGTTCCATTTCTTTAAAAAATCTCATAGGAATTTTGATGGGAATTGCATTAAATTTGTATATTGCTTTGGGTAATATGGCCATTTTGATTATATTTATTCTTCCTATCCAAGAACAAGGAATATTTTTCCATCTCATTGTATCTTTTTCGATTTCCCTTAACAATGCTTTGTAATTTTCATTATATAGGTCCTTTACATTCTTTGTTATGTTTATTCCAAGGTATTTTATTTTTTTTGTTGCAATCGTGAAGGGGATTATTTTTTTGAGTTCGTTTTCTAATATTTCATTGTTGGCATAGAGAAAGGCTATGGACTTCTGTATGTTAATTTTGTATCCTGCGACCTTACTGTATTGGTTTATTGTTTCTAATAATCTTTTTGTGGAGTCCTTCGGGTTTTCGATGTATAGGATCATATCATCAGCAAAAAGTGATACCTTTACTTCTTCTTTTCCAATATGGATGCCTTTTATTTCTTTGTCTTGTCTGATTGCTCTGGCCAGAACTTCTAGCACCACGTTAAATAAGAGTGGAGAGAGTGGACAACCCTGTCTTGTTCCTGATTTAAGGGGGAAAGCCTTCAGTTTAGTGCCATTTAATATGATGTTAGCTGATGGTTTATCATATATGGCCTTTATCATGTTGAGATATTTTCCTTCTATACCCATTTTGTTGAGAGTCTTAAACATAAAATTGTGTTGTATTTTATCAAAAGCCTTTTCTGCATCTATTGATAAGATCATGTGGTTTTTGTTCTTTGTTTTGTTGATATGGTGTATTACGTTAACCGTTTTGCGTATGTTGAACCATCCTTGAGATTCTGGGATGAATCCCACTTGATCATGAGTATTATTTTTTTAATATGTTGTTGTATTCGGTTTGCCAGTATTTTGTTTAGAATTTTAGCATCTGTATTCATTAGAGATATTGGTCTGTAGTTTTCTTTCTTTGTGCCATCCTTGCCAGGTTTTGGTATGAGGGTTATGTTGGCCTCATAAAATGTGTTCGGAAGTATTGCTTCTTCTTCAATTTTTTGGAAGACTTTGAGTAGAATAGGAACCAAGTCTTCTTTGAATGTTTGATAGAATTCACTAGTATAACCGTCTGGGCCTGGACTTTTATTTTTGGGGAGGTTTTTAATAGTTTTTTCTATTTCCTCCCTGCTGATTGGTCTGTTTAGGCTTTCTGCTTCTTCATGACTCAGTCTAGGAAGGTTGTATTGTTCTAGGAATTTATCCATTTCTTCTAGATTGTTGTATTTGGTGGCATATAATTTTTCATAGTATTCTACAATAATTCTTTGTATATCTATGATGTCTGTGGTGATCTCTCCTCTTTCATTTTGGATTTTATTTATTTGAGTCCTGTGCCTTTTTTCCTTGGTGAGTCTTGCCAAGGGTTTGTCAATTTTGTTGACCTTTTCAAAGAACCAGCCTGTCCCCGTGTACTAAAATTAATTCAAAATGGATCAAAGACCTAAATATAAGACCTGAAACAATAAAGTACATAGAAGAAGACATAGGTACTAAACTCATGGACCTGGGTTTTAAAGAACATTTTATGAACTTGACTCCAATGGCAAGAGAAGTGAAGGCAAAGATAAATGAATGGGACTACATCAGAATAAAAAGTTTTTGCTCAGCAAGAGAAACTGATATAAAAATAAACAGACAGCCAACTAAATGGGAAATGATATTTTCAAACAACAGCTCAGATAAGGGCCTAATTTCCAAAATTTACAAAGAACTCATAAAACTCAACAACAAACAAACAAACAATCCAATAAAAAAATGGGAAGAAGACATGAATAGACACTTCTCCCAGAAAGAGATACAAATGGTCAACAGATATATGAAAAAATGCTCAGCTTCATTAGTTATTAGGGAAATGCAAATCAAAACTACAATGAGATACCACCTCACCCCTGTTAGATTAGCTATGATCAACAAGACGGGTAATAGCAAATGTTGGAGAGGCTGTGGAGAAAAAGGAACCCTCATTCACTGTTGGTGGGACTGTAAAGTAGTACAACCATTATGGAGGAAAGTATGGTGGTTCCTCAAAAAACTGCAAATAGAACTACCTTATGACCCAGCAATCCCTCTACTGGGTATATACCCCAAAACCTCAGAAACATTGATACGTAAAGACACATGTAGCCCCATGTTCATTGCAGCACTGTTCACAGTGGCCAAGACATGGAAACAACCAAAAAGCCCTTCAATAGAAGACTGGATAAAGAAGATGTGGCACATATACACTATGGAATACTACTCAGCCATAAGAAATGATGACATCAGATCATTTACAGCAAAATGGTGGGATCTTGATAACATTATAAGGAGTGAAATAAGTAAATCAGAAAAAAACAAGAACTACATGATTCCATACATTGGTGGAACATAAAAATGAGACTAAGAGACATGGACAAGAGTGTGGTGGTTACCAGGGGTGGGGGGAGGGAGGACAGGGGGAGAGTTAGGGGGAGGGGGAGGGGCACAGAGAACTAGATAGAGGGTGGCGAAGGACAATCTGACTTTGGGCGAGGGGTATGCAACATAATTTAATGACAAAATAACCTAGACATGTTTTCTTTGAATATATGTACCCTGATTTATTAATGTCATCCCATTACCATTAATAAAAATTTATTTAAAAAAAAAAAAAAAAAAAAGAATATAAAGTGGTAAAAAAAAAAAAAAAAAAAAAAAAAAAAAGAAATATAATAGGTTAAAGCTAATGAAATAAATAATTATATTAAATACAAATGGTCCAATCATTCAATTAAAAGACAGAGATTGTTAGATTGAATTAAAGATCATGACCCAAATGTATGCTACCTATAAAAAAGCCCTTTCAGCCCTGGCCAATTAATTCAATGAATAGAGTGTCGGCCTAGTGTATGAACATCCTGGGTTTGATTCTTGTGTCCCATCAGGGCACACAAGAGAAGCAACCATCTTCTTCTCTCCTCTTCTTTCTCCCCCTTCTCTCCCTCTTCCCCTCCTGCAGCTAGTGGCTCAACTGGTTCAAGTGTCAGTCCCAGGAGTTGAGGATAGCTCAGTTGGTCCGAGTGCATCCGCCTCAGGCATTAAAATAGCTCAATTGATTCAAGTATCAGTCCCAGATGGGGTTGCTGGGTGGATACCAGCCTAGGCACATGTGGAAGTCTGTCTCACTATCTCCCCTCTTCTTACTTAAAAACAACAACAACAACAATAAAAAATAAAAAAAAAACCTTTAAGTTTAAAGATGAGCCCTGGCTGGATGGCTCAGTTGGTTGGAGCATTATTCTGGTATGCAAAGGTTGTGGGTTTGGTCCTTGGTCAGGGCACATACAGAAACAGACTAAAGTTTCTGTCTCTCTTTCTCCTCACCCCTTCCTCTTTCTCTAGAATTAATCAATAAAAATCACTCACAAAAATGAACTTGAAATGGATCAAAGGCCTATATGTAACACCTGATACCACAAAGAGGAAAACTAGGGAAGAAGCTCCTTGACTTTGGTCTTGGTAATGAGTTTTTGGATATGACACCAACAGCTCCAATTGACTAAAAGCACTAATTAAAGTGAAGACTAAAAGGAGTAGTGGATATCACTACAGATCTTACAAACATTAAAAAAGAGGTTTTTGTGAACAATAGTTTGGTAATAAATTTGAAAAATTAAAAAAAGAAGGACAAATTTCTAGGCAAATAATAATTTGCCAAACTGAAACAGGATGAAATAGAAAATTAGGATAGTCCTATATTTCTAAAAATGAATCTAGCATTAAAATATTTTTACAAAGAAAATTCCTGACTCAAAAGAAAGATAAGTGAACAAATAGAAGTATACAAATGGCACAATTTAATACATAAAATATTAAAAAATAATGTATTTACAAACTATCTGAATTAAGAGTAGACTTTGTAAACTTATTACACAGAAAGTTATTTATAAAGTTAATTGTGGATAATCTAGAAGGAGACTCTAATATGCTAGAATCACCTAATTTATGACAAAGATGACACTGTAGTAAATGGAATTATGGTAGTCATGGTATTTCCTATAAATTGTGCTGGATCAATTAAATTGACTACAGGGGAAAAATTGAATTGTGATAAATATCACCTCCCACCATAATAAAAAGTCAATACTAGGCATAAATCTCTAAGTAAAAATTTTAAAATAAAGCTCTTTAAGAGAAATCAAAGGAGAAATCATAACTTAGTGATCAAAGATTTATCAAATGAGATATAAAAAGTGACATGACAAGGAAAAATATGACTTATTGAATTATGGTAAAATGAAAAAGAGAACTCTTTATCCAAGGACATTATTAAAAGGATAAAAATGCAAGACACAGAATGTAAGAAAATATTTAAATACATGTATCTGACAAAGAACCTATTCCTAGAGTACATATAAAGAACTACAAATCAATAAGACAAAGGTAGAAAACCTAATATAAATATGGGCAAAAGATTTAGATACTTCACTAGAGAAGATATAGATTTAACCAGTAAATAAAGGAAAAGTTTTCAATTGGTTATCAGGGAAATGCTAATTAAAAGTATAGTTCAACTCCACCAAAGAAACAATGGAATGGTAAACATTAAAAGAACAAAACAGATATCCTCCTGACCTGTGGTGGCACAGCTGATAAAACATCCACCTGGATGCTGAGGTGGTCAGTTCAAAACCCCAGGGCTTGCCTGGTCAAGGCACATATGGAAGTTGATGCTTCCTGCTCCACTCTCTTTCTCTCTCTCTATTCCTCTCTCTCTCTCCTCACTAAAATAAATAAATAAATAAATACTCAAATATCCGATGTCAATGAAGATGTATAGCAACTGAAACTCTCAAACAATGGTGGCACAACCACTTTGGAAACTTTTTGACAATATCTAATAAAGTTGGGTACATACATAGACTTAAACTCAACAATTTGTTAAACATATACCTAAGTATATAGCAGATTTTATACTAAAATATATAGACAAGAATTCCCATTAGCATCACCCAAAATAACCCTAAACTGAAAACAGTAAATAACGAATACATTAGATAAACATAGTATGGGGATCCATCGTAGACTTGATAAATATTTGTGGACTAATCATACAAAGAATATTATGCAGTGATGAGAAAGAACTGTACAGTTATACACAACAATGTGGGTTAAACTCAAAAACATATTTCAAGCAAAAGAGCCTGAGTAGGCAATGGCACAGTGGATAGAGCATTGGCCTGGGATGCAGAGGACTCAGGTTTGAAACCCCATTGTCACCAGCTTGAGTGTGGGCTCATAGAGCTTGAATGCCAGCTCACTAGCTTGAGCGTGGGGTTGCTGGCTTGAGTGTGAAATCATAGACATGACCTGATGGTCACTGGCTTGAAGTCCAAGGTCGCTGGCTGGACTTCAAGGATGCTGGCTTGAGCAAGGGGTCACACGCTCTGCTATAGCCTCCTCCTCCCCCCAATCAAGACACATATGAGAAAGCAAAAAATGAACAAGGTGCTACAACGAAGAATTGATGTTTCTCATCCCTCTCCCTTCCTCTCTGTCTGTTCCTATCTGTCCCTCTCTCTGTCTCTTTCTCTATCTCTGTCACACAAAATAATAATAATAATAATAATTCAAGCAAAAGAAAAAATATAGAAATGAGTGACTACATGTATAATTTTAATAGTGTAAAGTTTTAAAGCAGGCAAAACTAGTTTGGGTGCTAGAAGTCAGGAGGATGGTTAGCCTAGTGAAGCAGCAGGCAGGCTGGGTAAGAGCACAGAGGGCTTGAGTAGTGTTATTGCTTGAGCAGGGTGATGGCTGCACAGGTGTGCTTACTTTATGAATTTTCATTAAGCTGTGCACTTATAATGAGTGTATTTTTTTTTTGAGGTATGGAATACTTCAGTAAAATTTCCACTACAAAGATAGATCAGATTAAGTGCCCTCCTCTTCAAACACTTTCAGTGACTTTCCACTATAATTAAAACAACACTGAACATTAAAGAATCATAATTATTCTGCATAATTTACCCCAAATCATTGAAAAATAGATAGAACATATGTTTTCTGGAAATATATTGTCAATATTCATTCCAGACGAATTTGAGAATATAAAGAGTACAATCATTACAGAAAAACTGAAAATATATTAGTCCCTGAGAGTAGGATGGGAAGAATTACACCAATTGTTCAAGGAACAGATAACACATATATTGAATTAACTGTTCAAAATCATAAAGGAAAGAATTCATACATCATTTTATAAGTTTGTGATAGGTGAGACACCTAAACAAAACAAGATGTTACAAGGGCACAATCATTTGTATCTGTATAGCCACACACACACAAATACAGAAAAAATTAAGGCAGTTGCATCTATAAACAGAAACACAAGCTTGAAATAAAAAGCAATTCTATTCTAGGCAAATAATAAAGAGTAACAATATAGTCAAGTACATGCTAGTCTAGATATGTATCATTTGATATTGTAAAGAATGTTGATATAATTTGTACTATTAAAAAATTTGAAAAGAAAAATAAATGTGACCCTTTCAGCAAATGCTAAAAAAAAAAAAAAGCTTTGGTAAAATTCAGTAGCCTTTCTTTGTAATGCTCTTTTAGCTTGATAGAGCTGTCTACCAGAAACCTATAGCAGACCAACATGATACATAATGATAAATAAAGATTACTTGTAGAAAGAATAAACTGATGAGCTTTTTTTTTTAGCTAAAAATTTTCAACCAGGAGTGGAGAAACTTTATCAATATACGAAAATCTCTAATATGTTTTTTAGAACAGTTAAGTGCATTTGGCTTTACATTGGGTTACGTATATGTTTTTCTCTTTATAAACTAATTGGCTAAGTTCACTATGATGTATTTTTAAGAAAGGTACCTGGTTTTATAGCGTAGAATTTCTCTTTCTTACTGAGCTATCATTATAATGCCACTTTAAATAAATTATCTGGTTAAAAAAAATAAAGAAAGGAAAAAAGGAAGAATGAGTTTCTAATTTCCTACATTTTGGTTATCATTAACTAGAAAATCATATTAATAAACCTAATGAGAGGTAAATTAATATAGCTCTACATTTAAGGTTTGCGGCCACAGAGAGATTTTTCTTTTTTAAATATAGTAAGAACATCAGTATCAGGATGAGTACTCTCTAAAGGGAGGGCATAAAATCAAATGTGTTCCTGTGATATGTAGAGCGAGTCTTGGAAGAAATTATGAAATGCAAGTGTTGTCATATGTCTGTTTTCTAACCTCACAAGCTCCGTTCGAGCTCCCGAGGACTGGGGGCTGCCCACCGCTGTCACAGACACTGTAGAGATCCTTGCACTTTGTTTTTTTGACTTGTGTTCTCTGATCCTTTACATGCTGCTTCCTTCAAATGCAGATATACCAACTCTCTTAATTCTCCTGTCTCCTGTCTCAGGCTCCGGTCTCACTCTTCCAAAGAATAGAGAAGTTCACTTAAAAACTGCTTCATGTAAGTGTTAATGAATTAGAACTATGTATTAATAACTTGTTTTCACTCCTTTGGATAGTTGCTTGGTTTGGTAAAAGAGACACTTTATTTTCAACTGTTGTCTTTAATGGGAGTGAAATTTTAGGAACAGTGAAAGAATTGTCTAAAGTTCATACTGATGCAGCAAGCTGAAGCAACAAACCTTGATTTCCTCTTATCTCATCTACTTTACATACATTTGGGTAAATCAGAGTGATATGAATCAATTTATTTGAAGGTTAAAACAGTGAATGAACCCAGCAAAAACAAAACAAGATATAAGAAAAAGCAATGTGATGTTTAAAATTGTCCTTTTTTTTCCACCCAAATTAGGTCACGGAAGTGAGGCATGGTCTGGCAGTGGTGATGGGGCAGCTGGGTCAAGAATAATTCTATGACAAGAGCTTTGTACAAACCAACTGTGAATATATACATTATATATGTAACTAGATGATATATTCATTAAATATCCTATGTCAAGTATTTTCCTCTCCTTCTGTTTTTTTTTTTTTTTTAAATATCACGGGCCCCTCACCAGCAGATTTGGTGGATTTTCTGGGTAGGGCTCAGGAATTAGCACTTTTCAAAAACTGGTGATTTAGGGTGACACTAAAAAATAACAGGAGTGCAATTAATTCCTTGAACAACAGATGGCAGTAAAGTCAAAAGAAAGATGAAATTTTTCCTAGCCTCAGCAATTGTTAGGAAGTATCTTTGATCCTTGACCTCTGTATGGACCCACGAATATATAGAGCTTCACTGAGAGCCGCATATTTATGACATGCTCTTGTTATTATTTTACCTGAGGATACCTTATATTTGTTTAGTCATTTTAAATTCTAAGAGCTCTTTTAAAAACACATTGAGTACACATTGGCAGTTACAAAATAGTCATGGATGTCAAGTATAGCATAGGGAATGTAGTCAATACTGTAATAATTATGTACAGTGCTACATGGGCACTGGAGATATCAGGGGGGCCCACTTTGTAAAGTATATGATTGTCTACGATGATGATGTATAACTAAAACTAACACAAAATAATTTTAAATGTAAACTGTAACTAAAAAAAAAAGATAGATAAAAATACATACTATTGTATCATCTTCCTTTTCCAGGAAGACTTTACTTATTCTACCCACTGCCTCCTCAGTATTAGTATTTGGTGTGGGCAGATGTATTAAAATAATAATGATTTGAAAATGCATCAGTCTCTAAGAGTATGATAGAAAAAAATTACACCAATTGTTCAAGCAACAGATAATGATTTTATTTTATATATATATATATTTCATTATGCTATTTGGTCAACTAGTAGCTCTTTTCTTCTTCTTCTTCTTCTTTTCCCAGTGAGAGAAAGGGAGATAGTGACACAGACTCCCACATGCACCCCAACCAGAATCCAACAGAATCCTCCATCTGGGGCCGATGTTCTGCCCCTCTGGGGCCATGCTTGCAACCAAGCTATTTTTAGTGCCTGAGGTAGAAGCTCTAAGGAGCCACCATCACTGCCCGGGGCTAATGTATTCAAGGCATAGCTAGCTGTATGAGGGGAAGAAAGAGAGAGGAAGGGGAAGGAGAGGTAGAGAAACAGATATTCACTTCTCCTGTGTGTCCTGACAGGGAATCAAACCTGGAACATCCACATGCCAAGATGATGCTCTACCACTGAGCCAAATGGCCAGGATGTAAGTCAGCTAGTAACTCTTAATCCTATGCAATGTATTCTAGGACAGACTGAGAAAACTTCTGAAGGATTTAAATAAGTATAGAGGTAAATTAGGGCAAAGGCATTCGATAAATAAAGTAATTGGGAATAGCATGATGCCCATCTATCTCTGGAGAATTAAGGGTGTTTTCCTGCATGAGGTGCCATGAAAATTGAGGCCTCATAAAAATTTACAAAAGAATAAGCCAAACAAAGGAGTTAGAAAGAGATGGGAGGGAAGAGTCTTCCTAGCAGAGGGAACCCCATTATACAAACATTTCTCAGTCAAGAGGTAGCATGGTGACTTAGATGAACTTTAGATAATTTGCTATGGTTGGAGAAAAGATGGAAAGTGGGATATAAAGGAAATTCAGGGAGAGTAAGAACACGAGACCAAACTGTAAAAGGTCTCTAATGTCAAACTCAAGGATTTGGAAGTATTAAGAAGGAAGTTACTGTAGGGTGGTAAGGAGGCAATTAAAAAGCGCAGTCACATCCACTCTATTCAGTCTTCATAAAACCATATAAGGTTTCTTAGAGGAAGAAGAAAACGATCAGAAACATTAAGTGGCTTCCTCCAGGGTCATGCAGCTCTGTTAGGCACAGACCTAGAAAGGGTACAAGAATTTCAGAGCTACTCACTGAGCTCTCCCCAAGAAATGGGACATCTTTGCACCATAACAGAAGAGAGATGAAAAGCCCAAGAAACACATACCTCCACAATCCACTGAATACCTACTCTGAGTTAAAGACTGACTATTTTACATGAAGTACCTCTAACCTTAACCGAAACTCAACATTATTAATTCTTCAAACAGATGAGGATGCAGAACGAATATTAGTGAATGAAAGGTTTGAAGGAATGCAGACATTATTGGCCTTAAGTTTAGATACCTATTCAGCTGTGTCAAGAAAAATAAAATAATCTTCTCTGTTCTGTCTTGATGTTTGGGTGTTTTGTGGTTGAGAAAGCGCAGTGTTTACAAGGACTACATAAAAAGGACAGAAAATTAAATATTCCTTTAAATTTAAAGCTTCCCCATACCTTAAATTGACCTCATATTCAGACTGAAACATTCTCATTTCATCCTCCTGAACAGCTCATATGAAGTTTATATTAATATTCATACTTTACAGATGAGGAAATTGAAATCCAGAGAGGTTAAGTGACTTGTACCTATCTAGCTAATAAATGTCAGGCAGACAAAGCAAACTGCAGGACAAAAAGTGTAACATGTTATTAAGCCTATTTGTATGGATAGCACATAAAAATAACAAAGAAAGATTATTTACCTTTAAAGTGATATTTTATTTTCCAGTTATAAAAGTAAAGCATGTTCATTATTAACATTTGAAAAGAAAATGGATTTTTGTATTCCAAACAACTAAATGTCAATACTATACTACAAAAGAAATTGTTCTAAAAAGAGTGGTAATAGGTGCTTAACCAATATTCTGTCACCTCAAAGCTTCTTCAAAAAAAGCCCCTATCAATAGGGAGAAGCAGTAACAAGGTAACAACCTACCTAATTCATTTGTAATAAGATCGTTACTCTACAATCAGAGACTGTACTTTAAAAAAAATGGAAAATATAATGTTTTAGAAAATCCAAGAGTCATGTTGTTTAAGATGCAATGAAACATCAAGCTAAAATTTAAATAAAACAAGAGTGATCACAGCGTTGAGGTAGAGAATAATGAAAATGAGAACAGGCTTTATGAAGTAGACTAAATCTACAGTGACAGGGAAATTCACTGCTCTAACTGTTCTTCTTAAATTATTATTATAAAAATAGAAAATGTAAGCACATTCATTTTGAATTAATGACATTCTACATGTCATATGCCTGAAAAATACAAGAGAATGACATTAGGAAAATGATAGAATTATAATGTCTCAATCACATTTGAGTGACGTATTAGTAGAATTTCGTTAATAGCAAGTGACAAAAGCTCAGCTCAAAGCAGATTAAACATGAGGAATTTCTATTCAATGAATTTTGGAGAATAGGCATGACAAGAAATAAAGGAATCAGAGCAGTTGGGGAGCATGAGAGCAGAAAGCATGTACTTGAAACTTCTCTCTCTCTCTCTGCCTCTCCATCTCTCTGTCTTCCTCTCTTCCTATTTCATCTTGGTTTCACTGCTACATGTAAGAGCAAAACAGCCACAGAAAAGCTGTAAGTTTTCTGACTTGTAGATTTGTGACCTGAGAGGTAATAGATTTTCTCACTAGTGTTAGAACAAGTGCATGGAAGAATTTCTGACATATCATGTGGGTCATTTACCAATTCAAAGAGGAGATATTTTCCTGTCCTTCAGACAAGGATTAAGTCTTCATAAAAGTGGTGGAGAGGTCACTACTGAAAGTCCAAATTAAAAGATGATGCAAGCGATTCCCGGCCAGGGCACACAGGAGAAGCACCCATCTGTTTCTCCACCCCTCCCCCTCTCCTTCCTCTCTGTCTCTCTCTTCCCCTCCTGCAGCCAAGGCTCCACTGGAGCAAAAGTTGGCCCAGGCACTGAGGATGGCTCTGTGGCCTCTGCCTCAGGCACTAGAATGGCTCTAGTTGCAACAGAGCAACGCCCTAGATGGGCAGAGCATTGCCCCCTGGTAGGCATGCTGGGTGGATCTGATGGGGCACAAGTGGGGGTCTGTCTGACTGCCTCCCTGTTTCCAACTTCAGAAGAAAAAAAAAAGATGATGCAAGCTGACTTAAAAATGACATTATGTGACAGAAAATGTATGATTTCAGAAGTGAAGGCCAAGTTTCCACTCTAAGCATGACCTGGAAGGGATATTCTGTTGGACATAGAGAAAGTAACAAAACCCCCCATGAAAATAGAATGAAGTAAATAATCAATCAATAAACATACTTTATAGTAAATAAAGACATATATTTCACAGTCACATATATATTATATGAAAATAAAAAACCATGAGTTTAGTAAATAATGCAGTAAGTGGCCCTTTGTAATAGCTATTTCATCAATGTAGTTAAACAAATGAGTAAAATATTTGATATTTGAAAAAAGTAAATACTATCTACAGGCAGAAAGAAGATCTAAAAATAATTCTTTTCCAAAAATTTAAAAAACTTTAAGAAGATGCCATGTCATGCCCATGCAGAGTTGTTCTAGGCTTCATCCACGAATCTGAGGCTCCAAGTATTACCCCAAATTTGACTGTCTTATTTCATCTGCCTCTTATTCTAAACTCATTACAAAAAGTCTTCACTTCAATTCACCTAAAAATCCCCTATCCCCTAGGAGTGTTTCATGTGCATTTGTATCTAATCACAGTCTAGTAAGCTATCCAGTTAGTTATTGCGTGACATTGGCCATTTCTTTTTCTGGTCTTCTCCCGAGTACGGTAGATACACTGAACTTCACTATCTGTGCAGAAACTGTACTTCTTTCTCTGGACATTTTCCAGATTCCTCTGTGTCATCCAGGAATTGAATTCTTCTGCCAGAACCTCAGTAGCTAGGAACCCAGGAGATGAAAAGCTGAATGGTTTTGTTTTTTTTTTTTGAAAGGAACATTCTTATAAAATACACCAAAGTAGTGTCATTCATATCCCAATGTCATACAGACTTTAGGAAATGAAACAGCTCTTTAATTTTGACTTTTAGACTCTTTATGCAACACAGTAGTCAGATCTAAATCCAGATGGGACCTGGACAGTGAAATAAATTAAAATAACAGATAATGTGCTTTTCTCTAAAGACACTCTTCTCTTTGTCAAACCAAAGAATACATTTGTTTATTTCAATGATGGTGAGTTTACTATTATTTGCTCTGATTTCCTTCAGAATGATTGTTCTCTCCGATGCAAAGCTAAGTACAAATTTTCAGCACAGTAGTAACCTGGACTCTCTTGGATTCTTTTTTATTTTGGTAACAGAGACAGAGAGACAGAGACAGAGAGAGGGACAAATAGGGACAGACAGACAGGAAGGAGAGAGATGAGAAGCATCAATTTTTTGTTGCAGCATCTTAGTTGTACATCGTTTAATGACTGCTTTCTCATATATGCCTTAACGGGGGACTACAGCAGAGCAAGTGGCCCCTTGCTTAAGCTAGCAACCTTGGGTTCAAGCCAGCAACTTTGGGCTTCAAGCCAGCGACCATGGGGTCATGTCTATGATCCCACACTCAAGCCTGAGACCCCATGCTCAAGCTGGTGAGCCCGTGCTCAACGAGTCCACACTCAAGAGAGCGACCTCAGAGTTTTGAACCTGGGTCTTCTGCGTCCCAGTCCAACACTCTATCCACTGCACTACCACCTGGTCAGACTCTCTTGGATTTTTAGTTTCTTTTTCTATGCACTGGCAAGAACACTAGATAGTACATAGTAAAAAACAAAAACATAAAACAAAAGAGGAACAAAACTCTCAGCAATTAGAGAAAACTGGATCTTCACAAATTGTTCCACCCTGCTCAGTTTCAGTGGTGGTTCACATTACTATCTTGCTCTAATTGAAACTTTTCTTGGTCCAGTGTTTTCCCAAGTCTCCAACTGAAACTACCACTTGCAGTCTAAAACAATATAGTACTAATCTAATTCCATTTTGTCTCATGTTGCTCTCTAATTGGTTCAAATATATCAGTCATCTCTCTGATAACACAATGAGTATTGAACAAGCAGGAATCACATCTTATCCTATTATGACCTCAAAGTGTCTAATCTGAGGTTGCATATGGAGCAGAGGTTCAGTAAATACTTATTTCAATTCATATCTAATATACATGCTTAACCATTCTTTTCTATTTCTCAGGATTAGATGCTAAAATCATTAATGTAGAAATCAATTTGTATTAGATATTTCTCAAATCATACTCCTATTTTATTAGCATGTAATTTTCTGAATATGGTAGAAATATCTCTGCTTGTTAATGAATTCTGTTTCAACTGCTCTCATTATAACACTTTCAAATCTCATTAACTAAACCAGGCATTAAAAATACAAGGATAATAGAATGAAATGGAAACATGTTGATACGATTAGATTTGGGTAACTTTCCTCTTTTAGTGAGAAAAAACTCCTGCCTGAGTAAATGATAACTCAAGCACAGGAAACATAACTTTATAAAGTACAAGAAATACACTGGTCAGTATGTTCCAGAAGAATCAACAATTTCCTCAGCCAACTACATCCTAGCTAGTTATGGCTAGAAGGATAAAAATGTGGTGCATCTTAACAAGAGCATTTTTATGATGTGCATTTTTAATTGTGATATATAATGAAAATATCCACCATAGAAAGATACCCTTTACTTATTCCAATCCTCATCTATAATGTTCCAAGCCTTTATTTAACTATATTTATTGGAACTTTAAACTCAAGTTTATTGACTGCTATCTACCCTGTTCACATTTATCACACTTTTTTGGAAATGTAGGAAAGAAACAACTCTTAATCAAGCAGTGTATATTTGTAAAAAGTGTCAGCGTTGCTCTAAGCCTTTTTCTTCTCTCTCACTCAGATGTTATACTTCCTGGAGGCAGAAAGGAGAAAAAAAAACTCATCTGAACAATAAGTCATCTAGTTCTGGCAGATTTAAATCCATTGGAGAATAATAAAATGTCAGAGCTAGAAGCAATCTTCCGATTGTTCTAGACCAGTGATTTTCAACTGGTGTGCTGCAACAGACAGACTGGTGTGCTACAGGAACTTTTTAAAACATGCAGTACCTGACTATTTATTTAGGGGCACTGATATCTTTTTCTTAAGATTGACAAATAAAAAAAATAGTGACAATACAACAATAGCCATCTGGTGTGAATGAGTCACAACTATACTTATTTTTTCATCAGATCGGCAAAATATATAATACATGTTTTTGGCATGTCGCAGAATTTTAGTAATTAGTTTATGTGTGCCATAAGAAGAAAAAAGTTGAAAATCGCTGTTCTAAACCCACCTACCATCTAACTGAGAACAATGACAGCATGGGAGCGGAATTATTTACTCAAAATCTGCCGCTAATTGAAGGCAGAGTAATCAATTCCTGACACGCATAGTAATATTCTTTCTAGCATTCCCCAGCGAGCTGTATGTTAAATAAAACATTTAGTTCAGTCCTTAATTTTCGCGCTTTTTACCTGTTTTCTGACATCGCATTCCCTTAGGGCATTTATCTCTGCAGCCCCTTTGTAAAGTTCTCCCTGTGCTCCTTCCCTCCTTCCCGTGCTGCTGTGAACAGAGCTTGGGACAGGAAAGGAGCTGAAGGGACCCTGGGTCTAGGCCCACGCTGCCACAAAAACGTCTATGAGATTTTGACCAAATCACTGTACTTCTTCAGGTCTCATTTCTTCACTCGCCCAAAAATAAAATGGGAAGGAGGCATATTCAAAATGGGACCCTGGGACCAGCAGCACTGGTGACACTTTGGATCTTGCTGGGAAGGCAAAAACCTCGGTCCCCACCCCAGACTACTGAACCGGGATCTGCCTGCCAGCAAAACATTTTGGTGATTCACGGACACGTTCAAGTGTGAGGAGTGCGAGGAGATTTTTAAAATGCTTTTTCTCCTGTCACAGATCATTTATCCCTTATAATAAAGAGATGGTTCCACCATATTCGTTTTGCCATTGAGAAAAATCACACTATTGGTGATATACAGAGAAGGAAGCTTATTCCAGAGCCCTTCAAGTCTGACCATCTAATCACCATCCCTCCCTCCATGTAGTCATGGATTTAATCGACACCTTTCTCCCACTCCGCTTCTGTTTCTGCCCACATAATGAAAGACCACTTTCTGTAAGCTTTGCCTACATGACCTCATCCAGCTGGGAGATCCTCCCACCAGGCCAACAAAGGACCAATAGCATCACCCCTTTTGAGGACAGCACCCTGGGAAGGTAAGTGACTGGGCAAAGGTTACCTGGCAAATGGTGGGTGGAAATGAAAATGGAGGGCGATGGCTTACCACCTGGTGAGGTCCTGAAACCATTAGAGCACTTTGGGCTAATGCAGCTCTCAACTGTATTATGTTACATGCACATTTCCTGCCCCGCAGCCATTGTTGCCATTGTAATTACAGACTCGAATTCAGCTGCCTTGGGGAATGCTGATGGTTGTAAAAAAAAAAAAAATGAACACTCACCACAGTGGGTGGGAAGGGTGGGCAAATTGCAAATCTCATATTGTGTAAGGCTGGAAATCTGTGATTTTGGCTGACTGCACACCACAAAGAAAGGTTTCAGACGCACATTGTGCCCTCATCAGTTCTTCCTTGGTTCATGTTGTTATAAAGAGGTTAAGCAGAAATGAGCTGGCAGGAGACACAACAGATCCAAGTGGAAAGCAAGTGGAAAACTATTTGGATTTAGAGTAACAGACGACGTTGGTCAAGACTAATACCTAAAATTAGAAAGAAAAATGTTGTCTTACAGAATTTGATGGAGAGCATATTTTTAAGGAGCTTCTGTCCCCAACATTACCAGGACTCTACCTAAAATTAGACCACAAGAAATTCACACTTGTGATTCAAGAAATTATTTGTTATTTAAAGATTTTTTTTGAATTGGTGTTTGTTTGATGCACCTTTTTCTTCTAAAAGGAAACACATAAATTCCAAATACAGGAAGAAGTAAATGCCCTAAAGCAGGGGTCTCAAACTCGCAGCCCGCGGGCCGCATTTTGTGTGGCCCGCAGACTAATCCACGAAGTTCAAAATATTTTGGATAAAATTAAGTAAGCCTAGGGGCCTACTTGTATTTTTCATTTCTCTAGCATCCTAGCTAGATATTAGCTTAGTTAACAGCAGTTGTGATGCGAACTACAGTTTCTGGTCGTTTTGTGACACTGAGTAAACTGCATGTACGATTGTGCTTGTTGTACTGATTTTTTTTGTTTTCAACTGCAGTGAGAAAAGTGTTGCATAACAGTTGCCTTTTGTAGACCTAGTGCGGCCCACCGAACGGCTGTGATCTTGCTCTGCGGCCCACATGCTGAGTTGAGTTTGAGACCCCTGCCCTAAAGGATAAGACATCTCTCCATTACTGGACCGGAGAGCCCTCATCAATCAATCATTCTCCTTATTCCCATTGAGTCTGTACAAAGATCTAGATGCAGAATCTTTCTCAACACAGAAAAGCAGGCAGCAAGGGCCACTGGCAGATGGCAGACGATATGATAAGACTTAGAACTCATTCTTAATTTAAGAAAACACTACTTTTTTTAAAGTTAAAGTTTCTGAAATGAGGTAATAACATTAAATTGATTTATGTAGTGTTTCTCCAGTCTCTCCCATTATATCACCCCACCTGTATTCATCCAAACCTTTATTAATACCAGAGCTTATTTTACAAACAAAAAGAATAAAAAATATATATATGGCTATTCTCTCTGTCCCTACATTAATACCTTGGAGCAAAAAGGTTTTTGTTGTGGTTTGTTTGTTTTTATGATAAAATTCAACTGATATAAAATGTTTCAAAAACTTTGGAAAAGAGTCTGGTAGTTACTTAGACTGTTTAACATAAATGTACCATGCAGCCCATCAATTCCACTCCGGGATAGCTACCCAAATAAAAACATACGTTCAAACAAAAACTTTTATTGTAATGTTCATAGTACCATTATTCACAATAGCTAAAAAAAAAAAAAAAGAAAAAAAAAAGAAAAATGGTTAGCGAGTGTGGTACCTTCTGCATACAGTAGGACCTATGCTATGCAGCATAAAAATGAATGAACTATTGATACAAGCTACCACAATGATAAACCTCAAAAACATTATGTTAAGTGGAAGAAACCAGGTACAAAAGCCACATACTCTACAGTTTCATTTATCTAAAAGATACAGAAAAGGCAAATCAATAGAGACAGAAAGTAGATTAGTGGTTACCTGGGACTGGGGATGGAAATAGGGATCGACTATTAATGGAAATTGGGGATCTTATTGCGATGAGGCAAATCCTAAAATTAATTATGGTGATGGTTGCACAACTTGGTAGATTTACTAAAATTCCAGTGGTTGACTTTATGATATGCAAATTCTACCTCAATACAGTTGTTCAAAGCTTTTTAACAACATGGACAGAAAAGTGCTACAGCATTAAATGAAAAGAAGGCACTTAAGAGAAAGAGTTGGGAATGTGTATTGAGGGCTGTTACTAGCGGCAGGCCAAATTTGTTGTCTTCCTGAGGGAGCTACTAAAGTCAATAGTACTAGCCTTATTTTAGAAGAAGGAGTGTACATGTGACAGTGTTAACCAAGACCCAAATATGTTCTCCGTTGATCTCTCAGAGCTACCAGTCCTGTAGTCTTTTTTTTTTAATCTGTCACTCCCAGTAAGCTTAGATCAGGTTAGAGTTTTTCTCATTGATTCTCAAACATGGAATCAGATTTCTTAAAAAAAAATATTTGGCCTGTAATATTTTCCTTCCTATTTTTTATTAATCCATAACATCAAGACCACAGACTTTTTAGTTACCTAGAGAAAATTTTTCTTGGAAGCAATAAAAGCTAGGGCACAGATTAGGGAGACATTTAAGCAGAGTCTGAACTCAGGAAGGATATGTACAAATCTCACCCTGTTAACCACTGATCTATATTTCCTCTTATACTTAAAACCCACACCTGTAACTCTAGCTTTCAATCTAGAAGCAGTGAGTTTTGAGTCTTCAATAGGACAATAGCACAAGGCACTGTCGGTATGTAAAAATTGGGTTGGAGAGGGTAGATGTCTGCTTGGCAGCTGCTTAAAGAATTCTGATACTGTTCTACAGAAATAGAGATAAGGGAAAAGTGTAAACATTAAAGTATTTGGGATTTAAAAATAAATATAATTTAAATCCATTGTATATGAAGAAAACTTGTGGAATTTATTAAAATGGTGTTACTATTAGCTGGGATAGAAAAATATTGATGGAGACCAGGTTGTTAGGGAAAAAGTTTATGAGCTAAAATGTTCATGGATTGAGGTTGAGATAAACATTCAAGGAGACATTCCTAGGAGGCAGTTTGGTAAATATGTCAAGAAATATAAGAGTTACTGGACTAGAGATTTAAATTTGAGAGTAAACAATATGTAAAAGTAATTGAAGACATGGGATGTCATAAACTATATAAAAGAACCAGGAGAGAAAATATTGTGAATAAAGATGGTATAACCAAACTTCATGTCAGTCTAAGGGAAAAAATGAGAAAAAGTGGCCAACCATGTAGTGATAAGAGGTACTATACAGAAAGGAAATACATTTTGTCAAGTGGAAATTCAACTGGCCAATGCCACTAAGGTGTTTTTTCTTTTTTTAAAAAATATAACACCAGTTGGTTAGAGCGTTGTCCTAAAATGACAAGGCTGTAGGTTTGATCCCCAGTTAGGGCACATATGGGAAGCAAACAATGAATGCACAACTAAGTGGATGAACAAATGAATGCTTCTCTTTCTCTCTCTCTTCTCTCTCTGTATTTTTAAAAACAATAAATAAATAATTTTAAAAATGTATTACCAATCTCCAAGTCACCAAGGCTTTAATTTAAAAAAAATTTTTTGAAACTCAATCAGCCTTACACACCCCTGTCCAATTCTAATTATTCAATTCCAGTTACTAGGTCTCTAACATTATCATAATCCCTTCAAACTGATACTTTGCATTCATCTGAGAAGAACAAATAGTATTAAAAAATTTGATAGTATGAAAGTAGAAAAATATCTATCTTCAATAGTATAGCTTTCAGGATCTCCATGGATTATAGTAGTCTATGGATTAGTAATAAGTGATGTATGGAGAATTTAACTTAAAAGAGAATTAAGTAAATAAAGATAAGACTAGCCAAAGAATAAACAGTCCCTAGGAAATCCAACTTTGGAAATAGAATAAAATTAATTAGAAGCCAGGGCCCAACAACCATCATATGCCCAAGATTTAAAGATATTATAGAAAAATTCAACCAATTTGGATTAAATAGTCATACCTTGGCTTGGGGGATAATGTCCCTTTGTTTGCATAAATCCTAACTAATTTATGTACAATGGGTAATTCTCTGAAGGAAATTAGCATGTTGTTAGAACAGGTTAAGAGGTACTGGATGACCAAAAATAAAAACCAAAGTCCATGAGAATTATCATACTTTATCTAGTCTTCAATATTATTTCTTACTATACTTACAGTAATTCCAAATTGCACCCCAATTTTTTCTAATACATGATCCTTATTATCAGATCTGTATATTTTTGCCCATAATATATATTTTATTTATAATGCACTTTCCTCAGTGATTTTATGTCTAAATTCTATTTATTCACTAATTTTTACCCTAAGTTTCACCTCTTCAATGAAAATTTTCTTAATCTGAAATAATTCTTTAAGATATTTGCATACTATCTTCTTTTTTTGAGTGTACACAGCTGGTGCACAGAGACTGGGTCTTACACAACTCTGCATCCCCCTATAAAGTTTAACATGGAGCTGGCTACCAGTAGTTAGGCAACCAACATTTGTCAAATATAAATATATATATATATATATATATATATATATATATATATATATTAACAGAGCAATAAGCAAACATGTTATTCTACTAAGTAGGAAAAGGACTACAGAACGGAGTCTCCTTTTTTTGCCTTATATCTAAAAAGATATTATGTTCTTATATAATCCATTTTGTCCTCCTGTTTCGTGTAAGACATTATGTCCAGCAATTAAGCAGTTACAGGCAATAAATGAGATGGTTTTCTGTGCCATTCAGAAGCAATTGCCAATAGAAATTAGCATTTTCCTTCCACTGGAGCCCTCAGCAGCTGCAAAGAGTGACTCACTGAATGGCATGTGACACTGATTATATTATCTGGTGATAAGGGGGTCACAATTCAATAAAACCTTTTGCCAATGTGTGTGTTGCAACCCCAAACCAGCTGAGCAATCCTCCCCTTTCCCACTGAGCTAATACAGATCTTGGAATAATGGAAGACAGACTTCTGCCATCCTCTGTCATTCTAGCAAGGTTCTGCTCCATAATAGGTGGTAGTAATTCAGTTGTAATTAAACAAGACCTGATATATTATTTCCTAATGAACTCAAGTGAAGTCATCTTCCACTTCTTCCCAGTGCCTCTAATTAGGCAATAAGGACTATATCATGAGCAATAAAGATCACTTTGCTGGGTAGTGATGAGGGATTGGAGAGCACACGGGGAGGCTCTGATGGCCCAGAGTGAGAGGCAGGTAGGCGGCAGTTCGAAACGAAACATCCTCCATTCCTCTTGCCATCTGCTCCCAGATTACCTAGGCGGCAAGCACTGATGAGGAACAAATTGAATTGAAGCTAGACTAAGAAGCTTGAAACTATCAGTCACCAGCCCAACAATTTAAATCAGAATTCTATGTGTATGGGTTCTTTGTATAATTATTCTGGTGCTTTATCTAATTCCAAGATTTTCGCATCCACTATCAAGTTGAATCCTCAGGAAAGACGAGTGGATTAGAAGAGATGCTTTTTGTTTTTCCTGTCTCACACATGAAGATATTGGGATTCCAAACCCTGAATTGTCTTTCTCAGTGTAGGGAGGTTACACTGTCACAGCTGTTCACAGCTGAATCCGTCATCTGGTCACTGCAAAGTTTTCGTTTATATTTGAGTTTCTGTGATCCCAATAGACTTGCACTCCTCGCTTCCTTTGTAAATTTTTAGGTAAGAAAAATGTGTATTCTTTCTTTACTTCCCTTAAATTCATCTAAAGCAGGGGTAGACAAATATGGCTTCCAGTCTTCTACCTGTTTTTGTAATGTATGTGAAAAACTAGGTACTTTCTATAGCACATCCTCCTGATTCTGGATTCTATGGAAACAGTTTTACAACTCTGTAGGTTATAGGTAATTGAGAGCAAAGCAAAAATAATTTGTGTCTATAGACATCAACTAAATTCTGTCTAGTAGAGGGACAACTTCCCTTCCCTCTTGTGGAAGCCTGTTTTTTTTCTCCATTTACATATTTATTTCAATAATCTTGCTCTGTAAATGTATCTAATCCTTATCGGTTTTTTAATTGATTGTAATATGTGTCTGGTTTCCATGTATGAATTTAAAAAAGTTTTAGTGTGATGTCAGAGAAATGGTGGCATGAGAAATATCCTTGGTATCTCCACTGAAGTTTCAACAATTTGAACAGCTATAATTTAACAAAGGATCCCCTGCTCAAGCACAGACATGTCTGAGAGATGCATGCATTGAAACATCTAAAGGTAGGCAAGTGGGAGAAAATTGGGGAGGCAAAAAGGGCGAAGAGCTCAAAGGAGCCACGGATGCAGCCCTGTAGCCCAAAGTCCATTGCAGGGCTCAGCCCGAAGAGCAGAGGAATCAGGATGTAGTTGACATTCCCTTCAGCCAAAATGAATAAAGAGATTTATTGTACATTTCTACAGGAGTGGAAAGTACAAGCTGCAGCTGAGTCTAGTGACCTGAGCAGGAATGAAGCACAGAGGTGTGACCATAATTGTCTGGCAATTGGCATTCCAGACAGAGAAACAAAGCATGAACCTTCCAAACATGCCTCTGCTCACCATTTGTATTGGGTTGAAGAGTACATTATCTGAAAACCCATACAACTGGTACTAAAGAAACACCTTTTCCCTGAGAAAAGGAACAATCTGTGACTAATCCCAGCATCAGATCAGGCTGGGGGGGGGGGCGTGAAGAGGTTCATTGTTTGACATTGCTGGAAGGGCAAAGCAACAAAGGAGGTGCTGGATTGCCCCAGCTCACCCCACACTTCCACACATCAATACTGCACTGCTGATAGTGTCTGACTGTGGAGGACAGTATTGGGATTTCATGGACTTGGAGCCCCACTGCCCACTGAGATCCTCTACAGGGCTGGTCTCGTGGGACTGGTATTGCCATACATAGGGGAGGCTCCCACCTTCCTAGAAAACACAGACCTTTTTCTATCACCCTGTGGAGATCTCAAGAGAGCTGGAAAACAATAGAAAGACTTCTTCTTATTGATCTATTAGAGAAGTGCCACTCATGCATAGATGCTTAGACAGGGAAGGAATCCATCAAATAGCATGAATAACCACAGTAACAAGGCAGCTCAGAAAGAAAATTAAAAATCTCTAGAAAATAAACTTAAAGACATGTTAATAGGTGATTTGTATCAGTGGTTCCCAACCCCCAGGCCACGGACCGGTACTGGTCTGTGGGCCATTTGGTACCGGTCCGCAAAGAAAGAATAAATAACTTACATTATTTCCATTTTATTTATATTCAAGTCTGAATGATGTTTTATTTTTTTTAAATGACCAGATTCCCTCTGTTACATTCGTCTAAGACTCACTCTTGACGCTTGTCTCAGTCACATGATACATTTATCCGTCCCACCCTAAAGGCCGGTCCGTGAAAATATTTTCTGACATTAAACCGGTCTGTGGCCCAAAAAAGGTTGGGGACCACTGATTTAAATGACAGAAAAATCTAGATTACCATTCTCAAAAACTCAATGAGATGCAAGAAAACACAGATAGGCATTTTAATGAAGTGAGAAATCAAATCAATGAATAAAATGAGTACTTTACCAAAGAGACTGAATCTTTAAAAAAGAACCAAATAGAAATTCTGGAGATGAAGAACTCAATAAAAGAGATCAAGAATTAAGTAATGACTATAGGAAATAGAGAAGATCAAGTAGAAGAAAGAATTAGTGATATTGAAGATAGAATCTGGAAATGTTGTAAAGAAAAGGCGAGAGAGGTTTGAGCATAAAAGAAAAAGAAAGAATTCTATAATAATTATCTGACTCCATCAGAAAGAGCAATATAAGGATAACAGGCATAACAGAAGAGATACAGAGAGAGAAATGAACAGATAACCTATTCAAACAAATAGTTGATTAAACCTTTTCAAACTTATGAAAACAGCTAGATCCTCCAATTCAAGAAGCAAACAGTACATCTATTTATGTCAATCCAAAAAGGCCTTCTCCAAGGCACATTGTGTCAAAACTGTCCAACATTAACAACAAAGAAAGATTTTGCAAGGTAACCAAGGAAAAGAAGAAAGTAAGCTATCAAGGAAAGCCCATTAGGTTACCATTGGATTTCTCAGCAGAAACTCTACAGACTAGAAGAGAGTGAAACCAAATAAATATTCAAAGTACTGAAAAACAGAAGTTACCAGCCAAGTATAATATATCCGGTAAACTTATCCTTTAGATATGAAAGAAAAATAAAGACTTTTCCAGACATACAGAAGCTGAGGGTATTTTTACTTGATGGGGTTATTCTCCAGGAAACAGAGAATAAAAGGTCATAAAACTATTAGCAAAATTACCAAAAAAATTACATCATAAACAGGGATAATTTGTGACAACAAAGATATAAAAGAAGAAAGAGAAATTTTCTGAATTTGCAAAGTGGATGGAGATTAGATGCATTCAAAAAGAAAAAGATTACTTGATATATGAAACTTTCCTTTTCATAAACCTAATGGTGACCACACACATAATAAAAAACAAAGCTGAACACATAACTTAAAAAAAGAGGAAACCAAGGGAAAATATATGGAATGCCACCAAACCAAAACAACAGAGAAGCACAAGTGAAAAGAACCAGTAGAGGCACTGATACACCAGAAAACAAAAGATAAAATGGCTATAGGAAATCCATATACATCAATAATTATTATCCTAAATGTAAATAAACTGAATTCACCAGTAAAAAGGCACAGAGTGAGACAAGATGGCGATGGAGTAGGCAGACGTACCAACTTCCACCTCACAGATCCAAAGTGGATTACAAACTAATTTTAAGAACCATCATCTGGAAAAACCAACTTTGAACTAAACTAAGAGGACTCTTCAAACAAGGAACACTGAAGAAGGCACACTGAGACTGGTAGGAAAGTGGAAATGTGGAGAGGGCTGCCCAGCTCCCCAGAGCGAATGGCAGCATGGAGAGACTCATGTGGTGGGAAGTGAGTTTAGCAGAGAAAGGAGGGTCCTGAGTCCCAGGAACAAAGCCCCAGCCTGCAGCCCCAGAAATTAGAAGAGGTGTATGGACAGTATTTAGCTGGAAACAAGACAGGATACGGTTTGTGAGAAAGAGACTGATTTCTCAGACCCATGATTCTTCCTAAAGGGACTGCGCAGAAAACCTCTCTCACAACCACTCACCCAGGGCTCTGGGGGATGGGGAGAGAGGAGAAGACCAGAATAGTAGGAAGAGAGTGTAATCTAGGAGGCACAGGGAGAAACATTTTGAGAGACAGCCACCCTAAACCCCTGGGCTGAGTCACTTCCCAAATCTGAAGGGAATATTTCCTCCGGAAACAGCAATACCAGCAAAGGGAAGCAGGACACCAGCCAAACAAGCTCTCCCTCGGCACTCAGAGCAGAGTCGCTTAGAAGGAGGGAGCTTTCGGGTCTACAGTAGTGAGTTTTAGGGTCTGAGCTGCAGCGCACCCAGCCACATGGCTGAGGGCTCATCCGAGGGTGGGCGGCTGTGGGACGCGGAAGCGCGGTTCTGTCAGCAAGGGCGGAAGCCAGCTGGCCACCACTGAGGCCCAGGTGTGAGCTCAGTCTTGCCCGGCTGGGGAGGAAGGGACGTGCAAAAGTGGTCAAGCTCAGCTGTGGGCCACCTGCAATCAAGCCTGTGGGGGAAGGGCAGAAGTCCTGGAAGGCATGGAGACCCACCCTTGAGCAAGGGTGCAGGAGCACAGCCCTGCCAGGCCTGCAGAACTGAGGCTTGTGGCCTGACTTGGGAGCTGGCTCCTCCCATGAGGGTGGAGCCAAAAGCCAAGAACAGGCAAAGTTCCACTTCTGAGCATGGGCATGCAGTCCCCACCCCAGCCTGTGGAGCCAAGGCTTGCAGCCTTCCCATGGAGCGGGCTCCTCCTGCAAGGGCAGGGCGGAAGCCTGGAATCAGGATGAGACCCGCAGCTGAGCAATGGTGCTCACCCCTGCCCTCAGGGCCGAGCATAATGCCCCCTGTGGGGGCAGGGTGAAGGTCAAGTCCACCAAGGCTTGTATACCCAAGCACGTGATCCCAGCTACTCCCATGAAGGAGAGGCAGAAAGCACAGCAACAGCCCCAGAGGGCAGGCAATGGCAACGCCCAAACGTGAATGCCCTAGGCAGCAACAGCAGAGGGGATGGTGGACCTGCAGTCAGACCACACCTAGGGAACACAGAGGACACACCCAGTGAACTTCAGTGGCCAAAACCTTCTTTTACACAGACAAAATGAGAAAGCAGAGAAATGCAACTCAAATGAATCAAGAGAAATCCCCAGAAAAGGCACTGAATGAGTCAGATATAACCAAATTACCAAATGCAGAGTTTAAAATAACAATTGATTGAATGCTCAAAGATATTACAACAACAATAGGTAGTCATTACAAACATCTATATAAAGAGATAGCAAATATAAAAAAGGACATTGAAATAATAAAAAAGAATCAGTCAGAAATGACAAATACAATATCAGAAATGAAGAACACAATGGAAGGAATGAAAAGCAGGATGGATGAAGGTGAGAATTGAATGAGCGAATTAGAGGACACGATAAATAAAGGCATGGAAGCAGAGCAGAAAAAAGAAAAGAGACTCAAAAAGTCTGAGGAAACTCTAAGAGAGCTCTGTGACAGCATGAAGAGAAATAACATCTGCATCATAGAGGTTCCTGAAAAAGAAGAGAAAAAACAAGGGATAGAGACTTTGTTCAAACATATTATAGTTGAAAACTTCCCTCAATTAAGGCAAGAAAATGTCTCACAAGTTCAAGAAGCACAGAGAACTAACTCCATTAAAGAGAAACCCAAAGAAATCTACACCAAGACACATCATAAATAAAATACCAAAGTTAAGTGATAAAGAGAAAATATTAAAAGCTGCTAGGGAAAAAAGACTATCACCTACAAAGGAGCCCCCATAAGGATGACTTCTGACTTTTCATCAGAAACACTTGAGGCCAGAAGGGAATGGCAAGAAATATTCAAAGTAATGCAAAACAAGAGCCTGCAAACAAGAATACTTTATCCAGCAAGGCTATCGTTTAAAATTGAAGGAGAAATATAAGCTTTCCAGACAAAAAAAAAAAAAAACTCAAGGAGTTCACTAAAACCAAACCAAGGCTGCAAGAAATACTAAGGGGCCAGTTGTAAACAGATCAAAGGGGAAAAATAATATAGCAAAAAAGGAATACAGTTTTAAAGAATAAAATGGCAATAAACAATTACATATCAATAATAACCTTAAATGTAAATGTATTAAATGATCTGATCAAAAGACACAGGGTAGCTGCGTGGATAAGAAAACAGGACCCATACATATGCTGTCTACAAGAGACACACCTTAAAACAAAAGATGCACATAGACTGAAGATAAAAGGATGAAAAAAAAAGGTTTCATGCAAATGGAAATGAAAAAAAAGCTGGGGTAGCAATATTTATATCAGACAAAATGGACTTTAAAACAAAGACTATGGTAAGAGATAAAGAAGGTCACTACATAATGATAAAGGGAGCAATCCAAGAGGAAGATATAACTGTTATAAATATCTACGCACCTAATATAGGAGCACCTAAACATATAAAGCAGACTTTGATGGATTTAAAGGGCGAGATCAACAGCAATACTATAATAGTAGGGGATTTCAATACACCACTAAAATCACTAGATAGATCCTCAAGAAAGAAAATTAACAAAGAAACAGCTAACTTAAAGGGCATACAAGATCAACTTGATTTAATAGATAATTTCAGAACCTTTCACCCTAAAGCAGCAGAGTATACATTCTATTCAACTGCTTATAGTACATTCTCTAGGATAGACCACATGGTAAGGCACAAAAGTGGCCTCAACAAATTTAAGAAGATTGAAATCATATCGAGCACTTTCTCTGATCACAACGGCATGAAACTAGAAATCAACCACAAAAAAAACTGAAAAATACTCAACACTTGGAAGCTAAATAGCATGTTATTAAATAACAAATGGGTTAACAATGAGATCAATGAAGAAATTAAAAAATTCCTAGAATCAAACAATAACGAGTATACATCAACTCAAATTTATGGGACAGAGCAAAAGCAGTCCTGAGAGGGAAGTTCAGAGCCTTACAGGCATACCTCAAGAAGCTAGAAAAACTCAAATAAACAACTTGACTCTGCATCTAAAAGAACAAGAAAAAGAACAGCAAGTAAAGCTCAGAGGTAGTAGAAGGAAGGAAATAGTAAAGATCAGAGCAGAAATAAATGACATAGAAGTTAAAGAAACAATACAGAGGATCAATGAAACTAGGAGCTGGTTCTTTGAAAAAGTAAACAAGACCGATGAACCTTTACCCAGACTCACCAAGAAAAAAAGAGAGAGGACTCAAATAAATAAAATTAGAAATGAAAGTGGAGAAATAACAACAGACACAACAGAAATACAACATATTGTAAGAAAATACTATGAAGAACTGTACATCAAAAAAACTAGACAACCTAAATGAAATGGACAAATTCCTTGAAACATATAATCTTCCAAAAATTAATCTGGAAAAATCAGAAAACCTAAACAGACCGATTACAACCAATGAGATTGAAACAGTTATCAAAAACCTCCCAAAAAAGAAAAGTCCTGGGCCTGATGGCTTCACAAGTGAATTCTACCAAATATTTAAAGAAGAACTAACTCTTATTCTTCTCAAGCTATTTCAAAAAATTCGAGAGGAAGGAAGACTTCCAAGCTCCTTTTATGAAGCAAGTATAATTCTGATTCCAAACCAGGCAAAGATAACACAAAGAAAGAAAATTATAGGCCAATATCCCTGATGAATATAGAATCTAAAATCCTCAACAAAATATTAGCAAGCCAGGTGCAGCAATATATGAAAAAAAAATCATACACCATGATCAAGTGGGATTTATTCTTGGAAGGCAAGGCTGATACAATATTCGCAAATCAATCAATGTGATTCATCACATAAACAAAAGGAAAGAGAAAAACCACATGATAATTTCAATAGATGCAGAAAAAGCATTTGATAAAAGCCAGCACCCATTTATGATCAAAACTTTCAGCAAAGAGGGAATACAGGGAACATACTTCAACATGATAAAGGCCATCTATGACAAACCCACAGCCAACATCATACTCAATGAGCAAAATTTAAAAGCAATTCTCTTAAGACCAGGAACAAGGCAGGGGTGCCCCCTTTCACTACTCTTATTCAACATAGTTTTGGAAATCCTAGCCACAGCAATCAGACAAGAAAAAAATATAAAATGCATCCAAATTGGAAAAGAAGAAGTAAAACTATCATTATTTGCAGATGGTATGATATTGTATATAGAAAACCCTAAAAGTCTCAGTCAAAAAACTACTAGACCTGATAAATGAATTCATTTAGGTGGCAGGATATAAAATTAATACTCTGAAATCAGAAGCATTTTTATACACAAGCAATAAACAGTCAGAAAGAGAAATTAAGGAAGCAATCCCCTTTTCTATTGCAACCAAAAAAATAAAGTACCTAGAAATAAATTTAACCATGGAGATTAAAGACTTGTACTTGGAAAATTATAAAACATTGATAAAAGAAATCATGGAAGATACAAACAAGTGGTAGCATATACCGTGGTCATGATTAGGAAGAATAAAAATCATTAAAATGTCTATATTACCCAAAGCAATTTATAAATTCAATGCAATACCAATTAAAATACTAATGACTTACTTCAAAGATATAGAATACATATTCCAAAAATTTATATGGAACCAAAAGAGAACACAAATAGCCTCAGTAATCTTGAAAAGGAAGAATAAAGTGGGAGGTATCACACTTCCTGATATCAAGTTCTACTACATGGCCATTGTACTGAAAACAGCCTGGTACTGGCATAAGAACAGGCATATAGATCAGTGGAACAGAACAAAGAACCCAGAAATAAACCCATATCTCTATGGACAATTTATATTTGACAAAGGCTTTAAGAGCATACAATCAAGTAAAGAGAGCCCTTTTAATAAATGGTGTTGGAAAAATTAAACAGCTACCTACAAAAAAATGCAACTAGACCACCAATTTACACCATCACAAAAATAAACTCAAAATGGGTAAAAGACTTAAATATAAGCCGTGAAACCCTAAGTATCTTAGAAGAAAACATAGGCAGTGAGCTCTCTGACATTTCTCGCAGCAATATATTTGCTGATTTATCTCCACGGGCAAGTGAAATAAAAGACAGGATAAACAAATGGGACTATATCGAACTAAAAAGCTTTTGCACAGCTAAAGACAATAAGAACAGAATAAAAAGATAAACTACACAATGGGAGAATATATTTGACAATACGTCTGATAAGGGGTTAATAACCGAAATTTATAAAGAACTCAATAACAGGAAGACAAACAATCCAATCAAAAAATGGGCAAAAGAAATGAATAGACAATTCTCCAAAGAGGACATACAGATGGCCAATAGGCATATGAAAAAATGCTCAACAGCACTAATCATTAGAAAAATGCAAATTAAAACCACAATGAGATATCACCTCAAACCAGTCAGAATGGTGCTCATCAACAAAACAACATAGAATAAGTGCTGGTGAGGATGTGGAGAAAAGGGAACCCTCCTGCCTGCTGGTGGGAATGCAGACTGGTTCAGCCTGTGAAAAACCGTATGGAGATTTCTCAAAAAATTAAAAATCAAACTGCCTTTTGACCCAGCTTTCCCATTTTTAGGAATATACCCCCAAAACACCATAGCACTGTTTGAAAAAAAGAAATGCACCCCCATGTTTATGGCAGCATTGTTCACAATAGTGAAGATCTGAAAACAGCCCAGGTGTCCATCAGTGGACGAGTGGATTAAGAATCTTTGGTACATATATACTATGGAATACTACTCAGCCATAAGAAATGATTACATTGGATCACTTACAAAAACATGGATGGACCTTGATAACATTATATGGAGTGAAATTAGTAAATCAGAAAAAACTAAGAACTATATGATTCCATACATAGGTGGGACATAAAATGAGACTCAGAGACATGGACAAGTATGTGGTGGTTATGGGGTGGGGGAAGGAGATGGAGGGGGTTGGGGGAGATGAGGGGCACAAAAAAAACAAGTTAGAGGGTGACATAAGACAATTGGACTTTGGGTGATGGGAATGCAGCATAAACAAATGTCAAAATAACGTAGAGATATTTTCTCTGAACATATGTACCCTGATTTATCAATGTCACCCCATTAAAATTAATTTAAAAAAAGGCACAGAGTAGCAGATTGAGTCAAAAAACAAAACCCAACCATATGTTGCCTTCAGGAGACACATCTAATCTACAAACACAAAGATTGACTTAAAGTGAAAGGGTGTAAAATGAGTCTCCAGGCAAATAGCAGTCACAGAAAAGCAGGTATAGCCATACTTATATCCAACAGAACAAATGTCAAGATAACAAAGGTAATAAAAGATAAAGATGGGCATTTTATAATGATTAAGGGACAGTATATCAAGAAGACATTACATTTCTCAATATATATGCACTCAATCAAGGAGCATTGAACTCCTTGATTGCTATAAAGCAATTACTAACAGAACTAAAGAAACAAATTGACAAAACACATAGTTGGAGATCTAAATACTTCATTGACAGCTATAGATAGATTATTCAAAAAGAAAATCAATAAAGAAATATAGGCCTTACATGACACAGACCAAATGAACATAATTATCATTTACAGAGCCTTTTATCCTCCAACAACATATTATACATTCTCTTCCAGAGCACATGGAACATTTTCAAGGATAGACCATATGTTGGGACACAAAACTAGCCTCAACAAATTTAAGATTAAAATCATACCAAGCATATTCTCTGACCAAAAGTCTTTGAAATTAGAAATCAAGTGCAAAAAGAAAGTAAAAAACAAAAAAACTCTAAATATGTGGACATTCAACAACATGCTACTAAAAAATGATTGGGTCAAAGAAGAAAGAAAAGGTGAGATCAAAAGATATATAGAGACAAACAAGTATGATAATACAACATATCAAAACTTCTGGATGCAGCAAAAGCAGTAATAAGAGGAATTTTATATCACTATAGGCCTGTGACAAGAAACAAGAAAGATCTCAAGTAAACAACCTACAATTACATCTTAAAGAACTAGAAAAAAAAAAGCAGCCCAAAGTCAGCAGAGGAAAGGAAATAATAAAAATTACAGCAGAATCGAATAAAATGGAGAACAAAAAAACTATAGAAAAAAATTAATAAAACAAAAAGGTGGTTTTTTTGAAAACATTAATAAAATTAACAAATCTCCAGCTAGACTCACTAAAGTAAAAATAGAAAAGACTTATATTAACAAAATCAGAAATGAAAGAGCCATGACTACAGATATCACAGAAATATAAAGGGTCATCTATAGAATACTCTGAGAGACTCTATGCCACCAAATTAAATAACCTAAAGGAAATGGTAAGTTTCTAGAAATATGTAACTTTCCCAGACTGAATCATGAAGAATTGGCAAACCTAAATAGACCTATCAACAGTGAGAAAATTCAAACAACCCTTAAAACCTACCCAAAAAATAACAGTCCAGTACTAGATGGCTTCATTACTGAATTATTCCAAACATTCAAAGGAGGTTTATTATCTATCCTTCTAAACCTCTTCCAAAAAATTGAAAACACATTTTTGAAGCCAACATAACTCTGATACCAAAACCTGGCAAGGATAACACACACACACACACACACATACACACACACACACACACACACACACACACACACACAAAATGAAAACTCTGATGAATACAAATGCAAAAGTTCTATACAAAGTACTAGTAATACATTCATATATTAAATACAACAATACATTAAATAATACATCACAATATAGAGGTTCATTCCTGGGGCACAAGCATGGTTCAATACATGCAAATCAATCAATGTAATGCACCCCATTAACAAAATAAAGGATAAAAATTATATGATCTTATCAATAGATGCAGAAAAAGCATTTAATAAGAAACAACATCCATTTTTTATTATAAACATTGAGTAAAATAGATATAGAAGTAAAGTACCTCTTAGTATAAAGGCCATATATGACAAATCCTCAGCTAATATACTCAATGGTGAAAAACTAAAAGTTTTTCCTCTAAAATCAGGAACAAGACATGGATGCTTAATCTTATTGCTCTTATTCAGGATAGTACTGACGGTCCTAGCCAGAGCAAGGGACCAGAATTAAGAGCCAAGAAGTAAAACTGTATGTGTATGGACAAATAGTTTTTGACAAAGGTACCAAAAACATAAAACGGAGAAAAGAAAATCTCTTCAATAAATGGGGCTGGGAAAAATGGAAAGCCACATGAGAAAATGAAACTAGACTATAGTTTGTCCCCATGTACAAACATTAATTCATAACGGATCAAAGACAAAAATATAAGATATAAAACAATAAATTACATAGAAGAAAACAGATGTTAAACTTATAGAACTTGGTCTTAGACTTTTATCCCAAAGGCAAGAGAAAAAAAAACAAAAATGAATAAATAAATGAGAATATATCAAACTAAAAAGTTTCTTTTCAGTAAAAGAAACTTCCAACAAAACAAGAAGGCAAACAACTGACTGCGAGAATATATTATATTTGCAAACAACTTGACAAATGATTAATATTCAAAATATATTTAAAAACTTATATAACTCAACACCAAATAAGCAAATCATTCAATTAAATAATGAGCAGAGGACTTGAGCAGACACTTCTCCCAGGAAGATATAAAAATGGCCAATAGATAAAGGAAAAGATGTTCAACTAGCTATTAGAAAAATGCAAATCAAAACTACAATGAGATACCACCTCATACTTGCTAGATTGCCTGTTATCAACAAGACAATAACAAGTGTTGAAGAGGTTTTGGAGAAAAATGAACTCTCATTCATTGCTGGTAGGAATTTAAATTGGTATAATCAATACAGAAAACAGTGGTTAGATCCTCAAAAAAATTAAGAATAGTTACCATATGACTCAGCAATCTCTCTTCTGGGCATCTACCCGAAAAATTGGAAAATATTTATTCAAAAAGATATATGCACCCTATGTTCATTGTAGCATTATTTATGGTGGCCAAAACATGGAAACAACCAATGTGTCCTTTGATAGATATTTGGATAAAGAAGATGTGGTCCATTTATACAATGGAATACCACTCAGCCATAAGAAAAAAATGAAATACTGCCATTTGCGACAACATAAGTGAACCTTAAAAATATTATGTTAAGTGAAATAAATCAGTCAAAAAAGCAAACAACCATATACTTTCACTCATATGTGGGATACAAAACTGAAACTCACAGACACAGACACCAGTATGGTAGTTACCAGAGGAAAGAAGGGTGGGCATGTAGTAAAGAGTAAGGGGCTCAGATATATATCAGAAGTTGATCTGACTTTGGGTGGTGGGCCCACAATGCATCATACAGATCACATATCATAGAAATGTACACTTGAAACCTATGCAAACTTATTAACTAATGTCATCCCAAAGCACTTTATAAAAAACCTTTAAGCTGTTTTGTATCTGAATGAGAATCATTAGTTCACCCCATTTAATAAGTAAATCATCTTTTAATAGTAAGTAAATAATAATGCTTTATTAGTCTACATATTATTTTTAGTTGGTTTCACAATACAATAGCAGAGGTGCATAGTTGCAATACAAAACATATGGCCACAAAGCAAGAATAACATATTTATTCTCTGACTACGTAAAAAGTTTGCAGGGCCTCATCTAAAATATAGGCATCCATCCAAGCCCCATTAATCTGGGGTCACTTTTAGGATTTTTCTTACATGTTCAGGTATTAAGAAAGTGGTATAAATAATAACCAGTACAGTAATCTCTTACTTTCTCCTAATTACTACAAAAGCTGTTTTGGAATATGAGGTATGTTTTTGGATAGGATTTTCGAAGGCTTGCTATGATTAGCTATGGGACACTTAGCAAATTTTCATATTTCTGAGCTTGAGCTTTTTCATATGTAAAATGGATGTATAATTTTTGGTTTCATTTTAATATTCTATTTATGTTTATCCTTTAGAAATTACTGAGACTAAATTTTTTTTCCTGGTTGAAGCTATATTTTTGGAGGCAAATCAGAATAAAGCAGATCGGATCACTCTGTCCTGAAACAGATGGGACCTGTGTTTAGAACCTATTATTAAATGATCGCATTCGTTCACAAAAATCATCTCCTTCCAACCTTCGCACACCTCAGAATGAATGAGCTGTTAGATTGTCAAGGAGAAAGGCAGTAGTGATACTGTTGAATAGGAGTAGCATTTCAGTATATTCATGTATGGTAAGCAGTGTATATACAGTATGTCCGTAAAGACATGGTGCACTTTTGACTGGTCACAGGAAAGCAACAGAAGATGATAGAAATGTTAAATCTGCACCAAATAAAAGGAAAACCCTCCCAGTTTCTGTAGAATGATGTGACAGCATGTGTGCATGTACAGATTATGATGTAATACCGTGTATAGAGCGGAGCAGTACACAGCCATACCAGTCAAGATGTGGACGGTACAAAGTTCAGCATGTTCTGTGGCTCGCTAAATTAGAATCCGTGACCAATGTGCAATGTAAATATCGGCGCATTTATAACAAAGCACCACAACATAGGAATAACATTACTCGGTGGGTTAAGCAGTTGAAGGAAACTGGCAGTTTGGTGGAGAAACCCTGTTCTGGTAGGCCATCAGTCAGTGACGACTATAGAGGCTATATGGGATAGCTACCTAAGAAGCCCTAAAAAATCTGTGCGTGAGCCCACATCGTACTGCACTGGATAGGTATGAAACTGGGAGAGTTTTCCTTTTGTTTGGTGCAGATTTCACATTTCTATCATCTTTTGTTGCTTTCCTGTGACCGGTCAAAAGTGCACCATGACTTTATGGATACACTGTATTGTTACCATATCAGCTCAAACTCTGAGGTCAGGGAAGTTGATTCTGGGACCCCTGTACTCTCACCCTTACTTTTCTTTCCTCAGTTGTCCTCTCCTTCCCAAGTCCTTTGCACGTGCCTAGTACTCTTACTCTGTATTCTGAATGGCAACCCTATCTGGCCTCCTTGAAGTTCATTATTCAGTCCTGCTATGAATTGTCAGCGTGTCAACTACAAACTAAACTCTCTTAACCTGATGTACCTGAACTTCATTCATTTATTCATTTGTTCACTCATGAATTCACCAATAACTGTTTTGGTGGAAGGGGAGAGAAATCCCTCTGTGGCCTTTTTTTTTTTTATAAGGGCATTAGTCCCATTCATGAAGGCTTTACCCTAATGACCTTATCACTTACCCAAAAGCTCCACCTGCAAACACCATCACATTCGAGGTTAGGTTTCATAAACATTCTGTCCATACAGTTTGCTAAATGCCATCGAGGACGTGTCTCTTGAGTTGCTGGACTCTGAAAAACCAGTAGTACATAACTACCTGACGAAGGGAGAGATGAACTTCCTGGGCAGAATAAACAGCATGTATAAAGCAGCACTAATGAACTAAAGAAAGACATAGGGCCTCAGATAGAAGGAATGAAGGATGACATTTAAGATGAGTCAAAAATATATATTGGCCTTGACCATGACAATGCAGAGCTTTAGAAGCCATTTAAAGGGATTTCTCTTAATCCTGAATAGTAATGTTACCTAAAGGGATGGGCCAGAATGGAGTTGAATAGGTGGTTTAGTCGCCCATTGCAATTGGGCATGTGAAAGAACTGGCAAATAACATGTGGTGCTTATTATGTGTCAGGTATTATTCTAAGAGATTTACTTGTCTACACTCATATTCCCCCATTTTATAGATGAGCTAGCTAAATACTGAGAAAGGTAAGGTAATTTTCCAGATCACATCATTAAGTGGGGAAGGAGAGGTTCATACACTGGCAGTCACAACCTGAAATTTCATGCTCTCAACAACTATGCTTTGTTTCTTCTGGAAATTTGGCAGACCAACTATGAAAGTTGATATTGAAGGGATTTCCCCATCTCAGCAACACCCATGCACACCCATACAAAATATGTCAGGGTGTAGACATAAGTGCAGGTTAATGTATATTCATACACACTGATGGATTACACTCAAATGTTCCATCAGTTTGAAATTACAGGTAGGACTTTCTGAGACAAGGGAATATGAAAATTAGTATGATTTAAACTATATATACTGAAGAGAGTAGATCAATAGAGAAAACATGTTTACTGTACGGAAGAGGTCCTTGGGGGTACACTTCTGACTGTCTCAATGCGAAACCTCAGGAAGTACTAAAGACCACTGGGTACGTAGCACTTAGGAAAATCAATGCTATTGCATTTTACTTGGACCAGTGTTTACAGTGAATCTATCCTGAGTCTCTCTCATGGGACATTGAGACCCAGGTAATAATTAGTTATGAACTTGAGTAAGTTACTTAACCTCTCTAAATCTGAACATTCTCAAAAATGTGCCAATGAGATCAACTCCCCCGCAAAAAATGGTTGTGGAGCTTCAAAGAGATGACATTTCTGCAAATATTATAATTTCTCTCTCATTGCCTAGTCTATTTTCAAAATATTCTTTCCTCCCTCCCTTTCTCCCTCTCACACTCCCTCTTTCCTTCCCTTCCAAGTTTCATTCATTTCCTCTTTTGGCTTTTTCTAAGAATTTTTACATCAATTAATAAAGAGGAAACAGATATAGATTCCCACAGTGTTTTATTATTGTTTTTGTCCAACTATATTGTATATGTTTTTATCTATCTGTTCATCTATAGTATCTATCTATTGAAAAAATAAAATACAGCATGTAATTTTCCAGATTGGGTTTTTGACCAAAACTGACTTATTTTGTAATTAAATATAAGGGCCCTGGAGGCAGACTGAGAGATACACAGCACCGTGTTCTTTATTTCTTCTTAAAAAGGAGAAAGGAGGCACCCGAAAGGCCTCTGTCCATTCACCACTTTAAGCACACCTCTTTCATTCATATTTTTTTCAACAGGGCATATGTATTTTACTGCTGAATTTCTGATGTAGAATTATGATATTCCAAATACAACCTCTCCTAAGGAAGGAATGGTTATTACAAGCACACTAATGCTAAGTAACAGTGCTGTGTTTGTGAAGGGTGTTTGGTTTATTTCCATGAGCTCATGAGCTCTGGCACTCCGTCCCCATCTTTCTGACGTCAGCATTGGCTGAGGACTGCTGCTGGGAAACCCCTATGTCTTCCTGGAGCTTCACCCTTTTACCATACATTATGAATAATTGAATTAATTATTCAAGACTAGATTTATGTTTTCACCAAGGCAAACACGCTGACCCCTTCACTAATCATCCGGCCCTCTTTACAAAAGCCACAGCTGCTGACCCAGCCCAACAATGACTCTCAAGGTTTGAATTTATTTTAAGGACTAACCAAAACCCACAGGATCAATTCTGAACTGAGGTGAGGTGAGCTGAGCCGACCTTGAGCCTTGACCCTGCTCTCCTGCTTTCGGAAATAGGCAGACACTCCCCATAGTGTGACACAGCTCAAGCATTTGCCCAAAATGTAAAGATTAAAAAAAAGGGAACTTCTTACTGCAACTGTTAGTTTGTACAATTCTTTTAGATTGCTTGAAGCAGGCTATTGAACTCTGTTCAAACCCTAAAATGATGTATTTAGTAAAAAAAAAAAAAATCACTGACATATGTATTACTCTTGAATTTGGAACATGGTAAGATATCTTTTACTTCTTACCTAATGCCTCACAAGTCATATTACAAGTCAATTCTTAGAAAATATATTTTCAAATCACATATCTTATAAAGAATTGTTATCTAGAATATATAGAGAACTCTTACTACTCAATAATGAAAAGTCAAATAACCCAATTCACTATGGGCAATTTAAATACACAGTTTAGCGAGGAAGATAGACAAATGTCCAATAAGCACATGAAAAGATGCTCAATATCATTAGCTATGAGGGAACTGCAAATCCAAACCACAAGGATGGCTATAAAAAAAGACAGATTGTAACAAGCATTGGTGAGGATATGGAAAAATCGGAACCCTCATACACAGCTGGTGGGAATATAAAAAGATGAGGTCACTTTGGAAAACCGTTTGGCAGTTCAAAAGGTTAAACACAGAATCACTATATGACCCAGCAATTACACTCCTGGGTATACACCCAAGAGAATTCAAAGCGTATGTTCACATAAAAACTTGTACATAGACATTTATAGGAGACTTATAATAGTCAAAAGTAGAAACAACTCAAGTGTCCATCAACTGATAAAAAGATTAATAATTTGGTATATCCATACAGTGGAATAATAATAAGCAATAAAAAGGACCGAAGTACTGGTACATGCTAAAACATGACTAATCTCTAAAAACACCATGTATTATGCCATGTTAAAGAAGCCACCCTGGCTGATTGGCTCAGTGGTAAAGCTTTGGCTGGTGTGTGGAAGTCCTGGTTACACAGAAAAAATGAACATCTGCTTCTCCACCCTTCCACCCCTTTCCCTCCTGCAGCCATAGCTCCAATGAGCAAATTGGCCCTGCGCACTGAGGATGGCTCTATGGCCTTGCCTGAGACGCTAAAATAACTTGGTTGCTGAGCAAAAGAACAGCGGCCTCAGAAGAACAGAACATCTACCCCAGATGGGTATTGCCAGGTGAATCCCAGTCAAGGTGAATACAGGAGTTTCTCTCTCCATTTCCCTACCTCTCACTTGATTAAAAAAATAAAAATAAAAAACTTAAGAAAAAAAGAAACCAAAGACTACATACTGTATAATCCTATTTATATGAAATGTCCAAATTAGGCAAATCTAGAGAGACAGGAAGTAAAGTAGTGATTGTTAGGGCTAGATAGTTTGAGGAAAAACAGACAATGACTGCTAGTATGTATAGGGTTTCTTTTGGGGTAATATTATTTTTAAATTGATTATGGTGACATTTGCACAGCTTTGAATACATTGAAAACCATTGAATACACATTTTGAATGGATGAATTAAATGATGTATAAATATTATTTCAATTTTATCTCTCTCATCCTATATCTATGGCATAGGGATTTTGCCAAGTACTTTCACATGAAATGTGTCCTTAGATTTTTATAATACTTTTTAAAAATTAATTATTTATTGATTGATTTTAGAGAGAGAGGAAGGGAGAGAGAAAAAGAGAAAGAAACATTGATTTGTTCCTATTTGTGCCCTGACTGGAGATCAAACCTACAACCTTTGCACAACAGGATGATGCTGTAACCAACCGAGCTATCCAGCCACAGCAGATTTTTTTCATTCTGACCTCATGGCTAAGGTCTTTCCTGGGCTCCCTATCTAAAATAGTAGCTTCCAAATCTTGTTTTTTACCTTACTTTTTTTATTTTCCTTTAAACACTTATCATACATAGTACATCAAATTTAAGGGATCATTTATTGTGAAACATATTCTGGTATCAGAGAGATTAGATGCATCTTAGATTTTCTATATAGTGTGTGGCCATACACTGAATACTTATTGGTTGAATAGTTTTTACAGTCACCTAATTTTGTCTCCCTCCTCCAACATCCCCAGGAGCATTGTTAAGTTCATCAGTGTAGCTTCTCAGACAAGAACAGTGCCTGGCATTTGTAATTCTCAGTGAGTGTTTGTCAAATGAGTAAATGAATGACCTATTAAGAAAAGCTTATCGTCCTTACTATACTATACTCACTATCATCCTGTAGAAGCCATTGAGAATAAATTATGAATGGAGAATTGATACATTTTGCAATACTTATGCTAGAATCCTCTGATAAATTATCTCTCAGTTTGCCTAGCTGCTAGTTAAAGAAGGGAGAACACAAACATAGATCTTATAAAAGTCACATGAACTTTTCTTTGTACCACAATCAGTATCATGATAGAACTTCAGCAAAAGTGAATCATTAACTTTGAAATTCAAGCTCTCCCAGGTAAATGACCTTTTGGCTTAGAAGAACCTTGTTCTTATTCACTCAGGATGCTTTGGACATTTGGAAGGAGAGAAAATGTGTGTGTGTGTGTGTGTGTGTGTGTGTGTGTGTGTGTGTGTGTGTGTGTGTGCGCACATGTGCATATGCTGCATAATAAGTCAAGCTTTGTAATAGATAACTTGCCTCTTCAGAGAAACTCATTAGTGCTGTGATGTTAGCAATGCCGTAGGTGATGTGCTGTTCTATTCTCATCCCTTTCTTCTACAATGAAATAAGTCTCATGTTATAAGCAAATATTGAAAAGGGCAAGATTTTGAATTACAGCATTTAGTGAAGAAAGAATATTTATGAGGATATTTTGGTGATATTTGTGGCTTTTCTGAAATTAACCATATAGGCAAATACCTGTGCAGAAAATCAACACTACAGTCGTTCTGATATGTAAACTTAACTCTTGACTTTCTTCTTTATTTATTTATTCTGTTGCATTAGAAGAATAGAGTCCAAATAATTCCTTTCGTTTCCTTTGAGGGTTAGTTAGATGGCTAGCCCTCTGTCCTTGAGCTATTATTTGGTTGCTAATGAGTAAGACTCTGGATTCAGTGGGTTTCATAAAACTCACATAAAAATTGCACAAGAGCCGGATCAAGTGGTGGCGCAGTGGATACAGTGTTGAACTGGGATGCAGAGAACTCAGGTTTAAAACTCCGAGGTCGCCGGCTTTAGTGCAGGCTCATCTGATTTGAGCAAAGCTCACCAGCTTAAGCCCAAGGTCACTGGCTTGAGCAAGGGGTCACTCAGTGTGCTGTAGCCCTGGTCAAGGCACATATGAGAAAGCAATCAATGAACAACTAAGGTGTCACAATGAAGAATTGATGCTTCTCATCTCTCTCCCTTCCTGTCTGTCTGTCCCTGTCTGTCCCTCTCTCTGTCTCTGTCACACACACACACAATTGCACAGGAAAGCAATTTTTCAGGAAAGGATAAAAAAAAGCAGAGAGTATAAGGAGAAGTAGAATGAAAAGGCAATCCTGGGGCAAATGCATTGAAAAGGATATTGCAGAAGATAATTGAGAAGAAGAAAAGGAAGGTGCAGCCGGAGGAAGACAGCCAGGAGAAATACTGAGAAAGGGGCATTGCCTCCAGCTTCCACTGCCCTCTGAACCACCCATTCCTATGTCCACAAACTATGTAGGTGTTTCTCCCACTAATGCCCAATGAAGCTTTTCCTCTGTTAAAATCTTTGACCTTCATCTAACTGTCCAGCAGGTGTGTGTATTTCACGCTATACGACTTTTCTTAAGCCTTTCTAGTTATCCCATCTAGACAATCATATGCTTCTTTGTGGACACTCACCTGGGACACACACAAACTCAAGAAAGGAAATATGGCCCCGGATACCAACAGGAGTGAGGGAGGGGAAGAAGCTTCTACACTATATTTTACAGTGCTGAACTAAAATATATCCTGAGAAACTTGGAGTCAAACAATGACAAACTCCCACAAAACCCATACTTCTTTTGCACAAGGATGTCCATGAAGCAGAGGGAAAGAGGGATAAAAACCTGACCATCATTTTCCATTTCAACAGAGTTAACTGGATTTCATACAAAGTAGGTGTCTGTTAGGGCTGCCATAACAAAATATCACACACTGGGTGGCTTATTTTTCCATAGTTTTGAATACTAGAAGTCCAATATCAACTTGTTGGCAGGTTTGGGTCCTTCTGAGGCCTCTATCCTTGCATTGCAGATGGCTGCCTTCTTTCTAGGCTTTCTATTGGTCTTTCTTTGTATACATGCATTTCTAGTATCTTTTTGTGTGTCAAAATTTCCTCTTTTTATAAGAATCAGGTTGGGTGAGGGTTCACTATAATGACCTCATTTTAACTTACTCCCTTCTTTAATGGCCCTATTCCACAGTCACATTCTGTGGTACTGGCGATTAGGACTTTCACACATGAATTTTTGAGGGTCACAAGTCAAACCATCACAGTAGAACTCAGTTACTATGCATGATACATTTCCACTAGGATTATGAGATTTGTTTTCTACTCATTGCAAACATTTTCAAAATATTTCAGGTATTTTGTAATTCCATCTTCTTAAATCAAATCTACTCTGTTTGAATGCAATTCATCATTTTTAATGAATTTATACTTGCATTACCTACCTTGTTTAACTTTCCTGCCTTTCACATATAGGTGAAACCTAATGGTCCATTTATAATAAATTGCATTATCCCAGGTTAGAGAAATTAAAAGCTATTGAATAATGCCAGAAATTTCAAACTCATTAATCTAGACCCTCCTAACCCTGCCAGTCTTTTCAATTGTTATCATTTCAGCATGTTGATAGTTGTGTTATTCAGGTTTTAGTAAACATGTGCAAAAAACAACCCAATAAGGAGACATTACTGTACCCATAGTTCTTGTTTTAAAACAATGGATTTATTCAAAGAATAAAAGAGCCTTTAAACTTTCTTATGACAGTAACATCTTCCATAGTTACAAGCAAGTATTTATGTGTTAGTTATTAAATTAGATTTGATTAACAAAAATGATGATTTAGGATGGCAGAGGTATTTTTAAATATGCAATTTGTTAATAATTCCAACATTTATTACTGTGAACAAGTTAGGACTCAGGGACTACAGCAGATTACAGTATAATAATGGCACAACAAACAAAAATTATGTTAACTTAAATATAACCAATATTATATGTCCAGGTTCAACAAATAATGCAGGATAAAGAAAAGGTAGATTTAATTAGGAATCATGTCATGAGTAAAGTAGGAATTAAAACTATCATTAAATAGTTATATTGCAGAATAATTTTAGGAGAGAGTGTCAGAAAACATGAATTAAAACCTCTGCTCTTCTGCTAATTGTATAAATTTGGCCAAATTTTCCAAAATCTCTGGTGCTTATTTTACTCTTCAAAAATGGGAATAATAGGCCCTGGCCAGTTGGCTCAGTGGTGGAGCGTTGGCCTGGCGTGCAGGGGTCCCGGGTTCAATTCCCAGCCGGGGCACACAGGAGAGGCGCCCATCTGCTTCTCCGCCCCTCCCCCTCTCCCTCCTCTCTGTCTCTCTCTTCCCCTCCCGCAGCCGAGGCTCCATTGGAGCAAAGATGGCCCGGGCGCTGGGGATGGCTCCTTGGCCTCTGCCCCAGGCGCTGGAGTGGCTCTGGTCGGGACAGAGCGACGCCCTGGAGGGGCGCATACGGGAGTCTGTCTGACTAGCTTATACTAAACATAATACTCTTCAGGTTCATCCACGTTGTCCAGTAGTCGGATTCAAATAATTTAACAACTGGTTTTCTTCCCTATGACTGTTTTATGCATAAAAAAGATATACCGAAAGGTAGTTTATTATTTCATGCATTTAATACTTAAATAAGAAAAATAAAAGAGGTACACAAAACTAGATTATGTTATAAGAATGAGTTTAAAAATATTAAATAATACCTGACAAAAACAATAAAACTGTGATTTAAGATATTTCCATATTGCTTTTTGATTGGCATCCCACTTGCAATTTTTTTTCACCTATGGATAGAATGAACATTACTACAGGCACTTATAATACGCTGTTGTGTAGATGGACATTAAAAAGGAGTAAGGACCTCCTTTTGCCAACTTGTATTATGAATTTACCTTTGCCACCCAGCTTAGTGTATCCCAAGGTTCTCTTTACCATGCCACAGTCACAGAGCTCCAGGGAAAAGCAACCTGGTCTCAACTCTCCAGGCAGAGGAGAACAGAAGCTCCATATCCACGCATGCTGCAAATGGCTTTTTCCAGTCTACCTGAATCATTACCAGCTAGAAGCAGCGGTCATTGGGACTTGGACATGAGCTGCAAAGTATAGAATGGTGACAACAATTCCAGTGCCATGCGGACTTTTCCTGTGGGGAACTTTCCTGGACTCTTGCTCCCCGTGACAGCTCCTAACAGATTGAACTGTGGTTGGGTTGCATTTTTCAGGGATTTGGCATGGTGATGGGGCCAACTTGGACTTGGTGAACATGTTAAGGACACTACTCTTTTATGGATTCTTGCTGTATTGACCAAGAGTTTGCTTAAAGGCTTTTAATCACTGTAAAAAAAAAATAGAGGACTGGATGAAGTAGATGGGGCACATATACACCATGGTATACTATTCAGCCAGGAGAAATGATGACATCGGATCACTTACAGCGGAATGGTGGAGTCTTGGTAGCATTGTGTGGGGTGAAATAAGCGAATCAGAAAAAAACAGGAACTACAGGATTCCATACATTGGTGGGACATAAAAGCGAGACTAAGAGGCATGGACAGGAGTGTGGTGGTTACGGGGGGTGGGGGAGGGAAGGAGGGAGAGGGGGAGGGGGAGGGGTACAGAGAGAACTGGATGGAGGGTGGCGGAGGATGATCTCTCTTCAGGTGATGTGTATGCAACAGAACTAAATGACAAGATAACCTGGAAATGTTTTCTTTGAATGTATGTACCCTGATTTATTGATGTCACCCCATTAAAATAAAAATTTATTTATAAAAAAAAAAAGGAGTAAGGAGTGTAAATTTGTGATTTCCACATTGTGTTGCTACCCAGGCACCCACATTAGAGAGAACTCTAATTACAAGTGCCATTTTAACAAATAGTTCACTGAATTCAACAAAAAATTAGGTATTAGTTTTGCAGAACTGGTGTGAACTAGCCAAATCCCACTATCGATGCCATATCAAAGGTAAAATTTGCTTCTTTGATCTTCTTTGCTTTTCTTTTTTATAGCTGATTAATATTCCATTGTGTAAATGTACCACAGCTTTTTTATCCACTCATCTACTGATGGGCACTTGGGCTGCTGCCAAATCTTGGCTGTTATAAATAATGCTGCAATGAACATATAAAGATCCCAGAACTAAACCCATATCTTTATGGTCAATTACTATTTTACAAAGGAGGATTATACATGCAATGGGATATAGACAGTCTTCAACAAACGATGTTGGGAAAATGAAACTAAACCACCGTCTTACACCATACATAAGAATAAATTCAAAATAGACTGAAGACTTAAATGTTAGACCTAAAACATAAAAAATCCTAGATGAAAGCATAGGCAGCCAAGTCTCAGACATTTTTTGTAACATTATTTTTTTTGATACATTGCCTCAGGCAAGGGAAACAAAGAAAAAAATAAACAAAAAAGACTATACAAAGAAAGCTAAAAAGTTTTGCACATCAAAGGAAAGCATCAACAAAATGAAAAGACAACCCACTGGATGGGTGAACAAATATTCTAATGATACATCTGATAAGGGGTTAATATCCAAAATTTATAAAGAACTTATAAAATGTAATACTAAAAAACCCTCCAACAATAGAACTAAAAAATAGGAAAAGAACCTGAACAGACAGTTTTCCAAAGAGGAAATACAGATGGTCAATAGATATGGAAAGATGGTCAATGTCACTAATCATTAGAGAATGGCAAATTAAAACCAAAATGAGATATCACTCACATCTGTCAGGATGGCGATCATCAATAACTCAACAAACAAGTGTTGGTGAGGATGTAGAGAAAAGGGAACCTTTGTGCACTGTTAGTGGGCATGCAGATTGGTGCAGTCACTGTGGGAAACAGTATGGCATTTTCTTAAAAAATTAAAAATGAAACTGCCTTCAAACCCAGTGATTCCACTTCTGGGAATATATCCAAAAAAACTCAAAACACTAATTTAAAAGAAAATATGGGCCCTGGACAGTTGGTTCAGCCACAGAGCATGGGCCCAGTGTGTGGAAGTCCCAGGTTCAATTCCCAGTCAGGACACACAGGAGAAGCAACCATCTGCTTCTCCACCCCTCTCCTTTCTCTCTCTCTATCTCTCCCTCCTTTTCCCCTCCTCTCTCCCCCTCCCTTCTCCTGCAGCCATGGCTCATTTGAGTAAGGTGGCCCCAGGCACTGAGAATGGCTCCATGGCCTTGCCTCAGGCACTAAAATAGCTCACTTGCTGAGCAACAGAGCAGCGGCCCCAGATGAGCAGAGCACCACTCCCTAATGGGCTTGCCAGGTGGATCCTTATTGGGGCATATGTGGGAGTCTGTCTCTCTGCTTCCCAGCCTATTACTTAATAATAAAAAGAATAGAATAGAATAGAATAGAATAGAATAGAATAGAATAGAATAGAAAAAAAAAGAGAATATATGGACCTCTATGTTCATTGCAGCATTATTTATGACCAAGTTTGGAAGCCACCTGTAACTGTGTCTTTGTAACAGAGACTTATAAATAAAAACATTAAAAGATTATAATTTTTCTTCGTCTTCTCTGTTCAAGTGAGCTTTCACTTTCTTTAAGATCTGAGCAGTAAATAATAAAATGATGGTCTTTATGTGTTAATGATTCACCTAGTTCAACATTGTTCCTTACCCATTAAGTATCAATATTCCACTTAAACTAGATAAAAAAACAGATCACTGGATTTCTTAAGACAATTACTGTAAGAAGTATCTACTTTTGAAGAGTGCTCCTTCTTTTTGATTGGGAAGAAATTTTGTTATGTCATCAAATCCTGATTCCTTCAACCAGCAAGTTAGGGGAATAAAAACATAGTGCTTTGTAGGTATGCACATATGTCTATATATATGTATATATTTATGGTTGAAAGAAACCTGGAGTAAGGTCTGCTCTCCACCACTCATTTATTTTCATTCATTGAATACCTCTGAGTTGACAAGCACTGTTTCAGACACTGGAAATTCACCATTGAACAAAACACACAAAATTCCCTTCCTAACGATAACATATGCTGGAAGGGAAGGAGGAGAAGAAAATAATTAGATATGGAGAGAAATAAATGTCATGTCAGATGGCAATAGTACTATGGAGAAAAATAAAGAGCAGAGAAGGGAAAAAAAGTGATTGAAGAGACAGAAAGACTATTTTAAGTATGATAGTAAGGAAGTTGTCACTGCTTAGGTGACATTTGAGCAGACACTGAAATATGGGAGGCTGTGAATCATGTGGCCACCAGCCAGATGTCTGCTCTAGGCAGTGAGAAGAGCACACACGCATCACTTATAGGGCAGCGGCTGGAGTTAATACAGAGAGGAGGTGACCATGACTGGAGCAGGCTGAGGTGAGTAAGAACAGTGGCAGGTTCAGGATCTGGTGTTCTTCTCCAGATCACAAGGGAAGCCCCTGGCAGCTTTTGGACAGAGAAGGGTGTCTTATTCCAGAATAAGGATGTTCCAAGGCTGTGAGATGCAAAAGGAAGTAGCAAATTATTAACACATATCTAGAAAGCATCTGACGTGACTACATTGATTTAACAATTGGGATTTGCTAAAGAAGGGATGGCAGAAAGTATGTTGAAGTATGTTGTCATTGACAGATATTACTTTTAATTAAATGCCCTACAATGTAATCTGTTTTCAGTTCTTCCAAAGAGGGAAGAAAATTTCCAAGATTTCAGTTTCTGGCCAACTCAACTATATCCTACAGGCCACAGCATAATAATTTCCACTCAAATCTTCCTTACTCAATAACTCAGAAACCTCGATTCTCCAGTTATATCCTCTCAACACACCTTATAATTATTTCCTTTATGGAACCTACTAAAATTTGTAATTATTTAAGTGAGCGTACTAACATTTTGATATGATTTCCTCTCTTGGTGAGCTGAGTAGCAGATCTCTGCCAGAACTCATTGGAGACATTCGTTTGTGAAAGTTTTAGTATTTGCCACCAATGAAATATAGCCAAAAATACCAAGATAATATTCAGCTTCTCATATAAAAAAGATAGTAAAGTAGATAATTGTCAGTTGAAAGGGAACTGTCCCTGTGTCTCTCATTTCCTGCATTTATCACAGAAAGGGCTAGGCTTGGGAGCTCAGCTCACAATGGACAGCAGACCCCCTGCCGAGGAGGCTCAGGCAGCTGGACCAGCACAAGGCACCTGGAGAGTGTCTCATAGGAGAAGTGAAGGACGGCTGCTCTTTCCCAGCTTTGGGGATTGGGAAAGGACAGCAAAGTCAGGACTGTGCTGGGGGCTCGCCCTGCTACTTGTGTGTGCCTCTGGGAGGAGGCTGTCACACAGAGACCTGGAGAAATGCCACATGCAAGTGAATCTGACAACCTGTCATAACCAGGCAGGGAGAGGGCCTGACATTTATTTCCACAGTTGATTTTATTTCCTCTGTGGCACGAATGTAGAAATGAAAGACAGCTGTCCTCTTCTGGGGCCTGGTATGTTGGGGCAACATGCCTACTCAGTGGAAGACAGATGACTAGATGAAGAAAGGAAGAAAAGGCCCAGGGGCCGCAGTCAGTGAGATCTGAAGAGAGGCAGAATTAGCAAGGGGGGAAGACAGGAGTGCTTCTCTAGAACATTGACCTGTGCACGAGAATGGACCATGGTAACCAGTCATAGACTTCAGCATCAGAACCCAGCATTTGGGAAGAGAAGAGACCAGGGCACCTCAAGAACCAGCACATGCCCAGGAATTCCTTTACCCTACTGCCAAGGACATGAGGTCGTCTGAACCAAACATTCCCCCCCCCTCCTTCATTCCTATAGATTGCATCTTGGAAAGAACACCAGGAGAAAATTATCTGAGAAATGGAAGGTTTTATCCAACAGAGGATACTGTTTAAGTTAGTGAATCATAATAAGCTTCCAATTATGTTGAACATTTAATTTTTCTCCCAAGACTGTGGGTGGGAGGATGTAGGTGAAAATCATAATGGTTAAAGATAAAGTCAAGAAATTACATTGTCTTTTCACATTCACATGGTAGATGAGGGAATATCACTGTCCCACTACATCTGTTTATCTATGTGATTATCTACTTAATGTCTGTTTTCCCAGATAAGTTCCACGTGAGAAATACTATATTTACTACAGTATCCCCAGTACATAAATTGCCCTCAGGAGGCACTGAATTATTTGATGAATGATGAATAAATAAATGAATAATGGATGAGTTCATAAATTAACAAAGGCATGTGAAATGATTTTCACATTATATTTTTGATACAAAATTTAGATATTACTAAACTATACTGTTGCCTAGAACATAGACAAGATTATGAGAACACTACCTGCTTTAACAGACTGTAAGGAAGTGGCTTTCCTACCAGACAGCACAGAAAAGCCATTTTGTTCTCAAAACCCACAAACCCTCATGGGGCATCTTTTCCGACAGGGTGAGGCAGTTGAGGCACAGAAAGGGAAAATGCCACAGGAGTTGCTATGCTTACCAGCTTTTGTTTCTTCACACTATTGTTTTTGAAATCCTTTATGGAAAGAGAATTAATAACAAAATAATGCACGACATTTCTTTTGTCAGGACAATGAGCAATGGGGCTGGTTGAGCATCTTCACAACTCATCCGCAAATTTTATTATTTCAGGCAGCTTTTTAAAAAAATAATAATTCTCCAAAGACATAGTATCAGCAATTAATTCGTGCTTTCTAAATTTAAAGCATACTAATTAGGCATCCATCAGGGGAGAGGGGAAAACCTTCTAAGAAACTAGTGACTTCAAATATAGCACACATAAATTAACTCTCAAAAAAAATCCTCTTCTATAAATACGTCATCTCATCATGTATATATTGCATGGGCCACACATGTTTTTAGTCCCTTCATCTATTTGCCTGGATGCACATGTGTTACTTCTAAATATGGATCGTCTTGATACACATGTGCTTAGATCTATTAGCAAGTTTTCATATAGAAATTATTCTAGGTCTACACCAGGCTACATGTTACAAAAATTACAGTGGAACAGAAAGAAATTGTCTCTATTATCAAGGGATCTGCATTCTTCTGGAGAAGATGGGCCCACACACATGGTACAAACTAGAGTATTACTAAATCCGAAAACCCAATTGTTTCTACAGAGTGGAAGGATCATTGTGATCTGGGTCATTGGAATAACTTCATATGTGTGGGACTCAGAGTGAGCTTTGCAGGGTAGATTGCTTTGAATGAGGAAAGAGAAGAGAGGCAGACATTCTGACCATAAACAATTGAATTTTAGCCCCCCTCCCAATTTTTTTTAGGACAGAGAGAGTAAGTAGCATGTTATACCGATGGGCAGAGTACTGAAATCCAGGAGAACCAGTTCATAGTTTTAGTTTGGCAACCAGTTCACTGTGGAGCATCACAAGATATTCTTCAGAAGTAAAACTAGAAAAATAGATGACAATAATTTTTCACTTACATAGCAAAAACCAATTTGATCTGATTCTAAAATCATCAGTGTTGTACTCTCAGGCTGTTAACAATAATTACTGCTGGCATTCTAGGTTTGCCAAGCAAAAAATATCAGAAAGAATCCCCTTTTCCTCTGTTGAGAGAAAAACAGACACCCAACTCCAATGTAGAGGTGATTAATACATGTGAAGACACTAAGGATTGATCACATGACAATTCCAATGCATTGAAAGCCATGTACCTCCCTGTAGACCACTGGAATTTAGAGAATTCAAGTGAAGTAAGATGGTGCCAAAAGCAAGATTTAGTGATGCCTTTGAAGTCTCGATATACTTTGTTGATGTTCAAAACCTTGAGTTACTAGTAATATTTCACATGTGTATAGCATGTCAAACTTCTCAAAATAATCACATTAGCTTTTAACATTTATTCTTCTGTGTTAGTTATTGTTTCCATGTTACAGGTAAAAACACTCAGACATGAAGGTGTCAAGTGATTTATCTAAGTTTAGACAGTAAATCTATAGTAGCCTCCAACCTAAAATCTACATTTACTCAAACTATACTATGATTATAGTTCTTTTCCCCACCATGGTGGCTATGGTTTGTCTAGATTTGCTTGCAGTGTTTTTCATGGTTTTTTTTTTTTTTCATGGCTACTTTTGCAGACTTTCTTCTGAGGAGTGTTTATCCATGTGGCATATCCACTGGTGTTCTGGCAAATATTTAATAACTAATTCTCTGGGAAGAAAAAAAAAACATTTTAGGTACTAATTTATAGTATTTGCCAATTTTTTGTGGTATAAATACTCTCATCATGGCTAATTTAAAGCTACCAATGTAATGTCGCTGAAATCAGAGTTGTAAAGAAAGGCAATATCAGCCCTCTCCTTGTATCAATTCCTTTAATTCCAGGTAAGCTTATAGAATTCACTGGGGCTGAGAAAATATGATTATCCTTTCAAAGTTGCACTTGGCTCAAGCCCAAGTCCATAAAATTTAACTATTTTTACTTGATTATGATACTTGAGTGAAAGCTTCAGAGAGGAATATATCCATAATAAAATTTGGGGACAGATGAAAACAAGGCACTCAACTGAAAGGGAAGAAAAGATTCTTTCCTAGGAATCAGTAGCCTACCTTTCTTTGTCAAATTGTTATGTTATCTCATTCTTCTCCTTCTACACAACTTGGTTGTATACTCAACTCTGTAATTTTAGTTCTCTCTAATTCAGTTTCCTCTCCTGAGCTTTAGACATTCATATATACATCAGCATGTTCAAAACTAGACATTGATACCCAGTTTCAGTCACACTAACTGTTCTTTTTCTATATTCTCTAATGGATTAAGTAAGAAAACAAAGATTCAACTTAGATCTCTCCTCTAACCTCACCATTGTAGCCAATCTATTGGCAAATCCTACTAATTTTATGATTCTATTTTTTTTCTTGAACTTATGTTCAACTACCATTTTACAATTTGTGTCTAACTTTTTAGTATGGTGTCTTAGCCAGTTCAGGCTGTTACAACAAAACACTATAAACTGTGTTGTTTAAAAAACAGATCATCACTTCTCTCAGTTCTGGAGCCTGGGAAGGCCAAGATCAAGTTGCTGGCCAGCTAACTTAATTCCTGGTAAGGACTCTATTACTGGCTTGCAGCCTTGTCACTGTGCCCTTACATGAGAAAGTGAGACAGCTCTGGCCTCTCTCATCCTTTTCTTATAAAGATATTAATCTCAACACAGGAACCCCAACCTCATGATCTCATTTTTCCTCCCAAAGGTTATACCCCTAAACACCATTCCATTAGAGATGAGGGTTTCAGCATGTGAATTTTAGAGAAACAAACATTCAATTCCTAACCCATGTTGGTTGTATAAGGCTCTCTGTGCTCTCTGGAAATATTGCTTACCATTCATGTCTCATACTTTACATCAGGGGTCTCAAACTCGCGGCCCACCGAACAATTTTGTGCGGCCCGCAGACTAATCCACGAAGTTCAAAATATTTTGGATAAAATTAAGTAAGCCTAGGGGCCTACTTGTATTTTTTCATTTCTCTAGCATCCTAGCTAGATATTAGCTTAGTTAACAGCAGTTGTGATGCGAACTAGTTTCTGGTCGTTTTGTGACACTGAGTAAACTGCATGTACGATTGTGCTTGTTGTACTGATTTTTTTTTGTTTTCAACTGCAGTGAGAAAAGTGTTGCGTAACAGTTGCCTTTTGTAGACCTAGTGTGGCCCGCCAAACGGCTGTGATCTTGCTCTGCGGCCCACATGCTGAGTTGAGTTTGAGACCCCTGCTTTACATTGTGATATCAGACTTGCATAGTGACCCAATAAATATTCATCATGTTGCTCTCTTTGAGGACTATACTGCCTGGAACACACTTCCCACAGTTCTGCATCCTTTGCCTGTGTAATTATTCATCCTTTAATGTCTACTTTCAGTGGCAACTCCTCTAGAAAAAGTCTTCCCTGAGTCCTATCCTGTCTCATTGCTGGCCTAAGTGTTGCTTCTTTGTATTTTCACTGCACATTTTTTAGATCCATGACTTAAGATTATTACAATACCCCTTCTTAATATTCCTTAAGCTCTTAAAGAGGGACACTGTATGGCCAGTAGTCACGGCCCTCACAGCCATATATATGCAGGCTCCCACTGGATTTGGGTTGACAGTAAAGAAACAAGGGAGCCAAAAAATGGTGGCCGTTCCTTTATTCAAGTCTCGCACTAGCTGGCAAGCAAACACACAGGGAAAAAACACTTTCCTTTCACTCAGGGTTCCCAAAGATACTGACACATTCTCTGGTTCCACAACCAGGAGAATCTTCTCTGGTTTCTCCTAGAATCAAAGGCCCTGCCAGTTTCAGTGAAGCTCACAAAAGCCCCTCACCTCTGTTTCCCATCTCCTTCTTCAAACTTTCTGCACAAACTGGCTTCTCCTTCAGCACCCTGCATCCTCTCTTCTCTCACTCTGCAAATGTGGCTTTGCCCTCCTCCAGCACACATTAGCAAAACAATGGCCCTTCCCAAGCAGGAAGGTAATTTGCAATTTGACAGATCACATTTTTAACTATTTAAGTGAGCAAAATAAAAAAATACAAATTTTACAAATTCATTTGTCCAACAGACACAATGAACTATTTGCTTTTATTTTTTCAAAACTAAGCAGGTAATTTAGCAAAAAATAGTTAAAGTGTATCACTAAAGGATAAAGAAATATCTAACAATATACATTGAAGTTAGAACAATCATATAGAAGAGGTATAAAATGGAAGCAATAAGCTAAGAACTGGCAATTCTGGTTCGATTTGATCATGTTTGCAGTTTATTTTGCTTGAGAGTCCTAAAATAGCTCAACCCATTCTCAGTATTTGTAAATTAATTTGAATGAGAATAAAGGAGAGGCAGCGGTGAGAGTCAGAAGCAAATTGTTTTAAGCTAGTATTTGAGTTCCTACTTCAGGCCTTTGCAAAAAACACTGACGGTGATATGACATTGCAACTACATGTTATTTTCTAGATGTTTAGGAAGGAGGGTCGCTTGACTGCCTCCCAGATTCTTGAGTATCTTGTACAGAGAACTAGACAGGCCTTCCTACTCTTACGACGATCACACAGAATGGTTAAAATGGAAAACTGAAGTTAGAAAGATAAAGGCTAAAATTTCTTCTCTGCTTCTTATAAGAAATATAATCTTTGTCCCATTAAACTCTCCAAGACTCCATTTTCTCATCTGAAAATTGAGGTGAGCATTATCCGCCTCCCAAACTTATAGTATTATAATCATAAGTTTAGAAAAGGCACAAGCGTTGGTCAAGTGTTTTGGTTGCAAGCCTCAGAAACGGAGTCCAGTTGTTGTAAGTCACAAAAGAAATAGATTGGAAACATACAAGATATTTACAGCAATAACTAACACCTGTAGTAGCAGTCTTGGAAAACCAAATCTAAGCAAACCTTGGGAGGACAAGAAGCAAAGAGTATAAAAACCACCAGGAACTATGTGACCAGAATGCCCCTACTGTGGACAATACACCTGAGAACTCCTCTCCCTCTGCATTCACCCAGTAGAAAGTGTAACTTTCCTATAGGTTTTCTGTTACTAACTCCAGATTCAAAGTCTTGGGTAGGAACATTACATTTTTGATGACCTAATCATCTTTTCTCACCATTTTTTTTCAGAGTGGGAGAGAAATAATTACTTTTCTATAGTTTTTTTTTTTTTTTTTGCAAAGAAGTAACATTTTAATAATGTTAAGTCTTAGAATGAATGATTTACTTCTCCATTTATTCAAGAATTAAAAACTTTTTTATGATAATGTTTTGGTAATTTTTTCCATTAATATTTTCTTTTTTTTTTTTTTTTTTTATATAATTTTATTTTTTTAATGGGGTGACATCAATAAATCAGGATACATATATTCAAAGATAACAAGTCCAGGTTATCTTGTCGTTCAATTATGTTGCATACCCACCACCCAAAGTCAGATTGTCCTCTGTCACCTTCTATCTTGTTTTCTTTGTGCCCCTCCCCACCCCCTATCCCCCTCCCATTCCCACCTCCCCCCCCCGTAACCACCACACTCTTATAAATGTCTCTTAGTTTCACTATTATGTCCCACCTACGTATGGAATAATACAGTTCCTGTTTTTTTCTGATTTACTTATTTCGCTTCGTATCATGTTATCAAGATCCCACCATTTTGCTGTAAATGTTCCGATGTCATCATTTCTTATGGCTGAGTAGTATTCCATAGTGTATATGTGCCACATCTTCTTTATCCAGTCATCTATTGATGGGCTTTTTGGTTGTTTCCATGTCCTGGCCACTGTGAACAATGCTGCAATAAACATGGGGCTGCATGTGTCTTTACGTATCAATGTTTCTGAGTTTTTGGGATATATACCCAGTAGAGGGATTGCTGGGTCATAAGGTAGTTCTATTTTCAGTTTTTTGAGGAACCACCATACTTTCTTCCATAATGGTTGTACTACTTTACATTCCCACCAACAGTGTATGAGGGTTCCTTTTTCTCCACAGCCTCTCCAACATTTGCTGTTATCTGACTTGCTAATAACAGCTAATCGAACAGGTGTGAGGTGGTATCTCATTGCCGTTTTGATTTGCATTTCTCTAATAGCTAAAGAAGATGAGCATCTTTTCATATATCTGTTGGCCATTTGTATTTCTTCCTGGGAGAAGTGTCTATTCATATCCTCTTCCCATTTTTTTATTGAATTGTTTGTTTGTTTGTTGTTGAGTTTTATGAGTTCTTTGTATATTTTGGATATTAGGCCCTTATCTGAGCTGTCGTTTGAAAAAATCATTTCCCATTTAGTTGGCTTTCTGTTTATTTTGTTATCAGTTTCTCTTGCTGAGCAAAAACTTCTTAGTCTGATGTAGTCCCATTCATTAATTTTTGCCTTCACTTCTCTTGCCTGTGGAGTCAAATTCATAAAATGCTCTTTAAAACCCAGGTCCCTGAGTTGAGTACCTATGTCTTCTTCTATGTACTTAATTGTTTCAGGTCTTATGTTTAGATCTTTGATCCATTTTGAGTTAATTTTTGTACAGGGGGAGAGACTGTAGTCCAGTTTCATTCTTTTGCATGTGGCTTTCCAGTTTTCCCAGCACCATTTATTGAAGAGGCTTTCTTTTCTCCATTGTGTGTTGTTGGCCCCTTTATCAAAAATTATTTGACTATATATATGTGGTTTTATTTCTGGACTTTCTATTCTGTTCCATTGGTCTGAGTGTCTATTTTTCTGCCAATACCATGCTGTTTTGATTGTCGTGGCCCTATAATAGAGTTTGAAGTCAGGTATTGAAATGCCCCCAGCTTCATTCTTTTTCTTTAGGATTGCTTTGGCTATTCGGGGTTTTTTATAGTTCCATATAAATCTGATGATTTTTTGCTCTATTTCTTTAAAAAATGTCATTGGAAGTTTGATGGGAATTGCATTAAATTTGTATATTGCTTTGGGTAATATAGCCATCTTGATTATATTTATTCTTCCTAGCCAAGAACAAGGTATATTCTTCCATCTCATTATATCTTTTTCGATTTCCCTTAACAATGGTTTATAGTTTTCATTATATAAGTCCTTTACATTCTTTGTTATGTTTATTCCTAAGTATTTTATTTTTTTTGTTGCAATCGTGAAGGGGATTATTCTTTTGAGTTCCTTCTCAGTTGTTTCATTGTTGGCATATAGAAAGGCTATTGACTTCTGTATGTTAATTTTGTATCCTGCGACCTTACTGTATTGGCTTATTGTTTCTAGTAGTCTTTTTGTGGATTCTTTGGGGTTTTCGATGTATAGTATCATATCATCTGCAAAAAGTGATACCTTTACTTCTTCTTTTCCGATATGGATGCCTTTTATTTCTTTGTCTTGTCTGATTGCTCTGGCTAGAACCTCTAGTACCACATTAAATAAGAGTGGAGAGAGTGGACAACCCTGTCTTGTTCCTGATTTAAGAGGGAAAGCCTTCAGTTTAGTGCCATTTAATATGATGTTAGCTGATGGTTTATCATATACGGCCTTTATCATGTTGAGATATTTTCCTTCTATACCCATTTTGTTGAGAGTCTTAAACATAAAATTGTGTTGTATTTTATCGAAAGCTTTTTCTGCGTCTATTGATAAGATCATGTGGTTTTTGTTCTTTGTTTTGTTGATATGGTGTATTACATTAACCGTTTTACGTATGATGAACCATCCTTGAGATTCTGGGATGAATCCCACTTGATCATGATGTATTATTTTTTTAATATGTTGTTGTATTTGATTTGCTAGTATTTTGTTTAGTATTTTAGCATCTGTATTCATTAGAGATATTGGTCTGTAGTTTTCTTTTTTTGTGCCATCCTTGCCTGGTTTTGGTATGAGGGTTATGTTGGCTTCGTAAAATGTGTTTGGAAGTATTGCTTCTTCTTCAATTTTTTGGAAGACTTTGAGTAGAATAGGAACCAAGTCTTCTTTGAATGTTTGATAAAATTCGCTGGTATAGCCGTCAGGGCCTGGACTTTTATTTTTGGGGAGGTTTTTAATGGTTTTTTCTATTTCTTCTCTACTGATAGGTCTGTGTAGGCTTTCTGCTTCTTCTTGACTCAGTCTAGGAAGGTTGTATTTTTCTAGGAATTTATCCATTTCTTCTAGGTTGTTGAATTTAGTGGCATAAAGTTTTTCATAGTATTCTACAATAATTCTTTGTATATCTACGGTGTCCGTGGTGATTTCTCCTCTTTCATTTTGGATTTTGTTTATATGAGTTCTTTCTCTTTTTTCCTTGGTAAGTCTTGCCAAGGGTTTGTCAATTTTGTTGATCTTTTCAAAGAACCAGCTCCTTGTTCTATTAATTTTTTCTATAGTTTTTCTGTTCTCTAATTCACTTATTTCTGCTCTGATTTTTATTATCTCCTTTCTTCGGCTGGTTTTGGGTTGTCTTTGTTCTTCTTTTTCTAGTTCCTTAAGGTGGGAAGTTAAGTGGTTCACTTGGGCTCTCTCTTGTTTGTTCATATATACCTGAAGTGATATGAACTTCCCTCTTATCACTGCTTTTGCTGCATCCCATAGATTCTGATATGTCGTATTGTCATTTTCATTAGTCTGTATATATCTTTTGATCTCTGCACTTATTTCTTCTTTGACCCATTCATTTTTTAAAAGTATGTTGTTTAGTTTCCACATTTTTGTGGGATTTTTTTCCTCTTTTTTGCAGTTGAATTCTAGTTTCAAGGCTTTATGATCAGAAAATATGCTTGGTACAACTTCAATTTTTCTGAATTTGCTGATGTTGTTTTTGTGGCCCAACATATGGTCAATTCTTGAGAATGATCCATGTACACTGGAGAAAAATGTATACTCAGTCACTTTGGGATGAAATGTCCTGTAGATGTCTATCATATCCAGGTGCTCTAGTGTTTTGTTTAAGGCCACTATGTCTTTGTTGATTCTCTGTTTGGATGACCGATCTAGAGCCGTCAGCGGTGTATTGAGGTCTCCAAGTATGATTGTATTTTTGTCAGTTTTTGTTTTAAGATCAATAAGTAGCTGTCTTATATATTTTGGTGCTCCTTGGTTTGGTGCATATATATTAAGAATTGTTATGTCTTCTTGATTCAGTGTCCCCTTAGCCATTATGAAATGGCCATTTTTGTCTCTGAGTACTTTTCCTGTCTTGTAGTTAGCATTATCCGATATGAGTATTGCTACACCTGCTTTTTTTTGGATGTTATTTGCTTGGAGTATTGTTTTCCAGCCTTTCACTTTGAATTTGTTTTTATCCTTGTTACTTAGATGAGTTTCCTGTAGGCAGCATACAGTTGGATTTTCTTTTTTAATCCATTCTGCTACTCTGTGCCTTTTTATTGGTGAGTTTAATCCGTTTACATTTAGTGTAATTATTGATACTTGTGAGTTCCCTATTGCCATTTTATATCTTGCTTTCTGTTAGTTTTGTGTCTTGTTTGATCCTTCTCTTTTGTTTTTCTATCTTTTGTTTTTATTTGGTTGTATTCCATCCATCTTTCCACTGTTGCTATCTTTTTTATCTCATGTGCTTCTGTGGTGTTTTTTTCAATGGTGGTTACCTTTGAATAATGAAAAGGGTCCCTACCCTGTTCATTGTAGCGAACTATTTTGTGAGTACTTTTGCACTCCATCGTCCTTTGCTACTGTTAATCTCCATCTTCTCCCCCTCTTTCTTTTTGTTGTTGTCACAGTTTAAATTTGGTTTTATTGTGTTCTTCTTGGAGCTTTTACTTGTGGCTCTGTTTTTTTTTTTTCTTTGTATCTGATTGGAGAATCCCCTTTAGTAATTCCTGGAGTGGGGGTTTTCTGATGATAAATTCCCTCATCTTTTCTGTATCTGTGAATGTTTTTATTTCTCCTTCATATTTGAAGGATAGCTTTGATGGGTATAGTATTCGTGGCTGAAAGTTCCTCTCTTTCAGGACTTTAAATATTGGGGTCCACTCTCTTCTAGCTTGTAGAGTTTCTGCTGAGAAATCTGATGATAATCTAATGGGCCTTTCTTTATATGTTGTATTCTTCTTTTCCCTGGCTGCCTTGAGAATTTTTTCTTTGTTGTTGGTTTGTGTCAATTTCATTATGATATGCCTTGGAGTAGGTTTGTTGGGGTTAAGAAAACTTGGAGTTCTGTTTGCTTCTTGAACTTGAGGCTTTAGTTCTTTCCACAGGCTTGGGAAGTTCTCATCTATTATTTGTTTGAGTATGTTCTCCATTCCATTTTCTCTCTCTTCTCCCTCTGATATACCTATTATTCTTATGTTATTCTTTTTGATGGAGTCAGATAATTCTTGTAGGGCTATCTCATTTTTTTTAATTTTTGAGTCTCTTTCTTCTTCTCTCTGTTGTGCCTCAAGTTGCTTGTCTTCTATTTCACTAATCCTCTCTTCTATCTGACCTGTTCTATTAGCTAAGCTTGTTACTTCGTTTTTCAGCTCGTGAATTGAGTTTTTCATCTCTGTTTGATTTGTTTTTATAGTTTCAATTTCCTTGGACATATATTCTTTGTGTTCATTGAGTTGTTTTCTGAGCTCCCTAAATTGCCTTTCTGTGTTTTCTTGTATATCTCGGAGGATTTTTAGGATTTCTATCTTGAATTCTCTGTCATTTAGCTCCAAGGTTTCCAATATATTAAATTTTTTCTCCATAGATTTTTCCTCATCTAGCTGTGTTACCTCTCTTTCTTTTGTATCCATGATATTCGATTTTCTCTTCCTTAATGGCATCTGAGGGTGGTTTTGTTGATAGTATTAATGAGATTTAATAAAGAATAAAAAGTTTAAAAAAATAATAAAAAAAATCGAAAAGAGTTGTTTTTTAAAAAAAAAAATTAATAATGAAATAAAGAAAAATAAAATAAAATAAAAATTAAAAAAAAAAAAAAAAGGAAATTATTCCCCCCTTCCTTTTTTCCTCTCCTCTCCTCTCCCCTCTTTCTTGATAAAATCTTGTGGTGGACTGTGAATTATAACAAACAATGCCTGTGATGGAGGGCCTGAATTGGGGAAAAGTAATAAAGGGGCAAAAAAAAAAAAAAAGAAAAAAAAAAGAGCGTATGGACCCACAAAAAGCAAATAAGGAAAAAATTTGGGTCAAGAATAAAATGATTTGCTTTTAGGTGTTGGTTGTCTAAGAGTTATGATGAGAGGATTAAGAGGAAAATGGAAAAATGGGGGGACAAATTAAAAAATTACTACTGTATTTAGTGGAACAAGAACTAGATAATATGGAGAGCCAGGGATGGGAGCATTGCTAGTGAGTTAAAAAGGTGAAGTAAAACCCCCCCAAAAGCCACAAACATAAGTTTGAGTCCCAGATAAGATAATTTGTTTGTTATTGAGGTTTGAATGAGAGGAGATGTAAAGGAGAAAGGAAGAAACTAATATAGAGGGAGAAAAGAAAGAGAGAGAGAAAAAAAAAAGAGGGAACCACTAAAAGAAGAAAAAAGAAAGGAGAGAGAGAGAGAGAGAGTTAAGGGTTTTGGAGTGCAACCCTCATAGAGAGAAAGGAAGAGAAGAGAAAAGATAATGGGAGATGTAACACTTATGTGTAGTGTAGTTCAAGGAGAGGAGAGAGTAAGACCAGTAGAGAGTTAATCAGCCAAATTGGAGGAGGAAAAAAAAAGTATCAAGAATGAAGATAAGAGAAACAAACGAACAAATATAATAAAATGGGATAGGTTATAAAGTCTGCAGATTATTCTTGATTTTGAGAGGTTATCTTCTTGCTTTTTCTTTTCTCTCCCTCTTCCTGGTCGGTGACTCTGTACCCCGGGTTTTGCCCCTTTGGCACGCTCAGGTGGAGGTTTGCAGTTGATAAGTCTCTATGGCAATGTCATGTATTGTGCTTTAGTCTCGTTGGCAGTCGAGGCTATTAGCATTTATAGGCTCCGACAGTGAGAGAGTCCGTGTTCCTGGAGCCTTTCTCCTAGTCTTTCCTTCCTCAATTAGTAGCCTGATAATCCAGCTATGGGGTTGCTGCTGCCTCTGCCTGGATAGTAAGAGGCTCAAAGAGCTGGCAACTCCCCACTCTATTTCCACTCAGCACAGGGCTCTGGGTAAGGCTCAGTCAGTCAGAGCTGCTAGCATAATCAGGCGGGCTTTCCGGCCATTCAAAGACCTCTGGCTCTGCCACTCTGTCCGGTAACACAAGCGGGCGCCCACTTCCGGGGCGCTTGGAGGAAACTCTCACTCACTGGCTGCGCGCGCAGACCAGGATATCTGGCCAGCAGTCTCACGCTCTGAGTGAAACCCCCAACCGCAGGGAAAAGTTGCAGCATTGGAATTGAGTCTCGCTCCGTCCCCGTGCGTGGCTTTTGCAAGGCGCTGGGGCGGCCCGAGATTCCGCTTTGGCCCACACAAAGGCCCCTGACTCTGCCCCTCTGTGCGATAACACGGGCGCGCACTGCTGAGGCACTCGGAGGAATCGCTCACTCCTTATCTGCGCGCGCAGACCAGGATATGAGGCCGGCCGCGTTTCCCTCTGAGTGAAACACCCTCCAGTACGGAAAATCTCCACCGTTGGAATTAGTTCTCACTCCCTTCCGTGTGTGGCTTTCCCAGGGCACTGGGGCTGCCCAGAGACTCTGCCCTCGGCCCACAGAAAGGCCTCTGACCCTGCCTCTCCGTGGGGCAACACGGGCACCCACTTCCGGGGCTTAGGAAGAAATCTCTCGCCCACTAACTGCACACCAACCAGGAGACCGGGTAAAATGTCCGCGCCGCTTGTCTTTGTTTGGGTTTGGCACGAGTGTTAGCTTGTATTGCCCGGGTTGCCACAGGATCAGATTTTCCTTGGCTTGGATCTCCGTGCCACAGCCTGGTTCGGCTGTTTGTGTCGTGGCCTGGATGTATTCACCCCCTTTGCCCGCCTCAGTTTCTATATTCACAGTTACCAGAGAAAGCCGCCCTGTTTAGGTTAGTGAGGAAGGCGGAGCATTTCTTACTCCCTATTTCCTTCGGGGTTTGGTTATATATTTAGCCAATTTTTCACTCAATCATACCTTTGGGTGTATTGCGAAGCATCTGGAAGCTCCAAGTATAGGTTTTTCTGTTTCTGGTTGAAGATCTTGTTGAGTTTTGGGGGAGATTTATCGGTATCGCTTCCTACCCCGCCATTACTCTGACGTCATCTCCTCTATAGTTTTTTTAATAGTTTGTTCGACTTTCTTTCTCACTAATAGCAAACACAATTGAGAATTTTTCCCAAATAGGAAGGAGAAATTAAATTCTAGTCAATGGAAAATGGCAATTTGCCTGCCCACCATCTACAGGTACTTTTCTTCCCCTACATATACAAGATTACTGCCTCCTTCTGTCGCTATCCCCTCCGTTAACCAAAAGCGTACACAACACCTCCTCAGAGAGACTTATTCAATTACATGTTATCCAACCCAGCTTTTAAATACAGGATGTGGGGGTAAGGCACACTCATCTATCTTCCTCCTCTCCTGATATTTTGTGAAATATTGACTAAAGGAATCAATGTAACCAATAACAGAACACTTTACAAAAATATAGTGACCAAAAATTATAGCAATGCAAAGTAAAATCTCCATGAACGAATAAATAAACAGGAGAACAGAAAGGAGGGCTACAGGAATCCTGTAATCCTAGGTTCCGCAATTCGACGGTACAATGGCATCACTAGGGTTTGCCCTTGCCCACCACTCCCACTTGCTATTTGCTTCAGCATCTCACCTGAGCAGGAGCAGCTTAGCAATGGTGTTACAAACACCATTAATCATGAGAGATATGATTTCCCCTATATCAGGTTGCTGATGCTTCTATTTACTTAAAGCTTGCTATTGAAATAGAGTATACAGAAAAATTCACATTGATATGCATTTCAATAGCTTTTTTTAAAAAACTAATCAAACCTGTGAATCAACACTGAGACTGAGAAATAGACTCTCATGAGCTTGCAAGAAGCCTACCTTGAATTTCCTTCCAGTTATTACTACTTTCAAATATGCCCTCATACCTAACAAGTAACAATGGAGATTAGCTTTACTTGTTAGTCCTCCATTAACTTTTGTTCCTAGACCCTGTAGTTGATCCCCTAAGTTCCAACCATAACTTCTCCCTGGCAACATTGTGTTGCAGAAACACATTTTTTTCTCAACAGTCAAAATCAATCACCCCAATTGACACAATGCCCTTCTTTTTCAATCTCTTTGCCAGTCGTATGAGGAACACTAGAGCATGTTGGTAAGAGTGAAATATTATACTTGCCAGGTGCAAGTTAACTGCTTCTTTTGTTTTCTATTTATCAGACTAATGGCAAAACATTTGTCACCAGATGCTAGGGGAAATGCAATTTTGCTCTTGTAAGAAATCCACTTTTGCTATTGGTGTTTATAATGTAATCCAAAGCTGTTCTTCAATGTCACACATGTCTTTTGTATTTGGCCACATAAAGATGTAATGAGGATGTGTGGGAATTATCTCCCCTACATCTCATAAGTCTTAACTCCCCCAGGTACCTTAGGATTTACTGTTTTGGTAGATTGGAGTTCCAGTAGTACATGTTTACTCATTTCTAAAAACACTCCATGAAGCCAACAACTCGGTTTATTAAGTCTACTAATTGTTATAAATATAGGAACTAGAGTTTTCAGAGCCAGGACCCTAAAGTCCTGACATTTTTATTATTTAATTTTTTTCTCATATCCTTTTAGCCTAGACATTTTGTTAAAGGGTAGGAAAAAGTTTTAGAATTCAAATCATCATTGGGGCTATAATATTCACACAACATCAGGGTAGTTGACTCTTTTGTGGACCAGCATAGAATTTTTGGCAGACAAGAAGTTGAAAACCACTGAGACTCAACTCTTTTCAAGGAACTCTAAAACTGTGAACTGATTCAGGTTTGAAAAACAAATTAGAAGCCTAAAAGTCAAAGAAGACAGTAGAAGACTACTCTTCTGTTTTGTTTTCAGTAATTCTATGATCAAATAATAGTCTTTAAATATATTGGCATATCAAACAATTCTGATTGTCACACTCACTCTCTATATGGGTCTGAAGTGCCCAGAGAAACAGAAGCAAGAGGATACATACAGAGATACATATAGATATATAAGAGGAAAATTACTATAATAATCAGCTCACACAATTATGGAGGACAAGAAGTTCCACTGTCTGCCACCTAAAAAAGCAGAGAAGCTGATGGTATAATTCAGTCTGAACCCAAAAGCCCCAGAATTGGGGCAGAGTTGTCAAGGGCATAAGTGCCAGTCCCAGTTTGAATACCCAAAGACCAGCAATGTCAATATCCAAGGGTTGAAGAACACAGGTATTGTGCTCAAGCAGGGTAAATTTGCCCTTCCTCTGACTTTTGTTCTATCTATTTGGCCTTATAAGATGTAGGGAAGATAATTCCTACACATTCTCATTACATCTTTATGTGGCCAAATACAAAAGACATGTGTGACATTGAAGAATAGCTTTGGATTACATGATAAACACCAATAGCAAAAGTAGGTGTTCTTACAAGAAGGTGAGGTCAGCCTTCTTTGCTCAGTTCACTGATTTAAATGCTAATCTCTTTCAGGACCAGGTTCACAGACACATCCAGAAAATAATGTTTTACCAGCAGTCTGGACTTAGGCCAGTCAAAATGACACATAAAATTAACCATCCCAAGTAGAAATTTTATTTAAAAATATTTTGTTATTTTATGGTATTTTATACTATTTGATTAAAAAGCTGAGGAATTTATTTTCTTTTTTCCTTTCCACCTATATTGACCCAGAAACAGCCATTTCACACTGGAACACTTGAATTCCACGTGTCTCTTACACTGTTCAAGTTGCTGGCACCCAGGGCCTTACCCTCACTGAGCCTTTGCTTCCAGATGACTACAACTAATTTTTTCAGATAAACCTTTTCACAGTACCTATGTTGAGATTCCAGATTCCCGGCCTGAAATGTTCTAATGCTAAGCATTCACAAGAAACTCACTTCAAGAAGGAGAGGAAAGATATACCTTACAAATATTAATCAAAAGAAAGCAGAAGTTGGCTATCTTAACATCAAAGAACTCAGAGTTAAAGGAAAGAAAATTAACAGAACTATTCTATTAATAATAAAATTTTTAATAAAAAAGGAACACAAAGCAATCTCAAGTATGTATACAGCAAAGAACAGAACTATAAATTATATAAACCAGACACTGAGACAACTGAAAAGAGAATTGCAAAAATCCACAAATAAACACTGAACATTTATAAACATCTCTCCCCAACCACTACATAATACACATTCTTTTTAAGTGCCCATAACACTGACTTATATAGACCATACCAGGGCCACAAAACAAACGTCAACACATGAAAATAACTGAGATATATAGAACATTGGGTTCTTCCGGCACAATAAAATCAGTATTAAAAATAGAAATAGAATCTAATAACAGAAAGATAAAAGGATAACTTTAATAGCTTAAAAGTAGTAGTCTCAAATAAATAATCAGTGTCCTACCTTAAGAAAATTGTAAAAAGGAAAGAAAAAAAGGTAAGCAGCAGAAAAAAAAGATAGACTCAGAAATTAGTGAATTTGACAAGATGTATGTTCTAATATATATGTTATTATTCACAGTATTGCTTGGAATGAACCCTATTGTTTAAAAGTAAGCACAGAGTTGCAGGCACAGGCTGTTAATATATATCTAACTGTGTCTTTTGTTACATGCATTTGTACAAAAACTGGCATTTTGGAGACAGTTTCTTATAAAACTAAACATACTCTTAACATATGATCAGCAATTGTGTTCCTAAATATTTACCTAAATAAGTTTAAAATGGACATCTACACAAACATTTACAGCAGCTTAACTCAGAAATGCCAAAATTTGGAAGCAAATGAGATGCCTGTTATAGGCTGAATTGTGTTTCTTCCATAACTGGTATGTTGAAGCCCTAACTTGTAGTACCTCAGAATGTGAGGTATTTAGATGTATTTAGATGCAGGGCCTTGAAGTAGGTGATAAGTTAAAAAGATGCCATTAAGGTAGGCCCTAATCCAATATGAATGATGTCCTTAGAGAAAGATAAAAGTTGGATACACAGAGAAAACAGGAATGTGCATGCCCAGAGAAAGCCCACATGAGGATATGTTGAGAAGATGGCCATTCACAAGAAGAAACGAAACCTGCCAACACCTAGATCTTGGATTTATAGCCTATAAAACCTTAAGAAAATAAATTTCTGTTACTTGAGTCACCCAGCCTGTAATATTTTGCAATAGCAACCCTAACAAACAAATACAATGTCTTTCAATAGGTGAAAGGATAAAGCATTGTGCATTCATACAATGAAGTATAATTTGATACTAAAAATAAATGAGTTATTCAGCTGTGAAAATACGTGGGTTAATATGAAATAAAATTGCTAAGTGAAAGAAGACAATCTAAAAAGGCATCACACCTCATGGTGTATATTTACTGTATGTAACATTCACATAAGGTAAAACTAAAAAGAGGAGAAAGATTGGAGGTTGCCAGCGGTTCAGAGGGAGGAGAGGAGAGAGAAGTGGAACACAGAGGGTTTTTAGGGCAGTGGAACTGTTTTGTATGATACCACATGTTGGTACATGTCATTACATATATCAAAAGTATGGAATGTACAACAAAAAGATTAAAATCTAATGTAAGCAATGGACTTTAACTAATAATAATATATTTGTATTGGCTCAGTAATTGTAACAAATGTACCACTCTAATGAAAGATGTTAATAATAAGGGAAATGGAGAACTCTGTACTTTCTGTTCAACCTTTCTGTAAACCTAATATTGCTCAAAAATAAAGTGTAATTAACTTTAAAAAATACATTCTCCTCCACAAAGTGAATGTAATAGCACACAATTCTCACATTTTATGCTGAGTGAATGGATTTAAAATGTATGAGGTAAAGCTGACTGACTTTTACTATGAAGAATAAACATAAAATAATATTCTGCTTAAAAATTCATATTTCAGCATCTTATACTAATTAATTGAATACATCTGTACAATCATTTTTAAGGCATTTGTGCTTTCAAAGATACTAATTTTTGTGCCTTTCTTTGCCTTCATTTAAATTTTTTGGATGAAGCAGGAAAGAGGATATTTACCACTCTACAGGGACAGGTCACCACCTTTACTGTGAATTTGCCTCCTTGATCAAGCTGCTAGTGTTGCGTGGATCACTTCTCATTCTTTCTTTCCGCTCTTCCCCATTAAACATCATGGCACATTCTCCTTTCATGTGCTCATTCCTTTTCCTCTCCTTTTTCTTCCCCTTCCCTCTTTTCCCCCTTTCATTATTCACCTTTCTTCTCATCTCTAAAACACTTTTCAACAAGAATAACTTTTTGGAAAGTGAAAGTGAGTTTATTAACACGACAGTGAGGCAAAAGAAGGGTCCTTGGAAACAAAATTAGGGGGTAAGCCCACATCAAGCTGCCACTGCTCCCTTGGTTGCAAGTATTGTAGGAACCCTCAGAACATAGGAGAAAGCAAGCCAAGGCATGCTCCAAGAAAGCAATTGTTAGTGGTCTTTGTCTTGAGAGGTTTTTATCTATTTCCTACAGGTGGGAATTTTAAGGGAGGTCCCAGGGAATTATTGCAACAGAATATTCATTAGATGTCTGGATGCGTCATTTAGTATGCTGATGAATTAACATGAATGTACAACGGAGTCCGGGGTCATCTTCTGATCGGTTTTACCTCTATCTAGGATTAGTCTAGATCTAATTGGTTTTTGTTATCTACCTTCCTGACAATGGTGATTGAAACCATCTGCTCTTAGGAATCTTCAGTTAGGGAGGTATAATAATTTTCATTTAATCAACTGGGATAAGAATGAAAGTAAAAACTCGTTGGAAAAAAGAATCCTGTGAATGACGGCTCTTGTATGATTATCAGAATATCTCCAGAAAACAAAGAGGAGAATAAGCCTTTGAAAAAGTCTTGCAAGAAGAGCCCCAGAAATAAATCGTGCTTCGTTCACAGTTTTAGCCACTGTTCCAAAGAACATAATACACAGACAGACACAGAAACCAATATAAACATGAATAAGCAATGTGTGCATACATAATCACCTTTCAATTTATGAAACTCTATTAAAGTCTTAATTCCACTATTTAGGATAATTTAAAATGCTATATCTCATATGACACTTTAGAAATCTATTTGCTATTTAATTATGCAGAAATTTCAATATGTCAAAGGATTTTTCTCTGGGTCATTAACAACTGAAATTTAGTAAGTCAATTAACATTGGAGCAAGTACACTTTTGATCGAACTGAAAATTTCAGCTTAATTAATTTAGTAAGTAAAGAGTGTGCAGATTATTCATTTCTAGCGGAAAATATATGTATTAGAAGCAGTCTATGACTAATGTTAATAGTGAGACAGTGACTCTGCCTTTATTAAATTATATGATAAATAGGAATCACTGGGGATAATGTAGAAGGGATGACCACAATGTGGTCATGTTGTTACTGATAGAAATTCAGGAGAGTATTACATGTAATATATTAATCTAATACATTCTTGAATAGTGTTTCTAATAGTGGTCATAGGTTGTCTAAATCGAGATATAACTCTTTAATTCTTTTTTGTCATCACTGCTCCCTCTTGCCAGATAGAAAGATCCAGTAATAGAAGAGATGATGCTAATTCCCTAGGGCTGGGAATTCATAAATATATGATCATTATTAGTAGTGGGTTTACTCCTGCTGCACTAAAGGGTGTAATGAGTTCACTGCAGTGCCTCATTCACATATGAGGGTACAAGAAGTTGATCTGGAATTGACAGTCACCTAAAATAGATGTGACAGTAGTATATATATTGGTTGGGGGTGGGAAAAAGGAGTCAAGATAGTCAATGCCTTACTGAACGCTAAAATAAAATTCCAGGAAGACTCTTTCCGAAAAAAAGTCATACTCAGAGAAGTCACATTCCTTTAATCTGGCATCAGAAAACGGAGGAAAGTTACGGAAAAGTAGCAGAATACCTAATTGAAGGAGAATAAAAATTCTAAATCAAACACAAGCAACCTGATGTATCTGTAAGTAATTTAATTTCTAAAGAAAGACAAGTATAACTCATTTTTATCAGCACTGTGGGTGTCTTTTTATTTCTCAAAATAATTTGTTTGTGGATAAACTACTCTTTCCTTCTTACTGACCATTCTTCTGTGGCCTAAATTTTAAACTGTCCAATTGTTCAAGAATGATTCTCTGATTTTTTTCCATCTATATAAAAAAATTTTATAGACATGTGATACTTTGGGATTGTCTAAGTAAAAAATCACCATTCCTCCCAAAACTGTTTTTCTTCTAATAATCTTAATTAGTAGGTAAACTATAAAATCTGTGTATCATCTACTTCTACAGCTTCCTTAACTTATGAGCTATGTAATTAAATTAAATGTATTTAATCTATCATATATTTCTGTCTCAAATCTAGGATTTTCTTTTCATTCTTTTAATAAAAACAACAAAAAAATTGATTTCAGCTATGTTGCAGTAATCTATTCATGATTTAAATATTTCACCTTTATTTTTTTCATGATTTTTGTTGTGTGGGGTGGAAGGGTCTTTGACTTGAGAGGTTTTTTTCTGTGGAATTTAGTATTCCACTAAAGAAGAGATATGTAACATTCATTCTTTGCGTCATACCACACAATGTTTGGAAATTATTGTTAAACTGCGTTTTTCTCTGAAATTATTTTAATTATGCCAACAGAAACTTTTCCTTTAGTGCATATCTGCTAGTGACAGAAACTCTAAAAATAAAAACTCCAAACAAGAAAAAAAGCTACAAAAGTTATGAAATCCGTAAGGATATATTAAAAAGAAAAGATTAGGACCCATGTAAAAAAAAAAACACGAGGCCTTCTTAAAAGATATAAAATAATCTTAAAAATAGAATTAATAAAAAAACTGTTCCATGTTCTTGGAAAAGCCATGTCAATAGTTAAAAAAAATAAATAAATAACCCTTTTCCCATCATAATGGTTGTTAATGTTTTTAGGTTTTTGTTTCTTATTCACAAGTTTATCATTTTGTATCATATCACTGTATCATTCAGTATTTTGTAAATTCAAAATTTTTTGTCATCTAACTAGTCTCATCTTGAACCATGGAATCATTTATTTATTTCAGCCCCCAGATCAACTTTCAGGTCTTGTTATAATTTTGTCTTAAACCAAAGGCCTTTGGCACATGGGATTTCTCTGTCCTGAGATTTTTTCATTCTAATTTTAACTAGCTAGCTGAGACTTATCCTTCAGATATCATCTTTTTGTTCACTATTTCAGAAAATAATTTGCTCTAGCAAAGAGGGGGTAGCTAGAGTAAACAAAAAGAAAAAGATCAGTAATTTTAATATAAAGGTACACACATGCAAAGCGAATGAATGGACCATTGGTTCCTAACATGACACAGAATAAGTGATGCTAGAGTGTGTATTACTGTCTGAGTAGGTGCCTCTTAGTGGCTTCCCGTAAGCATGTGAATATGTTGAAATTGAATTCACAAAAGACACAAGTGACATGAACTACAAGATGAAGCTAGAAGGGCTTACCTAGTTGAAGGGTAGCAGAAGATACTACCATAAAGTATGCAGCTTTGGTATATTGATTATTTTGAGCTGTAGGCACTTGAAAAGCATCAAAGGCAGATAGAGGATTTCTTTGAACTCCCCTTATCTGCCTAAAGGTAGGCCCTCCAGCAGGAAATCGATTGTCACAAATCCCCTCCCCGGAAGTTACAACAACCAGGAAAGACAGACTTATCACAAGAGAGGCTTCTAGAAGCTGTGATATCACACCAGGACAAACCTACTTAGAAACTATCACGTTTCCCATCTAAAGACTCCTTCATTTTTCCTAGTAATTACTCACTTTCTCCTAAGGCACCTACTTCCTTCCCCCTTTTTCTAATTAAGATGGTATTAAACTCTGAATTATAAATCACCTCAGGCTCTTACTCATTTTACCCTGGGTATCCCCCATGTATACAAAAGGTACACATGTTAATAAATTTATGTTTGTTTTTCTCCACTAAATCTGTCTTTTATTACAGGAGTCTCAGCCAAGAACTCAGAGAGGTAGAGGGAAAATTATTCTTCCTCCCTGAAACCATCTAGCTGTCTACTCTGTGGAAATTTAAAGGAGGACAAAACTGCAGGAAATAAATAATAGCTAGTGTTTATCGAGAGCACTTCTTATGTATAAAATTCATTCAAATGTATAATAACCCTATAAATTTTGTACTATCATTGACATATGCAAGCACAAAAACTAAAAGTAGAACTGATAGCTTAAATATGTGTAACAAACTTGAAGGTCAAATCCAGATCATTTTGTATCATGCTGTCTATCAGTCTGATTTAGTCTTTTCATATCAAACTCTTCTCTCTTCTGTACCTGTGACTTCAGACACTTCAATGATTAATGTTCATAAATATAAATTACATAAAGCAAATTACATTTCAAAAGTGCTTTTAAATTTTTTCAGGCTCAATCTTTCTTTAAGGACTTTATTCATATTATAGAGGAGAAATAGGTAGATAGATAGATGATAGATAGATAGATAGATAGATAGATAGATAGATAGATAGATAGATAAAGGGGGAGAGGAGCAGGAAGCATCAACTCCCACATGTGCCTTGACCAGGCAAGCCCAGGGTTTCAAACCATCAACCTCAATGTACCAGGTCGATGCTTTATCCACTGCACCACCATAGGTCAGACTATGCTCAAACTTTTGAAGGATGAGAAGTAGAAGACTTAATCTATGTCTCACAGCTCTTTAAAGTCTCAGACCTTATCCAAACCTTAAAAGTGTAAGAGTAAGCCTGACCTAAGATGGTCGCTGGTTCAAAATCCCAGGCTTGCCTGGTTAAGGCACATACAAGAAGCAACTACTGAGTTGATACTCCCCACCCCCTTCTTTCTCTCTCTGTCCTTTCTCTAAAATCAACAAATAAAATCTTTTTTTAAAAAGTCTAAGAGTAACTTAAAATATTAATTTAATTAGGATGTATGTTAAAGTACCTAATCAGTTGCAAACATTTTTTCTATTTGTAGCTGAAAAGAAATAATAATAGCAGATACATATAAATAGTTGTTTGTAAATATCTGTATATATTAACAAATATAATCCTCACAATGACCCTATTAGGTAGGCACCAATATTAGCTCATTTGATAGCTCAGGAAACTGAGACACGGAGAGATAAAATAAACTTCCCCTGACTCATGCAAAAGAGCTGGATATTACCCAGAAGCAGTCTAGCTCCAGACTCTGCCCTTAGCACCTTCTGCCTCTCAGCATGGGGAGACCAACACGTACTGACTCAGCAAGTTGGAATCACTCCCTTACCTCAGGATCCCCTCTCCATGCCCATCTCAAATCCTAGCAGTGACCCTTCATTCACTCAGGAAGTATTTATTGACAGAGGAAACACGTGGTCAGTCCTGTTTAAATCCCTTGTAGATTGTCGAGACTGTGGTTGATACTTAGTCTTTGCATGCCTCAGTCTTCATATCTTTAAAATGGGGATACAAACAATACCTATTCCTTTAGATTATTTTAAGTACAAAACAAGTCTCTAGGCATAGAGTACACTTTTAAGTTCTCTTATCAGTCACTTTTATGATCCTCTCGATACACAGTTTGCACACACAAAATAATGTGTAGAATGAAGGAGAGTTTTCATGAGGAGAAGGGATTTTCACATGTCCTCGAATGAGAGGAAGGTCTTACATTTCTATACGAACCAACTCTTCATGACCTTACCTAATTTGTCTTGCAAAATGGTAATCCTCACTTCGTTTTGAGATGAAAAAATATAAAAGGACATTTCCTTAAAATAATCTTGAAACCAAATACCCCTTCTGAATTTGCAAAGAACCCTTCCTTCAACCTGTATTGCACTTAAATGGTCCAGAAAAACAACTGTTATCCCACCAGCACTTACCACGTTATTTGCTTTCTGCGACTTTATTGATTTTCCTTTAATGCATAATTATCCAGTGTGTTTAACATTACTAATTCAGGCCTCGTTTAACTTCCCACCGAATGAAGCCTCTCTCATTATTCTCCCCCAAGTTACTTCTCTCCTTCCTTTTCTGATTTCCTTAGCCCTGGTTACGCTAAATTAGAACTCGGGAGACTGTCATTTGTTAATGTAAATGAACTGTTCCTGTTCAAATTTCTCAGGCGTCAAACACCTGTTTGTTATTGCGGCCACTCTTCCAAGCACCAGTGTGTTTTATGTGTTAATGATGAAAGCATCATTCTCTATTTGCCAACTTAAATGGGACTTTGAAGGATGCCAGGACCTAATAATAATGGATATGACTGAGAAAGACACCCTGGCATCTGGATAAGAATGGTGAGAGACAGGCTGAAATGAAATAAGTGACAATAACAATAGCACAACAACAACAGCAAAACCCACAATGCACAGGGATCCAAAAGCATGGAGAAAATGCCACTGAATGGTGGCCCTTGGTGGCCCTGACCACAAGAAATTTCACTAAACTCTGAAAGCACAAGAAAAGTCAAAGAACTCAAATACCCCATCCCAGCTCTACCTTTTTATTTTGCCATTTTTAAAATTTTTATTGAATTTATTGAGGGTGACATTGGTTAACATAATTATATAGGTTTCAGGTGCATAATTCTATAATATCTCATCTGTGTATTGTGTTGCATGTTCACCATCCCAAGCCGAATCACTTTCCGGCACCATTAACCCCCTTTACCCTCTTCTACCTCCCCCATCTCATTTCCCTCTGGTGTTCACCATACTGTTGTCTGTGTCTATGAGTTTTGTTTATTTATTTGATTGTTTAATCCCTTCACCTTTTTCACTCAGCCCCCAACTCCATCCTCTCTGACTGTGTATCTATGTGTCTATTTCTATTTTCTTTGTTATTTTGTTCATTAGATTCCCCATAGAAGTGAAATCATACGTACTTGTCTTTCTCTGCCTGGCTTATTTCACTGGGCACAATACTCTCCAGGTCCAGCCCTGTTGTCACAAAAGGTAAGATTTCCTTTTATTTATTTATTTGTTTGTTTGTTGATTGATTGATTGATTGATTGCTGAGTAGTATTTCATTGTGTAATTTGACCACTTCTTCCTATTTAGGGAAAATATCAAATGATGTGGCTGAATCTACCAAGACTTAATAAGTTTCTGTCATGAGCTTCAACCCTGATTATGTTTGATTCTCTCTAGAAGTATTTCCATCTTAATTGGGACATAATAAAAAACTCTGTCAAACTGAAAAGAAAGAGGAAGTAATGGTGCGAATCAAGGCTGTTGTGTGTGTGGCCTCGTCTTATATGACATGATATAGGAGGAGGGAAAGGTCTAATCTAAAGGACATTTAGAATATGACAAGGCTGCTGACAATTTCTTGGCTCAAAGTAAGTAGCTGTCCAAATAATCTTCAAGATTTTTTGTAGAGATGACATGAAATAATGAAAATAAATGTGCCTATGTGTCTAAAAGAGAAAGTAAAAAAAAATTTTTTGGATAAATTCTTTTGTTTCAATTCTGTTTATTTTGAAGACAACTTTTACATAATCTATGAAATTGTGTTATATACATATACCTAGTAATTTCATGTCTAAATATCCAGAAATGTTCTTTTTAAACATGAAAAAGCTGAAAAAAAAATGAATAGCAAACAAAAGACTGCTTTTAAAACATAGGGTCTCTGAGGCCTGCTTGAACCACAGGCTTCCGGAGCCTATGCTTGTGTTCTAGCCTGTGATTCTCCTATGACACTCCACACTTTAAACAGCTCAACACAAGACAGAACCACAAAAGAGAACAATAAAGGATGAAAAGGAATGTCCTATTTCCATCCACGATGACAATCAGCGGGAACCAGTAACAAAACTGGGGTAACAAACTGAGCATAAATAGCAAAGAAACTGCAAGCAATGCTGAGTTCAGATTTAGTGTCAATTTACCACATTGGTGTGGACCCTTGAAGTTGTGAACAGTGAGGCCCAAGCGACCTGTGGAAACCTCACATGGTTGAAGGCTGGGATCTCCACTGACAGGCAGCACCAATCATGTCTCAGTGGAGTCTCCCAGAAAACTATGGAAATAAACAAAGACCACCCACATAAGAATAATCAGGGGAAATGTACTCAGAGCATGTGATAGCAAGGGTATCAGTTTATTATTTGCATTTGGTAAAGACATTTTAAGGTATGCAGGGGAATAAGAAAAATTTATGGTAAAAACAACAGTAAAATCAGGAATGTTCTAATTAGAGATTGCTGCTTTTTGGGAAAGTGGAGATACAGTATCCTAGGTCAGTGGTTATCGATCTTTTTACACTTGGGATGGGTGAAAAAAGGAGAATTATTTCAGGGAACAGTAAGGCAGAAATCATCCTGAATATAAGCAAATTTAACTAAGATCATTGGGTTTATTATCTTCATACAGCACCAGGGTGGTTTACTCTTGTGGGCCAGCATGAACTTTCTGGTGGATCAGTCAATGGACCTGCAGTTGAAAAACACTGTCCTAGGTGATTAGTTTGGGGAGATTAATTGGCTTTCTCTGGTTGGTTCTAAATTGAGACCAGCAATTTAGAAGACCAGTTTCTCTACTGAGAAGAGAACTTGCAGTCATTGACTGAAACCTGATTATTCTGGGCCAATTGCTATACTTTGTTGTTTGTCTTCTTGCCTGGTTGCTCTAGAGATCAAGTCAGTTCTATTGCCATATATGGGCTGGCCATTTATATATTCAGTCTCAGAACTGTCAGGCAAATCTCATATTAAAGTGATTGACATTGAACTTTTCCCAACTTCTAGAATCCTGGAATACAATGAGGGTAAAAAAAATTCCCCTACCTCTTTGTGTTCTAGAAACAGTTGAGAGCAATAAACCATCCTTCTTGTATGACTTAAGACTTATGGATGCTCCCTTTATTTACTCATGAACAGGCCAAAGACTTACTCTATTTCCATTTATTCTTTGCTTCACAAAAGATTAGCTGAATTCTGTGTATTCATTGACCAACCCAGACAAACTTCTGCTACTTTGACTTGACCAAACTTGAGATCAGCTTATCTTTCTTCCAAACACCTGAAATTCATCCATCCTGGCTCTAACCCAGCAGATAGTGAAGCATAAAGTGACTTCACAGAAAAACATTTCTTGATTACCTGTGGATCTCCCCTTCCTCCCACTTTCTCACATCCAGTTCTTTACAGACTCATCCACTTATCCCCACTCTCTTTCTGCTGAACCTCTGAGATGCCTGTGGATCTTATGGGCAAAGTGTTCTTCCTAGTGAAATAGTCTCTCTCTCGTAATGGCAAGTTCCTTTCTCTCTTCTTGCCATAATTCATTTGTTTTAAGTCACTTCTTACCTAAGTCCACAGGTCTTTTTACTTGACACTTTGCAGTGTAAAAATTCTTAGAATAGCTTAATTTAACTCCATCACAGAGAAAATTTGTATTATCCCCTTATCTTTACTATAAGACTAAAAGCTTTTGATATGACAAGCAGGCAATCTATTTAGTTTACTATCTGACAGCCACTTCCTATCAGCTCAGGCAAGCAGCATTATTAAATGCAAGTGCTTATCTATCATATGATCTTTCCTCCTAATCTTTTCTGAATGCAGGTACACAATGCTTCCTAGATCCATCCTTTGTGTAGGTATGGGGATGCAACTCTCCCCCAAATCTTGCTTGGAAATGCATTTTAGGTTTTGCCATGTATTTTTTCATCAATTACAAGGAGAGAGGGACAAGGCAGGAAGGACTGGAGAAAAGATGGTAAAGGAGAAAGAGGAAAATTTAAAGTTGCAAATGGTGGCAATCCTAGCTCCTGTTTTAAAGTATACCTGCAAATCCTTTAGCGCAAGATCTTTGCCAGATTAAATTCTATAAAACAGCAAAATAAATACAATACGATCACAGGCTGTGTGATAAGAGAAAGGCCCAAAGAAATAGCAAGTGACAACAAGATCAGTTCAAGCAATAGAACCAAAAGTCTATACCTTATCTGAAAATATCAAAAATTCTCTGGACTCTGGTCAAAATCATTGCTTTATCTCTGACCTTTGTTACATTTCTCCATCTCCTGTTTTATAGCTGGAAAAATTATCATCGACATGTCACAAATGTATTAATGCTTCTCCAAAAATAAGCTCTATGCCAATCCCTTTATAAGCTGTGCGGGGAAAACAATCAGGCGAAAGCTGTGGAAGAGCTACTAATCTTGCTACAGATGCCAAATCTATAATAAAAAGGGACATGATTAAGTATTGATTTTTAAATATACTTTGGGATTAGTCCATGTTGTAAACTCTGCCTTATTATTATTATTTTTTACTATAAACTGATGATTGTTGTAGAATAATTCACAAAAAGATGGCAGATTTAGTTGGACTTTGAAGGATGATAAGGCAGTAGTAATGGGAAGAGATGGAAGGCATTTTCCATAATTCTGTGAGATGTGGCTGGAATATTGAGAGGAGGAGTATGTTTAGAGTAAAGCACAGAATGAGAAGCAGACCTTAAAACAGGAGAGCAATATCACATTGTTGGGAGCCCTCTAACTTTGTCCTCCTTAACTGTGATATAGTGATTGCTCTTTACCGAATATATTAAGCTAGATGCTTAAGTCATTTATTTTCTTACAATGGCTGTAAAAATACTTAAGACTAAATTTTCTTCCAAGTACCATTTGGATCTAGAATCATTTGTTACAATCAATATATAGTGCTTTCACTTAATTGCAGTCTTAACTTTTTTTTTTTTTTTGATCACATACATGTTTAAAAGTATGGTATAAAATTTTCAATATTTCAGAGATTTTTGTCATTGTTATTGTTGTTTGTATTTTGGGTTGGGAGATTATGCTATCTCTCCTGTTTAGAATTTGTTGAATTTCTCTGTGGTTTAATTGTTTCTGTTTTTATTTATTTATACTTTTAAGTATGCCACAAACACTTGAGAAGAGGGTAAATTTTTTCTTTGTTGATTGAATAATGTTATTCTTTATCTTATTTATATCCTCTTTGTTCCTACTACTATTTATCTGCTTGACCTTTATGAATTTGAGGAAAATAAGTTCATCTGCTTTTAGTAGTATTTTCTATCAATGTTTCCTTTATTTTTTAAAAGTTAATACTTTACATGTTTGATGCAATAATCTGATATATGAAAGTTCAACATAGTGTCATTATTTTGAATTATATACTTCACTTTTATATAATTAGTTAACCTTTCAAGTTCAAATCTATAATTTAATTTTATATGAGGATATGTATATACATATATAATCTAAATAATTTTTAAAAATCTCATTTTAGAAGTTATTTGAAATATTTGTTTATTTGTTTTTGTCATGTACATCTTACGTATATACTAGTAACATTTTGAGGACTCTCTTTTCTAATTTTACTGACTTAACTGGTTATTTTAGAACAGCATTCTGTAAGCTGGCTTATTATAACTTTAAAAAATTTCTTTAAGAGGCCTGACCTGTGGTGGCGCAGTGGATAGATAAAGCGTCGACCTGGAAATGCTGAGGTCGCCGGTTCGAAACCCTGGGCTTGTGTGGTCAAGGCACATGTGGGAGTTGATGCTTCCAGCTCCTCCCCTCCTTCTCTCTCTCTGTCTCTCCTCTTTCTCTCTCTCTCTGTCTCTCCCTCTCCTCTCTAAAATGAATAAATAAAAAAAAAATTAAAAATAAAATTAAAAAAATTTTTCTTTAAGATATTTTATTTAATAATTTTTAGAAAGAGAGAAAAGGATAATAAGAGAGAGAGAGAGAGAGAGAGATCACTTTGTTATTCCACTTATTTATGCATTTATTGGTTGTTTCTTGCATGTGCCCTGACCGGGGATTAAGCTCATAACATTAGTGTATCAGGATGATGCTCTAACCAACTGAGCTACGTGGTCAGGGCTAATTATTATAACATTAAAAATGTATTTTAATATTTGGTAAGAAATATCTACTTTTTAAATATCATTTTCTTCATAATGTTTTGGCTTATCTTTTATATTCCAATAACAAATAATTTTCTCAAGTTGTAAAGTAAAACACAATGAGTCTATGAGTCAGATTATGCTAAATTAATCTTTTATCAAGGAGCAATCCTTTTTATCATATTTTTGGCTCAGCATGAGTTTGAATTCTGTGTGGAAATAAATAAAGATCACCCAAATGAGAACAAGCAAAGCAAGGCAATCAGTTATCATCACTTGAATTTGGCAGAGTCTCAAAGGCAGACAGAGGAGTGAGAAAGCTGTGTGTATATTAAGTGAAGTCTTCAGTTACACCCTTATTGGAGGTTGCTGGCATGTATTGTTGGTGGAAATGTAAAGTGCTGTGGCTATTATAGAATACGATATAGAACTTTCTTAAAATTTTAAGATCTAGGAATCTACTTCTGGGTACATATCCAAAAGAATTCAAAGCAGGGTCTTGAAAATGTATTTGCACCCCCATGTTTTTTTTTTAAATTAATTATGTTTACATAGATTATAGGGTCACCCCAAGGGAGATGTTGAGGGGAATTGGGGGAGAGGGGATACACCACCATGTTAATTTCCAGCATTATTCATTATATCTAAGAAGTGGAAGCAATCCAAATATTCATTTACAGATTAATTGATTTTAAAAAGTGGTATATACATATAATAAAAAAGTGATGCAGACTTCAAAAAGAGGGAAATACTGCCACATGATATAACATAGATGGACCTTGAGGACATGATGTTTAGTGAATCAAGCCAGTCATAATAAGACAAATACCCTATGATTCCACTTATGTGAAGCATCTAAATTAGTCCAGATTATACAAAGAAAAAGTAAAAGAGGTATAAGGGTGCTTGCCAAGAACTAGGGATGGAAGAAGGGGAAATTAGTGTTTAGTGGGTACAGAGTTTCAGTGTTACAAGATGAAAAGTTCTAGAAATCTGCTGCTCAACAGAATGAATATACTTAACACTACTGAATTGTACACTCAAATATGTTTAAGATGGTATATATAATATTACACATTTTTTATCACTATAAAATAATTACAGTTTTACTTATCCTCTATAAGCAAATTACTGAGTTCTATCAAAGGGTTTCTCTATATCAAGTAAAGAGCAATAATATGGTTAAGTTCCATTATAATCCTCCCAATATTATTATTCATAAAATGCATGTCAAAAGCTCTGCTTCTGAGATCTCTGCCCCATCACTCAATTTCCATGGCTTACCCTATCTCAATTAATGACAATTTAATTCTTTCAGGCGCTGGAATCAAATCGCATTGAGCACCACTCATCATTCTTACTTTCAGTGTCCTTGTCTAAGTTACCATTACCTGTGGTTTGGATCACTAGAGTAGCCTCCAAACATGTTTCTGCTCTTATTCAGATGATTTTTATGCAGAAATCAGATTTATCACATTCTTAATGCCAAATTGTTCTTAATGGAAAATTGTTAGAAGAATGATTATGAAAGTAAGAAATAGTTCTATGCTAGCCAAAACTATTTCCATTTTGGGACATTTTTTAGAGGGTTAAAAAAATACAACTAGAGGCTTGGCCAGTTGGCTCAGCAATAGAGTGTCGGCCCGGCATGTGGAAGTTCCAGGTTCGATTCCCAGCCAGGGTACACAGGAGTGCCCATCTGCTTCTCCCCCCTTCCCTCTTTCTTTTCTCTTTATCTCTCTCTCCCCTCCTGCAGTCAAGGCTCCATTGGGACAAAGTTGGTCCGGACACTGAGGATGGCTCCATGGCTTCCGCCTCAGGTGCTAGAATGGCTCCAGTTGTAACCCAGCAATGGCCCAGGTGGGCAGAGCATCACCCCCCTGGTGGGCTTGTTGGGTAGATCCCCATCTGGCACATGGGGGAGTCTGTCTCTCTGCCTCCCCGCTTCTCACTTTAGAAAAAAAAATACAACTAGATAAGTAAATAATTGAGAAGTATAATAATTGAAATGAGAAAGTTTCTAGACTGTCAATTTGAAGGTATAATGTAAAAAAAAATTGAAAACAATAAGAATGTGTAGTAAACTCATTAAATAATATAATGTGCATCTGTAATTAGAATAATAATAATACTTTTTCAAAGAATTGACGTTTAAAGATTTCCAATATACGTACGTTAAGTAAACACGGTTTATAACAGTATAAGTGTTTTGTTTTTTTTTGTAAAAGAAAAGGTATACACATTGGGAAGATTAAGAAGATCTAATGGTTCTTGCAAAAGCCTAGCAAAATATAATAAATTATAGCAAAGTTGACAAAAAAAGGCACACACTAACAATATGACATAGGAACATAATGAAAAAATGTGCTTTTTAAAAGAAACAAAAATACTATGCACAATTTTATGCCAACATATTTGAAAACTGAGATGAAAGAAATTTTTTTCTAGAAAAGATTTAAATTAACAACATTTTTTAAAAAGAAGAGGATTATAATATTTAAATAAATTGAATTGGTATTCAAAAAAATTTATTGTAATCTCAAGGCATTTTGTACCCTGAGTATTTATTTTTATGAGGCTAGAACTATGGTGGAAATACCAGTCAATGGCAACATAAGAAAGAAATGGTATTATAAATTTCACTTGAGAACATATGTGCAAAAATGAAAAGTGCTTACATGTATATGTATACAGGCACAAAGCGATTGAACAATATGTTTTTTTCTTTTTTGTATTTTTCTGAAGTAGGAAACAGGAAGGCAGGCAGACAGACTCCTGCATGCACTCGACTGGGATCCACCAGGGAGCGATGCTCTGCCCATCTGGGGCGTTGCTCTGTTGCAACCAGAGCCATTTTAGCACCTGAGGCAGAGGCCACAGAACCATCCTCAGCGCCCGGGCCAACTTTGCTCCAATGGAACCTTGGCTGCAGGAGGGAAAGAGAGACAGAGAGGAAGGAGAGGGGGAGGGGTGGAGAAGCAGATGGGCGCTTCTCCTGTGTGCCCTGGCCAGGAATCGAACCCAGGACTCCTGCACGCCAGGCCGACACTCTACCACTGAGCCAACCGGCCAGGGCAATAATATGGTTTTAAAAATCATGGGCATGTAATGTTTTTCATGCAAGTGTAAAGGAAGTGAACATAGAGAATTTATTCATTATAGTATGAATAAATAATAGAATATGGTATAAATTGACAAAAAATGAGTTGACAATACTAAGCATACAAAAAGTATTTAAACAATTCAATATTACAAGAACACATTTCACTTTATAATGGGTATCTATCAAAACTACATAGGAAATATACTGGAAAATGAAACACAGAAGCATTTTCTTTAAAATCAAAATGAACAGAAGGATGTGTGCTATAATCAGTTAATATTCATTCTTATTAGGTTTGTGATTCAACTTAAACCTCTGTGACCACACTTAAACCTGTATGACCTTGGGAATGTTGGTTATTATTATTATTAGCATATTTTCCCATGCATAAGACTCACCATTTTTAAAAAAATTGGGATAAAAAAATTGGGTGCATCTTATATAGTGGTTGTAGATTTTTTTACTTGCATTTTCCGATTTTTATGCTTGTTTTGTGCTCATTGTTGAAGATAGTGATTTGTCATTAGATACAGATGAGGACAAGCTAATGGATGGGAGTTTTGAAAGTGATGAGGAGTTGTATGAATTTTATGATGAATAAAAACTTGAGTTCAATAACTTTATGTAATACATTTTTTTTAAAAATTTCAGGCCCCAAAATTAAGGTACATCTTATACATAGGGTTGTCTTATACATGGGGAAATATGGTACTTTTTGCCTCTTATAATTGTTTCAAATATTATATAGCTTAATGTTGAAAACACTAAGCACCTAAGATATTGCCAGAATATAGGAGTCAATAAAGAGCATTTTAAAAATAAACATGCAAGCATAAGAAAAATTTTTTATCCTAGTTGAAAAACATGCTAAAATTTATATGGAAATGTAATAAACACAAAATAGCAAAAAGTTTTGAAGGAAAAGAAAAAGAAAAATAATCAGAGATTTGCATTAAAGATTAAAGACTTTACATACATGAAAATATGGCAAATAATATACATAATATATTAGAGAGAAAGAAGAAATTGAACAAAAGATGATGCTGGGATTTTTGCCATCTGTATGGAAAAATACTGTACTCTTCAAAAATATATAAAAATATTAAATGCAAAATTTCTAAAACTAATAAATGTGAAAGAAGAAACATTTACATAGCAATTATTTAGATGCTATGTCATTTTGATGAGTAGAAACTTGATCATAAAGATAAGCCATAATGAAAAAAAATTCTACCATAAAGAAAAAGATAAGCAAGTTTGAAAGATTTGAAATTAATTTTTGTTGTGGTGGTTTTTCAACACATAGCAACAACCAGAGTGAAGAGATAAGCCACTAACTAGAAAAATTATTCCAGTGCTTTTAACTAGGATATAAATAAAATGGTAAAGACAAATGTCATACTAGGAAAAAAAGATACACAAACAGACAATTCAATTACTAGAAAACCAAAATCACTCTTGGAAAATATGATTTATTTCATAGTAGATATGCAAATGCAAATGAAAGCTATAATGCCAGTTCAGATCTCTTCAGTTCTCAGGAATGAAAACATCTGTCACCATCAGTGTTAGAAAACATCAGGACAAATGGGTTCTCTCATTCACTACCAGTAGGCACATGACCCAGAAAGGTGCTTGGAAAGGAATTTGGAAATGACTAGTGAAATATCAAGATTTCTACCCCTCATTGAACCTTTGTTTTTACTAGCATAAAGATTAGGGGGAAATTATTATTAGTGATTTAGTAAGTTATGGTGTGTTGATTTCTCATAGTGCTTAAAGTGGTTAAAATAAATCAATGGCTCTATATTTATCAACAGAAATACACTTAAATACAGGGTGACATGTTGAAGGTACTGTGGTTATGTTTGAATCATTATCTTTTATAGATCATGAGAAAATATTTAGAGATGAAATTTTAGGGTACTGGAAATTTACTTGAAAATAATCCATGGGCAGATAGAAATTGGTTAGATGCACAGATTTTAAAAAATGATGAGTATGATATGTGGGTATTAGGTACATAGGGGTTTACTTTGTCAATTTGTATTTATGTTCAAATTTTTTATAATAAAAAGCTAAAAAGGTGAATATTTGTGCAGAACATATCAACTCGACATAGCATTTATAATACAGAAAAATAATTTATTTTACAAAGATTCAGAGCATTGAAATTATGAGTTAAATAAGTTTATACTTAATTACATATGACTTTGTAAAAATAATTATCCAGACTGTAAGTGAAAATCACATATATTATGAAATTTTTCTACAGCTATGAGACATAGCCGTATACCAAAGAAAAAGATCAGATTTCTCATAATAGTGCTGTCTCTCTAGACATACCATATAAGAGATCATTTTTCTTTATTTGACCAGAAATTTTGTAATTTTTTTTTCTTTTTCCTGAAGTTGGAAATGGGGAGGCAGTCAGACAGACTCCCGCATGCGCCCGACCGGGATCCACCCAGCACGCCCACCAGGGAGCGATACTCTACCCATCTTGGGGCGTCACTCTGCCGCAATCAGAGCCATTCTAGAGCCTGAGGCAGAGGCCACAGAACCATCCTCAGCGCCCGGGCCAACTTTGCTCCAGTGGAGACTTGGCTGCGGGAGGGGAAGAGAGACAGAGAGGCAGGAGAGGGGGAGGGGTGGAGAAGCAGATGGGTGCTTCTCCTGTGTGCCCTGGCCAGGAATCAAACCTGGGACTCCCGCAAGCCAGGCCGACGCTCTACCACTGAGCCAACTGGACAGGGCAAATTTTGTAATTTTTATGTTAAAATATAAATAACATGAGATTTTGCATGTTTCCATAATCATTCAATGATGATAATTTCAAAATGCTTCAGAAATAATATGTTGAAATTATTTTTATAACCAAAATCAGTTCATTTTTTAAATCTAATGTCTTTATAACTTATTTTTCCCAAATCCTTTATAACTGCTATCATAAAAATGCATATTGTTTTAAAATTACTTAAATTTTATTATTTCAAGTTGACATACACCTTGTCAAATACATTTTTATTCACTTAAAACCAGAGACTTAATGAGAAGAACAGCCACTACTATTCATCATGGAATGATGGAACACCTCTTCATTGGGTTAAGGTCTAATAAGAAAGTGATTCTGTTCTCCTTGTCTAATGATACCACTGACAGGTGGCCTATGTTTATGAGTATGGGGTGGTAGGGAGAATAAAAAAGAAAGAGAGGAAGATTAAAAGAGAGAGCAAGAGGAATGAATAAGAGAGACATCTAGGTCAATATCATATATGTATTAATGCTACTCAGTCTAAATGCTTTATTTGCTATGATCATCTCTAGCTATAAATTTGTTCAGGGAAAGCCTGGATGGATCTGGCTCAACCCAGCAAAGGTGGTATAGGAGAGTATTGCTGGCATGAGTCTCTGAGTCATTACCATCTTTAGGGACATCATTTCTTTTGGCTTAGTTATATGAAAGAAAATTAAGCCATTAGAGATTTTTTTTACAGTTATTTTTTTCCAACGGAGAGCAACAATGAAAGATGATTGAAGAACCAAGACCCAAAGACTCTTCAATTTTCTAAATTGCTTTAATTTGATGGAGAAGGAATGTTACATTTTGTTAAATTATATTATGATAAAGAGAAGCTGGTTGCTTCTCAGCATGAGTTTAAAAGCAAATTATTTCCACAAAAAAAGGATGATGTATTTAACTAGACAAGTAATTACGTTGTGGTGCTAGTATCTCCCTGGTCTCAGATTAGAAAAGAAGAATTCAATTATCACTGTATTAGATCGAAAAATAATTTTAGTGATACATTTCAAGTAAATTAATTTATTCTTAGGCAGGTTCCAATGAATTTTTGGATTAACATTCATTCAGCTTGCTGATTGAAATCTTTAGTCAATGCTGTACTTAAAAACGCAACTTGTACTAGTGTTTATGTTCAATTAATATTTTCTTCAGTATTTTTCTTAAGTTATATAACACATTATATTTAATTTAAGGCATAGTATAATTGTTTTTTTTGTGAAGTTTAACCAAATTACTGTAAAATATTACTGTATTTATAAACAATTTTATTAAATTCCATTATTTTGCAATAAGCAGTAGACAAGTGTACAGCAAATGTATGTTGCATATGTCTATGTATATGAAGCATAACTATATGGTGAGGGGAAGGATGAGGAGAGAGATCAACATATGGTTAAGAGGCTAAATGGCCTTCTTTTTGGTTATAACTTTTTCTTTTTGGTTAAAATTGATTATATTTTGTCAATTTATTTCCAGACTTCTAGTAAAGAAATTACAAGTACAACTAATGTCTCCTTTTTTTTACATACTTTATTGAAGTGTAAGTGACATAACATTAAAATGTTAGTGTCTTTCAACTGGTTTTAATAACACAAGACACAAATACTGATATTGAAGTAATTGAAAGATGGAGCCAAGCAAAATAAAACTACTTATAAACCCACTACTAAAGATAACTGTGGTTAATATTGTATGATATAAATTTTCTACACATGATTATACACATAAATATATAAGACTAAAACAAACATTTGTATGTATATATGTGTATGTATAAAATTATTTCTTATATACTAGTTATACATATGTGTATAATTTTATAACCTATTTTTTACTCCACAGTGTATATTAAAATATTTATATATCAGTAACAGCATACTTTAATTCTTGCATGGAATTTTATTTTATAGATACATTGTAAGTATTTAACTGATAATTTGTTATAATCAAAGTTATAAGAGACCTCTATTTTATATACACTCTTTTTTGAAGTTATATTATTATTTGCTTAGAATCCAATTCGTACTTCAAATTTCCAGGTTAAATGACGTAAGCATTAACAAAAATTTAAATCCATTTTTACTCTTGCTAGCAGTTAGAAAATTCTAGATATGTAGAATTTCACCCCTTGCAAGTAAAAACTCAAAAATACTTTAAAAAAATCAAGTTCTTTTTAAGAAACATATTTAGAATTTGAACTCTGTTCCTTTCCAAAAAAGCATTTAAAATTCTTCCACATTTGTAATTCCTTATTAATTGAATGAAATTGGTACTAATTTCTTTTCAAAACTGAATTATATTATATTATATTATAGCTACCATATATCCCTGGGAGTCTGGCATATTTTCATTTTGTTTCTCTGAATGAATTTGGAAATTGTGTAATTTTTAGACCTGCCTCAAGGAAATCAAACAAAAATGACCTTGGCCTTTGTTGACTTAGCACGGACTTTATCTTCTTTGAAAATTAATTAAAGTGCTTAATGTCCGTTTGCTTCACCTCTCTTCATTTAAATACTGACTACTATTCTAATCAAACTGGAGCCCACACTGTTCCATCCTCTTTAAAAAAGCTAAAGAAAATTGCATGCGCAAAGTTGAATTTATTTAAAAGAAATAAAAAGAGAAATCTTGTATTTATTCAATTAACTGCTTTGTGAAGTGGACTGTTTTATTTGAATCTAATGCTGTTTCCAACTTCTCTCTCTTTTGTCCTGGATGAGGCAATTATAACCCCAGATTGCTACATGGCCTGGGAGCATCAGGAAGACTGTTAACACCTCACCTCTCTGGCCCACGATCACACTCAACAGCTTATTAAGATTCTGGCATCAGTACCAATGACCAAGGGGCAGCAAAGTCCTGGGATTTACCTCCAACTCATTTAATTACAGAAATCAATGAACTCCTGGAGCTGTGCCAGGTGACAGAAAATGAATGTAGCACAACTGACATTTTGTTTGTGCTGTCAAGATAGTTCAAGCATAACCTTACCTCAAAAAGATGATTATGATCTACAAGACCCCAAACTGGCTAAATAATGAGAATAAAAGAAGTTTGAAGTAGTTTAAAACATTTACTTTTAAATAAAAATATATGACCTTGTTTTGATATTATATTGTTTTGAGGTTGTCAAACTTTTTTTTAAGAGAGAGAGAGAGAGAGACACTTAGAGAGAGAGAGAGAGACAGAAATGGAGAGAGATGAGAAGCATCAACTCATAGTTGGTGTCACTTTAGTTGTTCATGGATTGCTTCTCATATGTGCCTTGATCAGGGGCTCCAACCAAGCCAGTGACACCTTGCTCATGCCAGAGACCTTGGGCTTCAAGCCAGAAGATGCTGTCAAACTTTTTTTTACCATGACTCATAATAAGAAATATATTTTACATTCTAATTCATTAAATACACTCAAGAACACAATACAATACCCATCAATAAGGAATAGCGGTTTTTGAAGAAGACAAGAAAAATGCATCATGCCACATGGTGTCTGGTCTGTCACAGATGATCTCATTGTGTTAACAATGGTAAATTGTTCTAGAATGCTTCAATCCAGAACTATGTTTTTATGTACCTTTTCATTATCAGGTACAAAGGGATTTTTTAAAAGCAGCTGGAATAAAAAAAATAAAAAATAAAAGCAGCTGGAATATATGAATATAAGGTATTTACAAGTTGACTGAGAAGGGACAAAACAGTGCATGATAGCAAACTCACTGATATTTACAAACAATGACAGTCAGCTGGAGTGGCAAGGTAAGAAAGTGTACTTGGACCAAATGAGAAAACAGAAAGTGAATAGAAAAGAACTTTGAGGATTGAAAAAACAAAAATAAACAAACAAAAAAAAGGAGTAAAAGGTGGTCTTGGGAGTTTTCTAATAGCAGCAGTAAACATAGAAAAAAATAAACACAGACAGATTATGCATTTAATTGTCAGGAAGGACCTATGTCACCTGGTGCAGGTTAAAAAGCCATTAGAGGTTACAGTTTTCTTGTTGATAAAACAGAAAGATGATTCCTACCTCTTAGGGTTTATGACTCTTAAAAAAAATTTTAATGCCTAATATTAAGGAAGGTTAAGCACTTTGTACAAAGTAATTTGTCAGTAAATTTTTAGTATTACAGTCATTATCCTTAACTGTATATAATTACTGAAGTTATATCACTGAGGTTATTTTGCTTCTCTCTCATTTATTAGGCACTGAACATGTAATCTTCTTCCCTCATTGCAACACTCCAAATCTTTATCCTTACCACGTTAGAAAATAAGAGAGAGATAGGAAGCTAATAAAAATAGGAAGAGAGTTTCACACATTTTAAATATTTAGGAAATACATAAACACTTCAGTAAAAAGTGCTCTTTGAAAACAACCTAGAGATGTTTGTAGAAATGGGTATTGGAAGGGTTGCACCATGTGAGTTTATGGTGAAGTGATTGAGGTATCGTTACCTGAAACAGTGTGGGAAGTAGTAACAGCAGATGTGGGGGGAGGGGACACAACACACAGAGAATTAAAGGAGCTGGCAGAGTGTGAAATGCGTGCAGTTTGTGTATTCCAACACCACTTGCTTCTTTTAGTGAAGTTTTCTTTATTCGCCTAGTGGTTTTCAAGAACAAAACTGCACATAAGCAAGCATGAAATTGATGTTATGCTTAATTTGCTCCCTGATATATCAATCACGTGAAAACAAAGTTATTTTTAAAACAAGCATTGTAGTAGAACCGACCGTACCTTGACACAACTATGTCAAGCTTCCCTGATGTGTTAGGTGTTCTTCTGAGCTTAGAGAATAAAAGGAAATTTAAAACACAGCCTCTGTCCTCAAGGTTCACAGTCTAATTTAAAAAAAAGGCCTTTAGGAAATAGTTTATATCACATTCTGCTATGCTTAGGAACTGTTAGGATTCCTGTACAGTGGGAGCAAGTGGGGAGAGTGGTCAGAGTATGTAAGCGGAGGAAAAGCTTTGGAGGACACAATTGGGAAAAATCCACCACCTGCATCAGTATTTCTGTTTCACCCCTTTCTTGCTTTGAGATCTTGGCATGCTACTTCTGTGCCCTGTGCTTTACTTTCCTCATCTATAACATCAAATGGGCACTGGGGAGGGGTAAAAGGAATTCCTCTGTGCAGGATGCTTAGAACAATGCCTGGCACATAGTGACTAAGCATTTAATTAGGGCCATGGCGATGATGCTCAACATCATCATCATCATCGCTGGATATTATTATTGTCATTATTATCCAAGATGAGCCAGAAATTTCACATAAAGGAGTATGATATTCTTCCTTGAAGCAAGGAAAAACCAGCATAGGAATTTAAGCCAAGAAGCTGCAACAATGATAGAGTTTTGATTGCAGTGAGGAGGATGGATGGAGGATAGATAAAATGCAAGGCACGCCTATTTCCTAACTAATTCAAGTGAAGTTAGAAAGGACAGTCACAGGGAGATGAAGAGAAGAGAACATATTAAAAAGTCATGAGATGAAACCTGTAGGCCTTTATAATTGATTGATGACATGCACAGCTAGAGGGAGAAGAAGGAATCTGCAAGGAGTTCCAGATTTCTGTTGAACTAACCGAAGAGCTCGTGAGATCGTTCACAAGATTAGGGATACAATTGGAAACATAGATTTGAATAGAAAAATTATCAGCATCGTTTTGGACTTATTAAAATTGAGATGTCTATATGACCACACAATGAATAATTAAAAATAAAGATCTTTATTGCATGAGAAAGTTCTGGACTGGAGATTTGGACTAGATTGTGCACAGTTATTGATAGTGTACAGATGTAGAGCACCAGCACTATAATTATCAGAATTAGCACACTTCACTTTCATTTGCACAAGCACTTTACCTGGTTTCTTCATCAACACCTTTTAGCTCCTAATTCTATCCCAAAATAAAGTCAAGATGCTTCCTTCTAATGTATGGACCTAGAAATATAAACTTTTCCAGGTGATATGAAGGCTCTAGATATAAGATAGCTGCGATGTATCTGTGAAATATTTTTCCCACTCTCCCCATGCTTCCTGTTGTTACCAGTAAAACTATGATAATTGCTATTCTTGCTGTGACAACTAATATGTCCCTTCAAGAGGAACTTCTGCCATTGCCTCTACTTTAACAGCCTATTCTCAACTAGTTAAACCACTACCCAGGCCCAGGTCATGTCACCCCTCCCCATTAAGTTTCTCATGAGTGCATGAGTGACCACTCCTGAGGTGTGGTGTCTCCATTCTTAAGAACATCCCAACATTTATCTCCTGGTTTCTTGTTTTGAAAATATTTGATTAATAAAAACTGACGATATTAATTTTTCACTTGAAATAGTATTGGAAAGGAATGTTTGACATAGCAGTAAAGGAGGAGGGGAGGACAAGCCAATATTTAGAAGCTATAATGTAGCCAAGCATTAATTTTTTAAAAATGGCAGTTTTTGTGGTGCATGGTATCCTTTTCATCTCATTTCACCATGGAGTCTGTGTGTCACTTTCCTATTCCTCCAGGCTCACACGTGCTTCCTTTGAGTATTGTTTATATTCTGTGAAAGTTTCATTTTGTTTGTTTTGTCTGTGCTCACTTGGGAACACGCCAGCCAGCCTGAATCTCAGTGCTAGCTGCCAGCGGCCAGTAATTTTTATTTTATTCTTTTATTTTCTTGTAGTTTGGAGATTGCTGATGTGAATCTCCCAAACGGAGTACGGCATCACATTCTTAATTCCTTAATTTCTCTTTGTAGCCAGTAATCTGTACTAAATAGAACACCTTGCTTGGCAAATGTGTCTCTGCATAATTGGTGCTCAAACACAGTTTTTGAGTTAATAAATAAGACTGACTATGCCATTAAAATGTCCCTTATCAAATGTAAGACTGTCCTTTTACAATTCCCTGAACTTCTCTATGAGGATTTCCACCCTGGTCATCTGGAAACTAAAACAAAGTCCCTTCCAAAGGAGGGGTTTACAAGTAAAGTTCAAATTAGGTGTTATTTCTTGGACAATGTAAGGAGAATGATTCAGCATGTTAGGCAAAGCTAAATTATGAACAGTGAATTATTTTCAAATAAAATGGATTAAATGTTTTGCTCCCAGGGGAGAGGTTCTTTGAACTTGGCAACCTCTCTGGAGCCCCTCATTTGCCCTGCCGGCTGCACAAACTGGCAGAAGCATGGAGGAGGAGGAGGGGAAGAGAAATCTTATGACCTTGTCAATTGCTCCTGCTTAGAGCACTTGATCTCCTGGTGCGTGTGTGCCCAGGTGGAGGTGAAAAATGGGAGGTAAAAGAACATTTGGAAAAGGGTGGCTTTATATTTTTTTCTCATAGCTGGAGACAAAAAAAAAAAATCTATTTTCTGCTTATCCTGATGGCAGACTTAAATTCAACAAAGCTTCAAAAATTAGAGTCTCTCACAGGGTCTTACTGAAAAAAAGGCAGGAAAATGAACAGAGGCAATTTTTAAAAGTCACAATCAGAGGGGAGCCAGGTACGGCTTGCAATTATGTGCTGGAGAAAGTTGAACTGTGAAGGGTCAGAATTCACAGGGGAAACGTATTCTAGCTAAGGACCCTACCAATGAAATAATAAAAAAAAGGCTGTTCTTGCTTCTAAAATGTCAGAGAATATGAATCAGTTAAATCTTATAAGGGGAAACACAAAAAAACCTCAGTGACTAATGATGGCAGGGAATATTTGAGTCATTTTGATATTGATTTAGGGGACTTTTAAAATTGGATTAAAAAACCTTAATTCTTGCTTCAAGGGTTAATAGATTTGGGTCAAAATCCATAAAAAGGTTTAATAAATCAGATAATTGCTAATCTCTAAGGTAAAGAATTAAAACTCTTGGATAGACTGGGAAAGACTGACCTCGATAAAGGGCAGCCCCTGCACGAAGAGTGATTACACAAGGAAAAGAGAAAGTGGATTAAGCAAGTTCTCTATACAGAGCAATGCAGAATGTGACATTTTATGCCTTTCAGAGAGCATTGGTTGCTTAAAATTCAAAATGCCTCCAATATGCTTCCTCCAGTGGGTTATATGGAGAATACTCTAGATTTTTTAACTCCAAGGTAATTTGCAAAAAATAGAAAACCAACTCCACTCTTAAATATGATTTATTAAGTGAAAATTTATCTCTTTAGTCTTCCATATTGTTGTTTTCCCATGGAGGAAAAGTAGAACTGTCCTGGCCAGTTGGCTAAGAGGTAGAGCATTGGCCTGGCATGTGGATGTTCTGGGTTCAATTGCTGGTCAGGGCACACAGAAGTGTCCATCTGCTTCTCCACCTCTCCCTCTCTTACTTCTCTCTCTCTCTCTCCCCCTCCTGCAGCCATGGCTTGATAGGAGCAAGATGGCCCCAGGCGCTGAGGATGGCTCCATGGCCTCCACCTCAGGTGCTAAGAAGAACTCGGCTACTGAGCAACGGAACAATGACCCAGATGGGTAGAGCATTGCCCCCTATTGGGTTTGCTGGGTGGATCCTGGGGAGGGGGGTGCATGTGGGAGTCTGTCAATGCCTCCCTTCCCCTCACTGAACTGAAAAAAAAAATGTAGTGGAAAACCATGAAGAGCATGGCTATTCTTCCTACAAGCCTTGAGTTTTATTTCCCAGACTTCCCAGCTACTCCTTTCTGCTCTACTTACCTCATTTCTCAGGAACCCTCTCCAAATGCCTCAGGTGCATAGCTACCCGCAGGAAATAGTCCCTCTCCACTATTAAAACGTGCTTTGGGGAAATACTGCAATAAAGACGTTCACATCAAGGTGTATCTGATCGAAATGGGCACAAACAGCATTTCAACAAGTGGAAAAGCTTTGCATGGCTGAGGAATGGAGCTTTAATGAAGGGTTTCAAATGGGAACCATTAGGTAGGACTGATTTGTGGTACCTATATCTGAGATCCCACTAGCATTTACATGTTAGCTTTTCCTCCAAGTCAGCCCCCCCCCACTGTCCCTAAGAGACCCATTTTGAGTGGAAAGAGTGAGCTCAACCACAACAGTCCCCTCAATGTATGTGTACAGACTGAAAAAGTTTTTCTGCTTATAAGGCCCCAAGTACTGAAAAACCTGAAGAGTGATTGTGTTAGCATAGGTAGCTAGATGTTAATAGTGGAAAGGAGCAAAGGAAATCAAATATTAAAAAGCCTAATCAACTAGGGAGCAGGATTGGATAATTAGCCTGCCTCACTAGGAAGTTGCAGCATTCATAGGCTCCCCAGGGGATTGCAGACTAAACTAATGGTGCAAATTTCTGGACACTGGCTCTTTTTCTGGGCTTGATGAAGATAAGGCTAGACTTCTTCCACAGTTAGATGGACAGAGATGAGACACTAGAAACCTGTGGGCAACTTTCATTTCTGTCCCAGTAAATCTCACCACAAAACCTCACCCTCCCATGCATGGGTCTCTAGCTATGCTTTTCTTACAACTCCATGAAAGGACCCCATTTCTACCAGAAATATTTGAGTGCAAAACATGCTTAAGCACAATTAGGGGGAACAAATTGGAAAATAAAGCAAAACAGTAATAGAACTCATCAAGACATTACTGACTACTGATATAGTTCAAAGAAATAGGAAAAAAGAAATTGAAAAGGGAAACTGCTGGGAGGTGACATAGCTACCTGTTTTTACAAAAATGACTCAATCCGATCAACCAACTCTACTTCCATTGATTTGAAATCTCCAGCCGCAACACAGAGAGTGATGCTGCAAGGAAAACAGTATCTAACTGGAAATGCAGGGTGTGGGGCCCAGAGAAGGGCAGGTGAGAAGATCAGTAGGTGTCCAGGTGTTCCAAAAGTCAGGTACAAGTCAGGAGCCAATTCGAGGACATTTTCTAAATGGAAGAGAGGATTGGCACATGAAACAGTAGGCATCACAGTACTTTGCAGAACGAAGACCCTTTTGTGGTCTCTCCTTTGGAGTAGAGGTGAGATGATGCCTTTAATTGGAGCCCAATGGCCTTTAAGTATTTTCTCAGGTAACATCACTATTGATCCTGTGATCTCTGAGCGAGGCTGTAGCTGAAGATGCAAGTGACTGTAACTCTTACTTAGTGGAGGATGAGGAAGACGTGAGTCCCTGAACCTCACTGGCAGTGACTAACAATGCAAGTCGAATAAATATTTTTTAATGTCTTCCTAGAGCAGGGGTCGTAAACCTATGGCTTGCGAGCCAGATGTGGCTCTTTTGATGGCTGTATCTGGCTCACAGACAAATCTTTAATAAAAAAAAAATAACGTTAAAAATATAAAACGTTCTTATGTATTATAATCCATTCATTTCCTACTGCTCATGTTCATGGTTGCAGGTGGCTGGAGCCAATCATAGCTGTCCTCTGGGACAACACCAAATTTTTATTGGATAATGTGTAACGTACACGGGTCGTTGTATGGCTCTCCTGGAATTACATTTTAAAATATGTGGCATTCATGGCTCTCTCAGCCAAAAAGTTTCCCGACCCCTGTCCTAGAGCCTACCATCATCCCAGATAAGTAAACATAAAGTCAGAAGAGCTGACAAATGGGTAGCTGATGCTATTAGTCTAATACCTGCTTTCAGAGGAGATGTAATTACAACATTACCGGATGATAAAAGGATAGGTTACTTCTGAAGTGTGGGGCGGACAGAGAGTTTTAGGATAGCTAGTTAAAAACGATGACATGCAGTACTCATTATGCTCTCACTTCCTTAAGGGGGTACCATCCGTGCTTAAATTTCTCACCCTTCTTTCTCTTCTCCTTTTACTAAGAAAAATCTATTTGTCAAAATTCATTCATTAAAAGAGGGTGAGCTTTATGAAAAAGAATAGATTAGGGAATCTTTTCATTGGTGCCATTTCCTTTTATTTTTTTATCAAACAAAAGGAGGAACCATAAGAAATTTAAATTGTTTCTTTTTTTTTTTATCTAAGGAAGAAATTGAGACTGAGTGGATCAATCCAAAGATCCTTTGATTGTACAAACAGTGCCTTTGGGTAAAGCAACTGTGATTTTTGAGAGGAACTGACTGATTACCACAAGCCTGACTTCAGAGGTGTTTTCTGAAAACAAAACCATAGACAAAAAAGAAAGAAAGAAAAAGAAATCTTAACAGTACCTCTGAAAGGCTTCTCAGCATGTTTAACCTGCTTATCTATCCAAGCATTTCTTGGATCAGGCCCCCTATTGGTTTTATTTAACAAGAAAAGTACTTCTGTTCACTTTGGCATACCAAAGTGATTGTTGGTTTAAGGGGAATTCAACAGAACCCCGAGACAACTGCTTACAGCTCTGATTCAAAGTTTCAAGGTAAAAGGGTTAATACTGAAAAAAAAAAAATTGGGGGGAAATACATTGGGTTCTTATCCAAATTGACATCTATTTCTTTCATTTCCTAAATTGCTTTATTTCAAGAGAAAATGCTTATTAACATTATAAAGAACTTTTTTTGTACACTAAGTTTATAATAAAATTTACAGAAAAGACTCTTTTTTTCAGTTGGGTCAGTTTTTTAATTTAATAAACAGTTGTCAAATTAATCCTATCCTAGTTAAAAGGACTAAGTATATATATTTTAATGCAGCCTCTCTATATTCTCCTTTAATATCCTTCTTTCCTATTCCTGTTTCATTCTCCTTCCATTCAGATACTCCTTGTTCTGATCACCCCAGATTCTCCTCAGTGTTGAGAGAGGGATCCTCCACCCAAAATACTGTGAGATGGCTGAACACGTGACACTCAACACTGGCCAGATACAATCAGCAGCAGGGCATTAATCACATACACTCCCTTGTAGAAATGGCTGATTTTGGGGCTGGAAGAAGAAATGTACAAGATGAGTCTGCACCATTTTATAGTACCAGAAAATAAGTAAGTGCTCTAACAACAACAGTGGACAATGATTAACAATGATAAGCTTATGGGAAAGTGACAGGGGAGCCAAAGAAAGCCGATGTCCAAAGCTGAAACAGTTTGAGCAACAAAATAAAACAGTATTGGATTATAACCTAAAGTATAAAATAAATAGTCATGATTTCATACTAACAAAACATATCACTGAATAAATCAATAAATAGGCGAGAAGGACCAAATCACCCATACAGAAAAATTCCAAGTAAATTATGTATATATTCCACCCTTAAGAGTGGGAACATAGCCCTGGCCGGTTGGCTCAGTGGTAGAGCGTTGGCCTGGCGTGCAGAAGTCTCGGGTTCGATTTCCGGCCAGGGCACACAGGAGAAGCGCCCATCTGCTTCTCCACCCCTCCCCCTCTCCTTCCTCTCTGTCTCTCTCTTTCCCTCCTGCAGCCGAGGCTCCATTGGAGCAAGGATGGCCCGGGCGCTGGGGATGGCTCCTTGGCCTCTGCCCAGGCGCTAGAGTGGCTCTGGTAGCAACAGAGCGACGCCCCGGAGGGGCAGAGCATCGCCCCCTGGTGGGCAGAGCGTCGTCCCCTGGTGGGCGTGCCGGGTGGATCCCGGTCGGTGGCATGCGGGAGTCTGTCTGACTGTCTCTCCCCGTTTCCAGCTTCAGAAAAAAAAAAGAGTGGGAACATGACTCTCCACTCCTAAATGTGAGCTGAGCATAGTGAGCTCCTTCTCAGGAGTCGAGTGTGGAGAGGAGAGAGTGTGACTTCACAGTGGGGAAACCTGACAAGCACTACATCAGCCCGGTGATAAAGTCAACATCATGTAGAGAGTTTTTTCCCTTTATATAATGTGATGAAAATGTCATTTTACCTCTGTGACTTTTCTCTTTCAACCTTGACCGCAGTCTAATAATGATAAAAACATTAGAAAAACCTCAGTAAAGAGACATCTTACAATATAACTGATCAAAACCTCTCAAAACTGTCAATGTCATCAAAACCATAAAACTGAGAAACTGTCAAAGTCAGCAAGAGCCTGAAAAATTCTGACACCTAAATATAATATGGTATCCTGGAATAGAAAAAGGATGTCAGTTTTTCTTGCTGTGCAAAAACTTCTTAGTCTGATGTGGTCCCATTCATTTATCTTTGTCTTCACTTCCCTTGCCTTTGGAGTCAAATTCATAAAATGCTCTTTAAAACCAAGGTCCATGAGTTTAGTACCTATGTTTTCTTCTATGTACTTTATTGTTTCAGGTCCTATAGTTAGGTCTTTGATCCATTTTGAATTAATTTTAGTACAAGGGGACAAACTGTAGTCATTTCATTCTTTTGCATGTGGCTTTCCAGTTTTCCCAGCACCATTTGTTGAAAAGGCTTTCTTTTTTCCATTGTGTGTTGTTGGCCCCTTTATTGAAAATTATTTGACCATATATATGTGGTTTTATTTCTGGACTTTCTATTCTGCTCCATTGGTCTGAATGTCTGTTTTTCTGCCAATACCATGCTGTTTTGATTGTCATGGCTCTATAATATAGTTTCAAGTCAGGTATTGTAATGCCCCCAGCTTTGTTCTTTTTCCTTAGGATTGTTTTGGCTATCCGGGGTTTTTATAATTCCATATAAATCTGATGATTTTTTTGTTCCATTTCATTAAAAAATGTCATTGGAATTTTGATGGGAATTGCATTGAATTTGTATATTGCTTTGAGTAATATACAAATTTTGATTATATTTATTCTTCCTATCCAAAAACAAGGAATATTTTTCCATTTAATTATATCTTTTTTGATTTCCCTTAACAATGCTTTGTAGTTTTCGTTATATAGTTCCTTTACATTCTTTGTTATGTTTATTCCTAGGTATTTTATTTTTTTTGTTGCAAACATGAAGGGGATTATTTTTTTGAGTTCATTTTCTAATGTTTCATTGTTGGCATATAGAAAGGCTATGGACTTTTGTATATTAATTTTGTATCCTGCGACCTTACTGTATTGGTTTATTGTTTCTAGTAATCTTTTTGTGGAGTCTTTGGGGTTTTCAATGTATAGGATCATATCATCTGCAAAAAGTGAAACCTTTACTTCTTCTTTTCTGATATGAATGCCTTTTATTTCCTGTCTGTCTGTCCCTATCTATGCCCCTCTCTGACTCTCTCTCTGTCTCTGTAAAAAAATAAAATAAAATAAAATAAATACCCTCCTGCATTTGTAGACATAAAAATGTTAAAGATGTAATGATGTCTCAGTCAAATCATTCCAGGGACATTTTAAGTGCATAGGGTGGGGCAAAGTAGGTTTACAGTTGTGAGTACACAAAGCACAATGTTTATATTCTAGCATTATTATTTATTCTTGTGTTATTTTCCATACAAACAACTGTGAGCCTACTTTTGCCTCACCCTGTATATAAAGACTGTTGAAATTTGGGGGAAATGTCTACAGAGGATTTTTTCTGGCACTCCCTCCAAACTTTTTATTTTCACTGTTAATCTATCTTCCCACATTATTTTGTCCAAAGTAAAGGTCATAGTTTAGAGAATGGCACTTAAATGCAGAGTGATCAAGGCATTAAATGAAAAAGAAAAGGTGTTCAGAAAAAATGGCTTTGCCTACAGGCCTAACTCCAAAAGGAAGTCCTATTAGAAAAATAGTTTTGGAAAGAGCAACCCAAAATTCCAAACACCTCCCACAAATAAAGGTCATTTGAAGAGGCAGAAAAATTGATGGTTTGGGCTATAAAAAAATGTGATGTTAGCATTCTAGTTTTCATAAGTTTCAAACATAGTTTCAAGGTGTTTTAAATGAGTTTTGGGTTTTTTGATTTATTATTTTAAAGATGCAACTTAACTTCTCTTGAAAAAAAAACAACATACTTATATATGTGTATTGCTTTCTTATCTTAGCAGCTGAAGTAATGGAAGAACATATGTTCATCTTTCCAAAGAAGCATCTTTAGTTACATTGATTTTTCTATATTTTATATCTATTTTTTTATTGTAGTAAGTTCCTTTATGATCTATTATTTCATTATCTCTAATACCTTGAAATTTGATTTTCTCCTCTTTTTATGTTTTGTTACGGCAGAATCTTCAAGCATTTATTATTTATATACTGCCTAAAAAAATTAGGGGATATTTTATAGCTTCATATTCATTTTGAAATATCCCCTAATTTTTGTGAGCAGTATATTTTAGAACTTTCTTCTTTCCTAACAGAACATGTAAAGCTATAAAATTTTCTCTTTCTTACTGCTATAGATGCATGTCACAAATCTTGTAGGGTTTTTTTAGAAAGGCACATGTGTCTAATAACTCAGGTGCATCAATAATGAGGACCTGAACATCCTACCCAATAGGTTGCCTAGACCAGGGTAGATACTAGACAGGATGAGAGAAATCTAGAATGGGTAGCAGGGGAGGGAGATGAATATTAATCAGAGGCTCAAGACCCAGGTACACTGACAGGAACTAATAATCCTCCTTTTGTAAATTTTCTTGGGAAGCAGAAACCAACCAACCAAACAAACAAACAACAAAAAAAAAAACATAGTCCCAGAGCAGTTGCTTCCAGGATAGCTTAATTCAGACCATCAAATACATGGATATGAATGTAAGAGGGTTACTGCAATCATCACAGTGGAGGGACACTCTGGGCTGACCAGATCCTCTCTCAGGACGGAACCACTTCTCAGCTTCTTGGAATTGCTGCTAAGACTCATAGCTGCATTGCTCTCTGGAAACTGCCTTCAGCCAAATGGGGCCACTTTTTCTAAGTTTGTACTTTCTCACCTAGGGCAGCCTGTACACTATGATTGGTTGATGTATGAGTGCATATGACTAGACCTCACTTCAGTGCGGATCAACTCTTACTGTCAACCCTGTGAGTTTGGCTGATGCTGTTCTTATGACTGTATCACAGTTCAACTTCTCCCACTGAGAAGTCCCATTTATCTTACTCTCAGAGAATTATATCCCTAAAAGTATATCACAAGAAGCCACCTCTATGCAAGACTTAGAATCTTGGGGTTTCTGAGGAACCTGACCTATGTCAGAAAATTATACTTTAAGAACTCAAATTTAAAAAGAAAAACATAATGAGATGATCTAATTATGAAAGAGTAACTCATATCACATTAATCTTTTACCAAGAATAATTAAATTATGTCAGAAAAATATAAAATCAATTATATCCTACCTGCAGGTAGCAAGGAACATGACCTAATAGAATGAACTAACAGCTGTTCATTGACATATGCATTAAATAATTATTAGAACATGCTATATTTGAAAAGACTACTGTTAAGAGTCACTGCTGTGGGTTAATCAATGGAGGTGAAAAATTTTCTCCAGGACACTCCGATACAATTCAATTACTTGTTCTGGACCACCTTCCAGCCTCAATTCATCTACAGCTGCCAACTTATATAAAGCCCTCTATGCATGGAATCATGTCCAAAGGCAGTTCTCATTTGCAGGTACATTTTCTGTTCTGCTGGTGCCTACTGTGAATCATCCAGAGTCTAGAGCGGGTGCTGTTGGTTAGTTCATGGGATATTTCATACCAGTGAACCCAGTCATCCTGAACCCTGTTGGAACTGACAGCTGTGGGGGTTCAAGGTCAAAGATCCCTTTGCCTGTGGACTAAGAATCAGAGACTTAGAGTTGTAGGAAGAAGGTGCCTTGTATTGGGTTGAGGTTAGACACCCTGTAACTCTTATCATCACAGGACTTTTCTGTGTTGCCAAGGACACTGCACTGGTAGTAAGTACTGGATATATAGTTGGCCAGAGGCAAACCTGGACAGTTAGCTATTCTTTGATTACTTCCTACTTTTGCTTCTGCACACTTGTCTTTTGTTGTGGAGCTACTTCTATCCAAGATAGCCATTGTCTTTATCACGTTCCTGTTTGTGCCAGATCCTCTCACCAATATTCTGGACATTTTACTTTATGCTGTTCTCTAAGAGGCCATTTCCACTTAATTTATTACAATGATTTGCACTTGATATAACAGAAGCATAACACTTAGAATCCAAAGGTAGAAATATGACCAATAAATGATTGGTAACCATTTGGTATGAGCAGGGAACATCAGTAACTCGTCACCTTTGTTCAGAGAGAGAAGAGACACAAAGGACCTGGCACTGTTGAGTCCGGATGGCAAAAAGCAACCCGTTCAGCCAGCTGGTTTGTCCTGAAATTGCAGACAGGCCTTATGTGGGCAAGAAAAAGCCAAGAGCATCTAGCAGCAGACTGAGGAAAGTAGTGGAAGGAAGTTCAGGAATCATTCTATTGTTTCTAAAAGACAAAGAAGTAACTTTGTAAGTAAAGCAAATAGTTTCTCCACAGAGAACTGTCCTCTGTTATCTCTAGGGGAAATCAATGTTTTCTATTGTGTAGGGAGCTTAATTCAGGTGTGACAGTGCTCCCACTAGGGAACTTGGCAATGGGTTGTCTGAACTGTAATGAAAAGACCCACTCTCAAATAGAATCATGAGTCTTCAGCATTCTGCCTCAGAATCCTGTGGTCAATTGGCCAAGGATTAGTTTGAGGCACATTTCATGGTTACAAACCTCGGGAGTGTATCAAGAGACCAAACTTCTCCTTTGTGAGGCTGGGCTTTGTGTAACACAAGTGAATGTGAACACTGGCAGACAAATCCAGCCGTCTACTTCCCATACACTTTCACTGTGACATCATCAGGGACGTGCCTATCCCTCCAGTGTAGCTCACCACATGTCATCATCTTGGCCTGAGAGGTCTGGTCTGTCCCTGTGTATCACATTTGCTGGCCTCTTCCAGAAAATATAAAGTGTGGATCCTTCAAGTGTATTATGTGAAGAATAACCCTTGGTTATTTATTAGAGAACAAGTATCCAACCTCCTTTGAATACCCTGGAGAAGATACTTGATATAAGGAAACATCAGAAACTCAGTTCTTTACAGTTTCACACGAATTTTTTCTACTGACCTGGGTCCAAAGGAAAAAGAAGGTTTAAAAACATTGTGTAAAATATGATTACAAATGAATTCATAATATTATATATGCATAGGAAAATATACTAGAAAATTCATGAACATACAAGTTATCTCAAAATACCTAAATATGAGTTCCTAGAAATGCTCTATAGATGATAGATAGATAGATAGATAGATAGATAGATAGATAGATACACATACATATAAATATAAATGTATTTTATTTATTACTGCAAAACCATATAATCTATATTGTTAATTATAACATTTGGCATATAATATATAAATTATATAAAAATATCATTTACTTTCCCACAGTCTTCTCATCTAAATTAATGGCAACTCTGTCCTTAAAGTTTTCAGGCCAAAAATACTTGAAGCCAACCTTCCCTTGCTATCTTTCTGATTCCTGACATCCAAATCATTAAAAAATATTGTTGTCACTGAATTCAAAATATTTTCAGGATCTGATTCCACCTCAATATTTCCACTACTATCATCCTCTTCTGTCTCTTATATGAACCTCAAAACTACTTTCTCAGCTGAAAATCATGTTTCTTTGCATGTTCTCAGAGTATTCCGAGAAATCCTTTCTGAAACTTGAGAATTTATAGGGCCATACATTGAAAGCCTAGATTACTCTTAGACAATGGCCTTAGAAATTCATCTATATTTTTTGAGACTCAGAAAACACTATTGTTGATTCTAGGCCTCTATTCAAAACCACCCCAGTGTTCCATTCATGAGCCATGCTACTGATATTTCATTTTTAGCCAGTTCATAAATTGGGAGCGGCACAGCTTATAAATCGGTTTGAAGATCTTAGCCTTTCATTTGCTATATTAGGAGACCAAGACCAGAGAATCATCCCACTAAACAAATTGACAGCCCTGTTCAGCCCCAAAATATGGCCTTCTGATGATTTTCAGACAGACATCAAGACACCTGAGAAGCCTTGGAATAAAAGGCTGCAAAAGTACACATCTTGACTGATGACACTCTGAGGCTGTCTCTGCCTCCAGAGCTCGAGTAATGGCTGACCAACAGCTATCGTGGGAATCAGCATCACTCATTAGCAGGAACTAATAAGTATTTTTACAAACCCCTTTTTTTAAGATATCTATTTCTTTGTGTGAAGTTCAGTGCGGCAACTCAAATAGGTTGCAGCTGGCTTTGGAATTTCTGTGGAAAAAAGAATAGTTTACACTGTTGTAAACTATAATGCTACTAATAAAAACATACTGCAGGCTCTTTTAAAAACACTTAGAATGTCTGAGCAGGGTTGCCTGTTACTTAGGAGAAAGGATGGGAAAGCCATACCCAAAATGTCAATAAAATAGTTAAAGGGGGATTCTACTGTGTTATTATTCCTGAGACCCATTTAAGTAGATTTAATTCTTAGAAGATAAGGCCTCTCTAATTTGAAAGTATCCTTTTAGATCATTTAATTCAATGGTCTCACTTACATGATAAGAATTATGAGGCCCAGAAGGGCAAACCAACTTTTCTAAGTATATCCCACTAATTAGAGTTTGAACAGAGCCTGGAACCAAACTCTCAGGTTTCAGTGTTTTTCCTACCAACCAATATAGTGAGGCCTGGAAGGAATTTACTTATGAATGGTATTTTACAACAAATTCCTAAGGGTTCCAATTATAATTTTACCCTTTAATCTCATCTTCTGTATCCATGACCACTTACACAATAGTATTCAAATAAAACATTTACATAAGTCAGTCAACTCTTTCAGAAATCTTTTTTCAATTAATAGCTTCTTGATATCTATATTTTATACATATTTATACCTTACTTAGGTAGGCAGATGATAAAGCTAAACTTATAAATGTTTCTTCCTTCTTAATATCTCTGGTTCCTCCCCAATTACCTTAAACCTAATTTCCAAATAAGTTCAGTTAGTCATTTCCTTCAAACAATTGTTACATTTCAGGTCTTTTATTTTTTTTCAGGCCAATCTCATATTACTCCCTTTTTCAGTCCATCGTAGAGTGAGCCAGTGGTATAATTATAAGCCTGAGGTGTTATACCTAAACTGAGATTCTGGATGAGCTTTGGGGTGAGTTCAAGGGTGATGGGGTATTGGTCTGTGGGCTGCACGTAGCTGTCCATCCAAAGGGAGCATTCATAGATTCAACCAAACCAGTTCAGACAGAATGAATGAATACTTGAGACATGCCAAATGTGTGGGTACTAGTGAAAATTATTACAGAGGGATAGACGGCAGAGAAGCTAGAAGAGAGAGATCAGGATCAGGATAATGGTACATAAAAAATGGAAAAAGAACTTAGGCTGGTCTAACTAGCCTCTCCTATGAGTGGTGGCGGTGGAGGGATCAGAGGGAGTTGTGATAGTCATTACCTCTGTTTACAAAATATGTCTCTTCTCCTGCTCCCTTGGTAGTGAGCAGAGTATCACTTCTGGGAAAAAACTTTAATAGACTGTGTACTTCATCATGTTCCCATTTGTAGCTACTTTGATCACAGAAGCATATGGGAAACTCTTTTAGCTTGAAAGACTGAAGTGGGCAATACTCCCCTTCCCCCCACCTCCCCCTATCACATTGGACAGGTGGCACAGATGAGAAATAAACTTTAGTTGTTTCAGGCTCCAAGGTCATTTGTTATCTCAGTGTGCTACCCTATCTTAATGGATATTGAACCTGCATGTTCAAATTCTCTTCCATAGATAAAGAACAAGGAATTCTTTAAGTTCATCTGGAAGCAAGTTTCCTTATGCACTAAAGCTGCTCATTCAGACCTGCTCACCAGGACCTTGTAGACAAGAATGTGAAGTGGAAATGGGGACTGAATAAATGAAGCTGAACAGGCTGTGATAAATAATAGGTGCATCCACGTGGGGGAAATCAACCAAACCTGTAATGACACTGGAGTGGCCACTTCTGTCTCCACGAGTAGATCTAGATTATCACTCAGGAAAGGTCTCTCCCCAGGATGTCTCACAGAAGCATGCTTCTTTTCTAAGACCAATACCAGCCAACGAGAAGGTGTCTGAAATATATCTCCCTATGGAACACTTCCCTTCTGATAATTTATTTATTCTAGTAGCTTCCATTTCAAGGCACAGACAGGGAAAATTAAGAGAAGTTGCTAAGAACATAAAAATACAAACAAAATTTTACAACAAACCCTTGGAAATGGAAGAGACTGACTCTCAGTAAAGAGACCAGGGCCCTGGACTCAGCACTAGCAAGCTAGTTTATCTCACCCTGACTTTACCTAACTCAGCTATCAACATAAGGTATATTAAGGTTATTGTCAAGACTCTAGTTCAGTCCTAACATTCTTTGACTCTAGGCCATTTTACTATTTATTACTCTTATTTTTAATCTTTAAAAAATTTATTGATTGATTTTTAGAGAGACAGAGAGAGAAAGAAAGAGTAGAAGCATTTACTTGTTATTCCAGGTAGTTGTGCAATTATTGGTTGCTTCCTGTATGTGCCCTGACCGGGGATCAAACCTGGAACCTTGGCATTTTGGCACAATACTCTACCCAACTGAGCTAACAGCCAGGGTGCTACTTATTACTCTTGATAATAAAATCAGCTATATATTTTCAAAGAGTCCCTAGAATACTTTATACTCTAATTTTGAAAAATTAATAAAAGCTAATATTGTCACAATTGTTTATGTTTTGAAAAAATCTAAAATGAAAACCTCAATCAACATAAAAGCCACTCTAGTATTTTAAATTGTACTGTTCTTCTGAGCCTTCTTTACACAGCAGTTTGGATTGCCCCCTAAGGAGCTTTAATTGACAAAAAGCAAACTACATTTAGAATAATAATTAGAGTTACTAATATGTGATATTATGATTCTATCAAGCTCTCTCTTTGGCTGTTAATTGGAAAAGCATCAAAGGATTCAAGTAAATTCAGCTTTGCTTTAACACATATAAAAATTTCAGAAGTAAATAATACAGCCTAAACCATCTCTTTGAGTGTATAATTGAATCACCACCTTTGTGGGACCATCACACATATATCTGAATTTGTGATTCATTATGTGTGACATGGAAATACAACACAGGACTCTTCTAATACTTTTACCCTGTGGGGATTTTTTTTTCATAATCAGAAATTCCCTTCAATAGGTATCTGTGGGGTTTTCAAGAATCCAAGAGTCAGTTAACTCTGAATCTCTGGTGAGTCATGTTGAATTGGAGGATGCAGTTGCCATTGTTTTAGGTTAATATTAGAAAACCACAGGAGAAAGGCCACATGGAGGAGACCAGGAGTAGCAGCCAAGATGGTGGAGTGCTGAGTGAGAAACCAGTTTTGCAGAGTTTGTGCAGGGAGAAGGAAAGAGATGGGGAACAGAGCCTATGTGAGCTCTCAAAGCTGAAGTGATTCTCTTGAAGGCAACATACAAAATAACAGCTGATGCCAACCCAAGAAGACCTAGAAATAACACAACTGAAAACTGGAGGCAGACAACACCAAGCCTAGACTCAACCAGCTCTACAAACAATACACCCAAACACACAGACATAATGAGAAGACAGAGAAGTGCAATTCAAATGAAACCACAAGAAAAACCTCCAGGAAATCAACTGAGTGATATGAAAATAACCAAACTTCCAGATGCAGAGTTTAAAATAATGATTGTTAGGATGTTTTGGGATCTTAGAACAACAATGGATGGTCATTACAAACATCTAAATAAAGAAATAGCATGTATTGATTCCCAGCCAGGGCACACAGGAGAAGTGCCCATCTGCTTCTCCACCCCTCCCCCTCTCTTTCCTCTCTGTCTCTCTCTTCCCCTCTAGCAGCCAAGGCTCCATTGGAGCAAAGTTGGCCCCGGCACTGAGGATGGCTCTGTGGCCTCTGCCTCAGGCACTAGAATGGCTCTGGTTGCAACAGAGTGATGCCCCAGATGGGCAGAGCATCGCCCCCTGCTGGGAGTGCCGAGTGGATCCCGGTTGGGCACATGCAGGAGTCTCTCTGCCTCCCCATTTCCAAATCAGAAATATACAAAAAAATAAACAAAAAATAAGAAATAGCAAGTATAGAAAAGAACATTAAAATATTAAAAAAGAATCAGTCAGAGATAACAAATACAATATCAGAAATGAAGACCAAAATGGGAGGAATTAAAAACAGGATGGATGAAGCTGAGGATCAAATCAGTGAGTTGGAGGACAACTTGAACAAAGGCATGGAAACAGAGTAGAAAAATGAAAGGAGACTCAAAAAGTCTGAGAAATTCTTAGAGAGCTCTGAGACAACATGAAGAGAAATAACATTTGCATCATAGGGGTTCCTGAAAACTTCCCTAAATTAATGCAGAAAAAACTTTCACAAGTTCAAGAAGCACAGAGAACTCCATTAAAGAGAAACCTGAAGAAATCTACACCAAGACACATCATAATTAAAATACCAAAGCTAAGCGATAAAGAGAAAATATTAAAAGCTGCTAGAGAAAAAAAGACTATCACCTACAAAGGAGCCCCCATAAGGATGATACCAACTTCTCAACAGAAACACTAAGGCTAGAAGAGAATGGCAAGAAATATTCAAAGTAATGCACAACAAGAACCTACAACCAAGATTACTTTATCCAGCAAGGCTATCATTTAAAATTGAAGGAGAAATAAAAAGCTTTCCAGACAAAAAACAATTCAAGGAATTTAGTACAACCAAACCAATGCTGCAGGAAATGTTAAGGGGCCTGTTGTAAACAGATCAAAGTGGGAAAAGAATATAGCAAAAAAGAAATACAGCTTTAAAGAATAAAATGGCAACAAACTACATATCAATAATAACCTTAAATGTAAATGGATTAAATGATGCAATCAAAAGACATAAGGTAGCTGCATGGATAAGAAAACAGGACCCATACATATGCTGTCTACCAGAGACACACCTTAAAACAAAAGATGCACATAGACTGAAGGTAAAAGGATGGAAAAAAATATTTCATGCAAATGGAAATGAAAAAAAAGCTGAGTTAGCAATACTTATATCAGACAAAATGGACTTTAAAACAAAGAATATAGTAAGAGATAAAGAAGGCCCACTACATAATGATAAAGGGAGCAATCCAACAGGAAGATATAACCATTATAAATATCTATGCACCTAATATAGGAGCACCTAAAAATATAAAGTAGACATTGATGGATACAAAGGGCGAGATCAACAGCACTACTATAATAGTAGGAAATTTCAATACCCCACTAACATCACCAGATAGATTCTCAAGAAAGAAAATTAAAAAGAGACAGCAGACTTAAAGGACACACTAGATCAACTGGATTTAATAAATATCTTCAGAACCATTCACCCTAAAGCAGAAGAATATACATTCTTTTCAAGTGCTCATGGTACAATCTCTATGATAGACCACATGTTAGGGCACAAAATTTAAGAAGATTGAAATTATATTGAGCACTTTCTCTGATCACAATGGCATAAAACTAGAAATCAACCACAACAGAAAAACTGAAAAATACTCAAACACTTGGAAACTAAATAGCATGTTATTAAATAACAAATGGGTTAACAATGAGATCAAAGAAGAAATAAAAAAAATCCTAGAAACAAACTATAACGAGCATACATCAACTCAAAATTTATGGGACACAGCAAAAGCAGTCCTGAGAGGAAAGTTCATAGCATTACAGGCATACCCTAAGAAGCTAGAAAAAGCTCAAATAAACAACTTGACTCTGCATCTAAAAGAACTAGAAAAAAACAGCAAGTAAAGCCAAGAGGTAGTAGAAGGAAGGAAATAATAAATATCAGAGCAGAAATAAATGACATAGAGGTTAAAGAGACAAAACAGAGGATCAATGAAACCAGGAGCTGGTTCTTTGAAAAGGTAAACAAGATTGATGAACCTTTAACTAGACTCACTAAGAAAAAAGAGAGAGGACTCAAATAAATAAAATTAGAAATGAGGTAGAGAAATAACAACTGACATGCAGAAATAGAAAATATTGTAAGAAAATACTATGAAGAATCTATGCCAAAAAACTAGACAACTTAGATGAAATGGACAAATTCTTTGAAACACAATCTTCCAAAAATCAATCTGGAAGAATCAGAAAACCTAAGCAGACGGATACAACAAATGAGATTGAAACAGTTATCAAAAAACTACTGGACCTGATAAATGAATTCATAAAGTGGCAGGATATAAAATTAATACTCAGAAATCGGAGGCATTTTTATACATTAACAATGAACTGTCAGAAAGAGAAATTAAAGAAACAATCCCCTTCACTATTGCAACCAAAAAAATAAAGTACCTAGGAGTAAATTTAACCAAAAAAATTAAAGACTTGTACCCAGAAAATTATAAAACATTGATAAAAGAAATCAAGAAAGATACAAATAAGTGGAAGCATATACCGTGCTCATGGTTAGGAAGAATAAACATCATTAAAATGTCTATATTATCCAAAGCAATTTATAAATTCAATGCAATACCAATTAATATACCAATGACATACTTCAAAGATAGAGAACACATATTCCAAAAATTTATATGGAACCAAAAGAGAACATGAATAGCCTTAGCAATCTTGAAAAGGAAGAATAAAGTGGGAGGTATCACACTTCCGGATATCAAGTTATACTACAAGGCCATTGTACTCAAAACAGCCTGGTACTGGAATAAGAACAGGCATATAGATCAATGGAACAGAACAGAGAACCCAGAAATAAACCCACAGTTCTATGGACAACTGATATTTGACAAAAAAGGTAAGGGCATACAATGGAGTAAAGACAGCCTCTTTAAGAAATGGTGTTGGAAAAACTGGACAGCTATCTGCAAAAAAATGAAACTAGACCACCAACTTACACCATTCACAAAAATAAACTCAAAATGGGTAAAAGACTGAAATGTAAGCCGTGAAACCATAAGCATCTTAGAAGAAAATGTAGGCTGTAAGCTCTCCGACATCTCTCGTAGCAATATATTTGCCGATTTATCTCCATGGGCAAGTGAAATAAAAGACAGGATAAACAAATGGGACTATATCAAACTAAAAAGGTTTTGCACAGCTAAAGACAATAAGAACAGAATAAAAAGACAAACTACACAATGGGAGAACATATTTGACAATACGTCTGATAAGGGGTTAATATCCAACTTGTAAGGGGTTTATAAAGAACTTGTAAAACTCAACACCAGAAAGACAAAAAATCCAATCAAAAAATGGGCAAAAGAAATGAATAGACACTTCTCCAAAGAGGACATACAGATGGCCAATAGGTATTGAAAAAATGCTCAACATCACTAATCATTAGAGAAATGCAAATTAAAACCACAATGAGATATCACCTCACACCAGTCAGAATGGCGCTCATCAACAAAACAATACAGATTTAGTGCTGGTGAGGATGTGGAAAAAAGAGAACTCTCCTGCACTGCTGGTGGGAATGCAGACTGGTGCAGCCACTGTAGAAAACAGTATGGATATTACTCAAAAAATTAAAAATCAAACTGCCTTTTGACCCAGCTATCCCATTTTTAGGAATATACCCTAAGAACACAATAGCACTGTTCCAAAAGGAGAAATGCACGTCCATGTTTATGGCAGCATTGTTCACAATAGCAAAGATCTGAAAGCAGCCCAAGTGTCCGTCAGTGGATGAGTGGGTTAAAAAGCTTTGGTACATATATACTATGGAATACTACTCAGCCATAAGAAGTGATGACAATGGATCATTTACAACAACATAGATGGAACTTGATAACATTATACTGAGTAAAATAAGTAAATCAGAAAAAACTAAGAACTATATGATTCCATACATAGATAGGACATAAAAATGAGACTCAGAGACATGGACAAGAGTGTGATGGTTACAGGGGTAGGGAGGGGACGAGGAAGGAGAGAGAAGGGGTGGGGGGAGGAAGGGGCACAAAGAAAACCAGATAGAAGGTGACAGAAGACAATTTGACTTTGTGTGAGGGGTATGCAACATAATCAAATGTCAAAATAATCTGGAGATGTTTTCTCTGAACATATGCACCCTGATTTATCAATGTTACCCCATTGGAATTAATTTAAAAAAATAGAATCCAAGAGATTGGAAACTCCTGGTCTCCACCAAATTTGATCATTGTTAAGCTAAGCAATCAAACATTCATTCATTCATGGTAATCCTGGGATAAAATGTAGTATTTTTCTTTTCAGTTTGCATAGCTTAAATTCCTCTTGAAACAGACACTAGGAGAGAAGTTTATATACAAAGAGCAGAAATTATGAATGGTAGAGGCAAACAGTAGCAATAAAAAGCCAATGTGAGGATACACTGTTGAGTAAGCTACCACTACAAATGTCCGGTGCTCCATTTCACAAGATAAAACTAAAACAACAAAACAAAAATAAAACATAAGAAATATGTCTGAGATTTTTCCATCCTGAGGGAAGCAAAAGAAAACATTTATTCATTATCTCCCATCCTCCATAATCCAAAGGTTTTCTTAGGGATTCTTACAATTTAGCATTTCTGGGTTCCAGGACACTTATTTCATTTAGACAGTCAAGAGTGCACATGTGTGCACAGAACCGGCAGCTCTGACAAGCTCAATGGAGGCTGTCCTAGAGGCCAGATGTGCAGTGGACGATGTTGCTATGGACTTGGAATCACTTCTGTATCCTTGTGACCATATCCCTGATAACAGTATCCCTGGGTAGTTCATGCATGAGTATATGTGAGTACATGCTCATAACTGCCCTATGGTACACAGCATAAGAGAAGCTCTGGGCCAAGAATCAAGAGAACTTAGGCTGCACCTGTATGAGGTGGTTTGAAGACTACTGCTATTAGAGATTTATAATTAAAACAGTAGCTGAAAGAAGAGTCAAAGCTGGAAAGATTTAACGTGGTGCACAAAAGGAGCCTAAAACAGTCTATCCCTTGCACTACTAAGATACGGTAATCTCTCCACTGAATTCAATTCAGCAGAGCATTACATTCAAGATGGTAGAGTCACAAGCTCTGCAATTTACAGAGTTTGTAATACAAAAGTTAGTAAACAAGCTACAGTTCTCACTGTAGCAACTGATTCCTGAAGCTGTATTGATATTTACCATCTCCCTCCTCCCTCAATTATTCTAGCATTCCCTCATTCTTCACCAACACTTCAGTTGGTATAAGTTTCTTGCTTGAAATGTGATCTGGCCCTGGCCAGGTAGGTCAGTTGGTTAGAATGTTCTCCTGATACACCAAGGTTGTGGGTTTAATCCCCAGTCAGGGCATGTACAAGAAGCAACCAATGAATGCATAAAGAAGTCAAACAACAAAGCAATGTTTCTCCCTTTCTCTGTCTCCTTGACTCTCTCTCTTCTTAAATCAATAAATAAAACAATTTGAAAAAAAGAAATGTGATATGAGTTTTATATATGAGTCTTTAATTGCTGCAACTGCCCATTAACCATTATCAGTGAAAATGGAGGTACCAAAAATGTCATAGTGAATGAATCCTCTGTCCCTATCATATAGCTAGAATACTAGCTACTCAAAATAATTAAAATTAATTACTGCCACCTGTATACAACTTTTTTTTTTTGACCCGGCTTTCACTGGCATGAGTAAGCCCAAAGCAACCACCTAATAGTTCTAGGTTTAAGTTCTTTAGAACCCTTACTGTATTTTTCAAAGAATCACCCAAGAAGCTTCAGGATCTCTTATCCAACAGAGTCTAAGTGTACAGAAATAGGGAGAAAAGGTCCTATAAATGAGTGGCTGAAAATGATGATAAGAGGAAATCAATTCTACTTCTGTCCTTTGGTTCTCTGGATTATTGGTTCTAGTTAGCATAGATACAGCAGCATGGAGGGGATCCCAGGTCCATATTGGTATCTTCCACTGCCCATTTGGCCTTAGAGGACAGCTACCATTGAGCTTTTCCAGTTATGCTGACACTAGGCACTCTTTGCTGCCTAAGTGAAAGAGGTGTCTTGGAACCAACCTGGTGACAAAGTCTGCTGGTAAGTTCTCCAATTTCATTTCATTAATTTATGACAACATGCTCACTTCCTGGAACCATCTGACTACTTCCTCAATAATAGGCCCTGCAGTTTCTGTATCATCTACACTTAATTTACTACATAAACAGAATCATCAGGTCCCAGCTTCAAAGATTCACCTACGGAGAACTGGAGCTCTTGCCATAATACTGAATCAAGACAACAATGGGTGTTCACATGTCAAACCTTGTATCTACTCCTATCTCACAACCAGCACAAGACTCTGGAGATCGATGCCCACACAGGTTTTACCAATGACCGCTAGTGTATATTAGTCAAGGCTTTACACTTATTTAATGTGTAAGCTATGTCCCCAAAGAGCAGCAACTCTTATTTTCCTCTTGGTTTATACTGAGCTTTGACCCTGGTTATTGGCATAAAGGGAATATAGGGTGGTATAGGCAGGGGCAGATCTTAGAGTCAGTAAGCATCATTTTGAGAGGTACCTGGTTTAGGTAGTGTTTATAGGAGCACCAAGCTCTGTAATCTACTCTCCTCTATCAAGGACAGGGAGATGCTTCTGTTGGCATAGGCGACTTAGTAATTTAAGACTCTTAGGCTCAGCTAACAATTGTTCTCATCTTTGGGTTTAGGGTCCAACTCCTTTTTAGTCTATGATTTTGACATAGAAAACTTGTCAGACACAAAATTGAGACTTATGGACATGGATAAGAGTGCAGTGCTTACCAGGGGGAGGGGAAAGGAGGAGAGGGATGGGGCAGGGGAGCGGAGGGGCATAAAGAAAACCAAATAAAAAGTGACAGAGGACAACTTGACTTTGGATGATGAGTATACAACATAGTCAAATGTCAAAATGATCTGGAGATGTATTCTCTGAATCCATGTACTCTAATTGATCAATGTCACCCCGTTAAAATTAATTGTCTAAATAAAATTAACTTTTTTTTAAAAAGAAAGAAAACTTGTTAGAGTTGCACAGTGAGTCTCCTTTGAAGATCTGCCATACGTAAAATTAAATACTGGTGCCCTGGCTGGTTCGCTCAGTGGTAGAGCGTCACCTGGCACGTGGATGTCTTGGGTTTGATTCCCAGTCAGGACACACAGGAGAAGCAACTATCTGCTTCTCCACCTCTCCCCCTTCTCCTTCCTCCTCCTTCTTCTCTCTCTCTCTTCTCCTCCTGCAGCTAAGGCTCAATTGGTTTGAACACATCAGCCCTAGGTGCTGAGGATGGCTCTGTGGAGCCTCCTCCTCAGGTGCTGAAAATAGCTTGATTGCGAGCATGATCCCAGATGAGCAGGGCATCAACCCCAGATGGGGGCTGCTGGGTGGATCTTGATTGGGGCGCTTGCAGGAGTCTGTCTCTCTATCTCCCCTCCTCTCACTTGGGAAAGTAGAAAAAAATAATTAAATAGTAGGACTCATTTTTAGCATGGTGCTATAGAGAAAAGGTTTTCTCTAACCCTGAAATAGAAACACTCGGGTTTCACAGCTTTCTTTGAGTTGATAGTTGGCTGACCTAGTCTATCCTTTTCCAAAGCAGTTAATAAATTAAAACTTATTTCTTAATTTGTATAATTGAAGTTTTTCCCATACTGTTTAAGTGCCCCAGATATCATATAATCCAATGCATTATATTCTATATGCCCTTTATCACAATCAATAAAAATGATAATATATGCTATCAATTAATCTCCAACTCTACTCCTGGTACTAATGTTATTTATTAGTTTGGTTTTTTCCCAAAACAGGTATGAAACAAAGATCTATGAATGAATATACTATTTTGGAATGTAACTTGAAGGAGCAGGAGTAAGTGGACAGAAAAGAGGCAAAGTCAATGCAAAAGTGTGCAATCAAGTTAGCCACCTCTAAGGACAACTGGCTATTCAACCCAGTGAGGTGTTTTGAGAAGTCTGATAACATGTTTCATAAGGGACAAAGGGTTAAATATTTTTCCACTGTCCCTACTTTCTAATGTAGGCACAGCACATGTTTACTGCAGAGAGAAGTGAAACTTGTCAGAAATGTAAATTCTCTAGCCCAACTGCAGCTCTGGGGTAACATCCAGAAAACTGAATTAACAGGCCCTTGGATGATTCTGAGGCATGCTAACTGAGCATCTCTGGGCTACAGCACGGTTCTACAAACTAATATTGACGACTGCCTGCTTTTGTAAATAAGTTCTACTGAAACATAGTCAACCTCATTCATTTGCTGATTGTCTTTGACTGTGTTCACTATAACTGAAGAGATGAACTCTTTGGTTGTTTGCAATACAGATTTGTTGACTCTTACACTACAGAATCCAAACAGAAGTAGTCATATTAGCTAACTGTTGCATATAGACAATATGTGTCATAGCAGTTAAGAAAGGAATAGATGAGTGAAATGCAAACTACACAGGGAAAGGTCCAACTGGGGCAAGAAGTGTAAGAAGTTGAATAAGTGGAAAAGAGGAAAGGAGTACATATTTTCAAATAGTCTAAGAGGAGGTGGGACTCTATGTAAAATGATAAATACCTATTTGTAAGAATAAATGGCTCATGTTAGGAGTGGCAAGCTGATGAGGAATGTGGTTTCAGATTCTTGAGCTGATCAATACTTCCCGACTTCCTATTCCAGTGTGTACCACCCATGCCTTTATTTATTTGTTTGTTTGTTTGTTTATTTTTTTTTATTCTGACAGAGACAGAGAGTCAGAGAGAGGGACAGACAGACAGGAAGGGAGAGAGATGAGAAGCATTTTCATTGTGGCACCTTAATTGTTCAATGATTGCTTTCTCATATGTGCTTTGACCAGGGGGCTACAGCAAAGCAAGTGACCCCTTGCTCAAGCCAGAGACCTTGGGCTCAAATGAGTGACCTTGGGCTTCAAGCCAGTGACCTTTGGGCTCAAGCCAGTGACCATGGGGTTATGTCTATGATCCCACGCTCAAGCTAGAGACCTCGGGGTTTCAAACCTGGGTCCTCTGCACCCCAGTTTAATGTCTATCCACTGTGCCATCACCTGGTCAGGAGCTTTCTCCTTTTTTAAATTAAAACTCAGCCTCATGCTTTATAAGGCTAGAAAGAGACTATCTGGATTAAGTCTCAGCTCCTTCACTTAAAATCTGAACGATCTTGGAGAAAGTACTGAACATCTCTGGGCCTTGTTGTATACCATTCCCATAGAGTACAGAGCCTGTAATGAATAAAATCATGTTAAGTGTGCGCAATAATTGGCAGAGTGCCTAGCTCATAGTTAAAGGCTGAGTCAGGCAGGGTCCTTAACTGGAAATCAAAAAAACCACTTTCCCGGCTTAATCAGAAAAAAAATTATTAGGGATATTTACTCGCATATAAAGGTCAAAGTGTCACATTTGGAATCCATTTAGCTAGAAACAGTACTCAGCTGTGCTATGGACGGACTCCAGCAAAGACACTGTGGCTACTGCTGGTGGGCACGGACTTCAGGGAACCTAAACTGACAATGAGGAAGGTGTCATCAGATCACTGTTGCTGCTGGCCCTAAAGCCCGAGGTCTCCACAGCTGCCCAAGTTAAGAACAGTTTCTGTTTAGTGCATGTTTTTTCTTTCAATTGAATTTATTGCGGTGACATTGGTTAATAGAATTATGTAGTTTCAAAGGCCCTGGCCTGCTAGCTCAGTTGGTTGGAGCATCTCCTGATATAAAACAAGGTTGTGGGTTCAATCCCTAATCAGGGCACACACAAATTGATGTTTCTCTCTCTCTTTCCTTCCCTTTCCATCTCTCTAAAATCAATAAAAAACTTAAAATTATATAGTTTTAGGTGTACAATTCTATAATACATCATCTGTATATCGTATTGGTGCTCACCATGCCAAGTCATTTCTTCCATTATAATTTATCTTCTCTTTACAGTTTTCTACCTCTCATACTCTGCTTTCCCTCTAGTAATCACCATCATTTTGTTCTGTGTCTATGAGAATTTTTTTTGGGGGGGGCTCATTCCTTTACCTTTTTCATTCAGTACCCCAACCCGCTTTCCTTCTGACAGCTGTTGTCTATTCTCTGAATCTACGAGTCTGTTTCTATTTTGTTCGTTAGGTTTTTTTGTTCATTAAGTTCCACATATCAGAGAAATCGTATGGTACTTGTGTTTCTCTGGCTAGCTTATTTCACTTAGCATAACACTCTCCCAGTCCACCCATGTTGTTGAAAAGGTTAGATTTCTTTCTTTTTTATAGCCAAGAGTATTCCAGTGTGTAAATGTACCACAGCTTTTTATTCACTTATCTATGGATGGACACTTGGGCTGTCTCCAAATTTTGGCTATTGTAAATAATGTTGCAATGAACATAGAGATGCATATATCCTTTTGAACTAGTGTTTCAGGTTTCTTTAGATATATTTTCAGAAGTGAAATTGCTGGGACATAAAGCAGCTCCACAAGGGGGAGGCACCAGTCAGGTTCATGGGAAAGTGAGGAGAATGGCCCCTGCCAAAAGCCTGGGTCACTGACTTCCATTGAGACTGCCCAGACCCCCACATCCTAGCTGAGGCAGCTAATCCTCAGCAGTGTGGAAATTCTGAATGGTGGGGCAAGAGAGAGTCCACAACCTTGTTGTCTATCAGGAGATGCTCCAACCAACTGAGCTAGCAGGCCAGGGCCTTTGAAACTACATAATTTTATTAACCAATGTCACTGCAATAAATTCAATTGAAAGAAAAAACATACACTAAACAGAAACTGTTCTTAACTTGGGCAGCTGTGGAGACCTCGGGTTTTAGGGCCAGCAGCAACAGTGATCTGCTGACACCTTCATCATTGTCAGCCCCATGTGTGGGGCTATTGCTTTCCCCCAGGTTGATACCATATGGAGGGGAGTGTAGGATAATGACTCAGCACAGGGATACTGGTGGCTGTCCCTTCAGCTCTCTCCTCATAGCCACAAATCCCAGGTTCTCCTCACAGACCCTAGCCCGCTCTGCCCTCCCTCCAACGGAGTTTGAGATGAGTGGCTGTGAATGATATTTTGTGTATTTTCCCTTTAAGAGGGCACCTGTGTCTCTAGTAGACCGTTGTCCTCCATGGTGACTGAATCCCAGCAGATATCCACAGTCAGATGTTATGCAGGCACCTTTTCCCAACTCTGGTGCTTTGGCCTGGGAAGCCTGAATTGGGATTGAGAACCCACTCTTTTCAGGGGGATCTTTGCAGCTGAGATATCTCTCCAGAATCTCAGCCACCCCCAATGGGAGTGGGACCAGACTTTTTTGCATTTCTGCCATTCCTACCAGTCTCAACATAGCTTCCTCTATAAATCCTTGTTTGTAAAACTTCTCTTCAGCTGGTTTTCAGTTGTTTATTCAGGTTGCCTGCTCTATATTTTAGTTGTAGTTTGGTACTGGCAGGAGGTGAGTGTAAAATCCACCTACTCTGCTGCCATCTTGGATCCGGTACAAGTTTTCTGGATTACTCAGTCATGCAACAAGGTCTTGTAAGACTACATCCTATTAGCAGAGCTTAAATCTGTATCTCAGATTTAATGGATGCTGGCAAGTGAGTTTTAAGGCTTCTTCTTTGGGCAGGCATAAGGAGAAAATTACCAAACATGTTTAGATTGCTCTTGAGGTGTGTAAGGACAGCAGTTACAGCCACCGTCACAGCCTCCAGGCAGGTAGGTTTCCATCAAATTCAGTCAGATCATAAAGAAACAGCGGAGCCAAAAACTGGTTGGTCTAGTCTCATACCCGGCAGATGAGTAAAACATACACAGAGGGAAAACACTTTGCTTTCCATTCAGGGCTCCCAAAGCCACTGACTCATTCAGGTTTTCTTAGAATCAAGTTCCCCACCAGTCTCAGCAGAGCTCACAAGAGCCCTCACCTCAGTTCCCCATCTGCACACAACTGGCTTCTCCTTCAGCACCCTGCTATCTTGGCTGCCTTCACTCCAGCACTCTTCCTCCCTGCTCTCATTCTGAAAAAACATGGCCTCCTTCTTCCTCCTTCTCCTTCTTCTTAAAAATTTTTGGTGCAAAAACCCCTCCTCCAGCACACATTAGCATAACAAAGCCCCTTCCCAAGCAGGAAGGTAATTAGCTGCTTCACCTGAGCAGCAACCATTTTTAACAATAAAAGTGAGTAAACTCTGAAAATACAGATTTTACAAACTCATTTGCCCAACAAGGTGATAAACGAGTGGAAAACAAGACAAATATCCAGCTGGCACATGGCTCATTATTATTTGTTTCCTTCCCATTTCTCATGCCTTTAAAACCTCACAGCCTTCCCTCATGCTAATAGAATAGAAACTCCCACAATGGAAGTTTCAGTGATTCATAGTGATCCATTTGCACCCTTTCATGCTTTCAAGCTTCCTCTGTTGAAACTGTAGGTCATTTTGAGAAATAAACAACGATATATGAAAAATCCTATTGTACTATAGATGTTAAAATTTAAATTTATTATGAGGGTTTCTCATTCTTTTCTTTTGAAAAACTGTCCCCTAGGGGGGAAAAGTGACTTAAAAACCAGTGTTGACTTCCTCAATTACCACCTCATAATGCTGTTTCCTTCTTACTCAAATCTCTAACCTTTGGCTGATTTGTCATAGAGGCTTAAATAACCACAAAGAATCAGTTAAATAAACACCCTTTCAACAAAGGCTAACAGGTAGGTCCACTACCTAATACACAGTGTACAAATAATTTTAAATAAGAGTACTTAAGATCTCAAATTTCCACTACTCATTATTTACAAATGTCTTTCATGAAAATCATATAAGAGATCAAGAGACTTATGTTGCATTTTGACTTAATTACCCCCCAGTAACTGTAGGATTCTGGGGTAAATTATTTATCAACCCTCATATCCTCTCTCTACATTTATAAAATAGGAAAACATGGTTTTTCTAGCTTCCAATATTTAACCCCATATATTTTAAGAAGGTTTCATGACTAATTGTTGTAGTCTTATTATTTTTATTAAATATTATAAGTAAATAGCTTGGGAAGCATAAAATTAAAAAAAAGTGTGGTCAATTGATGGTATAACGAAGGCCTGGAAACAATGAAGTAGATAATGAGTTTAAATTGGTTAAGTTGAGTGGAAACAAAGATAACCTAATTCTTGTAACACAGGATAATATTAATCTATAATAAGCCATCCTATGTAGTGTCTGTCTGCCATTTGACATTTACTCTCTTCTTTCTAAATTGTTAGCCAATGGCCATAGTTTGGACCAGCAGAAGCAGGAATTTGAGATGGGACCTGGAGTCTGCTCGGTGAATAAGTCTACAGAAGATGAGAATACTTGGGTCATCTCCCTCTTTCCTACAGTCCTTTTACAGAATGAAGCAGGTAATTTTGGGAAGGCAGGAATATTGGTTAATTTCAGCCTGAAGATGACCCTTATCACTATGGTTTTTTTAATGTGCACTTTTCCTCTGCCAAAAACTTGAAATTTTTCTAGAGGTAAAGACAGGTATTTTTTTTAAGGGTTATTGTTTTACTCTAAATAGTAACATAAGTTTGAAGGCTTTGAAAAATGACTGTATATATCTCATAACTGAATGCATTACCATGTGACTAGCTTCATTTTTATAAAAATATCCATTTTAGTTATGTCTAAAACTTTTATACATGAAAGAGAAGAATTGGTCTTACTTTTAAATGAAAGCACATGGTAACTGATATGTACTAAATATCTCTATAATGTATAATACAGAATCGTGGACTGTGATGGGAAATTTACACAAGATGATCCGAATCTATTTAAAGACCTGTCATCACAGCAAATCTAAGAAGTTACGGGGCAATAAACCTATGTTTATAATATACATGAGTTTTGAAAAGACATTATTATCTTCTGATTATTGTAGTAACTTCATGGAAAATCAATATGATATAAAATGTGCTCTTTCTATTCTCTCCATTCTCTCAGCAGTAAAAATGCTTGGTGGGCACCTTCTTCCAAATGACCACCTTGCTATATACTGTAGATAACTAACCTTTTCTATTACCCCATAGAAGTCACCATGCCCTCCCCCTTTACCACAGAGATGGATGCCTCCCAGGACATCCTTCCTGGCTGTCACCTGTCATTCTTCTTCCCATAGGAAGAAGGCAAGGCTGTGCTTTTAATTTATTTTTGGCTCTTATGTGGTTTAACCATATTTAGTTTTAATTTTTTATCTCCAAACTGGAATTTCTTGATCGTCTGCTAGATGTTAAAACGATCTCCACAGCTTTCTGCCCTATAACTCACCTTCAAAACAAAATGAAAGCCAGGGTGATTTCTTTCTTTAATAGAAAATGTAACCAGAGATGAAACTGAGTTTGCTCTGCATGGTTTTTTATGTGCATGTGGTTTCCAGGGAAACCTCACCCTGATATTTCTAAATGTTAGGATAGTAACTGGTACCCCCCAGATTCTGGCTTTGAACACATTAAAAATGTTCATGGTGTCAAGGAAAAGGAGAAAAGAGGTATTGAAAAAAAAGACAAAACTTTCTTTTAAAATTAATTTTTATTTTTAAAAGATACATTCTGAGTTACATTTAAAAGGGGTCACAAAGAGTGAAAGAAATGTAAGTTAAAAATTTGAGAGCACAGAAGAAAAAGAAGGTCTTTTGTTTAGGTGAGCAAATTAATTTTTCTTTTTAGGGTGGCTTTTCAGACTTCAATATAAGAGAAGACAATAAATGGAAAGTTTGAGGTTTCAATTACCTGAATATCTCTAGTTCAAATTAAGGAGGGTCACAGAAGAAAGGAGTGACAGGTATATGACCCTTTTAAAAAACTTTATTTTGGGAAAGAGCCCAAAATATAAACTAATAAAAAAATTTACTTTAGCCCTTCAATTTTCATAAATTGGGTATACATTATGATGATTAATTTGAAATAATGATAAAAACCATAACCCCAAAGCACTGTAGCTCTATACTTTAATGGGGGCTACAATTCCATAACCCCAAAGCACTGTAGCTCTATACTTTAATGGGGGCTACAATTTACTTTTCCCCGAATTTATAACCATTTTCCTTATTATCCTTGTCCTCAATTTATCTTCTTTCTACCCATTCAAAATCTAGCTTTCGGCCCTGGCTGGTTGGCTCAGTGGTAGAGCGTTGGCCTGGCATGCAGGAGTCCCGGGTTCGATTCCTGGCCAGGGTACACAGGAGAAGCATCCATCTGCTTCTCCACCCCTCCCCCTCTCATTCCTTTCTGTCTCTCTCTTCCCCTACCACAGCCAAGGCTCCATTGGAGCAAAGTTGGCCCGGGCACTGAGGATGGCTCTGTGGCCTCTGCCTCAGGCGCTAGAATGGCTCTGATTGCAACAGAGCAACGCCCCATATGGGCAGAGCATCGCCCCCTGGTGGGCGTGCTGGGTGGATCCCGATCGGGCACAAGTGGGTGTCTGTTTGACTGCCTCCCTGTTTCCAATTTCAGAAAAATACAAAAAAAAAACAACAACCCCAAAACAAACAAACAAAAAAATCTAGCTTTCATATCAGGTCCTCCTTACATCTTATATCTGCAAAATGATGTTTGCTTTCTCCTGCTTCTCAAATGTACTTACAACTGGTAAGCTATTTTTTTTATTAATTTTATATATGCAAAAGATAACTTCCTAAATAACACTAAAACTTCTTTGGAAGTAAAATATTATCACAGAATAATATTCCCTCTTTATAGCTAAAGTGTTGTCTGATCTTAATCTTCTGTTAGAATGTAAATTTAAAAATCAAGTCATCAACTTTCATATAAAATGGCAGAGTTTGGAAACAAGCTTTAAAGGCAGAAAAAATCAGGAAAGGAGAGCAAGGAAGAGAGAGGAAGAACCAGCACAAAGCTCAAGCATGAGCTGTATTGACACCTTTGATCAAGAATTACAGCGTGGCAGGCTCCCATTTGGATGAGTGATTTCTCCTGTGGGCAGGAAGTCAAGGGGACAGGAGGAAAGTATTCCCTCCTCTAATATTGATGGAGAGGAAAGGAGTATAGGTAGAAATTCCCATTTCATGGAGTCAGGGAGGAATTCAAGAAAAATAGAGTGCTCATTCCACAATCACTTTAATATGGATTTATCATCATTATCTTCCTCATTATCATCATCATCATCATCATCATCATCATCATCATCAGTACGTATTTCTGGAATGCACGGTCATATTCTAATTTATGTTTGATTCTATTCACCTAGCATTGTCCTTGACATAAAGCATGTCTATTACATGCTTCTTTGTTGAGTAAGAGGATGAAAAAGTAGGAGTATTATATAGGCTGTCCCAACCCTAGATCAGATTTTTCTGGAAGAGGTAGGCTTCAACCCAAACCCAAAAGCATGGCATAGCAATTGGATAGACAGACATGGGGGGAGAAGTAATTCTAATCTGGGCATTCTAAGTATACATGAAGATGAAAACATCTAAAATCTCAGAAATATATAACTAATTTTTTTTTTTTTTCCTGAAGCTGGAAACGGGGAGAGACAGTCAAACAGACTCCTGCATGCGCCCGACCGGGATCCACCCGGCATGCCCACCAGGGGCAACGCTCTGCCCACCAGGGACCGATGCTCTGCCCCTCTGGGGCGTCGTTCTGCCGCGACCAGAGCCACTCTAGCGCCTGGGGCAGAGGCCAAGGAGCCATCCCCAGTGCCCGGGCCATCTTTGCTCCAATGGAGCCTTGGCTGCAGGAGGGGAAGAGAGAAACAGAGAAACAGAGAGGAAGGAGGGGGGGGTGGAGAAGCAAATGGGCACTTCTCCTATGTGCCCCGGCCGGGAATCGAACCCGGGTCCCCCGCACGCCAGGCCGATGCTCTACCGCTGAGCCAACCAGCCAGGGCTATAACTTAATTTTTTTAAAAGTTGATCTTTTAAAAATTCTTGCAACAATTTACATAATTGAAGATCTGAAGTAAAATACTAGATCTCAAATTTGTAATTTAGACATAACCTTTATAAACTAATGGAGTAATTGTGATCCTTTATATCATGCTGTGGAAATGCCAACCCTTCAATCCCTTCAAGCATCATGGTGCAGATGGTCCCCTGTTGCACAGCCAGCTACTACTGTCACTTTATTTTACCAATATCTAAGAGACAGAATGATTACATCTACATCAATCATCTTGAATAACAGAGTCAAAAATCACTGCATTATTGCAAAATAACTGTCTCTCACTTTCTGGAGAAGTGTCTGTGATTTGCAACTTATTTGTAGCAATGTAGGAGACTGTCAGTTATGTGACAATATTCAATTCTGTTGAGTCAGAAGTGGGACATGAACAAGTTTTCAGAGGATAAGCAAAAAGGTGATTTATAACTTCAGAAGACTTCAGCTTTTTTTTTTTTTAGGATAAGAGAGTGTTCCAACAAGCATCAGGAAGAATCACTCAATTGTCTAACACAATGGCAATATCTTCATGTACCAAATTGCTTAAATGGGTTGAGGGATAGGACAAGAAAACAAAACACTTACTCAAGCACCTCGTTCTCTCTGGGTATTTTGACAGCCTTCAGTAGCCCCATTGCCTGTAGTTTTAACTGAGACTATATCTATAGGCTTATGCAATAACAGTTTTCTGTCTTAAAATTATGTCAGTTGAATTAACAAGACTGAAATTGACTATCCACTCAGAAATTTTTTAAAACCTGAGAAAAGAGAAAAAATATGTATCAACTTATGTCTCTCTCAATAGCCAGATGCGTTCAACAGGTTCACAAATACTGGTTCCAATGATTAAGGCCACTTAATAAAAAACAGTAAATTGGGTTAGTGGTTATTCTTTGCTTTCCTAATGTGCATAAATAATGACTTAAAAAAATGATAGAGCAACAGTATTTGAATGTTTTACTTTTTTGGCTTAAAATATCTTACTCAAAGATATAATCACAAATGTTCAGAGGAGTATCTCTCTAAGACATGGCCAACATCTTACCACATTATAGCAGCAAATGTGGGGTTAGATATGTTCTTGGGACTCAGTAAATCATTTGGAATTTATTAAGGAATAGTGGTCTTTGTCTTTTGCCTGAAATTAATATTGACACTTTTCCAAATGCACAATGGATATCAAAATATCCAAACAATAATCATGCTGTGTTTTGTATTTGGGTTTTTTTTTTAATTTTTTTCACATAGCACACTCATTTGTTGTTTTGGAGTTATAGGCCAATGGACACTGTACAATTTTCCATCTTATTAAAATTAAGAACTTTTCTCAGCAGTAAGTTAAAAACAGCTGAACAAAAACACTTCAAACTTGGCAGGTGGCTAGCACTCCTGAGAAATCATGTCACAGCGAAGTTCCAAAGAAATATTTGAAATTAAAGTTTAGAGGTTTTTAAAGGTCCCATCTGATTCCAAACTTTTGGCAGATGTCAAGATTTTATGAAATTGTTTTGAAAGAGAGGAAAACTAACCCAACACTTTTTTCTTTACCCCTGCTCAGAAAGATTAAGGCAAGGACTAAATCAGCAATGGGGTTGGAAAGACAGGCATCTTACCATAATAACAAAAATATCATCATTCCTGTGGACTGATGATCAATGTGCCAGAGATGGAATGGTGCAGCTAGAATCATCTTGGTCAAAATTCTAGTCCCAACCATACTAAGCATTCGCTACATAACTTTTAAAAACTCTCTTATCTTTTCTGGGTTTCAGTTTTTTCATGTGTCCAATGTAGATCACAGTAATAGCAAATGGGTTTTAGCTGCAACATTTTCAAAGATAATTTGAAAAACTGAAAAGTTAACATTATTATACATAGTTCCCCCATCACGGTCCTTCCAGCCTACCAAACAGAATCATTGGATTGTCTCAAATTTCCTATTTGGTTTTGTTAGCATACAATTGACTTAAATGATAAAAGAAAGTCTGAGCTCATGTCCTTCCCAAATCCAGAAGTTGTGATTGTTTATTCAGTGTCATGGAAATCAGCAGTCCAAGATGAGTCATTTTAAAGACTGGTGTCAAGATGATGAAATCAATCATATGGACCATCTGATTTTGGTAATCAGATGATCAAAATATCTGACCCAACCAAATTAAATTCTAATCATTTTCCTTTTCAGCTTTGTTAGGCATGTGTGTTTTTATCAAGATTATGCAACTAAAGCCACATTTGTCTTCAAGGAAGAAACAAAATAATAGACAAAATAAGAAGTAGAGTAATGGCAGTAGGCACGAAGGATAGTGCAGAATTTGAGAAGTTTTAAGAGAAAAATGCAGTGTTTACCATTATCATCATCAACATATTTATTCCACATAAAATGAGCAAGACATTGCAAAACACAGGGTAATACTCAAAGACTTATGAAGCACAGAACTTTCACTTTAGAAATCTATAATATAGAAGTAATAGACTATGTGCCACAAGATTAATAACACTAAATGGAGTATTTGTTATGTCTTAAGTGAATGATATGGACGGTTGGTGTTAAAGGAATTTAGAGGATTAAAATAATGGTATGCCTCATGGATGCCACTAGATTATTACACCTAGGATATCATTCTAATCTTACTAGTTACTGAATAACCCATTGATCCCAGTCAGTAATGACTGGGACCTCTAAGCTGTTGCCAGATTTGGTTTCCATTTCTATAAGTGCTCTGTCTCTTCTTAAACACATTGTTTTGTTGGTCTTTTGTACATTCAGGAGAATAGATTTGCAGCAGAGAAGTGTTGTTCACTTGGGCTACTTCTCGATCACTTTATTATTATTTTTTTTATTTGTGTTTTTTTTGTATTTTTCTGAAGTTGGAAATGGGGAGGCAGTCAAACAGACTCACGCATGCACCTGACTGGGATCCACCCTGCATGCCCACCAGGGGGTGATGCTCTGCCCATCTGGGGCGTTGCTCTGTTGTGACCAGAGCCATTTTAGCACCTGAGGCAGAGGCCATGGAGCCATCCTCAGCGCCCGGGACAACTTTGCTCCAATGGAGCCTCGGCTGCAGGAGGGGAAGAGAGAGACAGGGAGGAAGGAGAGGGGGAGGGGTGGAGAAGCAGATGGGCACTTCTCCTGTGTGCCCTGGCCGGGAATCGAACCTGGGACTCCTGCACACCAGGCCGACACTCTACCATTGAGCCAACTGGCCAGGGCCTACTTCTCAATCACTTCAAATTGTCACAGAAATTCTCTGTCAGCATTAAGCAGCAGGTAAAGGGAGGGGAAGGGTTATTTGAGACTTTGCTCTTTCACTGCAAGAAGTGGCCTTTAAAAAAATAATTCTTTATTATTTGATTACAGTTGATATACAGTATTATATTCGTTTTCGCTGTACAATCCAGTGATTTACATTTATTTAACTTATGAAGTGATCACCCCACAAATCTAGTACCCACCTGACACTATGGGTAGTTGTTAGAATATTATTGACTACATTCCCTATGCTGTACTTTATATCCCCATAACAAACTCATAACTATCATTTTGTGTTTTTTAATCCCTTAAATTATTTTACCCATCCTCCTAACCTATCTTCCATCTGGTAACTGTCAAGATATTTTCTCTATCAATGAGTCTGTTTTATTCTGATTATTCATTCACTGATTTTTAGATTCCACATATAGAGGAAATCATATGGTATTTGTCTTTGAGTCCTTTCACTCAGCACAATACATTCTAGGTACATCTATGTTGTTGCAGATGGCAAGACTTCAGTCTTTTTTTGTGTGACAGAGACAGAGAGAGAGAGAGAGAGACAGATAGAGACAGACAGACAGGAAGGGAGAGAGATGAGAAGCATCAATTCTTTGTTGTGGCTCCTTACTTGTTCATTGACTGCTTTCTCATAAGTGCGGGAGCTACAGCAGAGTGAGTGACCCCCTGCCCAAGCCAGTGACCTTAGGCTCAAGCCAGCAACATTTGGCTTCAAGCCAGCAACCTTTGGACTCAAGCCAGAAACCATGGGGTCATGTCTATGATCCCATGCTCAAGTCAGCAACCCCGTGCTCAAGCTGGATGAGCCCACGCTCAAGCCGGTGACCTCAGGGTTTTGTACTTGAATCCTCTTCATCTCAGCCCAATGCTCTATCCACTGCATGACCGCCTGGTCAGTCAGAATTTAGTCTTTTTTTTTTTTTTTCTGAAGCTAGAAACCGGGAGAGACAGTCGGACAGACTCTGGCATGTGCCCGACGGGATCCACCCGGCATGCCCACCAGGGGGCGACGCTTTGCCCACCAGGGGGCGATGCTCTGCCCCTCCGGGGCGTCGCTCTGCCGCGACCAGAGCCACTCTAGCGCCTGGGGCAGAGGCCAAGGAGCCATCCCCAGCGCCCGGGTCATCTTTGCTCCAATGGAGCCTTGGCTGCGGGAGGGGAAGAGAGAGACAGAGAGGAAGGGGGGGGGGGTGGAGAAGCAAATGGGCGCTTCTCCTGTGTGCCCTGGCCGGGAATCGAACCCGGGACTTCTACACGCCAGGCCGACGCTCTACCACTGAGCCAACCGGCCAGGGCCCTCAGAATTTAGTCTTTTTAATGGCTACTCCACCACTTAGCCAGAAGCAAAAAGTGGCTTTTTAGTTCATGGTTCACATAGCCCTATAGCTGGTCAAAAGATGGAGTTACCATCAAGATTTTTATTATCTGATTCTCAACATCACATTGATTCTGTAGGAAAGATGTCAAGTCTAGGGATTAATTTCATTTGCAGGACTCAATTTTATTAGCACATCATAAAAGACTATGCTGATTAAATGTACACACAACATATGCAAATTTACATTGAAAATGAATTACAGCATTAATTGCAATGGGCAAAATGACATTTCTAAGACATCCCAAAAATGATTGACTTTGTCATTTTCCAATCCTTTTCTACCTAGTCTATCTATGGAAATCTGTGCTGCCAACATTTTTCTTCGATGTCTGCTAGACAACTGATAGAATACAGTGGAAGAGCAATTCTTAGCCCACAGAGTTCAAGAGCCACTTAATCAGTGAAGAGTACACTGGCGGTGCTAGGGACTGAGATTCCTTTAAAATAGCTAAGCCACAACCAGACCAACTGCTGAGTGACAAGACTGCATATATAACCCAGAAGGAGAACAAAGCATGCTCTTTCTCTCAAATGTGCGGTTTTTAAAAGTATTCATCTTTTATGGTTGCACTAAACTTTTAATTCTCTTTCTTTTTATTACATTTAATCTTCCTCACCCAAGAAATAGAGTGGACATATATGACATCTTTATTCTACAGCTAAGGAAGCCTTGGTCAAGATATTTAAAAATGTACTCCATAATTCACCTTGACAGAGACAAAGCAAAAAGCACAACCCAAATCCCTTACTCCCAGAGCTATTTTTTTCCCATTGCAAAACACTGCTTGCTAAGTTGTCCCAAATATACCAGAGTCAACATTTGTTGCTTAGATAGTAATGCCAGTTTTTGAGTTTCTCATCCTCCAAATCAACAGCACATAGACAAATTTGTCTTATATTGTAATTCTTACATAAGAAACTCCTTCTTTGATATAAGAAAATTCTGATACTTACTTAAATATAGCTTATTAGGAGGAAGATATATCTTATAACTCAATACTTAGAGATAATTTCACTTACTTAGCATTCTCAGTCATCTAAGACTTAAATATTAATTAATACAGGAATCTTTCCAATAGCAACTCTAGGAGTCACTGTGTAATGTTCTAGGTAGAAATGAATAGTGGATGGAAATTTTTATGAGACTCATGTTCATTACTCAAGGAACATGAAATGGAGTTAGGCTGACATCCAGAATAAACCAAGAAACATTTTACAATGCATGTAAAAATGTAAGTATAAATTGATAATCTAAGTTTTGATGAAATATGGAGCATCAGAATAGTCAGAATAATATGAGATTAGTTAGTAAAGATAATTTCTTGGAAGAAATATTTGAACCATACTTTAAAGGGAATACAAGGTTTGGGTTTCTAGAGTGATGTGTGTGTGTGTATAAATTTCACACCAATGGAAGAAAATGAGAAACTGTCAGCAAACTCTCCCAAATCCAGACTCAGTCTTCAGCAATGATCATACTGACCCACAGCAAACCAAACAACTCAACTTATACTCAATCAAATTAGTTTTTACTGCAATATATTGTTATATTGTTTTGTAGAATGTGTAGGGAGTAGAATCAGATAGGCCTGGGTTCAAATGGTGGCTCTTCTGATGTTTAACTCTGTATATAAGAAAGTGGCTAAAACTTTCTGGCCTCTGTTTTTTCATCTATAATTTGTGAATTATTTTACCTACCCATCACACTGTGGGGTACAAGGAAATAATGTGTATGAAGTACTTAGCCTAGAGCTTGTCTTCATGGCTCCATGCTATTGTCATCCAAACAGAAGTCATACCTCAGTCTGCTGGAGATAGTTATAAAATTTTATATTCCTTTCATTAAAAGTCCTTTACAATTCAAGACTGGAACGCAACTGAACTTTGCAAACTTCCAACTTCTGGACCACATGTAATCAGTAGATAAGACTGATTATATGGTGTGCTAACTATTCACTAATGCCTTAATATGACTCATGCCAACTGCCTAGAATTTGCTTCTCTAGGATCAACCCCTCTCTATATTTTTGAAATGTGCTATGTAATGTGACCCCTACCCTAGTAATTAATATACTGAGAAATGTTTGGTCTTGGTTCAGAAAGAGAACTGGTACAGATTTCAGTCATGCTCTCCTTTCCATATCATGAACAGACTCCGAAGTTTCTGAGATACCCTGCTTAAGATTAAATTAATGAAATTTGAAAGTTTTAGATCATTGAAAGACAGGAGTAGCATAAATTGGATAGGGCTGCCCATGTCTAAGGTCACAGACAGTCATCACATCTCTTGGATAGCCAATGGGAGATGCTTGGTCTTGATCAATTAAAATATAAACCTTGTCTTCAAGCAGCTTTTGAACTTGTAGGAGATACATTCATTGACATTTATAAAGATGGTAGTTTCCTCTCAGATGTGAGATTCAGATTCAGTGTTGGTGGTGATCAGAGATGAGAATGATTAATTCATATTTAGTACAAAATTTTGAGCTAGCATGAGAGAGTAAGTAGAATTCTAAAGCATAGGGTAAAGTTAGAACTCTAGGATGTAGTAGGTAAAGGAAATGACAGTTTAGGAAGTCAGAGAAATAAGAAAACATGATGTTTTAGTTGGTCTTTCTATATTGGTTGGAGTATAGCTTTCTTTTGTGAGGAGAGTACAATATATATGGTTGGCAATATGCTGTGCTGAAGAGATTACCTTGCTGAATTTTGAAAGACAGGATGAGTTTTATTACTTAATGTTATGTTCATTCAAACTCTATATAGTGTTTATTCTGTGCCATACAATGTACTCAGCACATTTTGGAATATAATGCAAAATCTTTTATATACATATACAACTTGCTTTAAAGCAACACAGAGGAGTTTTGGTTTGCTTGCTTACTTTTTAATTATTTTAATTTTATCTGAGAAACCAGAAAGGAGATGGTTTTTAATAAAATAAAACTGAGCAGAATAATTTGGGACACGCATGAAAGGTACTAAGGTGGACATTCATATCTTTTCATTCATTGGTTCAAAGCCTGAAAAGAAAAACCCACCAGAGTCATAGCCTATATGTCTTTCTTGCCATTAAAGTGACATATTTCTTCTTTGCTGTAAAGGTTAAAAGAGCTGTATATTAGAGATTCTTTGAAAAGTTTTAAAAGGCATTTGACATCTACCGAGAAATTATCACAAAATTGAAAAAAAAAAAAAGATATGGGAATGAGGTTTGTGCGAGATACCTGTACCACCCATCGACACTGAACCACCATGGGGATACCTCTTCAGCCCACACTTGATGGCAGTGCTCTGCAGCAAATCTGGGGGAAGCGCTCAGACACGTCCCGACAGCCTGCATTCAGATTTATTGGGAAGTCAGGCTCCATTCAAATGTGCACATTATTCTTATTGAGAGTCATCAATGCTTTGTCAAACTGTACAAATGTCTTTTAAACGACCGTTAAAATAAAAAGACAGTGAAATGTAAGAGCCAAGCTTTAATGCATTCATAATAATGCTCACCCCTCAATCTGACTTCCCAAATCATCCAACCACAGAAAGAGCACAGCTAGCATGCAAAATACAAAGGAGAGATAGGAGCCATGGGCTCCTCCTTTGGATCTTGGGTCACTGTCGTTGGTTGTGTTCCCTACTGACACTGGCAGGCTAAGAGCAGAGAATGAGAAGTTAGAGATTTTAGGATCTGTTACTCTTTGTATTTGTGTCCCTGCAGAAATTCAAATCTTTTTGGAGAGAAAGGTTCTCAGGAATAAAAAAAAGATAATGACAGGAGAAGATGCAATTGTCTAGGGTATATGTAAATATTTAAGTATAAATATATGTGAGCTTGCTGATTAATTATAGACAGCCATGTCTGTGTATACTTCTCTCTCTCTTTTAGTGTATGTGTGTGTGTGTGCGCGCGTGCACACAAAGACATTAATTTAGTGCACCCAGCTATTTATTTCTGGATATGATTGTTAGAAATACATCACACAAACATCCAAATTTCTATCATGGAGGCTGTTCAAGATTGTAGATAATTAAATATTTGTAGTCACATCAGAGAAACAGAATCAACAGCAGGCTTTCCAGTTGAAAGTTTGTACCTATTCATAGTTTTGGCATTTGTTAATTTCAGATGATATTGTCACTGATGAAATTGATGAAATGTTTGACTCCAAATCATGAAGTGTTTAAACTAGACGACTGTTATTATGCAGACCATAGTATCAGCGGCACTCATCCTTAGGTGGGACAAAGCTGTGGAAGAATCCACACAGGACAAAGTGACATGCCATTTTCCCAAAGATGAGGTAGCTGGGTCAAAAGAATCTCCGGTCCTTTTAGTAAATACAGCCAAGTAATACTAAAAGAATCGGCCCCCTAATAAAGCCATCCTTGTATTCTTCCAGAGTCATTCCCAACGTCAGTTCATCATTTGGTCCTTCTGGGCCATTGGTCATAAGAGAAGCTAAATGAAAGCATGTACAGCAAAATGGTCACTACTTCTGAGGTTAAACTCAGAAGATAGTAAATAATACTGACGCTGGCCTTTGTTCAGGACTTGCACTATCCAATGCACGTTTATAGACTCTCTGTCTCTCTGTTCCCCACTCCACCTCCCAATCACTTTCTCTCTTCCCTTTTTTTCTTGCAACAGCCCAGTGGGGAAAATATGGCTGGTGTTATTATAATTCTTGTGTTGCTGAAGGAAAAATAAAATATAAAAAGGCAATTTGCCTTATTTAAGATTAAGAGGGTGATATAAGGAATAGTCAGGATTCACATTCAAGTCCCTGATATGTTGTGCAGTATTCTTTGAAAACCACAATAATAATGATTTGATTAATTTTCTAGAAAATCAATCTGTCCACCCAAAATAGAAGTACATTGTAAAATTTATGACTATGTACTGAGGGGAAAAAATGTGCCCCTCTATAATTAATGGTGGTTTCCCTAGGGCTGGGTTGACTGACTTCACTGACACCTCGATGCTTTCTAAGCTTACTCTCCCTCCCAGAACTGATCCACAAGTCAGTAAATGTGCAGGCTTGTTTACTTTATCTGTATGGTCCTATATTAAATTATGCCAGGCCTAATTCAAAGGAGTTTAAGGTTCATATTTGTTTCTATGTGGCACCATGTACAATATCATTTCAGGATTAACTTTCATCTAAAATAGCCTGTCCAAATATAGACACAGAGAAACTAACTATGTTCATACTATATAAAATTAAAATTAAATCTAGCATTTTATGAAACTCTATTGTCTTAAAGCATTTTTTTTTCTATTCATTTTATCTAAGTAAAGAAATCAGTTACTATTGCCCTTTTTTGTAACTAAAGAAAGTGAAATCTAATGACTTACCCAAGTCTCATACCTTGTTTGTGGTAGAGCCATGGGTAGAAACTATCACCTTATTTTAGTCCCATTATCTTTGAGATACTTAAATGTTTTCTCTCACTCTAGTTAACAGACAAGGGGATTTACTGTTACTTCCCAGCCACAATCACAATCTGACCAAATATTATTTTTTTCCTTTATTTTTTTTATTTTTTCTGAAGCTGGAAATGGGGAGAGACAGTCAGACAGACTCCTGCATGCTCCCGACCGGGATCCACCTGGCACGCCCACCAGGGGCGACACTCTGCCCACCAGGGGACGATGCTCTGCCCCTCCGGGGCATCACTTTGCCATGACCAGAGCCACTCTAGCGCCTGGGGCAGAGGCCAAGGAGCCATCCCCAGCACCCGGGCCATCTTTGCTCCAATGGAGCCTTGGCTGCGGGAGGGGAAGAGAGAGACAGAGAGGAAGGAGGGGGTGGGGGGTGGAGAAGCAAATGGGCACTTCTCCTATGTGCCCTGGCTGGGAATCGAACCCGGGTCCCCCGCACGCCAGGCCGACGCTCTACCGCTGAGCCAACTGGCCAGGGCTGACCAAATATTATTAATAGAGGGGCTTCACCATCAGCTGGTGTTGCAAAGCTGAGCTGCGGTTTGAAGGGGCATGTGGAGGGTGGAATGGTGAGAGGAAAGCCAAGAAATTTTGTTTAGGAGTTTCTTTCTCAGCAGTCCATCCATTCAGCAAAAGACCAGCAATGTTGACTGACCTTGAACTGCGTGTCAGACTGCGCTTGACATTCAGCATTCAGAACAAACACGTCCCTTCCCTTATTCTCCCAGTGTCCCAAAGGCTTTCTGGGTCAGGCTGCCACTTCCAGAGCCCCTGATTTTCTCCGCCATGACTGTTTCTTATCCTCATACCTGAGTATAGAGAAACTGATTTATACTAAGTTGTTTTAGATATAACAGAAGACACATTTAGGGACAAAGGGGACTTCCTGAAATTAAACGTGAGGCCTGTCTGGGTTTCAGCTGTTTCAACAGCATTTCCACAGATGCCAAACAAATGAAAGCAATCAGAAACACTGAAAATTCGCATCCAGATCCAGGCCTGTCTTTAACATCTGCGGGGCCCAGGGCGAGAGTACACGTGAAGGACTGTCATGCCTTCCCCTTCTTTCCCCACTAAGCCTCTTGTCTCGCACTGCAAGGCGTTTTGGCCATGTGGACGTACCAAGCACTGTCCTTATCCTTATTAATCTCCCAAAAGCTGAACAATTTACCTTTGGCTGTTTTGTCCAGGGGATTGCTTTGCCCTGCAGAGAACATTTTGAGAACAATGCTTATGGAGGATCGCAAGGGAGGCCCAAGGTGTTTGGGAAGAGACCACACACATGTTCTAGAAAGGGAGGCATGGGCACCAGGGGGCACATCTCCTTGACCCTGTGGTTTGCTTACACCATGGGAAGGGTTATGGCCAGAGATGGGCCAGAGCAAGGCCTCTAAAGTACAGTCCCTAGGACAGGAGTCGCTGTGTAGCAGGTCTAAATATGGTATGATTCAGGCCTGTTCCTGAGAAAAAATAAAGTTACACAAAGTTTAATGTTAGATTTCTCATCAATTCTCGTTTTCAGTTGTCTTGTTCTTTTTAAAAATATGTCTTCACATTTTTAGGATCTTCCAAAATGATCCCACACATCCTCAATGTAGGACTGTTCTCTTGAGGAATTTCTTTATATCAGGTGCTGATCTTTTCACATCTCTTAGGTCCCATCAGGCTATACACAGCCAATCTAATAACTTGCCACTCAATATGTCTTTGATCCTATTACAAAAGGATTACCTGAGAAATGCAGAATGTTAGTTCTCACTCCCTAGATCTACCAAATCAAAATCTGCATTTTAGCAACATTCCCAGGAGATCTATATACACAATAAAATTTGAGAAGCACTAATCTAATAGACTAACTTAATAGGAATTTGAAGTGATCATTTTTATCAAGATAAATGCCAGATTTTATATATATTTAGATTTTATTTATTTATTTATTTTTAGAGAGAGAAGAGAGAGGAGGAGCAAGAAGTATCAACGTCCATATATGCCTTGACCAGGCAAGCCCAGGGTTTTGAACCGGCAATCTCAGCATTCCACGTCAACTCTATACACTGTACCACCACCACAAGTCAGGCCCAGATGTGGTACATATATACTATGAAATACTACTCAGCCATAAGAAATGATGACATCAGATCATTTACAACAATATGGATGGACCTTGATAACATTATACTGAGTGAAATAAGTAAATCAGAAAAAACTAAGAACTATATAATTCCATACATAGGTGAGACATAAAAGGAGACTCAGGGACATGGACAAGATTGTGGTGGTTATTGTGGGGGAGGGAGAAGAGAGGGAAGTGGTGGGGGGAGCGGAGGGGCACAAAGAAAACCAGATAGAAGGTGACAGAAGACAATTTGACTTTGGGTGATGGGTATGCAACATAATTAAATGTCAAAATAACCTGGAGATGTTTTTTCTGAATTTATGTACCCTGATTGATCAATGTCACCCCATGAAAATTAATAAAAAAATAAATAAAATGTGGTCAACCTCAGTTACTTTGGTATTCAAAAAGTCAATGCCCCACTTTAGTGAATGAATGAATATTTATTTCAGCAAACTTTGGTGAATCACACCATGTTGGCCACTTCCTAATCTGGCTCTGCAGCCAGACACAATGCTAATAAAATTAATTGCATAGACTGATTAAGAGAAAAAGAGAGCAAATTCACAGTAAATAATAGTATAGTAAAATAAACAGAAAGCCAACTAAATGGGAAATGATTTTTTCAAACGACAGCTCAGATAAGGGCCTAATATCCAAAATATACAAAGAACTCATAAAACTCAACAACAAACAAACAAACAATCCAATAAAAAAATGGGAAGAGGATATGAATAGACACTTCTCCCAGGAAGAAATACAAATGGCCAACAGATATATGAAAAGATGCTCATCTTCTTTAGCTATTAGAGAAATGCAAATCAAAACGGCAATGAGATACCACCTCACACCTGTTCGATTAGCTGTTATTAGCAAGTCAGGTAACAGCAAATGTTGGAGAGGCTGTGGAGAAAAAGGAACCCTCATACACTGTTGGTGGGAATGTAAAGTAGTACAACCATTATGGAAGAAAGTATGGTGGTTCCTCAAAAAACTGAAAATAGAACTACCTTATGACCCAGCAATCCCTCTACTGGGTATATATCCCAAAAACTCAGAAACATTGATACGTAAAGACACATGCAGCCCCATGTTTATTGCAGCATTGTTCACAGTGGCCAGGACATGGAAACAACCAAAAAGCCCATCAATAGATGACTGGATAAAGAAGATGTGGCACATATACACTATGGAATACTACTCAGCCATAAGAAATGATGACATCGGAACATTTACAGCAAAATGGTGGGATCTTGATAACATGATACGAAGCGAAATAAGTAAATCAGAAAAAAACAGGAACTGTATTATTCCATACGTAGGTGGGACATAATAGTGAAACTAAGAGACATTTATAAGAGTGTGGTGGTTACGGGGGGGAGGGGGGAATGGGAGAGGGATAGGGGGTGGGGAGGGGCACAAAGAAAACAAGATAGAAGGTGACAGAGGACAATCTGACTTTGGGTGGTGGGTATGCCACATAATTGAACGACAAGATAACCTCGACAAGATAACCATAATCTTTGAATATATGTATCCTGATTTATTGATGTCACCCCATTAAAAAAATAAAATTATATAATGAAAAAAAAAATAGTATAGTATAATTAAAAGGGGAATATAAATGTAAAATTAATTGGATATTAAACATGTAATAAAATTATAAAATTAATACCTATATGATAACAATTTTGGAAACAATTCAAATCAATTTCTAGAAAATCTCGAACTTAACAAGAATGAGTCTAAGAGAAATAAAAAGCATATATACTTCTAACTATTAAAGACAGTGAAGCTTTGTTTACCAGAAAGCAGGACTAAACTTTAAAATATATGCCATTTCAATTTTGTACAAACTCAGTAAATTGGAAAAAGAAAAAAATACTGTCCAACTTATTCTAGAAGTCATCAAAACCCTGATATTAAAACCAGACAAAGACATTATACAGAATTTACAATAAATTAATTAATTAATTCACTCATGAATGAAGACAGAAAAATTGTATACATACCATTAGCCAGAAAGAAAAATCTAATAATCTATAAAAATGTAATATAACATGAGAAAACCACATTTAACCAAGACAAGAGAATATTGTTTGATATTAGAAAGTTTAACAGAAGAACCAAGAGAGAAATAAGTGATCATTTTAACTGATAGCAAGAATTTTGAAAAATTTCACAATCATTTATAATAACAGCTCTTTGAAAGTTAGGAAGAGAAGGTATCTTTCATAATCTGATAAAGAGTATCTGTAACTTCAGAACAAAGATTATTGCAAAAAGGAAACATTAGAAATAGGACCTTCAAAACTGTAAATGAGAAAGGAAAGTCCACCTCTCCCAGTTCACATTACATTAAAGGTGCTATTCTGTACAATAAAGCAGAAAAAGAAATTAGTCATTAGGACTGGCAAGAAGGAAATAGAACTGTCAATATTTGCAAATAATAGAAAGTAAAAATTTATAGCCATATTGGTAAAAATAATAAAAGACTTTGTCAAGAAAGATGGTCTGTTTTTAATATTCAGAGCCAAGTACATATTCAAACATCAGCAGTAAACACTCAAAAAGAGAAGTAACTACTTATAAGAATATCAGCAAAGATCAAGTTTTCAGGAATAAATTTAATATAAAATGCACAAAATTTAATACAAAATCCCTCTTCTGGTAAAATTGGCAATCTTATTAAAATATATGTTAAAAGAACTAGTTAGTTGTAAATAAATATCATGATTATAAACAGAACAACTACCTATTATCCCCCACACTTATTTATAGATTTAATAAAATTCCAATCTATACATCAACAGGATTATATACTTGATAAAGTTATTTCAAAGTCTAATATGCCTGAGATGGACAACAGAGCCAGAGGAAGAATTGTTGAGGACTATGCCCTATCACACACAGTGGGTTGTATTAAGTTATACAATTATGTTTTGTAAATGTGTGATGTATGATATCTATCAGTAATACATTCACTAAAAAATAAAAGTGTGACGAGGGAGTTTCTTTTCTCTTTCCTCCTCTCTTATACTGACTATTGTTTCACTGCCCAAAAGCCAGCTGTCCTAAGATATACATACATTGCAAAATTCATTACTATTACCATTCATTCTTTTACACTATCTATGATATTAAAATGTGCTCCTCTTTATTTGTCTCTTATAGTATAGATAAGAGAGGACGATACATTAGTCTACAACAGTTATGACTTAACAATTTTCAGAACTCAAGTGGATTAACTGCTTTGTTATGAACCCAGCTTCTGCTTTGCCTACACAATGTCATTTTACTGCAGTTGGAAAGCAAATTATATAGAAATATAAATATGTATTATAAAATATTTCATAAATCTTTTTATTTAATTTTTGATAATGTTTAGATTTTTTTAAATTGTCTTTTCTCCATTTGCACATTTCATTTGTTACTTATCCAAAGTTCACATTGACTCCGCTATCCTGTGTGCATGTGGATACTTATTTCTAGAGTTTTGCCTCTAATAGTCAATGATAGATGCACTAAGATAATTCTCTCTGCTGGGTTTTACTGGTTTTGGTGTGTGTGTGTGTGTGTGTGTGTGTGTGTGTGTGTGTGTGTTAATAGGAGCCACTTTAAAAGAGAGAATAGAGTTCCATCTCAACCACTGGGTTAGTGCCTTATAAATTTTGACTAATTTAATATCTTATGCAACCCATATCATGTTCCCATAACACAATGGCAAAACAAGATTAAGTGATTTCCTCAATGAATTATTAGTTGGTGAAGAGAAAATTTATAATAATATCTATTTGCTTTCCCTGTCTTTGGTATTTACATTTTCTCATTCTATTTTGGGGAAAATACAAAGGGAAAGAAATGGAAGTGATAATTTACTTCTTCCTACTCTACATCATGTAACTTTGTGTTCCCATGACTCATTTAATTTACATAGAAAAGCTTTTAATATTTAGTTTCACTTCATAAATAAGTATACTGATGATGACTAAGATTAAGCAAGTTGTCTAATGCCATAGTCACAGTAGTTGGCAGAGTAAGGACAGAAACATAGTTTATTCATGTCCACATTAAGTATGCTGTGAATTGATAGATATGTGTATTCCAAACTGCCCTCTTGATGTTCCGTTTATCTGTCAGACCTCACCCTTAATGGACTATTGCCCCTGAGACAGAGGAATTCCAAAAAGCTGACAAGCCACCCCAAGGAGGGGCTCCAGACACACCAGGACTTTCGATTCAACACCCACATGCTCGAAGCCCCCCAAGGAGGAGCATTCCAGACATACCAGGACTTTTGCTTCAGTATCCCCTCAGGCTCTCCCAAACACTATATAACTCGCCCCTAGTCTGTAACCCGTGCTCTTCTCCCTGAGAGAAGTGCCCAGCAGGGTTCCTTTCTTCCTTTCAATAAAGCCTGTTACTCTGGTCTAGGACTCCCATGTATTCCAACATGAATATCCTATACTTCTTCAAATCTTAAAATCTATTTTTTTATTTATTTAAAAATATTTGTATTTATTGAGAGAGAGAGAGAGAGAGAGAGAGAGAGAGAGGAACATCCATCTGTTCCTGTTAAGGAAGGAGAAGTCAGGGGCCCCCCTAGGAATGCAGGGGGAAGGGAGCCTGCAGGGGATTAAATGCTTCCTATAGTTCTCAGAAAGGGTGCTTGGGGCCACTTGCTACACAGAGGAAGGAAGATAAAACTTATCTGAAAACCCCTTCCTCTTTTCTTTTCTTAAAAGTTTTTAAGACCTTAATTTACAAATTCCAGCCCGTATTCTCTGACCTCACCTAAACTCACCCTCCTGTCCTGTAGTCATGAGAGTGAGGTATACCTGTAAACCTCTACTAGACAAAGGGCTCACGTATCCCTTACATGAAAACTTGTATTCTGTAAAAGGTATATAAGATGTAAAAAATATAACTTCAGGGAGCACTTGTTTGGTTGCCTCTTTTGGGGTCACACTGTGCCGCCGGCTAAATAAATCCTGCTTCCTTCATCAAGTTGTCTGGGTGTTTTTGTCCTCCTTTGATTCCTACAAGACTGTCTGTGCCCTGACCAGGGATTGCAACCTCTGTGCTTTGGGACACTGCTCTAATCAACTGAGCTACCTGACCAGGGCTTAAAATCTACTTTTGAATTTAAAATTTTATTTAAATTATTATCTCGTGTAGGAGTCCAACTACAACAAATACATACCAGGGTCCCTAACAGGAAAAGGTATGAATTGAAATAAATGATAAACAGGGAGTTAAAGATATATATATATATATAGGTTCGGGAGGACGCCATGGCAAACAGTCTCTACTGTTCCTTAGCTGTAACACACCCCCCCCTGATGCTCCCAGAAGCATATTCACTTTTATTCATAGAAAAAAATGTGGTCCATCAGCAATTCAATTAAGTTTCCAAGGCAACTTAAAGACAACCCCCACCATACCATCCAAATCAACTTTACACTAATGAGAAACTAGCTTCCAGCCTCCTCCGAGAACATGGGTGAGACAAATGAGAATCAGGTGTAGCTCTTTGTTAACGAGGCAAATGAGGTGGGGTTTGGGCCCAGCACCTCTGTCCAGATTGCAAAAATACCCTGTTTATTTATTTGGTCCCCAACAATATTGAATCTCACTAAACTTTTGAAGTGAGGGTCATTATCTTTCTAACAATACTGTGGATAATTAACCTAAGCCTCAGTTTCCTCATTGATAAATGTTGAAACTCATAGTGTCTACCTCATAAGATTGTTTTGAGGATTATTAATTAATTACTGCTGTCAGAACCATATCTCTATTGATATAGAAGTTGCAGATTAATTTCTCATAGTGCAGGAAATGATTCGTGTGTGTGTGTGTGTGTGTGTGTGTGTGTGTGTAAATATAGATGTTTGTGGGGCTATGAGTAGAAGTTATTGAGAAGATGAAACAGATCACACCTGATTAATTCAGTTTTCTGGAAGAAGTAAGAGACAGTTTTCTGATAAAAGTGAGAGTAGAGTATTGACTTTGGGTTTACCAATATATTCAAGAAGCTAGTCTATGCTTCTGCCTGAAGTTCTGATTCTACGGCCTGGAATTCTGCTTTTCATCTGCTGTTTTTAGGAGGTTTATAATTTTCATGTTGGCTCTGTCTACCTTTAATTTCCACTGGGTCTTCTCTTAATATAACACTAATTTTGGAGCAATATTTCAATAAGAAAGCTTGCTGACTTGTGTCCTTCATAACTTCAGCTAGCTTCTTAGCAAACTTTCTAGCTTGCAAAGATTCCTAGCTTTCTAAGAGTCACTAGCCTGCTTTAATTAATTGCCTATTGTTTACCTTTGTTTTGGATCATATCTGGATGTATTTTAGATTGCTTTCAGATGTTTGCATTCAATATCTATAGTTTAATTAACTTAATTTGTTATTTTTGTTAGAAACAGAATTGATATGTAGAAAAGGTGGTCTTAAGTAAAATTTTCAAATAAAAATATTTAAAGGAAATTTCTGAGAATAATTATGTTTTTAAGAAAACAAAACAAAAAAACATTTTATTTGAGTTAAAGGATAACAAGTTGGCATGCGCTTCCTTGTTTATGAACAAGACAACCATCACTATCAATTCTTCTTTGGATTGCTAATGAATAAAACTTAGATAATAAGCTAACTTTTAGTACAACCTGAAAGAGCAATTTGGGGTTATAAATTGAGAAGGAGAGGGTCACAAAAGGTTATTCTAGTCAAATTTTATGAATATAATTTTCACAGGTCTAAGTTGAAGACAGGGAAAGCTTACTAAGCAAGTTGTTACCATTTCATTATAATTGACAAATAAAACACCATGCTCATGCTAGCCAATTATCAAACTAAATAAATCCTGGTCCAGACTTAAAAACCTATTATAAAGTACTTGTTCTTTGGGATAATATTCACTGAAAACAAAATACTCACTTCATGGCTAGACAACATCTTTAAGAACCTGCAAAAACTAATTGTCACTCATTACGTCAATTCCATTTTTTCTTGTTTTTCAAATATCCACAAAAATCTGGCTTCAATTTTTCTACTGATTTACAAGCAGATCAGCTTTCTCTCCTATGCTATACCCACTTCTAGTTCTATGCCTTCCGTTATGTTTTTCTCATTTTCTGGAATGCCTTCCTCAACACTGTGCTTACTGATGCCTTTCTGTTCTGAAAGGATAAGCTGAAAATCCATAACCTCATTGATGGTTTCTTTTTTTTTCCCTTAAGATTTTATTTATTCATTATAGAGAGGGGAGAGAGAGAGAAGGGGGGAGGAGCAGGAAGCATCAACTCCCATATGTGCCTTGACCAGGCAAGCCCAGGGTTTTGAACCAGCAACCTCAGCGTTCCCAGGTTGACGCTTTATCCACTGCGCCAACACAGGTCAGGCCGATGGTTTCTTAAATTGTCTCTAAATCCAAAAAACAAATTCTCCTAATTTACCTACATTGAGAGATTAGAAATCACATATTTGCACTTGTCAGTGACTTCTTTTACAAATTACTGATTTAGCTTTTCATAGGTATTTATTCGTGGAGATCCCAAAAGTCTCATAGAGGCAACCCATGTTTTCACATAATTTTATGTTCTTACACATTTTACTGGTTTTTTTTTCCATTTACATATCATGTTTTCCAAAATGAATTTTTATTTCCTTAAAAATCAGAATTATTATGGTGCCAAGAACAATGCAGTGTTTTAATTAGATGTTCAACAGATATTTCTTAGTTGGCTGATGGATTGCTTCATTAAGTTCAATGTCAGGGATTGAATGGAAGAGTCACTTTTGTTCACATCATTGGTGACAACAAGCAGCAAGTTAACACAAATATTTGTACTGCCTTTCATGGCAACACAAATATTTGTACTGGCTTTGTTTACCTGAAATGTAAATGCTCTCAGTGTTCAAACACATGCATTGCAGTTAATTGAGTATTCAAAGATGAAATTAAATCAATTAGAAGTGCTAGTATGTGGGAGTAATTTCTGGATTATAGAATATTTCTAGAAATATTTTCTCAACTCTTTTTCCATCTTAATTTTAATAATTTTATGAGCCTATTCTCAATAGCCACGTTGTTCATTTTAAGTTTAGAAGTATCATTTTTAAAAGTTTCTCACAAAGTATTGGACTTTAAAAGCTTCATGTTGAAATAAGATTGACTCACTTGATGAGTCAGATTAAAGAGGGAAGAAGCACAAAATGAACAAAGCAGGAAGTACAGGCCAGCAAAATCCAATTTCCTCCAGTAAATTACTGTGTGCAGATAACACCAAACGGGCCATTTAAACAGATGAGATGAGTCATTTATCCATTGTTCAGAGGTAGCAAGATTCATTGCTCTGTAGAAGCATTCTACTTATTGACACAAATCAGTGTGCATGTCATTTATCAAGAACTTACTAGTTTAAGAGAACTAGTTTATGGAGTTCCCAAATCAGTAATGAGAAGACATCTTAGCTAGGAGAAAGTAGAACTGAATGAGTAAAATGATTGTAGATGTCCTTAGTCAGACAGTCAGCATGCTTTAAGGAGGTTTTCTAGGAATTGTGAGAAAGATACAGTGTCTTCTATAAATTAAAAGTTTTTAAAAAATGCATTTCTATACTACACACTCAACTGTATATTCTATAGCATTTTATTTGTTAAATATTTTGTCTCCTTGACTTTATTATAACAGAGCATATATATAGTACCTCTATTTTATCTCCAAGAATGTTGAAATCAGAATAGGGCCTCAATAAATGCATGTCTGTTGATTGATGCAAATATACAAATTGCTTAACTAAAATTTATTTTTCAACTGGTTTTATGAGAATCAAATAAATACCCTAGATCAGTGTATTACTTCTTCTGTAAGAGCTAGATAGTAAATATTTTAGATTCTGTGGGCCAGATAGTCTCTGTGGAAACTACTGAACTCTGCCATTGTAGTGTGAAAGCAATCACAGACAATGAGAACTAATGGGTGTGGCTGTGTTCCAATAAAACTTTATTTATAAAAATAGACCACTCATACACTGTAGATTACCAACCTCTCTCCTATGATACCTTTGAAATCTACTCAGCCATTCTGTTGTAAAAGATACTTATAAGAATACAGTATTATATAATCAATTGTTTTTAAAAGATGGGCCCCAGCAGTGACTGCCTCACAAAAAATCAGAGTAGCTCACTGCTGGGTGACATCTGTGGTGTGACTGAGGAAAGGAGAAGCACCCAGAACATCTACTGTGTCAACTTGTCATACCATTCAAAATGTTCACCTATACATTACTCATAAAAGCAACAAAATTCACCATACAAATAGATATTATTTGCTAGTCAGTTTGCATAAATTTGTTATATAATTAACCTATTGGCATTCATTATTATAGAGAAGAAGAAACAAACCTATGAAGAGAATGGATCCTAAAATTGATGGGTTTTTTATTTTTAAATTTTTATTCATTGATTTTAGTGAGAGAGAGATACAGGAACATTGATCTGTTTCTGTATGTGCCCTGACCAGGGATCAAACAGGCAACTTCTGTGCTTCAGGATGATGCTCTAACCAACTGAGTTATCTGGGCAGGGCTTGATGTATTTTTAAAACACATATATATTTTGTTTTTTTCCTAAAATCAAAATCTAGATAAAACAGTGTAGTCATTTAAGAAACCAGTCAAAAATAATTACAATAATATATTCACAATGACAGGCTAAGAATTTAGTAATCCCAATAACATGTTATTGTAATTAGCTCTGTTAACTAGTGAGATTATTTCATGAGACAGTAAGTAAAAAAAGGCATCATGTTATAAAATATCATAAAAAGATACCCTACATTTCATTATAATATAGTACTTATGCTTAAAAAAATTTTTATAAAGCTGTGTTATTTCTCAGGTTCTGGTATTATGGTAACTTCTTTTTTATTTTGTTTGCTTTTGCGAGTTTTTCCTTTTTCAAAAACATCATGCTATTTCAGGAAGTATACTTTTTACAAAAGTTAACTTAAATGTGTTAGCTATCTTAGTGTAGTAGGCTCCATAGAACAAAACACATTGGAACCGAGGGAGAAGCCTCTACTTCCTGCACTGTCTCACCTACACCTGAACATAGCTCGACATCCTGCCAGTTTATAAGGGAGATCCAGCATAACGGAAGGGCAATTCTTTCTGGAGTTGGTTGAGAAGAGAATGGAAGGTACATAAGAGGTGTCTGTTATTGTACATTGAGGTGTCACGGGGTTTTTATAATTGAGATAGTAGGTAAAGAAAGATATAGGATCAAGAATATTCTTTTTATGATAGAAATGATTGAGTAGAGTAGGGAAAATTGACAATCAGGGTAAAGGATAAATGTGAGAGCAAATCCTTAAGTAAGAAATGTTAAGAGATCAAGTGCACTGGTGGAATGATGGGTATAGATTAGGAGCAGGGTTATTATTAGTAGCCAATAAATACTCAGGTGGTTTGACCAGTCAAGTCCAAACCAGCTACTGATTTTTTATTTATTTTCAACTTTTTCTATTTATTGCTTTAAGAGAGAGAAAGGGAGAAAGAGAGAGAGGGATAGAGGGAGAAAGAGACACTGATCAGTCATTCCACATATTTATGAAAGCATTTATTGTTTCTTTTATGTGCCCTGACCCAGGGTGGAACCCACAACCTTAGCATATAGGATTGATGCTCTACTGAGCTACCAGACCAGGGCTTCCAGCTGCTAATTTATAGTGTGACAGAATAACTGCACAGTCTGGTGATATCCACCTATATCTCTGGTACAGTTGGATTGGTCCTGTTTAGAGTGGTTTTCCTGTTCTCAACATAATAAGCTTGAGTGCTCAAATATCCATCATCTGGGGTTAGCCCCATAAATCCACCCCAAGTCTGAGTGCACTACTCACGGCTCTGATGACAGTGTTTTTAGGACCTTTTCGATCAGCTATTTGATGGACTGCTTGTATAGTTTGATTGACAAAAACAAATAGCCTTGTCCATAGTTTTTGATAGTGTGTGCCAAATGCCAGGTTTTTGGATAAGTATTGTAATAACAGATGACTTAAGAAAACTAATCTTTGTCTTGGCCACTGTGAATAATGCTGCAATGAACACAGGGTGCCTAGATCTTCGTAAATAAGTATTTATAAATTTTGGGGGTAGATACCCAAAGAGGGGTCATATGGTCACTCTATTTTTAATATTTTGAGAAAACTCCATACTGTTTTCCATACTGGTTGTACCAGTTTACATTCCCACCACTAGTGAGTGAGAGTTCCTTTTTAACCGCCTCTCCAACACTTATTTATTTTGTTGATAATAACATTCCAGTAGGTGTGAAGTGGTATCTCATTGTAGCTTTGGTTTGTACTTCCCCACTAGCTAGTGAAGTGGTTACTAGAGAGAAGTGGCGGGTAGTAAAGGGTAAAAGGAGTCAAATATATGGTGACGGAAGATGTGATTTTGGATGGTGAACACACAATGCAAGATACTGATCATGTAGTATAGAATTGTACACTTGAAACCTATATAATTTTATTAACCAATGTTACCCCAATAAATTTAATAATAAAAAAAGAACTTAGAATTCAGAAAAAGAAGAGTACTAATCCTAGCCTCCTTAATGTGCTGCCTTAGGGCCTTCTAACCTCTTCCATGGAGTGCTAATACTGACATATGACAATCTGACAGCTGGAGAGATTTGATGCCTTTCCCTGGCATATAAGTGGTCCCACTGAAGAAAAGTTTTTCCATCAGGTGCCATTTTGTGCCCAGACACTACAGGAACAGCAGAAGTTTAAAATAAAAAAGACAGATATTTAGTAGGAACTTGTATGGAAGTTGTCATATAAACGTATTATAAAGCCTGAGGCAGTACTTTAGGCCTCCTGGTCAAAGTCGGTTTACCTGTTGGTAATTTAATCCGCTGCTTTAACATTCCATTCTTCCTCTCTACATACCCTGCTGCCTGCAGTTTATAGGGGAAATGGAATCTCCATTCAGTGTCTTGTGCTTTTGCTCAAACTTGCACATTTTGACCCTTAAAATATGACCCCTGATCACTGCCTTTATGATGAAGGTAATCCATACATGGTCCTGGGTTCCTCTAATTCCCTAAATGGTGGCTGTCAGGTTAGCATGATGACAGAGAAAAATTTGGGTTAGGCCAGACATGGTATTCACACACACCAAGGCATATTTAGAACCCTCGCTTGAAGGGAGGAGACCCATATAATCCATTTGCCAATCTCTCATTGGTTAGGAACTCCAGAAGTTGGCCCAAACTCTTTGGGTGGTTGCCTTGAGCATTGTTTAGTTTACTTCTATGAAAGCATAGAGAAATCATGAAAGACAGAAGGAAGCATTGAGAGCCATCCAGGCAGGAAACAGCATAAGTAAAGACAGGCAAAAGAGGACCAGCCCTATTCAGAAGCAGAATAGTTCGACTAAAGCCAAATATTTGCAACATCCATTATCACCAGAGCTGAGAAAATAACAAGGGCTATTTAAACAAATATTTCATTTCCTTGCTAAGAAATTGCCTAGAGGAAGCTCTATGGAGGAGGCTGTTAAACAATTTCAGGTTTATTCTTTGAATATCAGGTGCAGTATGGAAATAGGGAGGTAGAAATAGGCTCACAATTTGCACTTCTATATTTTTTATCCACTAGCTTCAGGTGCTTTAGTCCTTGCTTTGGGACATGTGATGTTAATAGGGGACAAGATATGTGCATTTCATTACCAGAAACCTTTGTATAATGAAGGTAAAATTTTGTATTGAGCTGAAGCTAATGCAATTATTTCCTTATAGTAATTTTTTACATTCTACCAAATTAAAAAGAAAAGAAGATATGAAGGATAGGGTTTGGGGGAGGAAAGAATATTCTGTAGTAAACAATTTTGCCTAGATTTTAGCAAGAATTCTAATCAAAGTACCAAACCAAAAATGGGACCAGGTCACTTCTGGGGCAAAAGGCACGGGAGAGGTGCTGGAGTGTATTTGACTTACAAAGACCAGGGCAGGTGTATGCATCATAAGGATTCAAAGCCTATTATTGAATCCCTGATTCAATTGAATCTGTGAATGTTTCTGGGTGAGTGGTATGTATCCAGTAGTGGGATTTAGCCGGTTCGCACCAGTTCAGCTGAACCAATACCTAATTTTTGGTTGAGTTTCGTGAACCAGTTGTTAAAATGGCACTTGTAATCAGGGTTCTCTCTAAGGTGGGCATCCAATGTGGAAATCACAAATTTACATTCTTTACTCTTTTTTAACATCATCTGCACAACAGTGTATTCTAAACTCCTGTAGCAATGTTCATTCCATCCATAGGTGAAAAAAATTGCAAGGGAGGACGCCAATCAAGAAGCAAGTGGAAATATCTTAAATAATGGTTTTATTGTTTTTTTCAGGTATTATTTAATATTTTTCATTAATATTTTTAAAATATTTCTTATAATGTAGTTCTATACCTTTCTTTTTCTTTTTCTTTCTTTCTTTTTTTTTTTGACAGAGACAGAGAGTCAGAGACAGGGACAGATAGGGACAGACAGAAAGGGAGAGAAAAGAGAAGCATCAATTCTTCATTGCAGCATCTTAGTTGTTCATTGATTGCTTTGTCATATGTCATATGTGCCTTGATGGGGGGGGGGCGACAGCAGAGCGAGTAACCCCTTGTTCAAGCCAGGGACTTTGGCTTCAAACCAGTGACCTCTGGGTTCAAGCCAGTGACCATGGGGTCATGTCTATGATTCCATGCTCAAGCCAGTGATCCCATGCTCAAACTGGTGAGCTTGTGCTTAAGCCAGATGAGCCCACACATAAGTTGAGACCTCGGGTTTTGAACCTGGATCCTCTGTATCCCAGTCTGACATTCTATCCACTGCGCCACTGCCTGATCAGCATTCTTTTTTCCTTTCTTTTTTCTTCCTTTTTATTGTTCTTATTTAAGTATTAAATCCATGAAACAATTAACTACCTTTTGGTATATCATTTTGTTATACTTAAAATGGTCATTAGGGCAGAGAACCAGTTGTTGAATTATTTGAATCCCATCACTTGTATGTATATGTATGTATGCATGTATGTATGTATGTATGTATGTAAACAGTATGAAGGACATAGGTAAGATGGTAAAATTATATATTTTTTATTTTCTTCTTATGGATTTTTTAGGTCTACAAGGCAATTAATTGATAAGGCCTCTTCACAACTCCCAGACTAATTTTCAAAATTATATAGAGGCCTTTGAGAGTTGGCTTCAGCATAGAACTGACAACATTTTGGAGGATTCTCTTTGGGGGTTCTGGTTAGGTATTCTTGTGAGACAGTATTCAGGTAAGTATCTTGTATGACAACCTATCTCCCCAAAGAAACATCCTCAGAAAGTCAACACTTTTTCCATCTCTTTCACATTTAAATATTTACCTGGAATGAATTTTTTTGCACTAATTCCATTTCTTTCTATGTCTGGGATTTATGTATATCTTACCCCACATAAATGTGTTTCTAAAAATTGCCTGCATATTTAATGTCTTCAAGCTGAATTCTATTTTAACTTCACTGGGGAAGGTCATTATTCATGGAAACACTAAGGCAAACTCCTTTGAGATTTGAACAAACACTTAATAAGGAACTAATCACCTCTTCATTATGCTGCTACTAATAAGTAGCTTTAAATTCAGAAGAACAGGCCCAAAGATCACTGGAAGGAGTTATGTCCTTCCTGTGCTAAAGACAGTGAGAATGGTGGACTTTATCAGAGTGAAGGACCATAGGATAGGACCTCAGTCAAAGGGAAGTTATGTCTAGCCCAGTTTTCATCAATGCCACATGATGATATATTAGTACCCTGGAATTTCCTCTGCTTAGTTTGTAGATGTCAAGAACCCTTTGGGTAGCATTATGGTCTGCCTCCTTCAGTTGCATTATTGTATTGGTTATCTATTTCTGTGTAACAAGATAGCTCAAAATTTGGCATTTTAAAATAACATATTATATTTATGATTCTGTGGATTGGGTAAGTTCAACTAGACAGTTCTTGCTCAGAATCTCATATATGGTTGCAGTCAGACAACAACTGAGGCTGGAGTCATTGGAAGGATGGACTGCCCTAAAAAACCAAGTCAGATCACTTATATGGTTAGACTTGATGCTGTTAGCTGGGCGCAGGGGATGTCCATGCATGTTGGGCTTTCCAGCATGGTCACTGGCTTCTCAGTTTCACTACCACCATATTTATTTGGACAACAGTCACTGGCCCCATCTCATTCAAATTCAGGGGGGTGGAGAAATAGATTCTATCTCTTGGTGGAAGTGCAGCACGGTCATACTAAGTGACAAATGCGAATAGTGCTGTAATCATCTTTGTAAAACATAGTTCTACCAAATCATTGACATACAATTTTGGGGTTGTTAAACTTCCAGATATATGTGCCCAGACTATCCAAATTCTGCATATATTAGAGCCATTTACTTGTCTTTTGGAACCCTTTCTGTTTTAAATGTTTTCTGGGCCCTCATGTTCTTTTGAACATCAGTCTTTCAGCCTCTTTTTCTATCAGAGCTCTCCTTTCTTGTGTTCCATTTATAATGGTTGGCAAACCGTGGCTCATAAGCCACATGCAGCTCTTTGACCCCTTGAGCGTGGCTCTTCCACAAAATACCATGTGCGGGCACTACCTCGATATGTACCTACCTATATAGTTTAAGTTAAAAAAATTTGGCTCTCAAAAGAAATTTCAATCATTGTACTGTTGATATTTGGCTCTGTTGACTAATGACTTTGCTTACCATTAGCTTTCTACTGGGGATGTGGAATGTGACTTTCCTTTTCTGTATTGCTTCCCAACTGCCCAGGTGTCTACTGATAAAATGAAGTTCCCAGATCTGATGTATTATGGCTGCTAAAAAAACTGAGATGCATTACAATTTTGATAAGTTTATTTGAACAAACATCTATTCAAATCAAGCAGGGCTAAACCAGAAAACAGTGAGGACTGTTCCACCAGCAGGAGCAAAGGAAAAGTCTTTTGTAGAACAGATGTGAATATAAAGCAAGGGAAGTATTAATTGTCTATAGCTTAAGCTGCTGCTTTATTTGGAGAAGTCTAGTTGGTTGTTTGTGGTTAGTTGTTCTTAAGTTTCAATTTATTAACCTTGAGGCATTCACAGGAATTGAGTCTGGCTTGGGCTTTGGTTTGCTTATGTAGGCTGCCAAAGCATTAGAGCCACCTCAGTCTAATGGTCTTCTTGTTTAATTACTTCAGCAGAATGCATACTTTTTATTGCTGGGTAATCTTTAGGCTATACAGGGCTACGAAGAGCTTGGATGTTTAGTGTAAAAAGATAGTACCGATTTCCACTCAGTTTTAAAGTTTGGAATTAGGCCAGGCATAAGAAGCCAACTTCTTTAACTTCCCCTGATTGGGCTACTTGACAGCCTTACAAAGATTTCAGAAGTAAAGCTTTCCCCACATCACTACTCCCATCCCTGAACTTGGGTGAGAAGGGGACACATGTATACAACCCAAACCTTTCACTATAGTAATGTAAAGAAGTCTCTCTGTCACCAGTTCTATTTGAGTTCCCCTTATACTTCCCCAAAAGATCTCATCATTGGTCATGGAACAGGAAATAAGCAACCATTATGTAGGGGGAAGATAGTTTTAGTTCAATAGTTAAGTATAAAATTTAGAGCCAAGGGGCCTCAGTTCAAATCCCAACCCTGTGACTTACTTCATGGACCTTAGACTTCTCTGTCTCCTCCAGTTTCTTCAATTGTAGAACACAGGTAGTGATAGTACCCATCTCTCAAAACTGCACTGAGAATTTTAACTACCTGACATAGAGCAAGTACTCTAGGTATTTGCTATTACTCTTTATTTTGTCACTGGCCACTTTTGAAGCCCCTCCCTACATTAGAGGAGAGTGACAGCAAACATGACCAATATGAGATGAGATAATAAATACCCTTTTGGTGTACTGGCTGGTTGCGTTACCCCTCTCAGGTAACATCATGCCGTGAAAATGATCATTCATCAGTATGCTCCTGCTGGGTCCATGGCTCCTTAAGGAGGAGACCTTATGGTGGAATTTCAGGCACCATAGTAGGTCAATAAGGGGAGTGTTTTCTTTGAAGAGAAAAACTCGTTTAGACTTACCCATTTCATCTACTCATCAAATTTGGTGTTCTGTTTTAGTACAAAACTAAAATTATTTGCATGTTTCTTTCCATTTCTTATTTGAAAGTTCTGTTCTATGACTCTTAATTGTTTAAGAATGCCACAAGGTCAGACGATGACTGAAGGTCATAACTCCCTAGATGTAAATAAGCTGACAAAAGATAAACTGAAATTTAAAGTCTAAGATCCCATAATCAGAGAAAAGATATTGATTTCAAAAACCAATAAAGAGATTAGAATTGGTAGAAAAAGATGCATTGTTTTAGGGATATTCTGATTTCAATAATTACTAAGAAGCCAAACAGTCTCACACATCAACAAGACTGTTATGCAAATAAAAAATATAAATATAAAATATAAATAAAAAACAAATAAAACCAGTACTGAAAAACAACAGCCAAAAAATATTTTTTCACTAGCTACACTATAGTATATAGTATCTACTTTACTTTCTATAAAAGACCTGTGAGAGTTTCCTAGTTCAGTTTTGCACTGGAGGAAACCAAAGCCCAGAGAAATCAAGCAATTTGTCCAGATTCTGCAGGTAGTGGCTTCATATTCCAAAGTCACTCTTGCATGTCTCTGACTCTTTGATGGGGCTCTGAAATCCCTCCCTTTGTTCACACATTAGCGCTAACAACGCAAATACTGGTTTCTCATCTTGGCAGGAATGGTGATCCACAGTCTATCCTAAAATGGTTTTCTGTCTTATCTTTTATCAGCTTCCAAGACCAGCTCTCAATTCAGGTCAGAACAGTCTTCTCACTGACCTAGTTATCAGCTTTGCCAAGCCCCGTTCCCTGTTCTTTCAGGGTCTGACACCCATGGCATGTTCCTCTCCTCCTCTCTGCTGGTGCAAACCTTGATCTTCATTGCCAATATGATCAGCCCTGTGCATCTTCCTCTGGACTCCCCGAACTCAGTACGGTGAGCTCTCCACTGAACTTACGGGTCATTGTTTGGAATTCAGGATTCCCAATCATAGTCCCTTTTGCTCACGGAAGTATAGAAATTGCTTCCCTTAATATGCCAGGGTTTTAGGCCTCCTGTTGGGTCTTTATCAAACACATAGTAAACCCACAATAGATGCTTGATAACTGACAATGCATTGGTCAGTTTTTACCACTTCTATGATCAGAGAAAAACAAAGCCTTTGGTTTAGTCTGTCATTGAAAAAGAATTTCATGAGAGAATAAGTTTTGGGGACTGAAAGTGATTGAGAAGAGTTTATAGAAAAAAGGCCATCTGTAGAAGGAAAGAGGGCAATTCTTTCCTTCTCCTTTGTAAAAAATGTTGGGGCATAGGTGGGATTAAAAATAAATGCAAAGTACAATATGAATGGATGGGACCTAGCCATGGCAGTCTTGTAATATAGTGTTCAGATTAAACAAAGGAGTTGAATTAATATTGGAAACTAAAGAGATAATTGGCAAGTCTTTACCAGAAGTCTTTCAAAATTTCTATAAGAATAAAAGCTATGACCTGATTAGAGGTGGCACAGTGGACAAAGCAGTGACCTGGAGTACTGAGGTAACTGATTTGAAGCCCAAGGTTGCCAGTTTGAGACTTGAGGTCACTGCCTCAAATTTGGGGTGCTAGCTTGATCCCACAGTCACCAGCTTCAGCCTGAGGTCACTACTGGTTCAATCCCCAGTCAAGACACATATGAGAAGCAATCAATGGATGCAAAGCTATGTGGAACAAGTTGATGCTTTTCTCTCTCCCTTCCTCTCTCTCTCTCTCTCTTTATATATATGTCTATATATATACACATATATATGTGTATGTATGTATATATAAATCACACATATATAAATATATACATATATATGTGTGTGTGTATATATATATAAATTAAAACTATGGCTAAAGTAATTAATAAAATAAACAAAAGTCAGGCCCAAGAGTTTGAAATTTTTCACATGCTTTGGTTATAGATATATGACCATGACTACTTCTCATGCTCTGCAACTTGGGCTTGCACTTAACCTTTCCATGATTTAACATCATTACCCAGAAAACAAAGAGATTTCACTAAATAATTACCAATGATTGTTTCAGTCATTTTGAATTCTCTGTCTTTATAAAGGCTTAATCCCAGACAAAGATCTGAAGTAGGGAAACTTTGTATTGGCAATCTTTTCCAATTTTTCTAGAATCTACCTCCCCCAACAGTGGCGCAGCGAACATAACTGGCTCCTGGGGCATGACACTTTATTGGCGCCCCTCTCCCCCCAACTACGCTTCCACTGTGCTTTTCTTGTTTGTCTTGGAGACCATTTGGCGCCCCTCTGCGAGGGGCACCTGGGGCATGATAGACCCCCTTGCTCCCTCCTCGCTACGCCACTGTCCTCCAACAACTTCCTACATTCCTAACGTAGAAAATGCAGTCATGTTGCCCTTTGGTTTATCACTAACAAATTCATACTTATATTTCACTATTTGCAACAACTTTCTTGGGTATTATCTTATGTAGTTTCTACAGATGTGTCTAAGATAGAAATAAACCCCACTTCTGAATGTAAAAATTGAGTTATCAGGAGCTTAACCCACTTGGTAATAGGGCTTTTTATTATTGGGATAGATGGGTGAACACAAAATCTTTTATTTTTTCTTGGGTCCATGTTCTCTCACAGGGCCCAACATTGTGCTTGATGCTTTAAATTAATCTAATCACATGAGGGGTATACTTTCTGTCCCACAACTTGGCTACCTAAAGGAAAACTCTACTCTCTATTTCCGCACTTAAATAGGACCAAAAATGAATTCATAAAATCTCAAACATAACACAATAAGGTCTTTCAACTAGATTATTTTAGTAAATATTCGAAAGAATGTTTTCAGAATCAACTCACTAAGCCTCATGAGTGTAATGGTAAAAATTTGGGGTTTCAGGGCCTAATTAAGGACAACAGGCAGACAGAGGGCTTCTGAGGTTTTCTCTTCTTTCAAATCTCCCACATATACTGCTTTACTTCAACCAACACACAGTGGTCAGGGTTGAGGTTGGACAAGAGTGGAGATTCAACAGCTGTACTAGGAAAACTCCTATCTTTAGGATTAGATAGGTATAAAGATATAGTTATGTACAGGTTTTAAAATGTAGGCGTGATTGTAAATTGCAAATATAACAAACAATACAGTGGCATGTGGCAAAGTTCTGAATTCTTGAGTTGTCCTGCTGAAGGGCTCATGAGAAATCAAGAGAGGGGGTGAAGATTACTATCAGGATGGGATTTTAGGAGGTAAATTTGAGCTAAACTCTGAACGATGTGGAAATGGGTGGTGAAGCTGGCTCTGATATTGACAGCTAAGGTGTTGGGAGACAGAACGTGCCAAGATTCTGTTAAAGACTATACATCTGATCTTCCCCTCATCTTCCTCCTCTTACAAACCTTTATACATGCAAAGTACACTGTGAACGAACATGCCCTGGCCATGGATGGTTGAGTGAAACAAGCTGTAGAGAAAGGAAGGGAAAGCTATGCCCCTGGTATCATAACACAAGGTATTCTGAATGCAATGAGGAAGAAATCTTAACACACATTGAGAGACAGCCTGTCACATATGTTAAACTACAATTTCCCAAGTAATACTGCTTTTGCATTTGTGCTTCATCTCCTCCCTTGTGTCCCACCAGTGAGAGGTCCTCGGATCCTCCCCTCCTGAAGCATTTCAGAGCAACAATTTCTTTCTCCCTGGGGAGGCAGCTAAATTCTAGCACATCTGTGCATTTTACAGAAACTGAAGCACAGGCAAATTACTTGCTTTCTCTGTGGAGCTTTTTGGGGTGACAGGAGGAGGTATGTCCAATCTTTTTTACCGTTATAAGACTCTTTGAATACAACTCACTTCATTGCATGGATGGCTGGTTTATATGGGTGGACAGAGCAATCCACTTTCAGGGATGGGCAAAGAATAGCTAAAGGGTCTTGGTGGAGCCCTGTGTTCAACCACTTTTCAGTTTCCGTTTCTCCTTGCTAGAAATTTGAACTGACGACCCCTTCACTCAGAGACTTGAGTAATTTTAGATTTATAGAAGAATTGGTCAGAAAGTACAGTTCCATATGTCCCCATCCCCCATCCACAGTTCCCCTGTTATTAACATTTTGCATCAGTGTGGCACATTTGTTACAACAGATGAACAAATACGGATATATTATTATTAACTGAAGTTTAATTTACATTAGATTCACTTTTTGTTATATAGTTCTATAGGTTTTGAAAACTATATCCTTTTACAGGAGTATCATAAAAAATAAATTCACTGTCTAAAAATCCCTGTGTTCCACATAATCATCTCTCAACCTTCCCACTCTCCTCTTTTTAAACTGAAAAGTCTATAGGACTATGAAGTTAGTTAGAAGGAGCTTCTAGTCAGTCACAGTTTACCCTGAATAGTTAGATCTTTACAGAAGAGGCTGACAGTGGAGTATTGGGTTAGCAGTTGCTGTGGCAACTAGACCTACATTCTTTCCTTCTGCCCCACTATGACACTCTTTCCCTTAGAATTGGACTAAAGGTAACTGCCAAGTACTTACACCACAAATGGAGATCAAGCACCAATCTGGAAACTAATTTTATTTTTTAAATGCAGTATAATACATGTACTGGGCAAAGAAATCCTGACTTCTCCCCTTTCTGGTTGATATTTAGGATAAGATGACACTTTGCAAGCACACTTTATGGAGAGGTGGGGCATTGCTGAGATTCCCTGTGCAGAGCGAGAGGCACATGGTAGGGAACAGAAGAGAAGTGTCGAGGGCTGGCTGGTCATGGCCAGCTTTTGGCTCTAGGCTTTTAAAAGTTTTCTTGTAGGATTTTTAGATTGGCCGAGCAGGAAAATAGGTTCCATAGGTAAAAAATTTTCTCAGGAATGAAGGGTTTTTACCAAAGAACCTATTAGTGCCATAATTAAGATCTGGGTACAGACGGTAGCTCCAGGATCTGTGTGACCCTTCTATAGCAGGTTCTCCATGACATGCATGAAGAATGGTATAAATATTTTAAATGGTAATTGTCAAGAAAAAAAAGAGATGCATTGGCCAAGATGCTCTTTCAGCCACCCACCAATAAGATGAACTTTCCTAACAATAATTCATAATGAGGAGTCATAACGACAAGTGGCTGAACAGAGTGTTGTAGCAAAACAGAAAAACCTCTATCAGGTGTTGGAAAAAAGCAGAACTGAAGAGAGAACCTGAGTGTGTGTGTGTGTGTGTGTGTGTGTGTGGTGCATGCATGTGTGTGAGCATGAATGTGTTTAAACAGTGTTTGAGCAATAACAGAGGAATAGTACAACATTGAAAACTGGCAGTGAAGAGGATAAATGTGACGGTTGAAGGTCCCAGAGACAGAACTGGGATACCAGTAGACACAAACATTTTGCTAGAAGCCTAAAAGGACACACAGTTTGAGAGTGGGCAGTGGTATCAGACATCTCAGTTGAGTCATCTTTCTTATTCAGCTTTATGCCTTTAAGAATTTTTAAATCTTAACTTCAAAGAGAAAGCTCTGTTTTAAATTGCAAAACAACAATCAGTTTTATTATTATTACCATTTAATTAATTTCAGGTTTTTTTTTTTAATCAAGAAATAATCTTTTGTTTTGTGTTTGCTACCTTACACAGGTAAATCATAAGAAAGGTGGTATTATGATTAATATTCTTAACAGAGAAATCACTTTAACATTGGCCTCTACTGCTCACCCCACCATCCCCAGACCCTCATTGGAAGACGTGAATTAATGAGCTGCACTGTACTCTCGGTGTGTGCCTATGAGACAGACAGCTGAATAAAAGATTAAAACACAAGAACATCTTCAACAAGAAGTTTAACTGTGTTTGAACGATGCAAAAGTGGTTTCTGATATTGCCATGTTAAAACCCAACCTTTCAGGAGAGCTGGACACTTGAGGACCATGGAGTCTGAGAACTAGGGGGCCAGCAAAGCTCTTTCTATAGTGGTAAAAAGAGTGAGCAAGCACATAGGAATTCTGCTAGTTCTCAGGAACTATTACTAATTTCAAAAAAAAGCAGCTCTTAAAACTTCAGGTCTGTGGTCCTCTGCTCTCTACTGAAAGATTTGCTATATGCTGCTAGGTAATCCACTTTCTTCCTCAACTGTTTTGTACCAAGGACCTCTAATTTGTGCACATGAGCCGGGATCAATAGCTGATAACATCTTAAAGCTTTCCAAGTTTTATTAATTGGGCCATCAAAACCTTGCCTCAAAGAAGAAGAGTGTCCAGTAGGGGTCTTGGTGTTTTCACTGTAGATGTAAGTTCTCAGGTTGGAGAGTGAACATTTGAGGAGTAGGTAGAGGGACAGGCAGTGACTTACTAACTAACACCAGACCAACGGCAACTGCATTCCCTGCCATTCAAAGAAGTAAACCTGATCTTAACCTCTACCTATCTACATGATAGCCATTCTCCTTCAAATGGAGGCTTACTTTCCTAGAATCCACAAGTCTAAGAAGTGGGGCTGAATGTGTCTGACTTCCAATGTTTACGAAACCACATTCTAGAAGGAATTATCTCAACATATAAAAAGTCAGCTGCCCTCCCACCAGCAGAGAGGATTTGGGAAGAAAAATAAATAATTTTTTTTTCATTTTGTATGGTGTCTCCCCAGCTTCGCTATTGATGTTGTCAGTTTCTGAGGATGCTAGTCTTCCTTTAGCTCTTAAGTTCATTTCTGATGTTGCATAGAGAAGTCCCTCCAGGAGATCCTGTCTTAGGAGCACAGACATATGTAGACCGAGCCATTCCCGCACACAGAAGTAGTGATCATCCAGGACTGGTACCCATTTTCCCATTTCTAACCTAGCTGTGGCTTTTTCACTTGGGGTTTTTAAATTTTCTGCAAGAACAGCACGCAGGAGAAGCTGGGAAATGGGGCTCCACCAGAATTCCAGCATATGCCTGAATTTGTTTACTGCAAACAAAATCTTCTCAGCTTCTTTTACTGTCACCATAGCAACAAGATTGAGATTGCTTCTATCAACAAAGCACCACATAAGGCAAAGGCGGGCAGTTAATAAAGAAGAGCAATGATAATTATATAGCAGCCAGTTGCCAGCTCAAACAGAGTCCCTTTTCCAAACTGTAGTCCTCCGTTTTCTATGTGGAAATGGAAATTATGACTTAATAAGCATTGGAAGTCCATTCCTGAATTTTTCTAGGAAACAGGAAAATAAACAGTTGGAAATTCTCCACAGATCTTAACTCAGCTCCATGGTATAACCCTATTAGTAGGTTTATTTTCCTCAGTGATATAGAATTTTCTAATGAATGAGCAAGAATACGAATAAAAACAAGAAATGGAAGAAAAATCGATTTTTGATTTAAAATACAAAATATTGAAACAAGGACCCAGAGTAAAGAGTAGATTCCCTGAAAGTGAGATTAAGTAGACATAATTCCCTGTTCATTTCAGCAAGACAAACTTAGGTGAATTGAATTCATAGTTGATTAGTTTTATCCACAATGAATCAACTGTCTCATACCTTATCCATCTCATAGTTTCATACTTTCATTGCAATTGAGTAGAGCCCTGTTAGAAAAACGTGAGGAAGAGTACACAGATGTTAAACAGTGAGTGTACAAATGAATCACTATGTATTCAGTCAACTGTAATTGGCAACTGACAATGCAGACAGTGAGCCAGGCATTGTATTAACCCCAGAAAACATTAAAATGAATAAAATAGAGGTACCATTCTCTAGAAACCCTGATCATTTTCACTAGATAGGCAAATACAAGTCATTCTGGCAGGATGGTATGGCTGAGACAAAGTTCTGGGAATGATATTGAGGGAATGCAGGGAAAGGAATGATAATTTAATCATACTAGGAAACTATGACATAACATAGTTATATTTAGGGTGGCTTTGAAAGATCAGAATAATGTCTACAGGTAGAGAATGTGATCCCAAAAGTAAAATGGGCACAACCTATTCATAAATATCAATCCAACCTTTAACTTCATCTCCCTTCTTACCATACATTACACTGCTAACTCCTAGCTTTCCACTTGGACTGAGGCATGTGTCCGGGCAAAGTAAGATGTATTAAAAATTGCCCGGAGTCTGGCTTGGTCCACGGATTAGAGTCCTAGGGCAGCTGCAAAAAGGTACCACAAACTGAGTGGCTTAAAACAAAAGAAAAGTATTAACCTACAGTTCTAGAAACCAGAAGTCCAAAATCAAGATATCCACAAAGATGGCCCTGAAAGTTCTGGGGAAGTATCTTTCCTTGCCTCTTGTAGTTCCTGATGGTTGCCAAGTAATTCACAGCACTCCAATCTCACCTCCATTATCACATAGCCTTCTTCCAGTAGACACCATTGGAATTCAGTAAACAGAGCCATCAGTGAAGGACTCTCAGGCATTTAGGAAAATCTTTGTGAAGGGAGGGCTCCAATGAGCCAGTAGTTTTCCTTAAGGCAGCCAAATGAAGGATAATGTTTTCTCTAAAGGAATAACTGCCATTTCTGTATCAGACTGAAATGTCACTTTTTCATGTAAAGCTGAACTGTCTCTAGGAGCAGGCCAGCTGCTATTTTCACATTCCATTTCCATTTGACAAGGCAGGTTTATTGAGTCCTTCCCATCTTGTTAATTGTTGCATTTGAATTCATCCTCCGTCCTTCCCCAAATGGACTGACAAGACCGTCACAAGGCACCCATGGGTTATGTTTTTTTTTTATTAAGTTAGAGGCAGGGAGGCAGCGAGACAGACTCCCACATATGCCTCAATCAGGTTGCACCCAGCAAACCCCATCTGGGGCCAATGCTCTGCTCATCTGGGGGGCAGCTGCTCTGTTGCTTGGCAACTGAGCTATTTCAGTGAGAAATTTCTGACACAAAGGCCATGGAACCATCCTCAGCACTTGGGGCCAATTTGCTCAAACCATTCAAGCCATGGCTGCAGGAGAGGAAGAGGGGCGTGGGAGAAGCCGATGGTTGCTTCTCCTGTGTGTCCTGACCGGGAATCAAACCCAGGACTTCCATATGCTGAGCCAATACTCTACTGCTGAGCCAACTGGCCAGGGCAGATGTATTTGTTTTTGACAAGAGCCTAGGAGCATAATAATAATCATCACTTTCCAGAAAGCTTGTACCTAGAAGCCATATAAGAAGGGAATGATAAAACATTTGGGGGCAAAGCCAAAATCGTATGGGGTGTCTCTGGCTACAGACTGCCTCCCTGTGTCCAAGGATCTAATCATCAAAGTCATCTCTCACAACAACTTGTAACTCAAGGGTTCGTTAGGGTTGCTGGGTACCAAAAGGACTAAACCTTCTCTATACGTGGCTCTTCCAGATGAGAATGATCCCCTCCGGCACTAACGGAAGGAGGGAGTACAAGCATATAATATGCCAAGTGAGCCACCTTAAATGGCACAGAAGCTGCCAGTCCTCACAGCCTGCCCTGCCCTATGTCAGCAAAGCTGCAGGCCAGAATGCCACGTATTCCCACAGTTTATATACACTCAAATATCAGCAGTTTTTCAGTATAAATGCTTCTCAGATTATTATCTATTTTGATCAATTTTTAAGGCACCAAAATACTTTTTTTGGTCAAACTTATCCAGCTACGTAGCTGCTTTCTGGGGAGATTTGCCAATACACTTTCTTAGCTAGAAGTTAAAACTGTTTAATTTTACATTCAAATCACTTTTTTTTTCCAGCTTAACATAGTCCATTGAGGCTAATAAAGTAATTATCTATGCTTCCAAATGTCTAGAAACAGGGCATCCTCAGAGACCCTTGTCAGCTGCTATTCACTCACTCATCTATACTCAAATGTCTGAGGAAACCTGGTCAACTATTTCCCACCCTGGTGATCATAATGTGCAGAATAAAGACACAGTAGGTCAGGGACCTAACCAGACGAACAATTTATTTTACAGTTGTCTAGAGTGGCTCTGTTCTCAACTTCTTTCCCATGGTGCCTCTTCCCTGTTTCAGTCTTATATGAACACTCTCTCTTACCATTAATTTTATCTTGAATATGGCTTTTAGATATGCAAGAGCCATGTTTCCCAGGGTCTCAGGGCATTTCTCTGAGTGAAGTACAGAATTCACACCACAAGGCCTGGGACACATGACAGTAATGAAAGAGACCCAGAGACTGGAAGTAATTCAGGGCCTAAGATAATGAGCATCTGGCCAGTTTTTAACATTCTGATTTATAATCTTTCAGATATTTTTTAATAATTTTGAGATAAAAGTAGTCATCTCAGTTATTCCCAGCAGTGCCCTTGATTTGGATAACTCATCCCATCCACAGTCTCAGTTCTGCTACTTTCCCCTGACTCTCAGTGGGCACTGTTGCTCCCTGTCTCCGAGATGCTGGGCTTATTCAAGCTCTTCTGATAAAGTGCACTCAGATTTTTTTTCTCTTTCTTCTTATCCCCAACCACTAGCTGATCTGAGAAAATCAATTCCCTCCCCTTTTTCTCCCTCCCTCCCTCCCTCCCTCGCTTCCTCCCTCCTTCTCTCCCTCCCACCCTTCCTTCCTTTCTTCCTTCCTTCCCTCCTTCCTTCCTTCCTTCCTTCCTTCCTTCCTTCCTTCCTTCCTTCCTTCCTTCCTTCCTTCCTTCCTTCCTTCCTTCCTTCCTTCCTTCCTTCCTTCCCTGCCTCCTTTCTTCTTCTTTCTTTCCCTCCCTCCCTCTTTCCTTCCTTGCCTCCTTTCTTCTTCTTTCTCTCCATCCCTCACTTCTCCCTCTCTCTCTCTTAGTAGAATCACTGAAAACAATTGCTACAATGTTATGGGAAAACAAAGAAAGATGAAAAGATCAAGCCACAGACAAACACAATCTTCTGATTCAGTGATGACTTGTGACATTATACAGGGTGGGGCAAAACGAGGCTTACAGTTGTTTGCATGGAAAATAATACAATAATTAAGAAATAATAATACAAGAATAAACTGTTTGGGGCACTCACAACTGTAAACCGACTTTTGCTCCACCCTGTATGGCGTTCAGACTCCCAGTTCCTTTCTGATTCCAGTAGAGTTGGTTCCTGGTACCTTCTAGTTAAAGAAACAATCCCATAGAATTACCATCTGGCATGGGGTAGTCTCTCTTTCTTTACTGCCAGTCCCGAAAAAGAAATCAGGATTGACCACGTTACTTAAGCTTTGACTGCAATGGCAATCTATGGGCCTCTGAATTTCCACGCTCTGGCTGGAAGGAAGATAGCTGACCCAAACATGGCCCACATCTTCCAGCTTCATGTCAGTGCCCACTGACATCATTGTACAGTACTTTCACCTGGAACTCTAGTTCTGGTGTTGCAGGGATGCAGGAAACAACTCCTGGAGGACAAAAGATGCTGAGACAACTTGCTGAAGGAAAGGGGATCTATTTAGCAACGTGGCCTAATAGGCTTCAAAACATGAGCTCCTGAAGTAAGATTTCTTACATCTTATATACCTTTTCAGTGTTCATGCACAGGGTGCATGATTCCTTTGTCTGTAAGCATAAGTAACCCTCATGTCTAGGGAGGGAGCGGGCTTACGGGGAGTTTTGGACCATTTGTCTTAACTATTTACAAATCCTGTTTCTCTTGCTTGGTGCTGCAAGTTGTTCCAGGAAACCGATAAAGGAATTGTAATTAAACTGGCTGACTCAGTCATTCCTGCAAATTTTCTCTCTCCTCATCAGGCCCTTAACAATTCTAATGTAATTCTTCATCTGTTCCTTTCTATTGTATCTGTGTTGCCTGACATTTATTTATCAATCATATGTTAAATTTGTTGGTTTCCTAATTCTTTGTTTTCTCTTTAAGAAAAGTCAGACTTCATTTATTTAAGCTTGAGTATTATATAATCATGTTTCCTCTCATGTGGCTCAGGTTACTAGCTTTTGTAAGCTACATTGAAGTTACGTTTTATCTAAGAAACTCTCAAGGAAATTCAGAATTGCAGGTATAAGCATTACTAATACTTTCTCCCATGTTGTGGCTTGTGATTCAATGGTCTTTTAATTGATATTCTTTACTCTATGAAGTCCATTTGAACAGTTTTTTCTTTGTAATTATATTTGTGCAGTGTATAAAAAATGTATTTTCTATGATGAAGTAATGGATATATTTCTCTATGTCATCCTCTACAAGTTTTGTTTTTTACTTTAAACTGACAATAAACCTAGATTTGATATTTGTGTATGTTGTGACATGGAGGTCAATTTTATTATTATTTTTTATATAGATAGCTGATTGTTCAAGCATATTTATTGAAAAGACAGTCCATTATGCACTGCTCTGTTGTGTCAAGATGTCATCATATGTGCCTATCCATTGGTCTGTTTCTAGATACTCTTTCATACAGCTTTATGTCTATTCTTAGCCTAATAACACCTTGATCTCATTACTATAGCTTTATAGTAAGTATTAATATCTGATACACACTTACTTAATTTCTCTTCTAGATTTTTCAACTATTTTTGGCTCTTTGCATTGTCATAAACATGTTAAGATTAGTTCAAGTTACCCACACACACAAACATACACACTCCTCAAAAGACGAAAAATACTGCTAGGATTTTTACTAGAACTGAATTGAATTTAAAGACTCATTTAGAGACAATTAACATCTTCAATTCAATGAATATGGCTTACCTCCCTCATTTACTACTGTCTTTTAGCTTTATCAATAATATTTTACTGTTTTCTTTTTAGGTATCTTCATATCTTCCATTACATTTTTTTCTAAGCCATTTAATTTTCTTCTAGTTATAATATTTTTTAAAAATTACACTTTCTATTTGTTGTGTAAATATAAAAATACAACTGAGTTTTAAAATATTGGCCAGTAGCTAACAACCTTGCTGTTGGCAATTCAGCAACTTCGTGAGTCAACTGTGATAACTTATCTGTCAATTCTAGTTTATTTTCTTATGTGATTTTAGTATCTGCAAATGACTATGATACTTTTATTTCAGTTTTTATGTACTTAGAAATTGATTTTTTGTCTTTGTATTTTTTGCACTAGCTAGAATTTCCAGTATTATACTAGACACAGGGAAAAATAGTGGAAATTCTTGTCATGTAACATTTATCATTACATGTAATGGTTATTGTAGATTTTTTTTTTTTGCAGTAATGTTTCATCAAGTTAATGTACTTTTATCCCTAAATCTAGGATGCTAAGAGAATTGTTATCATTAATATGAAAAAATTATTAAAAAATATTATTTCAATCATTAAGATAGTTATATAATTTTTATCAGTTTATAAGTGAATTACATTGACTAATATTTTGAATCAGTCCAATGTGCAGACTAATTCAGAATTTGTCATGACACATCATACACACACACACACACACACACACACACACACACATGGATATAGTTTAGTATTATTATATTTAGACTGAGATTTACCTATTTGATAATATACTTATCAAATTTACATATAAAAGATGCTTTATGAGTTTGAAGTTGTTTCCTTTATTTTACATTTTCTAGAGGAAGTTGGATAATATTATTATTCTTTATTTTCTATATATTTGTTAAAATTTACATTACATGGTGAATTTTTTACTTTTTATTTTTATTTTTGTGGTCAGTTTTAGAAATTATGTTTTTCTGTGAATTTGATCATTTCAAAGTTGGGCACCAAACATTTCAAATTATTTCGCATTAAGTTTTTCACTGCATCCTTTTACCTGTTAATTGTACAATTTGTACTGCTGACCACTTTTGTATCCCTGACATTGATTTTTTTGTAACAATTAATCTTATCTGCAATTATGAAGTTAAAATGTTTCATTTTGGCCCTGGCCGGTTGGCTCAGCGGTAGAGCGTCGGCCTGGCGTGCGGGGGACCCGGGTTCGATTCCCGGCCAGGGCACACAGGAGAAGCGCCCATTTGCTTCTCCACCCCAACCCCCTCCTTCCTCTCTGTCTCTCTCTTCCCCTCCTGCAGCAGAAGCTCCATTGGAGCAAAGATGGCCCGGGCGCTGGGGATGGCTCCTTGGCCTCTGCCCCAGGCGCTAGAGTGGCTCTGGTCGCGGCAGAGCGACGCCCCGGAGGGGCAGAGCATCGCCCCCTGGTGGGCAGAGCGTCGCCCCTGGTGGGCGTGCCGGGTGGATCCCGGTAGGGCGCATGCGGGAGTCTGTCTGACTGTCTCTCCCCGTTTCCAGCTTCAGGAAAAAAAAAAAAAAAAAAAAAAAAAGTTTCATTTTAAGCTTTGAAGATCTATGGAGGGTTTGGAAATTTATTTTATATTTTTCTTATTTTTTTAAGACTTAATTTATTTTAGAGAAAGACACAGAGAGAGAAAGAAAGGGTGGAGGAATAGGAAGCATCAACACCCGTATGTGCTTTTACAGAGCAAGCCCAGGGTTTTGAACCAGTGACCTCAGTGTTCCGGTTGATGTTTTATCCACTGTGCCACCACAGGCCAGGCTGGGAATTTATTTTAATTTCTGCTTTCATCTTTGTCATTTCCTTCCTCATACTTTATTAGGATTTATTTTGTTGTTCTATTTCTACATTCTTCATTGATTTTCAGTTTTCAAAGGATAAAAAAACCTTTCTGTTTAATTCTTTTAATTTTACACATTTTCCTCTAATTATAGATTTAACTATATTATCATCTTGTGATATTATTCAATTCAGATTTTTTTCTTTCTCTCGATTTATTTGTTGACCCCTGGTTTACATTAGAAACTTAATTAATTTCCAAACATAGTGTTTACCAGTTAATTTTTTATTATTATTTGTAGCTTAATTGCACTGTTTTCAAAATACACTATGATTTCAATGTGTTGACACTTGCTGAGACTCATTTATAACACAATATAAGATTTAATATTTGGAAAGTGATTGAGCATCCTGACTTATACTGTGGTGATGGAGATATTTACCTTCATGGGAAGATTTGCATTTTCATAAAGAATGTCTAGAAAGAAAATCAATGAAACACTAATAGCAGCTTTACCAGTGATGTGATACTTAGAGGTGATCATTTTTAGCACTTTTTCTAGGGCAGTCATTTAAATTGGCTGATGATCCACTCAACCTAGAAATAGGCGGTAAATAAATTTACAAGATGAAATTATTGGCCTTCTTTTTCTAACCAACAGGGTCATAAATAGGTTACCATCAAATTCTGACAGTGATGTTTTTAAACTCAAGGAACCTGAGATTCCACAGAGTAGCTTAGTCATTCTCAACCTTTTCTGCATATTAGGTCCCTAGAGAGTTAAAAAAAAATCATTTCAATGCCCCTGCCAAGTTAAATCCAAATCTATGATGATGGATGACAGAACTGGCATTTCCAAAACTTGATTCTCAAACTTTAATGTTCACTTGAATCATTAGGGGCTCTGTCTAAAGAGAAGATTCTGATTAAGTAGGTTTGGGGTGAGATTTAGATTATATATTGAGTTCCAAGGGAACTGAGTCCCATTCTTAAACTTAGTTGTGCGTTGTAATCACTGTTTTGAAAAATAAATAAACAAATAAATATTAGAAAAAGTTGTCCAGATTCCTCTCCCAGTGAATAATAGAAAATTCCACTAATATTGTTTATATTAACTTATTCACTGAAGAGAGAAGAAACCCTGATGGTTACAACAGAGCAGGTTTGGTCACAGAGCAGGTTTTTCCTTTCCATGTTTGTAGCCTTGTTCCCGAGGGTGAAGGGAATTTCACCAACCACCTAGCAGCTACATGTGGGCACAGCAACATCAGTTGCAGTCAGAACATTATCCCTCCATGTGACTTGACGATCAGCGATGCGGTATCAGAAAAAGAATACAAATCCAGTACTTACCACGGAAGGACTGGGGGACATGTTTTGCCAAGTTAACTCCTGTGCTTTTTTATTTCTTTGCCTCAGCATTGCCAGCAGAATTTAAATCTTTGGGGGTTAGAGTTCATTTACTTTTTGGCAGAAAAGCACTTCCTGTTCCTAAGGAAAGGGCCCCAGAATGCTTCTCTCACGTCAAAGGCTGTTACGAAAAAGCACTTGATGAATTGAATGCAAGTGAATGAGAAACACATGGATTAAGTTTCCATCAGCATCCACATGGGTTTAATAATTAAGGGGAAATGGCCTGACAAAAAAGAATGTTTTGAGTTTTGCCAAACTAAAATTTTGTAAAAAAAAAAAAAAAAGTACATATATGTGTGTGTATGTATATATATAAATACATACATATGTGTGTGTATGCATTTAAAGCCACTCATTTTGAACCTGAGATTACTCATCCCTAACCAAAACAACTCAAATTAGGCTCATAATTTGAGACCCAAGCTATAAATTTCATCTTTTCTGAAACCACCAATACGTCAGGTTCTGGGAATTGTAAACTCACTAGATTTGGGGAATTGTGACTATCATAGCACCACCTTCTTATCACTGACCTGTGTTAAGAAATGTTATTTTGTTTACATCAGGTAAGTCCTAGCTTCTGACTATTATGAATTTGGCTCCTTCTCTTCATTAAGGATATTTTATAACTATAGTCACAGCCAAGTGAAATCAAAGTAACAATGTCCTCATGAATAGTGAGTGCAGAACCACTAATACCTTAGAAGGGAGTTTAGGCTCCTCTAGGTGCTTGCTCCTTTGTAGATGGCTAAAGGCAGGTTATTTAGAACTGCTTTGTTTCCCTGATAATTGCAAAGGAGAAGGTATGACTAGGTTAGTTAGTGTTTTCCAATTCTAAATAGTTTGGACTATTCAACCCATAAAACTTTTTATGTTGTATTTCAATAATAAAAGAAATGAAAGCAGCAGAGAGTAAAATGAATCCACAATTATTGTCAGCAGTAGAAGAGGGGAAGATATACCTTCAACAGATTTCATCAGCTTGTACTTGCACCACATGTGTTGAGAGAGCATCTTTTCCCACACTCCTACCAAAGTTTTTGATATATTTAAAAATCATTCTTATTTCACTTGTAAGTACCTGTTCACAAATTTCCTTTGTCTTTTTTTAGATTTTCTTTTGTAAGAAATTTGACACCTGTAAATATGTATCTTATGTAATTATAGATCTTTATAGATATTGATTTTAAGTGATATTTGGTGCCTGTTAGTCACACAAAAATGGTAATGAGATTTTCTGTTGATATTTTTTACTTGTTAATATCTTTGCTCTGTCAGAAATTATTATATATATATTTTTAGTTTTTTGTTTTTACTTTTAAAATCTTGCATCAGAAAACATTTCCCCTGAAACACTAACCTTCATTTTTATTGGTATAAAGTATACTTTTCATTTCCTTTTTCATGTTTTTCTTTGATCTACCAATAATTAGTTTTTTATAATAAAAGAAGAATGAAGCTATTTTTAATAATGACTTCATCATATATTAAAGTCTTATGTATACTCGTGGCTATTTATGAACTGCCTCCCTACTGTTCCGTTCTATTACTGCTAGTCTTCCTATGCTGGAGGCAAACTGTTTTAATTACAACAGCTTTATGATGTATTTTAATGTTTTGTATGTTCCCTCCACCCCCTTATTACTACTTTTTTAACTGCTGGCTTTTTTTTAGTCTTTATTTTTCCACTTGTAGTATAGAAATAGCTCTATAATTAAAAAGCAAACAAACAGAAACTCTATCAATTGAGGTTACAGGGAATTTATCAATTATAATGGAAGAACTGGCATATTCACAAATTGTAGACCTTTTGATTGATGCCAGAACGACGTACTCTGTGGTCAAATGGGCCTCTGAGTCCTCGCAGCAGGATGTAGCTGTAAGTGAAATTTCTGGGAGCCCTGAAAGCCAATTTTTCTTAAAACCATTGGAATGTGCTATGGGAGATTCAGTTTTAACTGACAAATTTTTATATATTCCTGAGAGCCCAATTTCTCTTCCAGGAAGGGACTTTCTGTCAAAGCTCCAAGAACAACAGCTCCACCTACAGGTCCCTCTGGAGAACACCTGGAAGTTCCTCATGAACCCATTAAAAGAAGAAGAAAAATGACCCTGGCCAGAAGAGATTGCGAAACACGTAAACCCCACCGTGTGGGCTGCTGGAAGACACAGAAGGGCTAAGCAAGCCTCCATCGGTAAAACTGACCTCAAACCAGGGGCAGGAAACTCCTGATAAGAGACAATATTCCTTGAGAAAGGAGACCCTAGAAGGAACACACCCAATAGTTCAGAAGTTTTAGGAATATAGATGTAGTTGGCCCTGTCGCTCCTCATACAATAACAGTACCCGATGACAGCCTCTGCTATTCAGTATTGGATTTGAAAGATGCTTTTTTCTGCATTCTGGTTTACCTAGACTCTCAACCTTTGCTTTTGAGCGGCAGGACCATGATGAATCTTGAGTCAAGACTCAGTACTTCTGGACAATCTTACCATAATAGTTCAAGAACTCCCCCAGGATTTGGGGGAAACCCTAAGCCAGGACTTAAAAGATCAAAAACTACAAGGAGGACCTCTGTTACAATATGTAGGTGACTTTTTAATTGCCAGGGTATCATTTCAGCAATGTGTAATTAATACTATAGACACCCCAAACCATTTGACATGCTGTAATTATAAAGTATCTGCAAAGAAGGCCCAGGTTTGTCAACAAGCAATAACGTTTCTTAGGTTCCTGCTTGAACCCAGCAAAAGGAGTCTTATTGGAAACAGAAAAGAAACTATAACTCAAATGAAAGTTTCAAATACCAGAAGGCAGTTAAGAGAATTCCTGGGTATGACAGGCTACTACCACACTTAGATTCCAAACTTTGGACTCATTACTAAACCGTTATATGAAGCCCTCAAAGGACCAGGATATATCCCTTTAGAATGAACAAAGGGGTACACTTAGGTTTTTGAGTTCAAAGGGTGTACCTGGCTTTTGCACCAGTTCTGGGGCTTCCAAACTCACTAAATCCCTTTCAACTACATGTTCATGAAAGGTAGGGCATTGTTCTAGGAGTTTCATCCAAATGTTTAGTGACATGCCATAACCCATTGCATTTTTGTCAAGGAAGCTAGATCACAATGCCCAGGGGTGGCCAGCCTGATTGAGAGCTCTGGTCATCACCCACAAACTTTTACAAGAAGCTGAAAAGTTTTCCTTGGGAAAGCCTTTTGCCACATTTGTACCTCACCAAGTATGGAGCCTGCTAGAGCAAAAGGGAAATTTATGGCTGACTGCTGGAAAAATGGGCAGGGACCAAGCAATCCCTCTTGACAATCCCAATGTTACCCTAAAAACTGTACGTTAAATCTTGCCTCTCTTCCCCAGAACCTGATTCAGCCACGTGAACGCATGATTGTGCTGAAACAATTGATGAAGTTTATTCTAGCAGAATTGGTTCATGGGACCATCGTCTGGAAGAGGCAGACTGGACTCTCTATGCAGATGGAAGCAGTTGTATGGACACAGGAAACAGAAAGGCTGGATACACGGTTGTGACTCTTGAAGGAAGAGTAGAGGCCAAGGTCTTACCACCAAAAACGTCTGCTCAGAAAGCCAAACTGATCACACTGACGAGGCCACTGGATATGTTGCATGCAAAGAGGGTGAATGTGTATACTGACTCATGGTATGCTTCTCTAACTTTGCATGCATGTGGTTAGATCTGGAAGGAAAGAGGACTGACTATTAACCTCCAATAAAAAGGAAATTAAGCAGGCAAGGGAAATTTTAAAATTACAAGAAGTTGTTTAGGTACCTTTATAGGTGGCAGTTATGTACTGGCCTGGGCATCAGAAAGAGGACACTGAAGGGGCAAAGGAAACAATCAGCCCAGTTGAGCAGTAAGAGGTTGCTAAGGGAACATTTATAATGACTTTGGTACCTGTTCTAGACTTGACATACTTCGACCCTAAATATTCAACTACACCTTAATCTTAGACTTCAGCCTCCAGAACTATGAAGAAATAAAGTTCTGCTATTTAAGCTACCTCATCTGTGGTACTTTGTTATGGAAGCCTTACCAAAAAAATACAATACTGATGCCAAGAAACATCTGAAGCTACCAAATACCAATAGAGACAAGAAAGGTTTTCTCCTAGAACCTCCAGAGAGAATGAAGTCCTTCACTTTGGACTCCTGGCCTCCAGAACTGTGAGAAAATAAATTTTTCTATTGTTTTAAGCCACCATGTTTGTTGTAATTTGTTACTGTAGCCCTAGGAAATGATTACAACTTTCCTTTTCCAAGAAAATTCAAATGGTTTCTAAGTGGCTGTGTTTATTAATTTGAGCCAAAGTCCATGGCAGATGGTGAGCAAGGCCTCTGAGAAAAGCAAAAGCTAGAGAGGAATGTTAGAAGCCCTGCTCAACCTCTTTCTTCCACCAGCTTAACAATGCTTAAAAAAACAATAAAATAAAACAGCACTAAGTATCACTGTATTTGTCTCTAGGGATTTCCAATATTGAAATAAAAATGTCCTTAAAACAGATTCCATTGGGGTTTTACAATGATGATCATCTGTTTCATTTACATTGCATTTATTTGTACAAAAAAGCGCTTTCCAGAACTGGATTTGAAACACTGTGTTGCTACAGCTATCCCTGGGTATGATACAGTCCACCCCATTGTGCTTCTAGAACCAACACAAATGATACTTTCCCCGTGAAAACTGGCATGAAGATCCCATCATGCCTTTAAATGCATTTTAATCCAGTATTTATTTGACATTTTGTTTTCTCCAGAACATAAGAAATTTGAGAGTAGAAAACATATTTTACTCATCAAAGCACCAACAATAGTGTCTTATATTTTTTTCAAGTAAAAATTTAGCAAATATTTTTGAATGAATACACTTATTTTTCACTATATGCTTGTGATTTTGGCTAGATATATTCATATTTTCAAAGTTGAGCCAGAAAAAGTACATGAGTAGTTCAGGGAAATTTAGTTAGTATAATAAAATGACACCATCAATTTCTTTATTCCTTTTCTTCTGTGGGTCATAGGAAGACAAGATCATAGGAATACTGCAAAGAGGTAATAGCTTTATGAGCATTAAAGCTACTGGCATAATATTGTCATTGCAGCCTCTGCTTCCTGGCAACAGGGACCTTAAAAACTACAGTTAAAGAAAAAGGCAAACTTTAGGCAGATAGAACAGATGACAAAATAAACAAAGACAGCACTATGAAAGATGAAAAAAGGGCAGATTTCTGGGAATAATAAACTGTGAATCTGCTCTTTATTTTAAGAGCCACTCTCAAGAAGAAACTTTGCCAAATTTAGTAATGACATGAAGAGTGTCGGGGAAGAAAAATAATTTTTCCTCTCCCCTTCTGAGTTTTTGCTGAGACTTAATAAAAGACATATTAACAAGAGAAGCACAAATAGAATTTTATTAACATGTATGCCTTGCATATACATGAGAGTTCCCAGAAAAAAATGAGTAATATCCAATTATGTCCCAAGCCACCATCTTATATATCATCTTCAACAAAAGCTTTAAAAGAAAGATGTAGGTATGGGGGGCAATTATAGAAGGTTACCAGGAAAAGCAAGGTAAACCTGGGTAAAGATTGCTGTGAAGATATAAGGCTGTACCTACTCTATGAATCCAATTTAGAATCGTCTTTACACATGGTTTCCTCTATACATATACATTTATCTGATAAAAAGGTAGCTTCTTTGTGTCCAAGAGATTATCCCGTACCTGTAGGTTCTCAAAATAACCAATTCAAAATAATCCTTATGCCAAAGACACATAATTTTAGAGTGGCATACCCTGCTACCTTTCAAGGGAAAATATACTGCATTCAATCAAGAGCACCCTCATTGTTCTATTACTTTGTCAGCAAAGCAATTTGTAAAATTTGAAACCTTTTCCACAAGTCAATCCTTATAACTCCAGTGGATGAAGGTTAACCATATTAACTCACACACATGCACACAAAAAAAGCACAATGCACACCAACCAAGAGGTTAGGATCATAATCTATAGACTGATATAGTCAGAGAATCTCTCCAACAATCTGACTTTTCATATTGTAAAGAGAAAAAGGGCAAGAGAATAAAGTCATAGGCTACAAAATTAAACTTCACATGAGTTTCTGGATGTTTATTGATCAAGTTTATTCATAAAGCATAAAGACATGGAAATTTAAAAAATAACTGGGATGGGGAAGGGTTAGAAAAAAGAAATGAGTGAATCATTCAAATAGCAGTTTTCTCAGGCCAGATTAGGTCACAGATAACACTTTCTCTGCTCTCCAACCACTCCCCCTTTTCAGCCAGGTTGCCATTTAACTACTTGGATCATCAGTTTCTTCTAAAGGTCAAAGATGTCCAGCCTGTTTGCCTCATTGGGCTTTCAAAGTGTGCGGAATGTCCCATACAAAGCAGGTATGGCTGCACCATAACAAATATGTGCCTCCCACTCAGTCACCTCCCTCCCTTTCTCTGTGCAGACTTCCAGGGAAGCCCAGCAAGACCACAGGCAAGATGAGATGGTGCAAGCTCATTAACAAAGATCTAATAACAAAATCACATGAAAAAATCTAATTAGCGAGGTTACCTCTGGAGCAGCAGCCACATGGCAATAAACACAGGCTTGCATGTGTTTTCTGCCTGGAACCATATTTTTTTCATTTGCCTTAAAATTTCAGAAATGGAATCTTCCTTTCCAATGGTCCTCGCTTACATCATTGTGCCTCTTGTTGCCCGGGCTCTGGGTTTCTTCTCTGTGCTTGGAGGGAGTAACCAGAGACATTTTCACTGTTAGGAAGCCTTTGATCTCAAAGTTGCCCACATTAAAGCATCCTCCCTGAATCCCCTTGCTGGGACTATACACAGAAGCCACCCCAGGGACTGGCCTAATGTGGTTTCATGGCACGGAGCACTAGATCCTGACTGCTGCACCCTCCATCTCAGCTGAAGCTGAAGCCACAGGGGAGGAGGGGGCTATAGATTCAATTATGTGGGTAGGAATTCGGCCAGCACCCTCGGGTGAAATGGCACAGCAGTGCCTGCCCCCTGTTTGTCAGCCTAGAAGAGTTTACACATCACAATATACCTGAAAAGCATCCAGAGGCTACTGTGACTGGTCATCAAGGGCGCACAATGAAAAAACTGGGCTTTGCTTACTTACAAAGTTAGAGCTGCAGTGAACTTGGACATTTCCATTCTAACCCCTCATTGAAGAAATGAGGATATGAGTCCAACACAGTTAAGTTACCTACACAAGATCACACAGCCCAGAGGCAGAGAGTTTGGGGTTAGATTTCAGAAATTTCAAGTCCTAGCTTGTTGGCATTCTCTTTTCCCCTAAGTGCAATTTATTAGGACATCCAAAGGCCTGTACATAACTTTCGCTACCTTTGTCTGGGTGACATTTTCCATAATTCTGAAACGGGGATAGTAATGCCTTACCTCACTAGACGGTTAAACTATTACATTTCTAAGAAAAGACATGAGGAAAAATCTTTACAATTTTGAGGTAAGCAAGGATTTCTTAGGTCACAAGAAGCACAAACCATACAGGAAAAACAATAACTATGCTTTCTCAAAATCAAAACTCTCTGCTCTTCAAAGACACCTTTATGCATATGAAAAGACTAATCACAGTCCAGGAGAAAATATTCGTAGTACATATATCGACAAAGGACTTACCTTCAGACTTTATAAATAATTCTTGCAGTTCAATCATTAAAAAATAAGAGTCTGATAAAAATAAATTGACAAAATACTTTGACACTTCAGAAAAGAAGAGGTACCTTTGGTCAATAAGCACATAAAAGATATTTAACATAATTGGTCAGAGATAAATGAACATTACACCCCCCAAAAGGTACCTATTTTGTAGTGTTCATAGTAGCTTTATTTATCATAGTCCAAACTAGAAGCCACCCACATGTCATCAGTTGTGACACTGTGTCCATGACACATTCATCTCAGCAATAACAATTAACAAACTGTAGATACACATAATATGGATAAACCTAAACACTGGGTTGAGGGAGAGAAGCCAGGTACAACAGGATCCCACTTGCATGAAGTTTTAAAGTGGAAAAAGTGAATGTGTAGAAATAAATTAATTCAGTGTTTGCCTGGGATAAAAGGTGGTTGGGATTGACTGTAATGGGGCAACAAGGGAACTCATTAGGGTGATAGAATTATTTCATATCTTTGTTAGGATCATGGTTGCTCATTTGTTACATTTGGCACTAAGGTGGTATATAGACATTTGTCAAAACCATGGCCTTACACACTTAGGTGTCTGCATTTTATTGTATGTAAATTACAACTAAAAATATATTTATAAAGTCAACATAATGATTACCTCTGTCACTATGTGGCTTCAAAGATACTGGTTCTGTTTTAGTTTTGAAGATGGATAATCAGATCACAAGTGCTTGGTGTATTATCATGCTTCATAAACTGTACAGAGCACATATAATCTGCCATGCATCAAATATTACATAATAAAATTTTTAATGGAACTAAAAAAAAAAAAAGCTAGCCGAGTTACCATATGTAAAATGCTGATCAAAGTCACCAGACTCTATAGGGTGATTACTACGTGTTAATCCTTTATAAACTTTAGTTCATTCAATCTCTGTACAAATTTATGGGGCAGTTTTAGTGTTCTAATTATAGATATGAGGATACCAGTGACCAGAAAGTTGAAACCAACTTTTCAACAGTGCACAGTTAGTGTAGATTATAGCCAGGTGTTCAAACACCTGAAAGATAAAACACTCTCCTTGTTCAAGCTTTCACAATCCATGCATTTGAATCTAGACAATGTTGCCTCATATGTCCATCATGCTCCAAGTCAAACGTCTGCAAGTATACACCAGGCAGATCTCAAACTTTCCCTCTTGTGTGCCTTTTCTCTTGTTGCCCTTCTCCAAAACTCTGCTTTTTCTTTCTTCTCTCTAAACCCATCTGTCTTTTAAATCCTAAATTAAGCCACTTAAGTGAGGCATCTCTGATCACCCAAAACAAATTCAAGCCACTCCGTCTTCTTCAGTTGTTTGTGATTTACTACAGTTAAGCTACCCTTTCATTCATTCATCTACTTAACATGACTCTTGAGTTCCTACCCTGCGCCATTCTCAATGGGTGGTACAGGGCTATAGTGGTGACTGGAACCTTGCAAGCATGAATATTCTTGCATCTGTGTTAGTCTTAGCTCTCAGGGTCAATTATAAGCCTCTTGGTGTCTGGGATTTTGTTTCATTCTTCTATCACTTCTTAGGTATAATGCATGTTTATAATACAAAGGTAAAGAAGGCACTCTAGAATTAATTATCAGTTATCCTATTTTACAGTACTCAAGTTTTGTATCTATTTATCTGGTCTGCTCTAAGTGAAGATGAAAACTGCTTGAAGGCTATGTGTGAAAATTTAAATAGTGTGTCTTTTTTGTGAATGTTGGAATCATAAGTGACTTCATCTACTATAATTATTTATTGCTTATGGAATTTAAAAGAATGAAATTAAAAGGAAGAATATTATATTATTTAAGATCCTTATATTGTGCTTTTGAGTTCTCCTTAACTGAGGAAAATGGCCTTTCTTCTAAATGAAAATTTAATCTACTTAATAACATAGGGGTTGTCAGTTGCCCTATTATATAGTTTTCCTTACTGTGAAGTCATGGGGCTAAGATAATACTTCACTTGTCCTATCTCATGAAGTTCTACTTAGTGATTCATAAAATAACATGACTTATAGAGTAAAATGACATTGGGCAGGGGACATGGCTATAAAGGACATATGATAAATTTTATTGTCATTCATGAACAAATGAATTACTCTATATTATCTGATATTTAAAAGGGCACATATCGATCATCTTATAAAAATTGTTTTTCTATGTCCCAGCTGTCCTTTTTGACAAAGAATAAAATAATTTTCAGGCTTTACTGTATATATAATATAACAAATAGGTATGGCTTTTGACAGAATTATCATTACCATCATCTTTAATGAAGTCTACAGTAAAATAATATTGTAGCAAAAATGACCATGCTCTGTTATAAGATGACATCATATTTGTCTGAAATATAAAATAAATTATGATTTTCATGACTATTGATGAAAGGCAATGTTAATTAATAATTTATTATTATTAAACAGACTGCTGTGCAGAAAACTCATGAAAATTCTTTATTACATCAGTGTACTTTCAAACCTTGGCCTTCTTGGAAGAGACTTTCATCTTCCAGTTCACTATGTGATGGGAATGAATTGGAGGAAGCAGCAGACCAGGGAATGTAAGTGACTGAGAGGTGGTGGGGAGGAGAGGCAGGAGGGATAGAGAGGACACATTCTGGAATCTAGGAAGCTGCCTAAATGAGAACTTAGAATTCATTTCTTTAAATAATTTTTCTGTACTACCTAATTTTAAGTTTTTCCTTTCATTTAAACTAACTCATTCTCTTCAGGAAAACAGTTTTATAATTTAGGTTCATTCCTTACAACTGGAGTATTCACTCTATATCAGATCACAGCAAAGCAGCTCTACTTATATGAAGACACAACATTTTTCATAAAGCCTTATCTGAATAATTGGGTTAAGTAATGTTGCTCACACTTGAGACCAAGCATGGGCCTCTTTAGTCAACAGTCAAATCAGATGATTACACTGAGTGGGATCCTGATAGGAAGATACTGGGAGTATAGACCAAAATTATTGAATTCTAGCTAATGGTGGAAATGGAACTTTTCATGATGTTTTAATCTGTAAAATATTAATATATTTGTTAAACAAAATACTTAGGTTGAAATATAACAGTAACAACCAAAAATTAAAAGAGCAGGAGGTGAATACAAGAGAAGTAGGGAGAGAAGATGAAAAAAGAAGAGAAAAAGACAAAGAGAAATAAATGAAATAGAAAACTCATAAGTACCCAACACTTTTAAATATTATTTTTATTTTTTATTTATTCATTTATTAGAGAAGAGAGACAGAGAAGAGAGACAGAGAGAGAAACAGGGGGAGGAGCAGGAACCATCAATTCCCACATGTGCTCGCCCAGGGTTTTGAACTGGCAACCTCAGCATTCCAGGTCAAAACCTGATCCACAGTGCTACCACAGGTCAGGCCAGTACCCAACACTTTTTAAAATACATTTTGAACTTTTCCTATATTTGTGGCCAAGCCAAATTTTTTTCAGACATTTTTCTCTGTAAAAATCTAGGTAATAAAGTATTGAAAAATCTGAAACTAAGTGGTTGTAGACCAAAAGGCCACAAATTATTTGAGTTGAGAAATAAATGTTCAACTACAAATGACACAGGACAACATGAGATGTGCATAAAGAAGGCAAGAATCAGAATAAAAATAGTTTTGCAATATCTTCATCATATTCTACTCAAAAGCATCTAGAAGTTGGCATCACGATACATGATTTGCAGAGCATTTTAATAAAGTATTCTTAGATAATTGGAGTGATGAACAATTTATATTGTTAACATAATATTATATGGTTAATATAATGGTTTGGACTAGGTTATACAAATTGCTTCTTATTTTCATTAAGTCACAAAAATAATAACAGTATAAAACATTAGCTAGTGTAGTCATAGATCTCTGAAATCTACAGCTCAGATTCTGGTCTCAAAGGACAGTAAAACCTATACACAGTATCAGCAGTTAAGAGGTTTTGCCCTCCATTCTGAATGGTGTCTTAAAGGGCTTTTACTCATATCTAGGTGTGACATAACTTGCAACAAGGTTCATATGTACCCATACATATGGCAGCCATATGAGTTAGTAATCCTTGCTGTTACTTAATATTATAAGCACTTATTTATTTTTGTGCATATATGTCTAAACTATTGGTGCTGGAAGGAACTCAATTGTCATATTATGCTCTTTTTGAAAGTAGACCCAGGCTATGCTAACATCTAGTTAAGAAACTATGGGCTAAAACAACTTCCCTAGTAACTGGAGTGAAAGAAAGAAATGAAGAAACAAAAATTAATTTTAAAAATTCCTGAAGATTTCTGTTATGAGAGGGAATAATGCAAACTCACTTTTCCCTGATTTTTTTTTTACTCTAAATGTGAAAGAATCCCCTAGACATTATCAATAGACAGTGACCAAAGGACTGGGAGCTGGAAAGAAGATTGAAGACTGTCCAGAGACCTGATGGCTTGAGAAGCCACACTGATGAGTTCCTGGGGTTTTCATATTTTCTGTATACTCCCTGACTGAGTAACAGTGTGTGGGGGGATTAAGTCTTTGAAGATATGCCTGAACAAGTGGTGGCACAGAGCATCAAATTGGGATGTGGAGGAGCCAGGTTTGAAACCCTGAGGTCACCAGTTTGAGCTCGGGCTAATCTGGCCTGAGCGCAGGCTCACCAGCTTGAGTGCGGAGTCACTGCCTTGAATGTGGGATCATAGACATGACCCCATGGTTGCTGGCTTGAGCCTAGGGGTTGCTGGCTTGAAGCCCAAGGTTGCTGGCTTGAGCACAAAATTGCTGGCTTGAGCAAGGGGGTCACTGGCTATGCTGTAGCTCCCCGGTCAAGGCACATATGAGAAAGCAGTCAGTGAACAACTAAGGTGTCACAATGAAGAATTCATTCATCTCATTTCTCTCCTTTCCTGTCTGTCTGTCCCTATCTGTCCCTCTCTCGGTCTCTCGGTCTCTGTCACAAAAAAAGAAAAAAAAAGTCTTTGAAGATAATTCTCACATAACTGTCATCTTGTTGTTATCTAATTTTTTTTTTATATTGAGATTTTCTTGCTTCTTGGCATGAGTAATAGTCAAGGGAAACCTGTATATGTCAGTATTGTGTAATGAGACTCTGGGTCTTACTTAAACATTTGTTTAACTTGATTTCTCTCAAACTGCCCCAGAAGGGGAAAGGAGTGGGGGAATGCTGCCAGGACAGGGTAAGGAGAAAGGGCCCCCTAGTGACTAAGGGGCAGGAGTTCTCACTAAAACTCCACTTATTCCTCCCAGAATCGGAGGCATAGTAGTACCTGTTACTTCAGTCTCTGGTTTCCACAGATAACACGGGGGTTGCCAGCTGATGAGGAAGAACATCCTGGCCTCCTTTTCCCCCTGCTGGCTTCCCTGACGTCACCCTTGTAAGGTGGGGTTGGGGCACCTCCTTATGGCCTGGTGAATGTACAGGTCCATGTTTTCCGTTTGCTTTTGTCAGAGTGGGTAGGGTGGGTGACCACAGGTTTTGTTCTGTGGTATGTGATTACCCTCGAGTGATTGTTGTCTAAATATTTAATCTTGCTAGTCAGCCTCTTTCCTGGTCCTTATCCTAGAGTTGGAGGTTTTGTTTGTTGGTTTGTTTTAATCCATATCTGTTGTTGTTTCAGGGCTATCGCCTTCTTCAGTTCCAAGTCTGGATGATACGAAACAAAAAGAAAACCCAGAGAATTTACCACCATGTTGATTCTTGTGAGCATCTATTTAAAAATATATATATGACCATTGTATTAGATTGAAGCATATAAAACTACAGATATTCAACAGTTTTTTACTTATTACAATTTCATTTTTACAGGAAAATACTTGCTACATTGCATTAAAAAATAACGTGATGCACTAAGATGTCACTAGCAAAGTCATGGCAACCCAAATCCGAGTAAGAAGGAAAGGGGAAGATAATCATAGGTAACTTCAGTGATGGCACATTAGTCTTGCCAGAAACTCACAAATAAAGACTACTTTTATGTTTTAATAAGTAAAATCTACGTAAAGAGATTGAGTTACACGTCAGATATTTCTGCCAAGAATAGTTACGCAGACTGTGTTTTGCAATTACCTGGAGGGTGGGGGATTCTTATAATACCAACATCATGGCATTGTTTATTATTCAGAAAATTTTCTGGTAAATGACAGTAAAATGTCCTGCATTAAAACAATTTATCACAATAGCTTTTTGAAACATGAAAATAAAGTGTCTTAAAAGGGGGACACCTTTTCTTATGTGAACAATTGTACCGATGTGCAAGTAATAAAATACATATACTTTCATTAAATCAACTGGCTCCTGAGGTGTTAAGATAACTAAGCATTGTTTTATTTGGTAGAAGTGAAGCTGTAGGTAATGTCTGAAAGCAGCACCTAAGCAGAGGCAGGGAAAAGGCACTTGCTCAGTTTCCTCGACTGAGCAGAAAAGGCTGGTCCCTAAGCCAGAGATAATAAACCAGAATGCAACCTTCTCCCTCCTGGAAGAGATAGCAAATCTTTTCACAAGGGGAGATATTGTTTCTAATAATCCATACCCACCAGGCTCATAATAAAAGTGAATATTTTCCAGCTTCTGGAAATAACTTTTCAGTGTTTAGGGAGCACTTTTGCTCATTTTTGAGTTTCTAACATTTCTGTATTTTCATAGCTATTTTAAATAAACCCTAAGGGGCTGTATCAGTGGCCAGATATTATTTAAGACACATAGTCACACACCTATAAAATTGTACTTTAAAAATAAATAAATAAATTCTCTAGCCAATATCTCAAAGTCCATAAGCGCTTTCTAGATTTTTTGGGTTCGACAAAGCTCACTTAAGAAAACTGCCAGGGTCAAGGGCTAAATGGTCCTGAAGTCAGGATGCAGGTTAGTGGATGGATTCTGGACACACATGCACTTTAGATTGGCACTCTTCCTAGAGTGGGACAAATTGTTCCTAACTCTTGCCTGGTGGTTACTGTTAGCAATACAAAGCCATTAAATTCAATAGTGACCTCAGCATCAGACCTCACTCAAATAGCTTCCAGTTTCACAGCTTGAATCCCCGATTGCATTGATTCATCTCCTTCCCCTGTCTCGATAGTCTTCATGATGAGAGCTTTTTTTCCCCCATGGACTGAACTTGATTTTGACGATCCTGCTCTTGGTAATCATAGTGCTTTGAACTCATTCCCAGGCATGAGTTTCCACTGACTGTTGTCAGTCAAATTGTTCACTTCCAGCTGTTGAAGTTCAGAATCATTGGACACAATTAAGAAGTGGAGAAAGAATCTCCTTCTATCATTTAAATGGTGATGATGTAAATGGAAAAAATCACTCATCTGATTACACACAGTTCTCCAGTTTCATTTGTAGAAGTCTGTCTCTCCAACGACTTTGTAAAAGCCACAAAAGGAGCAATCATGCATTTTTTCTTCTATAAAAGCCACAGAGGCTATACATGTGGCTGGAAATAGTGTTAACAGTTAATTGATGCATATTGGCTTGACTTAATGGATCTCAGCTACTCAATTATATTTTTTGAGATTAATTAAAGAGGAATTTATGATTAGCTGCATGTGAATCATTATCCCCACTGTGTGCCTACTGTTAGAAAAACTGCCCTGGGCACAAGGAATACCAAAGAGGAATACGAAGGAGAACCTTGTCCTCCAGCTGCTTGTAGATTAGTGACTAATCAGATGCAAGATATAAAGAGACACATCATGAAAGAGATGTATAGGCACAGAGAATAGAGTTATAGAAAAAAAATAAAAGATTGCTTACAACTGCATGTTGTTGAAAAGATTCATGGAAAGGATGATTTTTGAGTTGGATTTTTAAAATCTAGGTAGGACTTGGATAAACTGAAATGGAAGAGGAGGAATTTAAGAAAAAAAATTATTAATTTAATAATTTATTCATATCATGCACCTATTCAATATCAACCTTGTTATTTAGGTAATGTTCATCCTTATCTCCATCAGATGCATTTTGACATGGAAGAAATTATGTGGAGTATAGGTCAGGGATCATGGCAATATGTCCTGGAGGCATAGATTAGCTATCAATACCAGCTAGAAATGAATAAGGACAACATGCCAATCTGGTTTTTTGGGTGTTTTTTTTTTACAGAGACAGAGAGAGAGTCAGAGAGAGGGATAGATAGGGACAAACAGACAAGAATGAAGAGAGATTAGAAGCATCAATCAGTTTTTCGTTGAGACACCTTAGCTGTTCATTGACTGCTTTCTCATATGTGCCTTGACCATGGGGCTACAGCAGACCAAGTAACCCCTTGCTCAAGCCAGTGACTTTGTGTCCAAGCTGATGAGCTTTGCTCAAGCCAGATGAGCCTGCACTCAAACTAGCGACCTCGGGGTCTTGAACCTCGGTCCTCTGCATCCCAGTCCAACGTTCTATCCTCTGCGCCACTGCCTGGTCAGGCCACATGCCGATCTTAAGATTGCTACTTTCAAAATATAATTTTGGAGAAATATGTATTTTTCTCATTCAAGAAATAATTATTGAGTTCATACTATGTGTAAGACTTACTGATTTTTATTCTGCTTAAAAAAGCAATAATAAATTAATGTACTTCATCTATTTATTAAAAAACATATGGCAAACAAACAAACTATAATGCTGTGTGAAGCATTATAATGGAACTATGTTCAGTGAGTTTTTTTATAGCACACAGATGTGGTAAAAATTAATTTTGCATATGAAAGTCAGGGAAAGCTAGAAATAACATATTTGAGTTAGATCTTAAAGAGTGAGGAGTCACTTAAAAGTGCGCCTTGTGGGCGACATATACAGATTAGGGCATTCCGTGGCAGAGCGTAAAGCAGGAGCAAAAAGAGGAGTCATGATCATTATGTCACTACCATAATTTGGCCAGAGCACTTTGTGGCTAAAGATAAGAAAGTTGGGTAGGACTCAAGATTTAAAAGGCATGTATAAATACAAATCTGGGAATATAGAGAAAGCCAGGATTGAAGATATATATCTTAGAATCAGAAAAAGAAAGACAATCCTTAGCATCACTGATATATATTAAATTACCCATGAAAACTTTTGAATAGGTTGCAGAATCAGCATGCTTAGGTGCTAATACCACCTCTGCCACTTATAATCTTTGTGGGATAGTTACATAATTTGTCTTCACTTTCATAGATGAGCATGACAGAATTCCTGACTTGTTTAGTTATTGAGCTAACAGACACTGGCAAGAGTAGAACTAAAAATATCTCAATTAGCATTAATATCATTGTATTCCCATATATTTGTCCCCCTTTACACCCAATGGAAAATTATTTGATTTTGGGTGATGGGTATATAATATAATCAACAATTCAAATGCTATAGAAATGTTTACCTGAAACCTATGTACTCTTCTTTTTTTTTTTTTTTTTTTTTTTTTTACTTTTGACAGAGACAGAGAGAGTCAGAGAGAGGGACAGATAGGGACAGACAGACAGGAAGGGAGAGAGAGGAGAAGCATCAACTCTTCGTTGTGGCACCTTAGTTGTTCTTTGCTTGTTCATTGATTGCTTTCTCATATGTGCCTTGACCAGGGGGTACTGTAGAGAGAGTGACCCCTTGCTCATACCAGTGACCTTGGGCTCAAGCCAGCAACCATGGGGTCATGTCTATGATCCCACACTCAAGCCAGCAACCCCGCACTCAATCTGGTGAGCCTGCACTCAAGCTGGATGAGCCCACCGGCAACCTCGGGGTCTCAAACCTGGGTCCTCCACATCCCAGTCTGACACTCTATCCACTTCGCCACTGCTTGGTCAGGCCTATGTACTCTTTTTTTTTTTTTTTTTTTTTACAGAGGCAGAGATAGGGACAGACAGACAGGAACGGAGAGAGATGAGAAGCATCAATCATCAGTTTCTCGTTGCGCGTTGCGACTTCTTAGTTGTTCATTGATTGCTTTTTCATATGTGCCTTGACCGTGGGCCTTCAGCAGACCGAGTAACCCCCTGCTGGAGCCAGCGACCTTGGGTCCAAGCTGGTGAGCTCTTTGCTCAAGCCAGATGAGCCCGCGCTCAAGCTGGTGAGCTTGGGGTCTTGAACCTGGGTCCTTCCGCATCCCGGTCCGAGGCTCTATCCACTGTGCCACCACCTGGTCAGGCAGGCCTATGTACTCTTATTGATCAATGTCACTCTGGTAAATTTAATTTTCTAAATAATTTTTTTTAAAAAAGTGTTAATATCATTGAAGAAGGCTAAAGATGAAACCCTAAATAACTTTAACATTAATTCAATTGGTAAAAGAACAAAGGAGAAAATGTATTCAGAGAGATAGAAAAAGCCAATATGTGAGTGATTTCATAAAGCCCCATGGAAAGAAAAGTTTCAAAATGTGAAAGGACAAGAGGATCACATTCCCAACCAATAATCCCACAGGTCCAGAAAGAAGAACCCTGAAAAGAAAGCTCTGAGATTTGACAAGTAGCAGATATTGACAACCTTCAATTAGAACAGCTCTAGTTAGAATGTTAGGGTAGACATTTGATATATAGGTTTTGAAGTAAGTAAAAGAATAGAATGAGATTATAACACTGTTATTGATGATAAATACACTGTAGATTACATGGAGAGTGGGTTGGAGGAGATTGGGCACTCAAGATAGGTTTCTAGAAAAAAACCTGCATGTTGGGAAGCATGATGAGTCTTACAGAGGATGACGGATCATAGGCCTGGAATAGAGTTGATACCTCTGTTCTGATGACAGCTGAAAGTCAGGGTCAACCTTAAGACTAGAAACAAGCATGTGAATGTTAGTGATTCAAGAGGATCAGAGCTTTGAAATGGAAAGAGAAAATCATCTGCTCTTGAATACCAGAGAGGAATAATAGGACTTGGGCAAGGTACCAGGAAAATATCACCTTCTCTCAAAGCCACATGGCCTTCAACAAAACTGAGCAGAGATTTGTGAAGTCAACATTTTACCAGTAAGCCGTCATCACAGGACATGTGCACAAAAGCCAAGCCAAATGGAAAGAAGCAAGTAAGAGCAGAGGAGACAATTTTCAGGAGTCAGGGACAGACATGCAGCATGGGAAGAAACTGGAGGTCAGTGCAGCAGAAGAAGAAGCCAAGGAGTAGAAAAAATGTGTCTTTTGTATTCATGAATTAAAGGATCAAAATAAGACTGACAAGTATTAGGGTGCCAACAATCCAGGGACATGGGCATTGGCCTCGGATCCCAAAATCAGAAGTAGGCTTGAAGATACTCTAGAAGGAAATAAAAATCCTACCAGTATTAAAGTTGATGCCACATCAAAGCCATCTTGGGTAAGTTGAACAAACAAATACAAAACCTGGGAAACTTGCATGGGTCTATCAAAGAAAAGGAACAGAAAAATAGACCAGAGAAAATGACTTAGCCCTACTAATATTTCAATAAATAATAATTATTTAACATTTATAGCAATGTCTAGCAGATGTTCTATCCTTATGTATAAGAGATACTGTCAGGAGCATCTCTCACAAAAATGTCTTTCAAAATCGTGGAGATTCATCTTTCTCCAATATAGTCACACAAGTGGACACACTAAGGTTGTGGTGATGAATTGAGAAGTTGTAAAGAAATAGAGGCATAAATCAAAGATAACCTAAACCAGCCAGATTTAAGGCAGAGAAAAAGAGAAAAGGTGCAGAAAGATCATACAACAGTCATCAGACCCAGCAGAAAAAAAAAAAAATTGACTTGTGATAATCCTTCAGGGAATCAGAGATGACTCATGAAACACTTTCTGTTTTGCCAACGTAAAATTGGTAGAAATCGAAGCCTTCCTGAGAATAGAGGCATGTCTCATTCTCTCCATGTAGCATTCAAGAACTCATTAGAAAAGGTTAAAGTAATTCTAAACCACTTGGAAGAAAGGAGCCATAAAACTAAATCCTTCCCATTCTCCTTTGGTCTCTGGTGAAGATACTAAATGCCAAAAAAGTTCAGCTCAAATGTGTGAAGGATTCTCTCAATCACCTCCTCATTTATTTTGGTTCCCCAAATTCGGGCAAATTTCCTGAGGGTTACTCAAGACATCTTATGTTTTTTAGGCCTCTGTTGTGCTTACCCCATATAATAAAGGCAACAGAAATCTTACTGGAGGTAAGCTATATAGGAAAATGTTCTAAATAACTAAGGTGGTCAAAGGGAGAGAAAATGGGGATGTTTTGAAAGGTTCTTCCATAGGTAACTTACTATTTTCATTTTTATACTAAATCCATCATTATTTCCCCATTATCCTCTACTTACTCTCAATAATTACTCTTTGGTCCAGTGGAATAAGTAGTAGCTGTTAAAATCTTATGCTTTGGAAACTCACCAGTCTGCATTCAAATCCAGATGGCATCATTCACTGAGCCTCAGTTTTTTCACTGTGAATTGGGACTATTGTTAGATCAAAAATGATTGAGGGAATACGGGGAGGGGGGATATTTTTGGGGAGACACTAGAATCTATGTAAACACAATAAATAAATTAATTAAAAATGATTGAGATGATTAAATAAAATGATGCCCAGTAATATGTTTGGGAAATAGTAAGTGTGGTAGTAATCATTGTTATAATTATTATTGTTGTAATTGCACTTTCCACCAAGTGGAATTTTTCTTCTTCTAACCCATCTATGTCTTACTAGTCCTTTAAGGTATAGCTTCAGTTACCCTTTTCCTAATGATTTTACTACTTTCTAATAGTCATACTCTAACTTACACATTCTATAAATCTAATAATTTTAACATCTTATAATATACTGTTATCCATAACTTATTCATTTAAAATATTACTTTACTGTAACTAGATAATTAATGAATATCAGGAATGACTAATAACTTTATATTATATATATTATATTTATTTGTATTCCTCTATGCCCTGAGTAAGGCACACCATAACTATTTAATAAGTGTGGGCTGATTACACATTATCTTTTCATCTATAATGTAATTACTGTCCAGGCATTGCTAAAAATAATATATTTAAAAGGTCTCATTAACAACTCTCATAAATTCCTATTATTTCAGGTCATCATCCTATTGGAATTACTGAAACGTTTGATGTTTGTTTCAAGAAGTACAATTCTCTTTCAATAGATTATAGACTTTGGTATTTCCTGGTAACATTAACCAAAGCATCTATATCATTCTTTCTATAATTTTTTTCATGTAATGGACTATAAATACAGGTAAAATAAAGGGGAAAAGTCTACCAGAGCCCTGGAAGGTAATGTCATTAATGAGCAAAATCTCCAGGAATTTCTGCTTGAACAAGTGACAAAGGGATTCATACTTATCCTCTATTTGAGAGCAGTGTACTTAGGAATTAATTAGGAAAAAATATGTTACAGCCTCACTGACATCTTTAATTTGGGCACTGTGGGTGAAGACAATAGTGTTATTCCAAACAATTAGAGAAAACTAGCTAGGAAGCTAGACTTCCTTGGAAATAGTGATTACAATAAAGACAAAGTTGTACCTTTATAGAAAAGCTTCTTTCCAGAGGCAATAATCATCAAGGGGATGACAGAAAGAAAACCAAATCATCAAGGCCAAGCCTCTTCTACTATTTGCTGATGTCTGCATTGGCCAAGAAACAAGGGCTGGAATGTATCTTTCTCAGGAATATGCTCCATTGAGCCAATAGCTTCTGTCTGGATCCTGTGGTCACAGCAAGTATAACGTGAGTGCTGTAGAATAGGTCGTAAAAGCATGTGGCTGCAGCCAAAAGTTGGCTGGCATAGCATGGAGACTTTGTTGTAACAATCACTCCTCTTGGAAAATAGAGAAAAAACAAATGCCTGTGAAATGGTATAACAATCTAAGCGGCAATGCTGGTAAAGGTTTGGAAAAACAGTCTGACATGTATTTCCTAAAGTTAATAGGAAAAAACTTTAGAATATATTTTTATATGTTTTATAATTTATTTGTGTTAATAAGATGATTCAAGTAAGTAGAGTAAGAGAGCAGAGTTAAGCAATTATAGGGGAAGAATGCTCTGAGATCATGAAAAATTGCATAGGCATAAAATGTTATTTCTCACATTAAGAAGTAGTGAAGTAATGTAGAAGAATTTATAGTTCTGTCAGATGATAACCATGATTATGGTTGGAGAAGAGATGAGATATATGAATGGCAGATGTATTATCCCCTTTAACCTACAAGAGTCTCAGGAAGTCACGCCTGACCAAATCTGAAGCAGTGATTAAACAATAGCGTAAACAACACTTCTTAGGTAGGAGAAATGCTGTGTTTGAGTCAGCAATTACCACACACCAAGTAATATTAAAGGAGAAAGAGATACTAGAATCAGAGGTGGATTTAATGGCAGGTTCACTGGATGCACACCCCGGACCCCGACATCTGAAAGGCTCCACAAAACCCCAACTTTACACTTTTTTCTAATGTAAGGGGCCCAATATTTTCTTCTGTGCCTGGGATCTCAACTGACCTTAATCTGCCTCTGACCAGAATGCAAGCTTTCCTTTTTTAAAATTTTCAAATGGAACGAAAATCATGTAAAGCAAAATAAAAAATACAGCAAATGATAAAAAATGACAGTTAATAAAAGTTGTATTTTTTTTTCTTGCACCACTAAACGCCAAAGATAAGCAATATATGTTGACAAGTTTTGAAGCGAAGTGACTGTGATCAAAACATTGCAGAGTTAGCCACAACTGTATCTGGGGGAAACAAGGCATTCTTAAGCATTCAACACTAGAGAAGATGGGATATGCTCCCTACTAGAAGGAGTTATGGGAAAACATGCTTTATTACTCTGTGAAATGAAGACAAATAAAGAACTCATGGTTGGAGAATAATTATACATCAAATGCAGTTGACAATAAAGAGTAGCCTTTAAGTGAATATGCCAAAATTTATTCTAGAAATCAAAGGCCTGCTACCTAATAATTTAATATTTTTATTTTAGCTCTGAAACCCACCAAGATTCAACAAGAACTGGAAATGCAATAATGGGAAGAAGAAAAAAAGGTAGACGTATAACATGAATCCTGAACTGTCTAAAGAGTTATATATTAATATGAATATAATCTATGGTGTCACATATTGGAAACATGTCAGTTCTTACACAGTTGATATACAATACTAAGACAATTCAAATGAAAATACCTAAAATTAAAATATAAAAGCAGTTTTTGAAACATAAATGTGTTAGGAGGATCTTATAAAATGTTATAGGCAACTGTGAAACTATGATGATTAAAGCTGATTGGCACTGGCACCTATAATAAAAAAAAAGTTAAACTGCAGAAAGCAAAGTAATAATTTAGTATAGCATAAATTTCCATCACTCATTGAAAAAAAAAATAGACCATTAAAAATTAAACATTGGGTCAATTTTCAGCATTTGTAGTTAAAAGAATCTCTAAGACAAAACAACCCAGAAAACCTTACAGTAGCATCTCATAACACATTATCAAATGCATTCCATATAAAAACTAAAACATAAAAAAATCATAAATATTATTGGATAAACTATTGGTAAGATTTCTATAATCAAGTTAGAGAGAATACCCTTCCAAATATGAGCAATGGCAAAATTGTACAGGAATTAATTTCTAAATTTGACAAGAAAAATTTAAAGCAAAAGTAAAAGATAAATAATAGCAGATTAGGAATATTAAGTATATCTGCGAGAAAAGAGCAATATTCTTAATAGGTGAATAGCACTTAATCATAAAAGTAACAATGAAATAAAAAAATAAATAGACCCCTCTTCTTTATTCATGGGTCTTTTTCTGTCTCTATACATAAACTCCTTGTGGTCTTCTAACCTTTTAAATCCTCCAACACCCTTTCGATAGCATGCTCTTCCCTGATTAACTGCAAGCTTCCTGTAGACATGGCCCTTGCCTATCTAGTTTGCCTCTATTTCCCAAATCCTTATCACAGGGCCCGAATTAATACATGGTAGAGTTACTGTGGAAGAATATGAATAAGAGTCCACCAGTCAGTACATAGAGATGATGATTAAATAAATGTAAAAGTTATATTTCAGTAGAAATCAAGATGCATATTAATATGACAATGCTCACAGTTGGCAAAGATGCAGTAAATGAACAAGCACTTTTCTATCATTAATGGGAATAAAAATTGCTGCAACTCTTTCCGCCATCTTGGAGCCCATGGAAGCCTGCTGAGAACAGGGCTTCCATAAAAACAAATATGTCTGGAAGGCCATAGTCCAAGGCCATTTTTGCTGGCTACAAGCGGGCTCATCAGAATCAGAAGGAACATACAGCTCTTCTTAAAATTGAAGGTGTTTATGCAGGACATAAATCTGAATTCTATTGAGACAAGAGGTATGCTTTGTACAAAGCAAAGAACAACACAATGTCTCCTGGTGGCAAACCAAACAAAAGCAGAGTTACCTGGGAAAAGGTAAGTCATGCCCCTAGAAACAGTGGCATGGTTAGTGCCAAATTCTGAAGCAAACTTCCTGGTAAGGCCACTGGACACAGAATTTGTGTAAGGCTGTACTCCTTAAAGGACTTAAACTTATTGAGAAAGTAAATTAATAAAAGTGGGCTTGAAAAAAATTGGTGCAACTCTTCTAGATGTTAGTTGTAAATATATGTAGAAAGACTAATATGCATACTCTTTGACCCAGTGATGCTACTTGTGGTAATGTTTCTGAAGAACTAATCATGATAATATTTTGAGATTTTCTTATTAGGATGTTTACATCATCCCAGCATTGATGGTAATGAAGAAATAGTGATATTTTAACTGTTCAACATTAGGTCATTGGTTAAATAAAACAAACTATCTTAATTCAGCAGAGTATTCAGCTCTCAATATGAGTTTGTGAAAGAATATTTAATGATATGTAATGTTTTTCATGATTTTTTTTAAAAACTGACAATGTTACCATATAATGAGCCAAACTTCATTATCCAACAGAAATGCATAAAGAACAAGTTTAATTTAATGATGAGAATGTTTGCCAATTGCCTAGTGTGATAATAAATGCATGGTACCAGGAGGACCCACAGGCCCTGAACTGAAATCAATGGCAAGGGACTGGCATGTCATCTGCTTGGATATTTTTAAAGTGTGGTTTAGATCCTTTAGGACGGTTTCTTCTCTTAGGTAAATTAAGCATTCCCCTTGCATTTTTAACTGGAACAACTGATTCAAACTCATCTTTAAATAATGAGTCCTGGGTAAATCTTTTCCAAGAGGAGGCACTTCACAAGAGCCAGGGCTGGAAAGTTCTTTCTTTTCCAGTTGGTGAGCGAGGGAGAGTTTCAGAACGTTTGGCTTGGGGACCCAGCGTTAATACCCACCTAAGTCCTTGCAAGAGAGAAGCTTATGGAAAGCCTAGAGAAACAAACGAGGATTTATTTGCTTTCCTACCAACTTACAGCCATCAGTATTTTTGTTTGTGGTTTCTAGCCTCTGATCCCAGCTTTTGTTTCTGTTTTCCTAGTGACAGAGTCTGTGTTCTTTAGCACAGATACAAGGAAGTCACATACATCATTATTTGTTCAAATGCACAGATTTTCCCAGCATACCCCCTTTCTCCTCTCCTGGAAAATCCTATCTATCCAATAAAACCATCTTTCAAAGCTTGTGGTTGTTATTTTCCTACTTTAAACACACATATCAGAGAAAAATCACTGTAGATACACATTATTCTAAACAATTTATGAGAACGTCTGGCTGGCTATATTTCCCAGTAGAAAGGATTGAGCCATTTTTATAAATGATTTATTATTGTTTTCTTCTACAGGCACCGATAAACGAGACAGAAAAATCAAAGTTAATTAAATAGAAGTAATCATGTTTTTTTTTCTTAAAAGCACATATATGTATATATTTTTATACCATTGCATCTCATGTGCATGTTAAGTTTTAGTATTCTATATGCATATGTATGAATATGGATTGGTGACATCCTTTTTAAAAAAACTTTCTTTTCACTCATATTTGAAGATGTGACTATAAAAGGTACTAAATGGAAAACAGGAAAGCACGCCAACAACAAAGCTGGTGGGAGACATCTGGAAGAAATTAGACAAATTTCCAGGAGTACTTTTCCATTCCATCCCTGTGCCCCTGGCTAGCATGTTCTCTGTACACTGGATTCCAGCTTCAGAGAAGCTGCCAAACACGCAGGACCAGGGCACGGGCCTCCTGCCTCCTCCCCTGATCAGACACAGCCGGAGAGGCTGAGGCCAACCCCCTGCAATGACTGTCTGCGCCACTCATTGTAATGACTTTTTGCGGACACATGCACACGCACACCATTTGCTTGCTCTCTGTTAAAGAGACAGAGGGTAGGAATAGAGATTATTAAAATTTTCAAGAATCAATATAGGACTTAAGTACGGGGCTTCTTAAATTAGAGTAACAGTAAAGACTATAAACTCAAAGTTTGTCCTTAGATTATACAGCTCATTTCAGTGTCTCTGTCATTCCACTCCCCACCTCCAGCCACCTCATCAGGCCACCTAAACTGATTCCCATTAAAACCAGGAAGAGCTCACAAGCAATACCTTCAAAACTTGCTTCTCTGAGGCGGTTGAAGTTTAGAAATCATCTGTACCTGTGTTTTGCCTGCACAAAGATCAAGTTCCTAACTTTACCCTGCTCTGCTCTGCCCTACGTGGCAGACCATGGACACTTGCAAATTATATTTCATGGAGCCTTGTCAACTTGCTTCAGGTAGCACTGGTGGGAGACTGCAAAACAGGAAGAGGAAGAAGCAATGTGGTTGTTCCCTCTGTTTGGTTGGTGGTGGCCAATCAGAGTGTCCGTGTCTCCTTGGTGTCTGTGTCTCCTCGGTGACCCCAGCTGTCTCAGGGCAGCACCACCTTCCTGGCTTCCACCTCTTACAGGTGGCTCCAGATTCTAGGGTCCTGAAACCTACCTATTAACTACCTGGAGTACATTCTGTTTTTCTTACTTGATGCTGATTGACACAAAGAAAAGTATGCCAAGTGGTCAATGCAAAGTCGTCGGCTTGCACTAGAGGAACTGGGACTGCCTTCTTAATTTAATCATAGTACTCCTTGACAATGTCAAGGTTTGTCTCTGATTGTCCCATCCCATATTCTTCATTCCAGAAGGCTTCCTGGCTTCAGATCTCAGCTTTGATGAGCTATTTGGGAAAGTGTATGAGATTTGAAAGTAGGCCAGTTCCTAGCTGCATGCCCTGAACAAATTTCTTCAAGTCTCAGTGTTCTGCTCTCAAAATGTAAAAGATCACCTGTCCTGACAATAATAGATGTGGAATCACTTTGTTAATTGTACAATTCTATTTATTAAAGAGGCACATAAGGTGCTTTACAAATCAGCCCACATATGCACGTTAGAATGTTTCATGCATTTATCTGGGATGTTTTAATAAACACTACTTCATTTTATGGGGTCAGACTCCTCAGGTATGCTAAAGATGGGGTTATAATTAGGTTACCAGAATAGAAAAAATAAAAAACCATTCAAGGCACCTGAAGTATAATTTGGGAATGGTTCAGTGCCTGAATTAGATCTGAAGTAACTCAAAGTAGACAAGTGATCTATTGACTAAATAGATAAGATTGAAAAGATCATTTTTAGTCCAACATAAGATTCTGGGTTATTCTCAATGTAATTTGTAGTTGGCAAGTTTTTGTTCAACTAAATGGTCAAGAACCCTAAAATAAAGTAAACAAGTTCACATTTTTTTTCCTGAAGGACTATACTTCTTTAGAAAATATTATCTATAATTAAGCTGAATTCACTAAAAAAATGAATAGTGTGTTTGTAAAGTCATGCTGCACTTTTGACCAGTCACAGGAAAGCAACAAAAGACGATAGAAATGTGAAATCTGCACCGAATAAAAGGAAAACTCTCCCAGTTTCATACCTATTCAGTGCAGTTTGATGTGGGCTCACGCACAGATGTTTTAGGGCTCCTTAGGTAGCTATCCCGTATATCCTCTACAGACTCGTCACTGACTGATGGCCTACCAGAACAGGGTTTCTCCACCAAACTGCGGTTTCCCTCAACTGCTTATCCCACCGAGTAATGTTATTCCTATGTAGTGGCACTTCGTTATAAATGCGCCGATATTCACGTTGCACTTTGGTCACAGATTCAAATTTAGCGAGCCACAGAACATGCTGAACTTTCCTCTGTACCATCCACATCTCGACTGGCATGGTCGTGGGCTGCTCTGCTGTATTCACGGTGTTACGTCATCATCTGCACATGCACACATGCTGCCACATCATCCTACAGAAACTGGGACGGTTTTCCTTTTATTTGGTGCAGATTTCACATTTCTAACATCTTTTGTTGCTTTCCTGTGACCGGTCAAAAGTGCACCATGACTTTACGGACACACTGTATATATATAATCAAAAGAACCATAAAATGGAAGACAGAAAAGTAATTGCCTGGTACATAAGTCAGCTAATGTTGCAATAATGCTTTGGAAAAAAGCATTCCACCATTCAGTGGCTTACATCAACAATTATTTGTTAGTTTCTCAAATCTCAAATTCAAAGTTGCCTGGAGCCCTGTTAGGCTTGGCTCCAGCCTGCAGTTTGGGTTCAGATCTCTTCCATGGGTCTTCTCACTTTTCTTTGGCCAGTGTCTACTCCTGGGTGTTCTCTTGGCAAATAACAGGAGTGCAGAGGGCAAGTAGAAACATGAGATGCATATTGACATTTTGGCCCAGAGTTGTCAGACTGACATTTCAGCTTGACATGGTAAAGCTTAGCACGAATGGAGCTCTGCCCACTCCAAAGGATGGTACCATGATGTCTCCTAGCAGACAGCATGAATCTGTAATTCTAACAAGGGGAGGGCAGGAAAATTTACAGACAGACTCAAACTACCACATATTGTTCTAACTCAATCACCAACTGGACAAGAGGATTTCAGTGAATTGGGCCTTCTTTGTTTTATGTAAAATAAGGGAAAATTGGGTTTGGTCATGTCTAATGGCCTGTTCAATTTTTCATTAATTTATAATAAATAACAAATTTATTTGTATGATTAATACATCTTTATATTATATAATAATAAAAGTTTTACTAATGAAATGATCAAAATGCATAGGATTTCACTGAAAAAAATACATAACTATTTCAGAGAACAAGCATTTTAAAAGATTCTTTTTTAAAATCATAAGTATTATGCCTGGATGATATTAATTACACATGAATTATTTTCATATGAATACTAATAGACTCTTGAAAAAACATTTACTTAGAAACATTTGTTATCCAATTAAGTTGATTTATTTTGTATAGGCCATATTTTGATTAATTAGACATGCCACTATTTCAGATGGCCCTGCATGTCAATTTGCTCCCATTTTCAAGGGCTGATAATACAGAAATTCTTGTTAGCTCAGACTCCTCGGGAAATGGCCAGGGTTGGCATAATACCCAGAGCCTTGTATGAGATCAAGGCATCTGGTTTTCCAGTTTTGGCTCTGCCACCTCATCACCATGTGACTCTGGACAAATGGATGGTTTTGTGCCTTCCTTCCTCTGCAAAATGAGGAGGAGTCACAGCTGAACCACTTCACTCAGAGGATTAGAGAAATGATCAAAAGAGACTCCATGTGTAAAAGCACGTTGACAAACTAAGTCCTGAGCACATTGAACAGTTTCATTGTCAGGGAATGTTTTAATTGGTTTTATTATTTTGGTATGGTATGCCACTACATCTGGAGACAACTGCTGTCAAAAAGATGAATGATTATACTCGCAGATCCCAAGAGAGGGACATCATGTCATGCTATGGGGGTGACCATATGGGGAATCACTGGGGCTGGTCATGAGGCAGAAACAGAAGGGTGATCTATGGACAAGCTCTCTTTGTATGGTTTCCATGGGAAGGAAGAGGTAAATGTAGCATGCAAATTTCAGACTGGCTAGTTTAAACAATCTCAGCAGGTTCTAGGGCATACGGGCTGTCCCCATGTGTCTGGCACCTGGATCTAAGGTGTTTAGGGCAAATATATAGTGGCCTGGAGTGCGAGAGCCCTATAAGAGTTTTTAGGGTGTGGACTCTGGATTGGTGGGCTTGTATTTGAAAGTGCACTCCTCAGGAGTTCTACTGAGAAGTGGAGAGGATGAGAGAGGCAGAAGCCACAATGACTCAGGCATATTATCAAGCTACACAGAACAAGATGCATCCAGTATAAGCAGGCAGGGCAGATGCTAGAGCATCAAGTCTGCAGAAGCTTAGAAACATGATTAGTATTGGACAGTACTGCATCCTTCCTGCAGAAGTCTCCCAGAGCATTCAACTTGCTGTGTGGTTGGGATATGAGAATTATGTCACTTTCACCAGTATCTTCAGAGGATTTCTTCACCTATCTAATAACCAATTTATAAAAGACGTTCACCCACCACCATAGGATAACTGAGAAAGAGAAATTATCTGAACACAATTTCTAAAACAGAGCTAGAGTCTTCACTTTAGATGCCTAAGAAAAAGAACTTTCAAAGCTGGAGAGGGAAGAAAACTTTTTATATCCATGGATTCTCCACAAAGAAACTGCTCTGTGGAAGTGGCACAAAGAACCCACAGTTAAAGAGCAAAGCTGTGATATTCCAAAGCATGAGCTTGAGGAAAAACTGGGGCTGTATTCTAGCTTACGTTTAGCCATAACAGGGCAAATATTGCTTTGTGTAGTAAGTACTGATTGTGTTACTCATCGGTTAAGAAAACCTTCTATACTTGTCTTTATCCTCATGATACAGTCTAAACATCCTGAAATAATGTATAAGTCATTCTGTAATCTGCCCCAAGATTCAGCCCATTATTTGTCTTACATTTCAGACTTTAGCCATGAAGAATTCTAACATGACTCTGAGTTCACTGAAAGTGCCATGGTGTCCTGTGACACTTGCTCCCTGAGACTGGCAATGAACTTTCCCCCTTTCTGCTCTTCTGTTCACCCTCCCAACTGGACTTAGAGTCCTATTGATTCTTGGGACCTGCACTTAGATTTCCCTTCTATGACAAACTATTTTTGACTCTCCACTTTAAACCGGGGTTTGATGTGTGATCTAATGAGCTAGATACATAACACCTATGAACAGAGGTTTACTTGCCTGCTTACCAATCTCTTTTCCCCAAGAGTTTGCAAGTTCTATAAGAAAAAAAGTATTTTTAATCATTGTTGAGTCCCAAATATCAAAACCTTCCATCTGGCACTGTGGGAGTTTAAATAGTGTCACTCCAAGAAATCTGCTGGATCCTGGGGCTGGGCAAAATACCTCTGCTCTGTGTTCCTAAATTTTCTAGTTTTCTCTCATTAAATATATGTCAATACTACTGTTTATGCAGAGGTTTCCTGCCTTACACTTCAAGTTTTTAAGGACAGAAACAGTGAATATTTAGCTTTGTTTCTTTAATTTCAAACACAGTGCTACAATTCAGGTACTCAGAAATTGTAGCTGTTATGATTGTTCTTATAATTATTATGATATCTTTGAAGAGATGAATGAATAAATGAGTAAACAAATGCGAGGCAGGACATGATCAGATCTGACACAGCAGTGATATGAGGGACGGATATGGAAATATACACGATGCCTCCCTCATAGAGTTGTTTTTATTCCCCCAAGTATAAATCTAAAACAAAATTGTTTAGAAAAATCACATCAGCAAAAGTAAATAGGACATTACTATAAAACCACTAAGATGAAGTAAAAGTGGAAGAATATATTTCAATATTTCCAATTTAGAATGTACCTGTTGGTAAAGTTATGGAAGTGTAATAAATATAATTTTTTTGAAAGACATTAATGTTTGCTGTTTATCTACTGCCTGCATTGATCAGAAAACCAAGGCATTCGTGGCAAGGTAATGATTTGTAGAGCCATCATGAGGACAAGATGTTTGATGTCTAGAAGGGATTATGTACATCACTATATAACTGAAAGCTGGTTTTTATGAAAAAATAAAAAGTACATATCTGGGAAGGACTGCAAAGCAATACTGTTCAACTTGATCCAATAGCCTCATGCAATAGAAGTGATAAGATTTCAGGGAGAATGTTAAGTACTGCTTCTCCAAAGGGTTAACTGTGGCTAAATCAGAGAGTGACAGAATCCCGAACAATTGCCAAGGGCTATAGTCGTTGATGCTTGAACATCACTGTTGGGTACGAGTGTACCCAGCAACAGAACCTGCCATCAGCTTTTTCTTATCTCACTGCTAACTCCTGCCACCTCCCTGTCACTCCCTGAAGTGCCTATCTCTCTAGCAGCACTTCTCTCTCCTCCAATCACCACTTGGGACAGACTGACAACATGTGCCCGCTGTGTGGGGCTTTAGGAAAAGATGGGTGGTGACTGAGGACATGGCATAAGAAGAAAGAATAAAGAAAAAGCAAGCTACCAATTCCAAATGTCAAAAATTCATAGTATTTTTAAACACTGTTCTTTGGCCCCCTTTTAACTTTCAAGGCAGAACAAGAGAGAAGCCACAGTTCTGTTTTCCCGCCCCTTGGTACTTCGGGGCATTAATCTACTTTAAACTGAGTCTATCAGATGAGCTGGCTTCATACCCAAGAGGCATTATTATCACCCCGTTCAAAAGTGTTCAACATATGGACAACATCAAAACCCAAACTGACTTTATGTTCCTCATTTCTAGTAAGCGATTAAAAAATCTAATCAAGACACATGCCTGTGTCGGGGGCTAGGCAATGCACCATTAAATGTACCACTGAGTCGTGTGCAGACCTGCAAGGCTCTGCAAACTTATTTTAATTATTTTCCACAGACAAACTGTAAGACCCAGTATCTTCATTAGGATGCAGCTTCCATTAAACAACAACAACAACAAAATAACCCACAAAGTCATGATGGAAAACAGAAGCTGCATCTTCAGATCACATCCATATTGGCATTGCACACAACTGTAGCCTAATTGTATTGTTAATTAATTCTCGAAATGCACAGTAAGCCAAAGGAACAATCTGAGAAGAGTAGTTGTCATTTAATTAGTAAATTAGTTTTCTTTTTTAAAAATCTCAAATGTTTCTCTATTTAATTAGTATGTCCTGTAGGCCAGAATCTCACACCAGCTGGATATTTTCACGATAAATGCCTTTGCTTATTTCTTCCATTTGTCAAGCCAGTAACTTTCAGAAAGAGGTTAAGCTTGGATGGTTGGAAGGCAGGGGAATAAGATCAGAATAGAGAATCATCTACAGGGAGAAAGAAGAGGAGATTTCTCTTTCAGGATGCTACTCCGATATCTATAGTACTGACTAACACAGCCTGAGGAATTGGAGGGCTCATCTACACCAACACCATTCTTCTTAAAATCAAATTTTAGAGCTGAGGGAACTTAGGATCCTGACACACCGGAAGTCAAACATTTCATGAAACAGGATGGCCTGAATTACTATCCAGGACTCCTGACTCTAAATACAAGGTCAGATTTCATGTGTTCATGAAAACGTGTGCGAAGTTTAATTGTAAGGATGCATAGTAAAGCATGTGGGGTACATGGGAGGAGAATTTATGATTTTAACTCTTATTCTAAAGTCTTGAAATACTGAGCTTTAACTGGACAAAGTTTGGCTTTAATGCATTGCCAAGTAATAATTCATATCTCTAAATGAAGAATTAGTCAGCTTCTTTCACTGCAGTCTGGGAGCAGTTTTGTCATTTAGGAGCAAGGATCCATGAATGTTTCCATGAATGTTTCTTAATATAACACCAGGATATGTCAGCTCAGTCTTAACTCATTTGCACAGTGTCTCTATTTTCTTCTCAATTGAACACAGAAACTGTTGATTTGGGGACAAAAATAGAATCTGATGAAGTCTGAATTTCTTCCCAGAAAATATTCTGTCTTTGCCTCCAGATGTCAAGAGTGGCACATGTATACAGCTTGCATGGGGGAAGGGACAAACAGCTGCCTCACGCCCACCCAAGACGGCAACCATGGACTTGAGTAGATTACTGATGACCTACCTGTTGGACAATAAAGCAGGGGCTACAATCCAGGAGAGCCTGTTATGAAACTGCGCCAGTCGAATGGCTGCCTGAGCTATCTATCCCTTTCATGAAAATGGGCAAGGGGCACTGAAGGAGTTGAACATAATTAAATCAAATATTAACAACTAGAAACTACTCAAAGAGAAAGCTGCAATGAAATAGGGGCAAAGAATTCACATATGCATAAAGCATTCAATAATATGATTAAAAAGTATGTGCTATGTGTCTCATGAGAGGTGTATAATATAAAGTTCAAGAATGGAGGGCACTGGCAGGTTATGAAAATAGAAGGTCACATGGAGACAGACACGAGTCAGGCTTGAACAGCTGGTTCACTCTCACCACTCACAAAAATTAGAGTCTCCTTGTTCCTGTCTTTGGCCTCTGCTCATTGGAATTTTGACCAATTGCTTCCTGTGCAAGTTGTCATCTAAGTCTTTAGTTGAGGAGGCCTCCAAATGTTTATTTTAAATTCACTTGGGGACTACTGTTCATTCAACTGAAGTCGTGTACGACCTCTCCTAACTGCATATCCTGATGCCAGCCCTGTGGCTCTATCTGGTGGTCAGGTCAGAGTCAGTCTGACTTCCTACTGCCAAGTCTACTGTTATTAATGAGTGACAAACATACTGCTTTTGCTGCTTTCAAGTTCCTACTAAGTTATAACTAAACTCACAATGCATTGCCCAGTACAGTTGTTGTTTTTGTGTTTTTAACCTGAATATAAAACTTGCCACTGTTCTGAGGCAAGACAACTTAGCCAACTAATATCTAAGTAATCTTTTCATATTTAAAATACTGAAATCATCCATCATTTGTATGTAAATAGATCCTTTTATGTAATTGTGTAAAATCTGTACAGTTTTTTCCTGATAGCATGACCTGATGCCCTGGGTAAAAGGAGCTCTTCTCAATAAGTCTTTATTAATGTGGCGGTGAGTTTTGGGGGGAGGGGGAGCATTCTTTAGTCTTATAATTAAGTCTCAGTCTTTTAGTGAGTCTGTGATTGTGAATTTCACAAGTATCTCTCATGTTTATTTCCCTGCCCCACTTTAGGTGGGTCAGAATGATTAGAGTCAGCTGCATGTTTGTATTTTCCCCTCCCTTAACCATTTTCTCCCCAGGGCAGGCCTTATAAAAAGAAAGTGCTCTGGGCATTTCTTTTTCTTTTTCTATTCCTTTTTCTTGTTGTTATTTTTTTTTTTTAAGTGAGAGGCCAGGAGGCAGAGAGACAGAGAGTCAGACTCTGGCATGTGCCCAACTGGGATCCAAACAGGAAGCCCCCTACCGGGAGATGCTTTGCCCACCTGAGGCCAGCTGCTCCGTGAGCTATTTTAGCACCTAAGGTAAGGCTATGGAGCCATCCTCAGTGATCCAGGGCCAACATGCTCAAACCATTTGAGCCATGGCTGCAGGAGAGGGAGAGAGAGATTGAGAGAGAAAGAAGTGGAGGAGAAGCAGATGGTTGCTTCTTCTTTGTACCCTGATTAGAAATAACCAGAAATCAAACCCAGGACATCTGCATACTGGACCAAAGCTCTATCACTGAGCCAACTGGCCAGTGACAGTTCTGGGTATTTCAAAATGGTAAGATGGCTCCCTTCTCCTACCCCTGCTGGGAAGCATAAAGGAACTTTTTATGATGTTTACTGTGGGGACCTGTCTGTAATTCTCTAGGTCAATTTCACAATAACATGAGGTGTCTTCAGGACCTAGTTCCCCCAGTCCCAGAGGGGCCCACTGAAGCTCAGCGATTCATCACTGCACTGCAGGTTTCTCCACCCTGGCGCTGGCTCCCATGGTGGCTTCCTGTGTTCTCATTCCTCCAAGAAGAGCTGTTGGTTTTTCAGCCTGTTCTTCTTTTAACTTGTTGTGGGGACAGAATGGGCACTTCCAAGTTCCTTATATGTGGGCTTGAAACTGGAAGGTTGAATATTGTCTGAAAACAGGTTGTTCACATAATCATTTTTAACATGCACCTCACCCCACCCCCAGTGAGTTCCTTTACCATATTCATTTGTGTGATGAAGAAATAAAAGTTTTAACTGAGGTAAACTTCTGATTAAAATGTGAGAGATTTTAAAGAGACTCAGTCTGTGTAAAGCCAGTAGCCGCAGCCACCATCAAAGCCACCTGACCTGTGTAGGTTTGCATTTAATCTGGACAGATCATAAAGAAACTGCAGAGCCAAAAACTGGTGGTCCATTTTCCTTTATTCTAGACTCATTCTCAGCCAGTGAGTAAAAGCACACAGAGGGAAAACACTTCCCTTTCCTCCTAAAGCCCTGGAACTCATCCAAGTTTTCCTAGAATCAAAGGCTTCCACCTCATCAGTCTTATTCACCTCTGTTCCTCATTTCCTTCTCCTACACAACCTGGCTTCTCCTTCACCATTCCGCCATTTTGGCTGCCTCCTCCATGTGGCCTCCCTGCCCTGCTACAAAATGGGCTCTTCCTCTCTACAAGAACGTGGTTACTCTCTTTCAAAATGGCCTCCTAACTCCTCCTTTGAAAACTTTTGGCATGAAAGTCCTTCCCCCAACACATTACATAATCAAGCCCTTTCCCAAGCAAGAAGGGCAATTAGCTGTACACATGAGAGCAACACATGAGAGCAATGGCCATCTTTAACAGAGTGAGCAAAAAATAACTTCTCTGCCCGACAGTCTGAATCTGTGGGGTTAGTAAATGGAGAACCCTGTGCAGGCCTGCCTTGTGCTATCCAAGCATCTCAGCTTCTGTCTTTCTCTGGGGGGGGGGGGCGCTGTGGTCACTTTTTCTCTTGGATCACGGTAGCAGGCAAAGTACAAACTGGATTTTGATTTAAAACTCAAGTCAGGGGTTAATTCTCTACTCTTTGTATCACACATAAGCTCTTAACAATCTCCAAACTTCATTGTTTCCATCTATAATATGAAGCTAATAATACCTTTACTCTTTACATCGCAGGATTATCAGGGAAGAGAAATGAGCCAATGCAAAGTGATACACAGGTAGATAGGGAAGTCCAGCATTAACAAGTACTCCCACTTCCTTTTGGATTATTTTTTATGATCTGTGACACACTGGCCCTACATCTGATATTAACACCTAATTCACTGCATATGATCTATAATGCATGCTATTTCTTTAGTCTGAATTTCTGAGGGGCAAAACAAAACTTAACTTAAAGATTTTTTTTGCATTGATTAAGAGAGAGAGAGAGCCAGAAAGAAAAGGGAAGGGGAAGAGAGAGAGAGAGAGAGAAAGCATCAATTCATTGTTCTAAACTTAGTTATTCCATTTAGTTGTGACTCATTGATTGCTTCTTGCCTGGGGATCAAACCCATGACCTTCGTACACCAGATGACACCTTATCCACTGAACCATCCAGCCAGGGCAAAATATTAACTCTTCATTTTTGTAGGCATTTAACAGCTGACATAGTAATTGGCATATATTAGATAACAAATGTTTACCGAAGATTTTCCATAATAGGTGATATTTGAGTTGGGTATTGAAATCCAAGCTATTGGAAAACCATGGATAATAGAAATGCATACTATTCAGGGGAAGCTTAGCGATGCCACAAGAACAAATGATCCCTGTGTCTTGATAGCTTCCTCTCAACTATTGTAAAATAGGTTTTTCCCTTCCTCAAGCAAAGTTTGAAGCAGGTCCAGGTGACTTTCTAAAGTAACAGTTTTATATATTTTGACTCAATTTGCATGTCTGTTTAGGGATCCTATTACTCCATATAACTTACCTTGTAGCTTCCTTAGTTTTTTTCAATTCCTTGAGCATTCCAAGCTCATTATTACATCAAGGCTTTGTACTTTTTGTTTTGTATGGAATATTCTAACTTCAATCTACACATGCCTAATCCTTCATGTTCACAAGCACCTCTTCAGCAAAGCCATTCCTGATGACTCAAAGGATTACTCACACACACCAGCCTCACTACACTCCATCATTTGATCTAACTGACTTCATGGAATTTATTAATTTTTAATAACACCTTGTGCAATAATATGTTTGCACATCTTGTTCATTGTCTCTCTGCCCCTCTCCTCTACATTATAAGATATAAGCTCTGCAGAGCAGAACCATTATCTGCTTTGTTTGCCAATTATTCTCCAGCAACTAGACCAATACCTAGCACCTAATAAACAGTTCACATATATTTTATGTGAATTAATTATTTGCAATAGTAAGTAGATAGGCTAGAGAATTCTAAATCAACAGTATCCCAGGAAGCTTCATGGGAGTGCAAACTTTTTCTTCCAATGTCCAGATAGTAAATATTTTGGGCTTTGCAGGCCAGATGTTCTCTATCACAGCTATTTAACTCTGCACTAATTCTGCCACTGTAACTCATAAGGGTATGTCAACATATGGGTGTAACTGTGTTACAATAAATTTTATATATAAAAACAGGCACCCAGCTGAATTTGGCATAAGGGCACAGTAAACTTACTCTTCTTCAGAGCAGGGTGAGGGTCTGAGATACTAAGGCCCATGAGAGCATGTTATCAAAAGTCAGGCTCCTCGGATTCAAATCCTGGCTCTTCCACCAACCTCTCAAGCCTCAGAGTCCTCTTCTGTAAAATGAAGCTAACAACAGAACATACCAGAACTCAGACTTAGGTGACATTCTTTAACATAGAGCCAGGTGCATAGTAAAACACTTTAAAAATATTCACAATATATTTAAGAATAATTTCCTCTGAAGATGTTACTACAAGAGATGGACAGTGATGGCAATGGAAATAAGAATGGAGAGGAGCAGATGTGATTAAGAAACTTGAGACGTGAAACTGGTAAGCACTGGTGACTGATGAGTTAATGATAGGGGTATTCCTGCATCATTGGAACTCCCTCCTACACATCTCAGTCAATAGAAACCATATTAATTCTTTACAAAGCATCTCTAACTCATACTGTCTTTCAAATGCCTCAATAATGTTAATATTAAGCTAGACACTACATAAAACTTGGACTTCTTAAAAATTTCTTTTCTCTAATATAATTAGCCATTTGTCCATTTGCCTTTTGTCATGCTCCTTCTAGAGCATGGGTCATTTGTGTTGTTACCTGTTTATTTTTGTCATTGCAACCTCCATTACATTTGGAACATGTGTTTGTACATATTTCATAGATGACGAAATGATTAAATGAGGCAATCACTGAATGATCGTTTGAAGTACAGAAGTTCAACTTCCACTTGCTAGAGCCCCCCTCAATAAAATATCTACAGATCAAACATTATGGATCATAAACAATGTTTTGGTGACTTGACTTGTTGTTTTATCCCCAACATCTGCTTACAGGGATATAACATCATCTTGGCTGCTGACATGCCATTCCTTTGGAATACATCTCTCTGCAATCCCCATGCTGACCCCACACAGCCCCCATTGCCTGCCTTATGTGAGAGTTGGAACAATAAAAATAACACGAAGAGTTCCTCTTATGTACGATAATAATGGGAACAAAATGTCTTGGATGAAATACTACTGTTAAAATGAGGTATAACCAGATGTTGTATGATGCAAGACCTACCATACAGGGATGAGGAACTCTACTCTGAGTCAGACTTATCCCTGAGAAATGTTTATTTGGAAAAAAAAATCAAATAAAAGATTTAAAAAAATAACTATACTTTTAAGGACTCTGAAATTCTGGAAATCAGTGGGGTTTTCCCCCCCTCAATGGTCTAAAACATTTAGACAGTTGCTGCCAAAACATAGTAAATCAGTTGTTTTTGTTTTGCTTTTCAAGAAGAGCAGAATTTAAAGAGATTATATCAATAAAGGTTATTTTAGCATTTTAAATTATTACAAAAACTATATATACATGTTTTAGAGTATTTGAAAACTACAGAGCTATGAAGATGAAAATAAAATTTGCTCCAAATCTTAATAGCCAAAATTAACCATTATTAACATTTCATATACTTGTTTTTGTCCTTTTAGATGGGGGCTTTTATAAAGCATTCATATCCTTTCTCACTGTGGGATTTCCCAATCTTGAGACAGTTGGCTTTTAATCCCACTGTCAGGAAAGAAGCAGAATTAACTAACTACAGAGAGATCCCACCTCTGACCTTGACTTCATTAAGCTTGTTTGCTGACTACTCAGGCTGACCAATAACAGAAATCCCATTTATTCAGCTGATACAGCCCTTCAATGTCTATTTCCAGGCATACGTGAACCCTGATAACTATTTCCCAGAATCGTCTCCCCCTGGAAAGAATAATTTGGAAGTCATAGTCAAGCTTAATGTATTTCTATTTGGGGATCTAATGTCTGCAAAAATAATAATAATAATAATATCTTTATCATTTATTTAATACATAAATGGTTCTTATCTTGTCTGATCCCCCAAAGCTTGACTAAGTAAAGGCAATCCATTAATCACTTTGCCCATCAGTGAAGTGCAGCCATCTAGTCTGTGAGGAGAGATGCTTTATCATCCAGGCATGTGGCCTGACTCAGTAAAACTTGGAACTGGAGTCTAGTTATGGGCATTATTATTGGCATTTGTTGCAGGTACAGATAGATGATGGGATGGAAAGCCATTTTTCCACTTAGATGTAGCCAGCTTATTAAGGTAGGAATAGCTTTTGAAAGAGGACATACAGGTTTCCAGTGAAAGTGGCAGGTCCCAGCAGGAGAATGCTTTGGGGCTCTTCACTTAGTGCTGACATGTCTAAGGTTCTATTAAAAGGATTCTGTGTTCCCTTAATCTTAGCGTATCTAAAATAAAACTTATCTTTCCCAAACCCAAGTTCTCTTGCTTGTATTTTCCATCAACTACGTTTTTCTCCAGGCTTGAAGCTGTGAAGGCCAGGTGGTCCTTGACCTGCATTTTTCTGTCATCTCTGATTTTCACAGGTCAGCACATGACTCAACACCTCCAATTTCTCTGCATGCCCTGCTGTCTCCACCACTCTCACCCCACTCCATATATGTTGAGATTACTTCCAGCAGCCTTGTTAACTGGTCCTTCAGGTCACAATCATTCCCTTTTATAAATAAATATCCTCAAATGCCCTTGTGCTCCTTCCATACTTTCAGTTGAGCAATATGACAAATTTTCTAACAATTGTGACATTATTTCTCTTTGGCTCTCAAGGGCAAACACAATGTGGCACCAACTCTCCTGTCTTATCTCCAACTATTTTACAGAATCTTTCTTTTCCTACAGTTAGCTGTATCTTCTCTCTACTAACCCTTCACTAATGAGTCTTTGCATCTGCTCTTCCCACTAAAACTTCAAATCTTGCTTCCTGCAAATTCCTCTTTCCATGATTATTCAGAAGACCAATATTAATTCAGTGCCTCCTTTAGTTAGACCATGTTAGCCACATGAGAAATATTGTTTATACCTAGTCTCATGGCATTTTTATTTAGATAGCTAAAGGTACTGTAGATATATGTAAATAGTCCAGATCTCAACTCCCCATTCTTTGATGCATCTTTTCCCAGCCGCTGGGGATAATCACAGTTGATAGTGCTCAACTCCATTTCTTTCCATGACTGCCCTTGGATGAGGAGAATGACTTTGTCCAAGGTCATGGGGGTAGATCACACGTGGTAAATAGTTGATGGAGGAAAAATGCCCTTGCTATCTAAAGAGTAAAAGAATAGTTTGAGCCTGACCTGTGGTGGCGCAGTGGATAAAGCGTCGACCTGGAAATGCTGAGGTCGCCGGTTCGAAACCCTGGGCTTGCCTGGTCAAGGCACATATGAGAGTTGATGCTTCCAGCTCCTCCTCCCCCCTTCTCTCTCTCTGTCTCTCCTCCACCCCTCTAAAATGAATTAGAAAAAAAGGCACCTCTTACCTAAGAGTGTGCCTTAAAAATAAATAAAAAAAAATAAAAAAAAGAATAGTTTGAGTTTAAGAGGGCCAACTCACATTGACCATCACTCATTGTCCAGGCAAGATTTAAGGGCCTGAGCATCCACTACTTTTATGCCATGTCCATCCATGCTGCTCTTAGGCATAGGAATATCCCTAGGGATTGCTAGCATCCACAGATTGCCTCCGCAGGGTTCTGTGCTGCCATTCTCCTCTGAGATGGCCACCTCAAAGTAATACAATTTCCACGAGTTCTGGAACATCAAAGTAGCATTCCCTACCCAGTCATGGAGAACTTTTTTCTATCATACACAACCACAAGACAAAATGGAAGCTTACAGGAAGAGAAGTCATGGTGAAGTTACTTCATTATCATTTTGATCCTTAAAAAAATGGGGAACAAAGAGGAATAACTATAATGTAATAAATTAAAAGGTAGTTTAATGTAGTATTTCAGTCATTAAACATGCTATATATAACTTACCAATTTGGATGTACAGAGTTATAGAAAGTACTAATACTGACTGAAAATAAACTCCTCCAATCAGGCAGGAAAGACAATAAATAAAATTCAAACTTTTTAAAAAAATCAAATTACCAAGAAATTTCATGCATGCAGAACAAAATTTTGGAGTTTGGAAGGACCACCTTATAACATAGGGACCATATGTCCTGTGTTGCCAGGAACAGTCCAGGATAATTATTAATACAATCCGTTTTATTTTTGTATTTCCCCCATTTGAGAAACAAATTATGTGGTCACCTTATTATAGTTAAACATTGCCATGACATTTTAGCATCCAAGTTTATACCCGTTATTTCAAGGTAATTATCAATAGCATCTTCATTTTTAAAAATTGAGTTGAAATTCACAGAACATAAAATGAACCATTTTAAAATACATAAGTCAGTGATGTGTAGCACATTTCACTCATAATGTTGTATAATCATAGCCTCTATTTAGTTCCAAACATTTTCACCACCCCCAAAAAATATCCCCCACCCCAACCCCTGCCAAATAGTAAGCAGCTTTCTGTCTCTATGAATTTATTGGTTCTTCATATTTTGTCCAAATGAAAACATGCAAATGTGGCTTTCTGTGTCTACTTTCTTTCACCTAGCATCGTGTTTTAGAGTTGTATCCACATTATAGCATGTATTAGTACTTTATTCCTTTTTTTTTTTTTTAGTACTTTATTCCTTTTTATGGCTGAACATTTCCTTGCATGGATATATCTCATTTGTTTATGCATACATCCGTGGGTGGAAATTTGGGTTTTTCCAGCTTTTGGTTAGCATAGTTAGTGCTGCTACAAACATTCATGTACCGGTATTTGTTGATTTATTCATTTTCTTGCAAAAATCTATGTCACTTGCACCGATGAAAATGTTTACAAACTAGCATTTTTGTCATTAATATGAACAATTTATTTTATCATAATATGAAAGTAAAAGTTTAATATACAGATTCATCTGTGAGCTTATTGACCTTCTCAATAAAGGGACAAGAATTTGCATTTACAGGATCTTGGATTACTATGAGAAAAATATAACGCTTTAAACACGCTGTCCCGTGTGGACCGCTATGTCAGATTTGATATATACTCTGTTTTCCCTCTAGCCTCTCTTAAGCTTGTTAAGCTTGTGTGAAACTTTCCAAGTGTCCCCTGTACATAGAAGAGATAGACAATGTTCTGTTTGAATAAAGTTATCCTCTCTTTTCCACACCACAGAAAACAGCTCACTTCAAGAAAATAGAATCTACATGTTTCTGACTTATATCCTCTTGGTCCTTCAAGACATTTTCTGAGACCTCTTTGATGTTCAAGAGGTTTCAAAAGATTTCTTGTAAAGTATTAAGGCAATCAGTCAAACTCTGAGCAATATTGATTGGTGCTTAAAGAAGAAAAAAAAACCCAACAAAAACCAGAAAGATTTGGGGGCTCACTTTTTCCTGCTTCTAATAAGCCATTTGATAGCTATTTAATTTTCAGTCTCCCGTGCTCATGTTGACATGACACTATGGCTATCAAACATAGATTATAATTAATAGAATTGTATGAAAGCAGTTTAAAAACGTAAAACACTCCCTAGTCAGCAAGAGATGGAGTAGATGAAATATTTTCTCTTCTTCCTCCTTTTATTTCGCCCAGAGGGACTTAAAGGAAATGCTTTGTACACAGCAAGTGCTCAATAAACACATTTTGAACTGAATTGATTTTCTTTACCACCTTTGATCTCTCTTCATTGACAAGTGACTTAAATCTTACAAAATAAAACCAGAATACAGATATATAGGTTTATGATGAATAAAATCTGTAAGCAAAATGGATTCAAGATTTTGAAATCTACTCAGTCTTAGGCATTGGAAAATTTTTACTCTCACTCTATCTGTGGCAAGGGAGGGAGGGGCAGGAGCACAGAAACTTGCAAGTTAATTATTTCAAGGTTCTGATTTCTTTTCTGTTATTTATAAGCTTCTTGGCAAGGTATTTTCCTTCCTTTGCTTCCATCCCATCTTTTACCAAATGAGGATAATAATGCTTAAGCCACAGGGCTGTTGTGAGGTTTAAGAATCATACTATCTCTAAAATTACCTGGCAGACTCTGTAACGTAAGTTTCGTTTTAATAAATATTGCGTTCCTCCCACTTTCTTTTTCTGACCATCTATGTTGGGGTGGGAATTGAGGAGTATAAAATATTTTTTTTCTTGGTTCTATTTTTTTTTAATAATGGAAAAAAACAAAACAACCCAGGGTAATTTTAAATGTGAATGTTTACAGACTATGGGAAGATGTTTGAAGAGTGTTAAATTATACTCAGAGCCTCATCTAATGAATAAATGTCCCAAATTCTAGTTTTTGAGTCACTTTTTTTTTTTTTTTTTTTTTTTTTTTAATTTTTCTGAAGCTGGAAACGGGGAGAGACAGTCAGACAGACTCCCGCACGTGCCCGACCGGGATCCACCCGGCACGCCCACCAGAGGCGACGCTCTGCCCACCAGGGGGCAATGCTCTGCCCATCCTGGGCGTCGCCATATTGCGACCAGAGCCACTCTAGCGCCTGGGGCAGAGGCCACAGAGCCATCCCCAGCGCCCGGGCCATCTTTGCTCCAATGGAGCCTTGGCTGCGGGAGGGGAAGAGAGAGACAGAGAGGAAAGTGCGGCGGAGGGGTGGAGAAGCAAATGGGCGCTTCTCCTGTGTGCCCTGGCCGGGACTCGAACCCGGGTCCTCCGCACGCTAGGCCGACGCTCTACCGCTGAGCCAACCGGCCAGGGCTTGAGTCACTTTTGATTCCTTTTTTCACTTCCTTTAAAAAAATCAAGTGAGGTTTGAATAAATTAAATCTATTTTTTTTATACGTTTACTCTGGACGATCGGACAAACCAGGATTATTCCTGGCAGCACAAGACATGAAGCCCCCCTACTTATAAAAGGTGGTCATCTCATACTCCAAATTTGGTTCTTCATGCATGAAATTTCTGGGTAACTTGATTTTTTAAAAAAGCTTGAATTTTATTTATTGTCCTTCCTACCTGATTGTAGAAATCTATTTTCAGTTAATATTAGTACTTTCTATATATAACCTTAACCAGGGTAAGCAATTACACTCACACAGTTAACGGACCTATACATTAGTATAGATAAAGCAGTTCCTTATCATTCTTGACCTTGCTTAATGCAGAAGGAAGCAATAGAAACAACTCTGAACTTCTATTTCACTTACAAAGTAAAAATTATAAAGCAATAGCCACAGGATTATCATTTTTATAAGGTAAACACCATCAAAATTATAGTAGTACAAACTACTTGTTTGATGTTTTATACTCAGATAGTTGATTTTGTGTGTGCATCAAAAATAGACACCCCCCCCACACACACAATAGGTGGATGCTCATCATCTAAGCTCCCAGGAAATGATATATAATGAAGAAGGTAATTTCTGATGTCTAATGGGAATTACAACTATGATGCAAACCAGGATGCTGAGGTGGGCCATCACTGTCTCCTCTCCATGTGTGTTACAACGTAATAGGCCAAATTATTATTTGAAGGTTGTTTGGAGCACTGGAATCAGAACAGTTTGGATATTCCCAAGTGGATCTTCTCCTGCCATTGAGTTAAGAGTTCCCACATCTGTGATACAGGGCTTCTCTCCCTGGACAGTGCTTACATGGTCTTTGACTACATGGGTTCTTTTAACTCTTCCTCGGTTCCTTGTTTTCTTACATTAGATGTAATGTAGGAGCTTAAGCTATTAGATCTCCACTTAGTAAATCCCCTTTTGCTCCTACCTTCTCTAAATTGGAGTTGTGTATCTATCCAAACTCTTTGGTCACATGTTTATCATTTCTGGAATTAGTCTCCGAGATAGACAATACAATATAATGTGTGTAGACATTAGCTCTTCTGCTTTCCAAGAGCAATTTTAAGCTCCTTTCAGCATTGAAGAGAGGAACATTTTCCTTACCTCAGTTATTGTCCTTAAATACAACTAAAATTGACCAATTGAAGTATATACACATGGGAGACATAAGGTCTTCCGCATCCCAGTCCAATGCTCTATCCACTGCGCCACCACCCGGTCAGGCTGACATAAGGTCTTATAACTTGATATACTCTTCTACAAATGTTAAAATCATGAATTATGTAAATTTTAGATGGTAGCATTTTTAAGAGCAAACTGAGTATCTGAGAACAAACATGTAACAGAGAAATATAATAGTAATGTCTCTCTTATAAACTCTGCTTTTATAAATAACATTGTTTCTTCTCAATGTATAAAGTTGCTTTTGGAAATTAAGCCCTTTACATAGCTATAGGTCCCTTAGTTTCCAGGTTAAATTCTAAAGTCATAAATACAAACAAACTCCTCTCTCTTTAAAATTCTGCCACTTTGAACCTTTGAACACTTATTTAATTATGCAAATATTTTTTTAGTGACAGCTATGTAAATTTCACTATTAGCTAACCTTACAATAATTAATTCCTGTCACAAACAAGCTTTTAACTTATCAATTCCAATCAAATCTTTATTTCTCCTCACCTTGGTTTCTAAAATATAGAGCCATAACCATTGAATCTTTACTGTTTCTTTATTCTTTCTCTCCCCCTCACTCTCTCTTTTTCATGTTTCTCTTTTTGCTCCTCCCTGTCTCTCTTTTCTTTATTTTCTATTCTCTTGACACCTTATACTGTCTTTCTCTTTCTTCATTATCTCTCTCCTTTTCTCTAATAAGGTATTATTTAAGATGAAGCAGAAGACTGAAGGAATGACAGCTGTCTGGAGTTCAGGACTAAAAATGTTACAAATATGGAAAATGGCAGAAAGAGGTGAGTGGACAAGAGCATGAATTTATGGGAGTTACAGCCATCACTGTAGCTTCTCTTCTGCCCACATCTGCACCCACCCATTCGCAGCCATGGCTTTCCCACCTGCTGCTGTAGACAAGTCTTTCTGTGCCACTGAGGCTTAGCTCTTCACTTGACCACAAGATCCCCTCTTTTCTCCAAGTCCATTGCTCCAATTCCTCACTTCTTTTCTTCACTCTCATCATCATCTCGACAATGGATCTCTTCCATTATTCTTTTACTGGTCTCTTGTGCTTGAAGGTCCTCCAACTATTGTTTCAGATTTGTCTTGAATTCTCTTTTTTCCCACATCCTATGTCTAATCTGCCAGGAAATTATTAACTTGGTTTTAAAGATGTGTTCTCAAAATCCTACTGCTTATCACTTGTTTCACTCTTATCATCCTAATATCACCTATTCTGTTAACCTAACATCAGATCTCACCAGGATTATTGCAATAGCCTCCTATCAGATCTATGACTTCCTTTTGACTTATCATCAGCAGAGTGACAAATGTGATCCTTTCAAAAGTCAAATCAAGTCATACTATTGTTCTGAATAAAATCCATCTATGGCTTCCTAACACATGGGAACGTTATTACAGCAGCCTGTGGGTCTGCTCAATCTAACGATCCTGCTACTCTCTCCTGCTTCTTTCCATCTTGCTCACCAACCCTCTGCTTTTCTTGAACACTCCAGAGGTAAACCTCCACTGGGGGGCTTGTGCTTGTTTTTCTCTCACATGTCTTCCTGGATGCCTCCATCACTTCTGAATGGCCTTCACTCCAGAGTCACCGTGGCTGTGAGATCTGTCAGAAGTGCCCCATTTCAAATTGCGAACTCTCAAACAAACCTGTCACCTGAACTCATGGTTTTTCTCAATTGCACTTGTCTTATCAGCACAGCCATTTGACATGCTGTATATGTAACCTAATTTTTTCTTCTCTTTTCTCTCACAAGAATATAAGATCTGTGAAAACTGGAGTTTTTGTTTATTGATTTATTTTGTCATGTTTGATTTTATTTCCTCCTGCACTTATTGCCCTTAGGACAGTTCTTAGTACTTGCCAGGAATTCAATAAATACATCTTGAGTAAAAGTGATAATATGTTCCAAAATTATTTCAAAGTAGATCTCCAAAGGAAAGATTCATCATGGTTATATACTAAAGGAAAGTCGATAACTTTGCACAGAGAACACAAAATAGAGCATGCAGATGTTGTATTATACAGGTGTCACCAGCAATTTATATGATGCTATTATCAACCAATGTCACCCCAATAAATTTAATAAATAAGGAAGCTGACCTTAATTTTTATACTGACCTGATAATGTGAACAGAGCTGGCTAGATAACAGAGACAGGTATCATCAAATGAGTCTCTTTTGTCTCAAACCCCTTCTAATTCATATCCATTTCAAGTTATTTCAGACACCCAGTCTGTGGGGCCATTAGAGAGGGTCCTCTACTCTTTTCTTTCTTCTCACTTTTCCTAGGACCAGTAGAATGCTACAGTCATGGTAGATTTCCATATATATATGGGAATTAAGAGAGGATTTGGTGAATATTACATTATAATGCATTATACTTCTCCCCAGAGCCTTAAAAAGCTATATAGCGCATGATTGCCTCAACGGCATCTACTTTATGAAGTCTTCAGTAATTTATGGAACACAGTTCATTGAAAGAGACCCACCCTTGATGGCAAATGTATGTTGATAGCTAAAAGAATGAAAGGCTTATAATGATTTGGAACCCCATGTCTTTCTCTGTCACTGCTTACAACTCTCTTGACTCCATTAAGATCTGAGTTTGACTATCATGTCTGGTGTGGCATTTGTAAGAGGTATCCAGTGTTATTTACATTCATTCTCTTTAGTAGTTTTCTCTTTGTCTGCATAACCTTCCATTACACATGAAATAGAAATGGGAAAACTGAGGATCTTGTAAAACACATCATTTGTAGATAAAGCGAAAAAGAAAAAAAATCTAATTTCAAATGTAAGCTAGTGCCAAACGTAAAGGACTAATGGAAGCTTACAACTAAACAGAATGCAGAAAGAAAATAATTTACTTCCTAGTCTAAGAGAAAAATAATGTAAGGAAATTGTTTATCTTTGTGGAACATAATTCACAGGGTCACATTAATTCCCCCGTACTTGCCAATCCCATCCCTGAGTCTTCATTTGCCATAAGTGTATGAAAATGGCATTATCTGATTGTGTCTGTGTTTAGTACTATGAATAGAAACTGTGCATTTACATATAATAAAAGGGTGATAAAACTAATTTGTCAACCAAAAAATATATCTTTACTTTAGGATTTTATGTCTTTGTCTGCTTCTAAAAGATTATCAAAATAATGACTAAATTAGAGTCTAATACAAGATCCTTGTTTAGAAATAAAATAAAATTGTATCATAAATGTTATGTAATAATAAGTAGATTATTGTTAGGGTTTTGTTTTACTGGATATATGCTTGTATTTAGTATAATACTACAGATAAAGAATTCACAAGGAATGAGTCTAAAGGTAAATGATCTAATTGTGAAAAAAGAATTGATTTTATTATAATGCTAAAACAAAATTTCATGGTGATCAAAAATATGAAAATGGAAGCATGGTGAAGCTAATAAAAGGTAGCATTCATAGTTATATACATAATTTTCTTGGGTGGCATTAGAATGAAATGCAAAGCAAATGAAATAAAAAAAATCCATTCATGTGCCTCACAGAATCAAAAATTGCAATGACATTGCAATGAAAACAACATGATTTGCCCAGTCAAAGCCAATTATATTAAGGGAAAGAGGGGGAGAGAGAGCAGTGGACATCATAAACACTGTCAGTCCCAATCTTCATCTCTTTGGCAGTTAAGCCAAGTTAATCTACTATTTTATACAATTTCATAAAATGTTATGGGCTCGGGACTCAGGACGATGGGTCAAAACTATAAAAATATCTGTGCTAAGAGACTCCTAGGGGTTATTTGTTTTTTAAATATATTTTTATTTGTTAGATTTTATTACTATGTACAGCTTTAAATATAGATACACTATTAAATCTGACAATTATTAAGTTATTTTCTTCCATCTGGTCTCAAATACTCTACAAGTAAATACAATATACTACTCCCTCTAAATTTATTACCTAATAAATGTTCTAAAATCCATACCAAGAATGGATGATAATCATAATGTCAAGTGTATTGAACTAGAAATTATGAGACCTACGTTCCAGTTGCAGTTTGACAATCATAAGCTCTGTGACCTTGTTCAAGTAACTTGCATGTTTTTGAATGCCATGTGAATTATTTGAACCAGCTAATTCTTAATGATCAGTTGCAGCATCTCATTATTCTATATTTGTATAGTATTTACAATTGGCAAACATGTTTTATTTCCATGATGTAATTTGATTATAAAAACAACTTCATTTACTAGACAAAGAGGGTAAAGACTTGTTTCATGTGGAAGTTATATGATTAATAGGGCTGGTTGAGAAGGAGATAACATTATATAAATAAAACACTTATTGAATGTTGCAATGGCCAGTGGGGATAGGTGATAAACAAAAAAGGGATGGTATTCCATCATAGACTTTTCAATTTAACAACTAGGTTTATCTTTGTTCTAGATTCATCCTTTCCAGACATCAGGATGGTAAGTGGTGCCCATCAATTCTCCATCAAACCCAGTATCAATGAGTTAAATTAATAAAATAAAATTTAAAAGTTAAATTACAATAACAAAGTCTCTAAAATATTCTGCAAAAAGGAAACCCATTTAATTTTAATTAGCCCAGGCTTTCACAAACATATTTAATTGTGAACTATCTACACACATCCCTGTCCCATCCAACCTAGTAACTGCTAATGCCTGGTGAAGAAGTTTTCCACTGCACAGTTCAAACTAAGGCCCTTGTTAACTGAGGGTTGCTGATAAAAGGAACATGGTGGATATTAGATTGGGGTTAGAGCACTGCTAAGCAAGGGTTAATGGGCTATTTTATGCATATGCTGTTCTTTCCAAAAGAAATATTTTGCAAAGAATTTTTTTTTTTTTTTTTGTGGCAGAGACAGGGAGAGTCAGAGAGAGGGACAGACTGACAGAAGGGAGAGAGATGAGAAACATCAATTCTTCGTTGCGGTTCCTTAGTTGTCCATTGATTGATTTCTCATATGTGCCTTGACCGGGGGGCTACAGCAGACCGAGTGACCCCTTGCTCAAGCCAGCGACCTTGGGCTCATGCTGGTGAGCCTTGCTCAAACCAGATGAGCCCGTGCTCAAGCTGGCGACCTCGGGGTCTCGAACCTGGGTCCTCCACATCCAACACTCTATCCACTGAGCCACCGCCTGATCAGGCGCAAAGAATAATTTTCAAAACCATAGTTTCCTCTTTCCTTTCCCCCTACTCACCATGCTCTTCAAAGAGGAAAATAGCCTGACCTGCAGTGGCGCAGTGGATAAAGCGTCGACCTGGAAATGCTGAGGTCACCGGTTCGAAACCCTGGGCTTGCCTGGTCAAGGCACATATGGGAGTTGATGCTTCCAGCTCCTCCCCCCTTCTCTCTCTCTGTCTCTCCTCTCTCTCTCTCTCTCTCTCTCTCTCTCTCTCTCTCTCTCTGTCTTTCCCTCTCCTCTCTAAAATGAATAAATAAAAAAAGAGGAAAATAAACTTAATGGGATATTTCTGCCCAGGGAGTAAAAGGCATTATTAATTTTTTATACAGTTCTCAGTCCTCAGAGTTTGACAGAGAAATAGTAGATCTAATGAGACACATCCTTCTGCCCATATGCTATCCTTAAACAAAATGCTATTTCTCTTCTTAATTTTTCCTTATTTTTATAAAACAGAAGACATGGTATTTTAAAAACAAATTCTTGATTCTTTGACTTGTCCACCATTGTTTCAAATAAAAACATCTTTCCGTTCAAATAAGAAACATTAAACCCAAACCATTGCAAAACAACAACAACAAATAGAGAGCAGGTTGAAATTATGTGACCTTGTGTACATAAATATCACAATAAAACACAATAAAAATACAGCCCTTAACATCCTCTCACACTTAAATGATCACTGTTTACTAAAGGCTGTAGCAATTTAGTAACTAGAAGCAAAATACAATGTATATGAAATGTTTCCATTCGTTAAGAATATTTCCATTCCATCCCTCCTGTTCATCTAGAGTTCCTCCTTTACCATTGATAAAAAATAAAAATAACAAAGAAATTCAATGAAATAGAATATTTGGCATTATTTTCTAGACTTCACATTACTTTTAGGTATCTCTTTTTTTGTTTAGGGTATGAGTATGTGTTTTGTTAACATTGTTAGACAAGTTAATATGAAGGTAATCAGATGTTAAAACAGAATAGAAAGTGAAAAGTCAGAAATATTAGCTGAAATTTTAGATCTATCACTAATTAAGCATTAGTAGGTAACAAGAAAGTACTGGACTTTAGTCTGTGATTTGCTAGTAGTTAGGTAATCAAATTAGAAAATTACCTATTTATTTTAACACTCAAAAACCACAATTACTTGTAGAATAGAATTAATAGTACCACTAAAGTAAAATTTTTCAAAAATTAAAAACATGACTTATGCAAATATAAAGTTATTAGAGGCTAATAATTTATTGAACTCAATTTAGTGAATAAATTAGTAAATGTTAAAGGTGAATTTGAAGAATAGCCACATACATAGACAATCAGTAATGATAAAATAAATTTGCTAATATAAGCAAACTGATTAATATTCTATAGGGCAATAAAATATAATATTTGAAATTATCTTTTCTAAGAATAGAAATCATTTTATCTCTACTGAATAAGATTAATTTGCATTATTGAGGATAATAATTATTTATCTGCCTAGCAATTACCTATAACTTCACTTTTATCCTTACAGAGTTGACTCCATTTACTTTTTCCAACACTTTTATAGTATTATTTTTTGTTCTAATCTGATAAATTGTAACCCATGATCACTAAGCTTTCTTAAAATGGTAACATATTATATGATCTTTAAAAAGGCTGAAACAAAGTAAATGTCATAATGGAAGTTTAGAGCTGACTAGGTAAAATATGATTCCAGGAATGTTACTTATAAAATATTAAAGATATTTGCAATTAAACTAAAAATAACCTAATAGAAGGTTAACACAATAAAATACGACTTAGAACTGATTAAAAATGGCAAAATTCGGATAAATGCCAGCTTACACATCCATGACTTTAAGAAAATAAGGATGAGAGTTGAAATATTGGGATAGCACCTGGTAGTACATCTATACATGAGAACAACACAGGTATGCAGAGACAAGAAAACACCAATTTGGGATATGACTTTATCAAAATCACTGACTGATGCTCTAAAAGTGAAAAAATGAGCATTGCCAATAGGAGGTATTTATTGACTTAAGAAATAAGAACTGGAGACTTAGTATGTGCAAACTTATTCAGTTTTTTTATCTTATTTTTATTAATTTTAAAGCAGTAACATTGATAAATCAGGGTACATATGTTCCGAGAAAACATCTCCAGATTATTTTGACATTTGATTATGTTGCATACTCCTCACCCGAAGTCAAATTGTCTTCCGTCACCTTCTATCTGGTTTTCTTTGTGCCCCCTCTTCCCCCACACCCTCTCTTTCCTTCCTCGCCCCCTCCCCACACCCCACCCCACTCCCTGTTACCATCACATTTTTGTCCATGGCTCTGAGTCTCATTTTTATGTCCCATCTATGTATGGGTTCATATAGTTCTTAGTTTTTTTCTGATTTACTTATTTCACTCCATATAATGTTATCAAGGTCCATCCATATTGTTGTAAATGATCTGATGTCATCATTTCTTATGGCTGAGTAGTATTCCATAGTATATATGTACCAAAGCTTTTTAATCCACTCGTCCTCTGACGGACACTTGGGCTGTTTCCAGATCTTCGCTATTGTGAACAATGCTGCCATAAATATGGGGGTGCATTTCTCCTTCTGGAACAGTTCCATGGTGTTCTTGGGGTATATTCCTAAAAGTGGGTTAGCTGGGTCAGAAGGCAGTTCGATTTTCAATTTTTTAAGGAATCTCCATACTGTTTTCCACAGTGGCTGCACCAGTCTGCATTCCCACCAGCAGTGCAGGAGGGTTCCCTTTTCTCCACATCCTCGCCAGCACTTATTCTGTGTTGTTTTGTTGATGAGCGTCATTCTGACTGGTGTGAGGTGATATCTCATTGTGGTTTTAATTTGCATTTCTCTAATGATTAGTGATGTTGAGCATTTTTTCATATGCCTATTGGCCATCTGTATGTCCTCTTTGGAGAAAAGTGTCTATTCATTTCTTTTGCCCATTTTTTTATTGGATTGTTTATCTTTCTGGTGTTGAGTTTTACAAGTTCTTTATAAATTTTGGTTATTAACCCCTCATCAGACGTACTGTCAAATATGTTCTCCCATTGTGTAGTTTGTCTTTTTATTCTGTTCTTATTGTCTTTAGCTGCACAAAAGCTTTTTAGTTTGATATAGTCCCATTTGTTTATCCTGTCTTTTATTTCACTTGGAGATAAATCAGCAAATATATCGCTGTGAGAGATGTCGGAGAGCTTACTGCCTATGTTTTCTTCTAAGATGCTCATGGTTTCACGGCTTACATTTAAGTCTTTATCCATTTTGAGTTTATTTTTGTGAATGGTGTAAGTTGGTGGTCTAGTTTCATTTTTTTGCAGGTAGCTGTCCAATTTTCCCAATACCATTAATTAAAGAGGCTGTCTTTACTGCATAGTATGCCCCTACCTCCTTTGTCAAATATCAGTTGTCCATAGAGCTGTGGGTTTATTTCTGGGTTCTCCGTTCTGTTCCATTGACCTATATGCCTGTTCTTATGCCAGTACCAGGCTGTTTTGAGTACAACGGCCTTGTAGTATAACTTGATATCAGGAAGTGTGATACCTCCCCCTTTATACTTCTTTTTTAAGATTGCTGAGGCTATTTGTGTTCTCTTTAGGTTCCATATAAATTTTTGAAATATGTGTTCTATATCTTTAAAGTATGTCTTTGGTATTTTAATTGGTATTGCATTGAATTTATAAATTGCTTTGGGTAATATAGACATTTTAATGATGTTTATTCTTCCTAACCATGAGCATGGTATATGCTTCCACTTGTTTGTATCTTCCTTGATTTCTTTTATCAATGTTTTATAATTATCCAAGTACAAGTCTTTAGTCTCCTTGATTAAATGTACTCCTAGATATTTTTTTTGGGGGGGGTTGTAATAGTGAAGGGGATTGTTTCCTTAATTTCTCTTTCTGAGTGTTTCTTGCTTGTGTATAAAAATGCCTCTGATTTCTGAGTATTAATTTTATATCCTCCACTTTGCTGAATTCATTTATCAGGTCCAGTAGTTTTTTGACTTAGACTTTAGGGTTTTCTATATACAATATCATATCATCTGCAAATAATGATAGCTTTACTTCTTCTTTTCCAACTTGAACGCCTTTTATTTCTTCTTCTTGTCTGATTGCTGTGGCTAGGACTTCCAGGACTACGTTGAATAACAGTGGTGAAAGGGGACAACCCTGCCTTGTTTCTGACCTTAAGGGGATTGCTTTTAATTTTTGCCCATTGAATATGATATTGGCTGTGGGTTTGTCATAGATGACATTTATCATGTTGAGGTATGTTCCCTGTATTCCCACTTTTCTGAGAGTTTTGATCATGAATGGGTGCTGGATTTTATCAAATACTTTTTCTGCATCTATTGAAACTATCATGTGGTTTTTCTCCTTCCTTTTGTTTATCTGATGAATCACATTGATTGATTTGTGAATATTGTACCAGCTTTGCCTCCCCAGAATAAATCCCATTTGATCATGGTGTATGATTTTTTCCATAAATTGTTGGATCCGGTTTGCTATTATTTTGTTAAGGATTTTAGATTCTATATTCATCAGGGATATTGGCCTATAATTTCCTTTTTGTGTGTTGTCTTTGCCTGGTTTTGGAATCAGAATTATGCTCGCCTCATAAAAGGAACTTGGAAGTCTTTCTTCCTCTTTAATTTTTTGAAATTGCTTGAGAAGGATAGGAGTTAGTTCTTCTTTGAATATTTGGTAGAATTCACTTGTGAAGCCATCTGGTCCAGGACTTTTCTTTGTTGGGAGTTTTTTGATAACTGTTTTGATCTAATTTGGTGTAATCAGTCTGTTTAGGTTTTCTGATTCTTCCAGATTGATTTTTGAAAGATTGTATGTTTCAAGCAATTTGTCCATTTCATCTAGGTTGTCTAGTTTTTTGGCATACAGTTCTTCATAGTATTTTCTTACAATATTTTGTATTTCTGTTGTGTCAGTTATTTCTCCACTTTCATTTCTAGTGTTATATATTAAATCCTCTATGTTTTTTTCTTGGTGAGTCTAGTTAAAAGTTCATCAATCTTGTTTATCTTTCAAAGAACCAGCTCCTAGTTTTATTGATCCTCTGCATTGTTTCTTTAGTCTCTATGTCATTTATTTCTGCTCTGATCTTTATTATTTCCTTCCTTCTATACATTTGTGCTTTACTTGCTGTTCTTTTCTAAGTTCTTTTAGATGCAGGGTTAAGTTGTTTATTTGAGCTTTTTCTAGCTTCTTAAAGTGTGCCTATAGTGCTATGAACTTCCCTTTCAGTACTGCTTTTGCTGTGTCCCATAAATTTTGAGTTGTTGTATGCTCATTATCATTCGTTTCTAGAAATTTTTTTATTTCTTCTTTGATCTCATTCTTAATCCATATATTATTTAACAACCTGCTATTTAGTTTCCATGTGTTTCAGAATTTTTGAGATTTTCTCTTTGTGGTTGATTTCTAGTTTCAGGCCATTGTGATCAGAGAAAGTGCTCGATATGATTTCAATCTTCTTAAATTTGTTGAGACCACTTTTGTGCCCTAACATGTGGTCTATCCTAGAGAATGTACCATGAGCACTTGAAAAGAATGTATATTCTGCTGCTTTAGGGTGAAAATTTCTGAAGATATATATTAAATCCAGTTGATCTAGTGTGTCCTTTAAGTCTGCTGTTTCTTTGTTAATTTTTTTTCTTAAGGACCTATCTAGTGATGTTAATGGGGTATTAAAATCCCCTACTATTATAGTATTGCTGTTGATTTCGTCCTTTATATCCATCAAAGTCTGCTTTGTCTATTTAGGTGCTCCTATATTAGGTGTGTAAATATTTATAATAGTTATATCTTCCTGTTGGATTGCTCCCTTTATCATTATGTAGTGGCCTTCTTTATTTCTTACTATATTCTTTGTTTTGAAGTCCATTTTGTCTGATATAAGTACTGCTACCCCAGCTTTTTTTTCATTTTCATTTGCATGAAATTTTTTTTTTCCATCCTTTTACTTTCAGCCTATGTGCATCTTTTGTTTTAAGGTGTGTCTCTTGTAGACAGCATATGTTCGGGTCCTGTTTTTTTACCCATGCAACTATCCTATGTCTTTTGATTGGATCACTTAATCCATTTACATTTAAGGTTATTATTGATATGTAGTTGTTTATTCCATTTTATTCTTTAAAGCTGTATTCCTCTTTTGCTATATTCTTTTCCCAAATTGATCTGTTTACAACAGGACCCTTAACATTTCCTGCAGCATTGGTTTGGTTGTTATGAATTCCTTGAGGTTTTTTTTTTGGGGGGGGTTGTCTGGGAAGCTTTTTATTTCTCCTTTAATTTTAAACGATAGCCTTGCTGGATAAAGTAGTCTTGGTTGTAGGTTCTTGTTGTGCATTACTTTGAATATTTCTTGCCATTCCCTTCTGGCCTCAAGTGTTTCTGTTGAGAAGTCGGAAGTCATTTTTATGGGGGCTCCTTTGTAGGTGATAGTCTTTTTTTCTCTAGCAGCTTTTAGTATTTTTTTCTTTATCATTTAGCTTTGGTATTTTATTTTTTTTATTTTTTTATTTTTTTCATTTTTCTGAAGCTGGAAACAGGGAGAGACAGTCAGACAGATTCCCGCATGCGCCCGACCGGGATCCACCCGGCACGCCCACCATGGGGCGACGCTCTGCCCACCAGGGGGCGTTGCTCTGCCCATCCTGGGCGTTGCAATGTTGTGACCAGAGCCACTCTAGCACCTGAGGCAGAGGCCACAGAGCCATCCCCAGCGCCCGGGCCATCTTTGCTCCAATGGAGCCTTGGCTGCGGGAGGGGAAGAGAGAGACAGAGAGGAAAGCGCGGCGGAGGGGTGGAGAAGCAAATGGGCACTTCTCCTGTGTGCCCTGGCCGGGAATCGAACCCGGGTCCTCTGCACGCTAGGCTGACGCTCTACCACTGAGCCAACCAGCCAGGGCTAGCTTTGGTATTTTAATTATGATGTGTCCTGGTGCAGATTTCTTTGGTTTTCTCTTTAATGGAGTTCTCTGTGCTTCTTGAACTTGTGAGAGTTCTCCTGCATTAATTTAGGGAAGTTTTTAGCTATGATATGATTGAACAAAGTCTCTATCCCTTGTTCTTTCTCTTCTTCTTCAGGAACCCTTATGATGCGGATGTTATTTCTCTTTATGTTGTCACAGAGCTCTCTAAGAGTTTCCTCAGATTTTTTAGTCTCTTTTTTCTTTTCTGCTTTCATGCCTTCATTCCAGTTGTCCTCCAACTTGCTGATTTGATCCTCATCTCTATCCATCCTGTTTTTAATTCTTTCCATTGTGCTCTTCATTTCTGATATTGTATTTGTCATCTCCAACTGATTCTTTTATAATATTTTAATATCCTTTTTTATACTTGCTATTTCTTTATTGAGGTGTTCGTAATGACCATCCATTGTTGTTCTAAGACCCTTAAGCATCCTTACAATTATTATTTTGAACTGTGCATCTAGAAGTTTGGTTATTTCCATATCACTCAGTTCATTTCCTGGAGGTTTCTCTTGTGGTTTCGTTTGTATTGCACTTCTCTGTCTTCTCATATCTGTGTGTTTAGGTGTTTTGTTTTTAGAGCTGGTTGAGTCTAGGCTTAGTGTTGTCTGCCTCCAGTTTTCAATTGCATTATTTCTAGGTCTTCTTGGGTAGGTATCAGCTATTATTTGTAATCCACTTTTGGATTTGTGCTGCTTTGAGGTCTTGATTTGTTTGTTTTCTTAACAGGTGATTGTCTTGTTTGTTGATCTCAGCAGAGGGCTTATTTGAAACTGTATCCAGGAATATGGTGGGTGTAACCTGAGACTCTGAAGTCCTCTCCTGCCAGTTAATCTCTCTGGGGGCGAGTTGCTTTCTCAGCTTCAGTTTGAGGTAGTGTATCTCAGATCTGAGTTACTGCCCCTCCTCCCCACTTCTTGTTTTCAGCTGTGTCTTGTTGCACTGATTGGAGCTGGAGAGATGTCTGGAGATCTCTGACCTGGAAGCACTTTGACTTTTGTTTTGTGGAGGGATCAGTCCTCTCCCAGCTATGGCCTCCTCCAGTACTGGATGAGTCAGCTTTTCAGGTCGTCCCCTGCATTCCTCTGCCCCTCACCATCTGTCTCTCTCTCTCCCCTTTTTTTTTGGAAGACAAGCCAGCCCTTTCAACACACCTCATTCCCTGGTTGCCAAGCAAGTGGCTGTGAGCAGTATTTACTGCTCTTTTCCTGGAGTGAGATTCCTTCTGGGCTGTCAGCCTCATCCTCCCTCTGTTCCTGTAAGCAGGGGAGGATTCAGGCGCTCCCTACCAGGTTTGTTGTGGCTTCTTATTTGCTCCTTGGTTTTTGAGAGCTGTTCTTGTAGTCAAGATATGGTTTTTCATGCTGATTTTTCATAAATTAGTTTGTAATCCAGTTCGGCGGTATGAGCTGGGAGTCTGTGCATCTTCCTACTCCACTGCCATCTTCAGGTCCAACTTATTTAGTTTTAATCTTCCTTCATCCAAGTGTAAATCCATGGAAAAAGAGGGATTTTTTTGGGGTTGGTATTTTGCTTTGTGTTTGTATGACTCTTATGTTTTGCAAAGTGGCATTTTGACATTTTACATTTGTTCCTTGATCAAAGATCATGGTACATGAAGAGTGAAATATGACTGATAGTCTTAAGCAAGAGGAATTTATTTATATGTTTCACATAAAAAGAGGTCAATGTGAGAATATCCACCATGATGCATCCCAATGATGTAACAAAGAATTTAATGTCTATCATTCTAGTCTATTATATGCCATGTATAGACTGCAGCTATTTCCCTAAACCATGTCAATATTATTGCTATGTGTGATATAAAAATACACAGAATATAATGTTTAAAATATTCAAGAGGAGGAAGAGAGAGGAAAGAGAAATAAAAGTTTCCTGAATCAAAAAAAAAAGGTCAACAGAAGTCTCCAGCATACTCTCATTGTCACCATTATAGTCAGTACTATATAACTCATTGCTGCAAGGAAACTTGTGTTTCTCAAATCAACCCCATTTCCAGCTGCAAGCAAAGCAGTTATTTGTTTTTTTGTTTGTTTGTTTGTTTGTTTTTTTTACAGAGACAGAGATAGTCAGAGAGAGAGACAGATATAAACAGACAGAGAGGAAGGTAGAGATATGAGAAACATGAATTTTTTGTTGCGGCACCTTAGATGTTCATTGATTGCTTTCTCATATGTGGCTTTACTGAGGGGCTACAGCAGACAAAGTAACCCCTTGCTCAAGCCAGAGACCTTTGGCTCAAGTTGATGAGCCTTGTTCAAACAAGATGAGCCTGCACTCAAGTTGGTGACCTCGGGGTTTCCAACCTGGGTCCTCTGCATCCCAGTCCAATGCTCTATCCACTGTGTCACTGCCTGATCAGGCACAGTTTTTTTATTAGCAATAAAGAATCAACCACTCTTTCAAAAAAATTACTGGGGACAATATTTAACTCTCCAGCCACATAAGTCAAATTTAAGATGAGAGAACATCACCTTCATATGTAAAGATAACAGTATGCTACATTTCTGGGGAAGATTTAGAGACATTGACTATATTCCATTTATCACAAAATTGATAATCATGTCTGTCTTTTTTACCCCTTTACCCAGTGATTGTTTATTTATTTGTGCTTGTTGTCATATTTAAGGAAAAAGGAGAAAGAAAATTTTTTTATTTGTTATATCCCAACAATTCTATAGCAATTTATATACTCAATTTTATTGTGTCTTTTAACAAATTTTTGACAAAATGAAGAAGATGCAAGATGACACTCAAAAGATAGTATCATTTGTCGTTTAAAGTCTGTCTGATTTCATGACTTATGATCTTTACACCATCCTCACATTTCAAATATGATGTTTATAGAATTCAAAAAATTAAAGCAATAAAACTTATGCTGATTCACTTACTCTTAAGACTAATGATTAATATTGTATCAATCTGTCATCCTAAGATCTTCAGTGAGGACCATTCTACTAAATGTGGAGAACTGAAGTGTCAAAATAAGTAAAATCAGATAAAGTACATATTAAGTTTCAATCAGTATATGAACTTCAACGGTCCATATAAGCTCAGATATTGCAATAGTTCAAAATTTTGAAATATCATACATGCCTGTTCTATAATTAAGACTCTGGGGACACAATAGTAATTAGAGCGGTGATGTCATTGATTTGTGTTTGAGCAAGTACATTCATATATCAAACCAATAGTTCTAACAGTCTGTGCCTCTGTCTTTGTACTGTAATGAGAAGGAAATGGTCTCTGCTCTCAGCACTCTTAGAAACCTAGACCCAGGGGAAAACAAAGCGTGGTGCTGTCAAGAACTCTGAAGAGTCCGAAATTTTCCTAGCCTGAAAGCCAGCAAGCTTAGTCTGCCACAGTGTCACGGATGCTTGCAGAAAACTAAAAACTCCTTGGTCAGAGATGAAGGACAATATATTACTCATAGCAATGGCATAGCAGAATACAGAATATCAGGGCAAGAAAGAGAGAGAGGAAGAGAGGAGGAAAAAGAGAGAGAGAAGCATTCATTTGGTGTTGCACTTATTCATGCATTCTTTGGTTGCTTCTCATATGTGCCCTGACCAGGGATTGAACCCACAAACTTAGAATTTTGGGACGATGCTCTAACCGACTGAGCTAAATGGCCAGGGACTCAGCATTTATGAGCTCATTTATTTCAAGCCCTAATTCTCACAGGTGACACACAGAAGACCAGATGACACCTACACACACAGGGGGTTGCATTACCAAAAATGTGCACTGAGTTCAGAGAACCATAATGTTTTTTAATGAGTGAAAAGTATTACTACTGCCTATACTCCAAAGGGAAATATTATCCTTATAAAAAACTCTCAGCAAACTGGGGGAGAAGGAGAACATTTTTACTTGATAAATGAAAACCTAAGGAAGCCTACTTTCAATGTTATTTAATAGTTAAAAATGGAATGCTTTTCCCTAAAATACAGGCTTTTGGAAAGTGTACTAGAGCTTCTAAGGAGGTAAAACTCCAGGATAAAGAAAAGCCATTCTGATAGTAAATAGAAAAGTAAAACTCTCTTGATTGACTAGGTAGAAAGTGTGATGAAACCCATAAGAAAGCTTCTAGAAAAGTGTTTTTATACAGGTTTGTAGAATGCTAAATACCAAAGTATATAATACTAAATACTATCAGAAATAACTGAAAATTAAAACATTGAAAGAAATTATGTACAGCAGAAAAAGAAGTAAAATAAATATTCAGAGTTGAATCTTATGGCCGATGTATAAGACCTACACACTGTGAACTATAAAAGATTGCTGAGAGAACTTAAAAACACTTAAATAGGTCAGTGAGATGGTGGCAGAGGAGGTCCCCTGCTGGACTCCTCCTTAGAAATGATAATTTTGTTGTTATCCTTAAAAAGACATGCCTGAGTCCCTGGCCATTTAGCTCAGTCGGTTAGAGCATCGTCCCAAAATGCCAAGTTTGTGGGTTCAATCTCTGGTCAGGGTACATATGAGAAGCAACCAAAGAATGCATGAATAAGTGGAATACCCAACAAATGCTTCTCTCTCTCTCTCTCTCTGTCTCTCTCTTTCTCTGTACCTTTGAGCTTTGAGATAAAGATAGAAGACCAAGACAGGGAGGGCTGTTTTGAGAAGGTAGGCATGTGCCCAGGTGGCTGACCATGGTCCCAGCTACAGATTCAGAAAGAGACTCTGAAATGGCCTGTAACTCAGCCCGAGGGCCTCCCTTTCATGGGTCAGGAATACTCCCGCCTGCCCAAGGACCTGCTGGGAGACACATCCAACCATGCCCTAAGACAGGCTCTCTGAACTAGGTCCAAATGGTGATCCTTAAATAGCTCTGTAACTCAGCTCCAGACCTTCTCATCTCCAGGATGGAAACAGCCCTGCTCACCCAGGACCTGGAGGGAGACACATCCTACTATGCCCCTGGACTCAGATCTGCTGACATTAGTTTAACTGTGCATCCTCATGCAGGCCTGAGATCAAGTTCTAAGGCCCACTTAGCTGTGGTCCAAGACCAGTTCTGCCTGCTGAGGTACCCACCCAGTCACCTGCCAGGAACCTTTTCAGAGACCAAGAGGGACCCCCATCCATTTATGCACCTAGTTACTGGATCGCCACCTGCAGACCTCAAAGTAGACCTTTGAACTGGCACCAATCCTACAGATCAATTCCAAAGAGGCAGTCCCAACCACCCAGGCACCCAACTGAATCCATGCCTGCTCAAGCTCCTAGTAATAGGCTTGCCAACAGCAGACCCCACCGTGGACCCAGCAGCTGCCATAATGATTTGGCTCTGATGCTGCTTAATTATGACCCTGGAGACAAGAGCATTAACCCAGTAACTCAACCAGGAAAAGTATGTCCCTGCAGAAACCAGTCTATAAATGGAAAACTACTTGGCAATAGAAACACATGAACTATTGATATCAAAACAGTCACACAGTGAAAAAGCCAAACATGAAAGAATACAAACTATATGATTCCATTCATATAAATCCTAGAAAATGCATACTAAGCTCTAATGATTGAAAGCACTTCAGTGGTTGTCTCTGGACAGAATGAGAGGAGGAGGAGAGAGTGATTCCAAAGGGTCACATGGAAGCTTCTGGATGTGATACTTACCTTGATCATGGTGACAGTTTCATGGATGTATCAGTATGTCAAAACTTACCTAATTATACATTCTAGTATGTGCAGAATATCATATACAATACCTCAATAGAGTTGCTAAAAATAAACAGGAAGTGTTCCTTCTCTTTTCCCCACTTTTCTATATCCTTCTAATTACTTCTCTTGGCAGAATTTAATATAGTTCAAACAGGCAATCAATGTATATATATATATTATATATATAATATATACATATTGTCAGATCAGCAAAACAATAGAATATAATTTCTGGTGTGTCGCAGAATTTTAGCAAACAAGTTTATGTGTGCCATGAGCTGAAAAAGGCTGGAAATTGCTGCTTTAAACGTCTCCAAAGATAAAACTAGGAATGGCAAAGATAAGCTCTTTCTAGAGCCAGGCCTCTCCAAGTGTAGGGCTGCTTTCGAAGTCACGGTCTATGCATCACCAGAATTGTTCCAGGAGAGAGTAAATGATCTGTCATATAGTTGGGATTCTTACATGACAAGAAAGCTAAAAGGTTAAATACCTGTTTTATAAAGGCACATCCAACTTTGGATACGACCTGAACCAGTTCAAGTACATGCTCTTTTATATTGTTGTATGAAATGGTTGGTTCTTAGCTAAATGTCCAATGTTTAGCTAATTGGACAATTAGCTAAAGACAATGTTTTCACCATTCAAGGACAGGATGCAATTCCTTTCATGCTGTCTTTCAGTTTACACATTTTCCTTCCATCTCTAAACTGATCTGTGCTGTCTAACACACAGGCTTGCTTTCTGTTAAACAAGTTTAATGAACTAACTCAAGCTAAATCGGTACTTGATAATATAGATTAATTTGTGGACCTTATGCCAACATTCTATGAGGTCTTTCCATTCTCAACCATAAAATTATGGAGTAACATGGAGAATTTTGGCACTTTAACGTGAACAGTCGTAGGTATATCTATTAGAGTTCATTTTCTGTTAGTCCTTAGTTCACTAAATAGGTAGGAGCCATTTTTTCCTAAGCTGTATTATTTTAAGATTTACATTGTTTTTATCCCCACATCTCCTCAAATAAATGATAGGAAATAAGGTTACCATAAGTGGTAGCAATGCATGTCAGATGTTGATGCTTGATAGAAATTTATAAACAGGCACAAATAATGTGAATTACAACAATGATTACAACAAAATTATCAGAAATAATATATAAAAATTGTCTTAAAATCTTACTTAATTTCTACCCTGTTAGCTAGATTTCTCATTTATTTTTCTTTACTTATCCCAGTTAAATGAAGGGGCATTTGATTCACCATTTTGGTGTTTACTTTTTCATCACTTTTGTCTCCTGACCATATGGATCCCATGTGATAGTTAACATTACAATGTGGAACCACTGATTTTCAGTGTGGTGTTTGTATAGTTGTCATGGGCTGCTAGTGAGTATGCATGAAGGGCAAAACAAGAAAATAAATTTATTTGGGAAAGCATTTTTATATTAAGTAATTATTTTGTAATTCCATTTAGCTGTTGGTAAAGCAGTCCATATGTTGACATTTTAAGTGAAAACATGGCTGTTCACTGGGTGTGCTAAATTCCTTTTGTTTCACTTAGGAGACCATCATTAAAAGGGCCAAGCAAAGGTCAGGTAGAGTAGCCTGAAGCAGAATAGACCTATCCCGAATATAGAATTTTAGTTAACTTTTGAGGTTCTGTCCATACCTCCACACGCTGATATAAGTGATATAATTCTGGCCCATAACCATGAAAATAACTGGTTGAGTTTTCTTCTTATTCCTGGATTTCCAAGTTAGCAGATGATATTAAACATTATGTTTTTATCCTAATTGGAAGGCAGAGATATAATAAGAGTCAATAAGTGGTTGAATATATGGGATTAGAGGTAAAGAAAAGAGAAAAAAATCAAAATATTAAATCAGCGGTCACTAATGGTTGTAAGCTATAATGTTAGTGACATATTCTTTGTCATCATCAACTCTCCCCGTCTCTGCTCTTCTGTGTGTTCTCCAAAACATCCCTTGCCCTTAACACCATGCTAAACAAAGTCACACTATTATGAGAAAGTTCAATTTCTTTCAGGCCAAAGGCTATGGGACCCAGGTGTTCCCCTCCCAGGCATTGTACAGAGCAGAGTGAGTATGATTTAGTCCTTTTGTCCCATTCACTCCCCATAGTTATATTTTAGAATGGGAGGGGGAAACTGAAGTGGATGTAGCAGTTGAATAAGGAGCAGGACTTAAGCCACATTGTCCCATTACCTTGTGTGTGAAATGAGAAAGAACTCCTGTCTAAGTATGAAGTGTGATCTCCAAGTCCCCCGCTACTTCTTTGGTCTTTGACAGGCAACCCACAGGTTGAGGCTCCACTCACATCTGTTATATTAACAGAGATATTCATTGGAAGGTTTCCTCCAGAAACAGTCCTTGTCCTGGCATCATTTCTTTTTACTTCATTTCCTGGACATAGCTTTTGCTGAAGTCATAGAAAAAAAATGTCCCAACAGAAATATAATTGACTGCCTATGTTAAACATTAAAGAAACTACCAGTGGCCAATTTTTCAAGGATCCAGAAAAAAATAATTAGCAGTGGTGTACTAGCTTCCAAATTCATATTTCATTGGAATTAATCTGAGTATTTTATTTTTAAAAATTAATATATTGTTAGCACATAAAATTAAGAGATGATACATATTTTTGGCGACCTCAATTTCAATTAACAAATGAAAATATATTTTTCTAATTAATCCAAAATCTCATCTTATGTAATGCTTTGGAAAATTTTTTATAATTTTTTTAGGATATATTTCAGCAGTCTTGATGGAACAAGGATCAGCACATAAGTCAGAAAATAATCAACCAAGAAACTGTTAGTAATTCCTACACTGCTCAAAATATCTACCCTTTATGAAGGTTATCATATATCCTCTCTGCAGTAGAAAGCCCTACCAGAGAATTTTCATGTGTTTTCCAAACCTGAATAGAGACTTGTCTGGGGATAATTGATGAACTGTAAGTACACAGCACAAGGAGCAACCATTATTGTACCTAAAAGGGGAAGAATTCATCACATTTTTAAAATTTAGGTATATATTATGGTTAATTTGCAGGAAAGGCCCATTTGCAAATTGTCTAATCAGTCCTTTTTATTTTTTATTTATTTTTAATTTATTGAATTTTTTAGAGAGAGAGGAAGAGAGAGAGAGAAAGAGAGACATTGATTTGTTGTTCCACCCATTCATGTATTCATTGGTTGATTCCTGTATGTGCCTGACCAGGGATAATATTGGGACAACACTCTAACCAACTTAGCTATCCAACCAGAGCCAACAACCAGTCCTTTTTAAAGGAAGAGAACTATGAGAGCCCTTAAAACTCATAACCATATATTCCAATCTCAGAATATCAGATTAAACTAGGTCACAACCAAAAAAACATTTTTAACTTATTTTTGTTTATATTTTATTTTTATTATATTTATTGGGGGTGACCTTGATTAATAAAATTATATAGGTTTCAAGTGTACAAATCTATAATACTTCATCTGTGCACTGCACTGTGTGTTCACCACTCAAAGTCAAGTCTCCTTCCATCACCATTTATCTCCCTCTACCCTCTTCTACCTCCCTCCACACCACTTTCCCTCTGGCAATTACAAGTTTAGTCTTTCTTAAAAATCACAAAGTTTGTACTCAATTCTAGTGAAAGAATAGAAAAGGGATTAATATAAAACATTTTTTGAAAAATAAGTTGGTGCCTGATCTGTGGTGGCACAGTGGATAAACTGTTGACCTGGAACACTGAGGTTGCAGTTTCTAAACCCTGGGCTTGCTTGCTCAAGGCACATATGAGAGTTGATGCTTCCTGCTCCCCTCTTCTCTCTCTTGCTCTCCTCTCTCTAAAATGAATTTTAAAAATCTAAAATAAAACTTTTAAAAAAAATAAAAAAAAGTTGGCTAATAAGTATCATATATATATATAAAGAGTTACCATAAAACTAAAGTAATTCAGACTATGTTGTCTTGTAGAAACAATAAGCAAATGCAGCAATGAAATAGAAGTCCCAGGAAAAAGCACCCAGATATGAAAGATAAAGGTGACTTTAAAAGTTTTGGAAAATAGAATGGACTATTCAATATACTATAATAGAGCTAATGGTTATATATATGAAAAAATAATAAAATTGGTTCTCTAGCATCATGAATTCTTGAGTACATTGTAGAAAAAATATGTAAAGTAAAATTCAACATTTTTGAGATAAAATATTATTTACTATATATGATATCATAAGAAAGGGTGGTTTCTTAATTTAAAATTTATCCTGCCTGACCAGCCGGTGGCACAGTGGATAGAGCGATGGACTGGGATGCGGAGGACCCAGGTTCGAGACCCCGAGGTCACCAGCTTGAGCGTGGGCTCATCTGGTTTGAGCAAAAGCTCACCAGCTTGGACCCAAGGTCACTGGCTTGAGCAAGGGGTTACTAGGTCTGCTGAAGGTCAAGGCACATATGAGAAAGCAATCAATGAACAACTAAGGTCTCGCAACAAAAAACTGATGATTGATGCTTCTCATCTCTCTTTGTTCCTGTCTGTCCCTGTCTATCCCTCTCTCTGACTCTCTCTCTTCCCTGTTAAAAAAAAAGCCAAAGTTTAAAAAATAAAAAATAAATAAAATTTATCCTAAAAATATATTAGAAACAAAGTTTAAATGATTAAAAATATCCATTAATAAAGTACTAAAAATGCTGGAAGGTTCTTCTTAATCTCATTTATTTCTCTGTTTTCACCAGATCCTCCATCCTTAATATGGCATTTATCACTATACATATTGCCTTTCATTCATCACATACATTTGTAGCTCTCTATAAAATATTTCTCACTTTCTATAATTTTAAATTATATGTAATTTGTTTCATTCTACAAGTTTTCCTCTAAAACTCAATTTTTTTAACACCGGTATTTAAAGACACATGCAGCCCCATGTTCATTGCAGCTTTGTTCACAGTGGCCAGGACATGGAAACAACCAAAAAGCCCTTCAATACATGACTGGATAAAGAAGGTGTGGTACATATATACTATGGAATACTACTCAGCCATAAGAAATGATGACATCGGATCATATACAAGAACATGGATGGAACTTGATAACATTATACTGAGTGAAATAAGTAAATCGGAAAAATCTAAGAACTATATGATTCCATACATAGGTGGGAAATAAAAATGAGACTCAGGGACATGGACAAGAGGGTGGTGGTTACGGGGTGGGGGGGAGCGAGGAGAGGGAGAAGCACAAAGAAAACCAGATAGAAGGTGACAGAAGACAATTTTACTTTGGGTGATGGATATATAACATAATCAAATGTCAAAATAACCTGGAGATGTTTTCTCTGAATCTATGTACCCTAATTAATCAATGTCACCCCATTAAAATTAATAATAAAGGAAAAAAATAATAAAACTTGATTTTTTAATTAAAAAATGTAGTACTCTAAAAGTACTATATGAATCTATTCTATACCAACATATGAGATATAGATATTTTGTGCTCGATAATAAACTACAATTTGTCCCTATAAATTATAGGAGCAATAATTAAACTGCAATAGTTATTCAAACTGGTTCTATGGTATTATAAAAACAGGAAAGTAATTAAATTTTATTGAACTAAATTTCAGAAATTTCAAAAATCATCTTAATTTTATATTACCATGTATTTGTGAAATAACGTCTAAAGTAATAAAGTTAGAAAAAATAGTACTTAAATACATATAAATATATTTATGTCTTTTAATTGATCTATGTAACCCTTAATCTAGAAACATACTTGCCACATATGATAATAAAAACTGACAAAATCATTTCACTGTTCAGTAGCTTCTTCTGTTCAAGTCATCTGATAAAATATGTGACCTAATTCTCATAGCCTGGGATAGACTTAAATTCTGTGGACCCTTGACAAATATTCTTTTGCTTGGGTCTCCTGTGCATATAAATAATTTCATTTTAAAATATTATAAAATTTATGGCCCCATGAGAGGTATAGTAATTTATTGATAAAGATTTAGAAAAAGAAAAAAAAAGAAAAATGTTTATTTTTGTTTATTGTCCAATCAGTAAAGATTCTTCATAGTGTCTAGGAACTGTCTCTTTCTGTTGAGATCCAGGAATCACCTTTGTGTGTTACTTATTGTCAAATGCTCTGGTCCTAGCTAAATTCATATCTCTCACTGCAATGAGAAACAAGAATACTGTTATTCTTCATAATGCCATAGCTCTTTGGATTTTTTTTTCCTCTGCATTTTGTAATACTATTTATCTAATGCTAGTTGCATTACTACTCATTATGCTGCGATCATCCACTGAGCCAACGTGAGCATTGCCTTATAATGACTTTCTCAAATGTTGTTACTGTTTTTTGTTGATGAGATCCTCAAATGCAAGTATTAACCTGAATATTCAACTGAAAATACAAACTCTGCACCCCTGCCTGTCACACATTAGCACCAATGAAGTGGGGAGATGAGAAGCCCATGATTAGAGTGAAAGCAGTCTCCTTTGTGCAAGGAATCTGTCCCACTCATGGCCCCTTAAAGAGCACATTAACGCAACATTAATTAGAGGCAAGATAGGACAAGAATGAGAAGGATCAATTCAAACATCACAAAAGCCCTTGAAGAAACAACCTTGGTGCTTTTATATGAATCCCTTAGACTTGAGAAATATTAAGTGTGGAACAACTAAAGAAAATCTGTAAAAAAATTATCTGTGTTCAATATTGGTATTGAAAATACTAATAGTTAACTAATATTTAAACATCAATAATGATACTAAGTTTGGGTTAGCCAGTATGTTTGTTGTTCCAATGCAAACATGTGCAAAGTATTGTAAGATTTTAGAGCTGGTGAAGCATTAAAGCGAATCAGAAAAAAACAGGAACTGCAGGATTCCACACATTGGTGGGACATAAAAGCGAGACTAAGAGGCATGGACAGGAGTGTGGTGGTTACAGGGGGTGGGGGGAGGGAAGGAGGGAGAGGGGGAGGGGGAGGGGTACAGAGAGAACTGGATGGAGGATGGCGGAGGACGATCTCTCTTCGGGTGATGGGTATGCAACAGAACTAAATGACAAGATAACCTGGAAATGTTTTCTTTGAATGTATGTACCCTGATTTATTGATGTCACCCCATTAAAATAAAAATTTATTTATAAAAAAAAATCCTATAGATAAATGTTTTAAGCTTATCAGTAAATAACTTTAGTACCTTGCTCCCCCCCCTCCTTTTTCCCCCAACCAGTATGTGATCATGTCTATATAACCAGCCTCAGAGCTATATTCTGGGAGGCACAGTTTGGGTTAACTATGCCCCGTGTATGCCTTATCAGCTTATTAATAAAGCTCCTCTTAAAATTAAAAAAAAAAAAGTATCATCATCGGTGAATCCCCCCAAGTGTAGCAAAAACCGCGAAGCCTGGCAGGCGGTGCTGAGATTGCATTTATAAGCCTGTTCCTCAGTCTAGCTCACTTTGTATTTTACATAACCTTATCTGAAGTGGATTGGTTTTAATAACTTGACATCCTATCTTGTGTACTGTTATGTTTATTTTGTTGCTTAAATTCCTGCCATTTAGGTCTAAAGTCCTGACAATATGTTTTACCTTTTCCTATTCAAAATTTGCTTCTAGTGAGACCCAAAGTCTATATTTCACATATGACTTTGAATCGTGCCAACATTTCACAGACATTTGTTTTTTCAATTTTGTCTCTATTTGTGGAACTGAAGTATTTGTTTCATGGAACAAGGCTTTCATGTGTGAGCAAGTAGGCAAACAGGACAGGGGAAAGGGGATCTTGCAATGACGGCTCACATCACATGTGTAGAGCCTAACACTCTGCTCAGGGATTATTTCTACAGACCACTTTATAAAATAGTTTATAAAATGTATGTCATTGGGCTTTAACATGGGTTTTCATCTTTTCTTTATCCCTAGACTCTATTAAAATGATAGTAAAGAATAAAATTTATAAATCTACAATAATAAAGAAAACTGGATAAACAGAAGGGGCCAAGCTGACGAGAGAGTACAACAGAATTTGGGGTGATTGAAAACACAGAGGGTGCTAGCTGATGGAAAAGGGCTGGCGGCACTCAGGCACAATGTGCTGGCAGAGAAGGACGGAGATGGTAAGGCCGCCAATGTTTCCCACAAAACAGCAGATGCTGAGGCCAGAGAAGAGGTCTGAAGTGAAACACTGAGTTAACAATGGGAACAGGGGATTATGGATAGAGAATACTCCATCACTACTATCACCACAAAAAAACACGAGAATAAGACTAAGAAAACATGGCTTTTTTGGAAAGAAACCAGTTTTCTGGGAAAAGAAGATTTTCCCAATGTTCAATTCAGGGGAAATTGAACACTCCCAGAAAAAAGTTATCTGAATTTTGATATTCAGGTATCACCTGAATATCAAATATAATTGTCAGCTTACTTACTGACCATTCTTAAGCAAAAACTCCTATTAACACTTGCAGAACTGCCAACCCACTTTACTTGCATAACTTTATAATAAAAGTTGACAATCAACTATCTCTGGCCATGAGCAAAAATTTATAATTTTAATAATAGAGGGTACATAAACAAACAGAAAACCTGGAGATAATAAAGTTAATGAAAGAGGCAATAATTGATAATGCCAAATTTATGCCATATAATATTGAAAAATTATATATATGTATTGATATATATGGGTATATACAGATATGTATGTATATGTATATGTGTTGGAGTTCTCCAAGATCATTCCCAGTATTAATAATTCACTAGGGAAACTCACAAACTCAGAGTTGTATTTATGGCTATTATTTTTTACAGTTAAAGGACCCAAAACAAAATCAGCAAAGGAAATAAGTGCCCGAGGTAAAGATGGTAAAATCAGATACAAGTATCAAAGAGTCTTCACCCAGTGGAATCATAGGTTGTACTTAATTCCCTCACCAATGAGTTGTATGTAACACTATGTGACAAATGGCTCTCTTTCCAGTTGTGGGTATGGTGAAAGTTCTGAAATGCCAGTTCCCATGTTCTTACCAAGGGCTAATCATGCAAGCAGGACTTTCTAATGATAAAAATTTGCCATGTTCGCTCTTGTATGAAAATCATACATACATAGAAAAAGGAAGGAAGAAATTTTCAAGTAAATACTTGAAAAAAAAAAGCTTCTTAGAGCTTACTAATTTATCCAACAAATATTGGCTTGGGGTCTTCAAAACACTTGGGATACCAAATAGAATGAAACAATGATCACTGACTTTGTGTACATTCTAGTGCATAAAAGAAAAATAAATATGATAACTTACTAAATGATGTAAAATTTGAGGAGTAAACAGTACTATGAAAAAAACATGGAGAGAAGGTCAAAGAAAAGATGGAGTCTCTGGAGGAAGATTATAGCATGAAATAGAATTGACCTAGCAGAGAAGGTACTATTTGATCAAAGACTTCATTTTCAACAGACAAAGACAGAGATTAAAACACTGAAGTTAGCTCCAATGGAGAAATCTAATCACATCAGTGGGAGCAGATTCAGTGATGTGTGGGAGGTAAAACTTTATCCAATGTAAAAGATAATATGATTACAGTTTTAGTTAGGATGGAATAATCAGTTTTCACTGTCTATCCTACTGCATGAAGCTATACAACCTGGATATAATGCATAGAATATTCTCCCTTCTTCTCCAACCCTCAGATCCTGGAAACCACTAAACTACTTTCAGTCTCTATGCATTTCCCTATTTTTCATATTTCACATAAATGTAATCATATAATATGTGTCTGGCTTCTTTGACTTGGCATAATATTTCCAAGGTTCATTGATGTTATAACATGAATTAGTACTTTATTCCTTGATATGATTGCATAATAGTCCATTATATGGACATAGCATATTTTGACCATCTATTGATTAGTTGATGAACATTTTTGACTATTATGAATACTGTTGCTATGGACACTTATGTGTACCTATTTACATGGACACAGCTTTTGATCCTAGGAGTGGAATTGCTGATAACTTTATGTTTAACTTTTGAGGAACTGATGAACTGTTTCCCAGAGTGGCAGTGTCATTTTATATTCCCATCAGCAATATATGAGGGTTCCAGTTTCTTCATTTCTAGATTGGTGTTTCTTGTTGTGTCATTTTTGTTACAGCCACCCTAGCAGAAATACTTTGTTTATTTTTGTATCTGCCTTATATCCACCTGAAGAGCACCTGGCATAGAACAACTCATATTTTGCTTGAGTGAATGAAAAAATGATTGAAATAAATAACTATTCATCCCTATTTAACTCATGTGCAATTAAGGTTTTTGTTTGAATTCCCTCATTAAAAGATTATTTTCTCTTCTATTTTATGATTTTTGGCATGGGAATCAGTCTGTTGGAAATCTCTCTTATAAATATTGAATGAAGTTCAAAATAATCACACTCATTCTTGCACACATTTCCCATCATATATCATGGATTCCACAAAAGTTCACAGCCACTGAACATCGTATTTTCATAAGAATCGTTTTAATCAGCTCTAATTTTGTCAGCTTATTTTTTTCCCCTTTTTTCCATTATGTCTCTGACTTTAGTTATCATGTTCTGCTTTCTCTCAAATTGCAGGCTTTTTCACCAGGGCATATAAGAAAAGCAAATGCAAGGGGTCATTGGAAAGATAGAGAAATATGTTCTCACCTCCTTTCTGTGGGTCACTGTGAAACATTAATCGTGAAGATCCTTTCAAAGTTAAAGAAGTGATTGCTCCTTAAACACCATGGCAGCAGCCACAACATTGGAATGCCCCACAGAGAGGGAGAGGAACAGATTTTTCCATTTTGTGTAGCACCTACAGAATGGAATGTATGTTGTATTGTAATATATTGCTAGAAAAACTTACTTTATCAAAGAGCATCTTTATATGTGTCACAATATTCCCAATATGAGTCAAGATAAAATACAGGCTAATACCTACAGGAGACAAAAATAAGGCATAGATTCCCCTGTTTGCTTTTTATGGGTTAAAGTGTTCTTTATGGATTATAAGAACAATTATCTTTCAATAATAAAATATTTTAAAAAATGTAACTGATGACTTTACTAATTGTTCTTCCCAGCTGATTATTTAGCAATCTACTTTTTTGCTTTTGTTTTTTAACCTAGTTGCCTGCATTGACGTACTTGGCTATTTGATCATGCCAGATATTTCAGCCTTTTAGACAGCTCTGCCACATTTATCTAAATGTAATCACTTATCTATTTGTATCATAAGCTAGAGGGCTTGGAAATAGTTATTGTTTCATAAGCCAAAGAAGTTTTCATTTGTTATGCAAAACCATTAAGTAATTGTATCATTTCTAGTATATTCTGAATCAAACCATACTGAAAACCCTAACCATATGCCTGTTTTCACAGGGCAAGGGTTTTAGCTAGCTGGGTTTTTTTTTCTTTTTCGTTTTCTTTTTAAACATCTGTATTTGTTTATTGGCAGTATAAATATTTAAAGAGAGGGGAAGAAACCTCAAACTATAAGTGAAATCAGCTTTCTTAGCCCCCTGTTGCTTGAAATAAACTTCATGGAACTTTTCAGTGTGAACATGTAAGAACACTGGGCTGAAGTCAACAAAAGGATGAGTAATCGTTTGAATGTGTTGTTTATTTCAAAAGTAAATGAAGAAGTGGTTCTTTTCAGAAAGAAATTATATTAAGGTTTTATGGGGTGAGTAATGTTCTATAGTACAGGCTGTTAGTTTTAAACTCTACCCCACTGCTGTTAATCAGAGTCTCAAGGAACAAGTTTTAAAATTTTTTGTAAAAGTAATAAATCATAAAAAAGTATCATAAACAACATCCCTGAAAAAGGCCTTTGGTTAATTTGTTATAAACAAAGATTTGTACAGAATTGTTTGGTACTGAATCATTGTTTCTTTGTTTGTTTGTTTTCTTTAAGTTCATAGTGCTTTTCTGTTCTAATGATTATTGTTTAACCAAGTTAATTGGTAAATCATAGCATAATTTAGATTAGGATTTCAGTAAGTCTTGGTTTGCAGGGCTGTTGGCTAATTTTTCGTGAATTTGTTTCAGTAGATAATTGCATTCTAACTAGATAATGCTTTTGAAGCTGGTGTTCCTGTTATAAATTCATGTGTGAGTGTGTGTGTGGGTTTGTCTGAGTGTGTGTATGTTTGTGTGTGAGAGAGAGAGAGACAAAGAGAGAAAGAAGTCATCCAAAAATTGGAATGTGGAGCTCAGATTTTTTGATATGTCATATATATCTTGTTTAGTTCAAATAAGAAAACTTCCAAGCTGAAATGCACAAAGAGGATTTGGGTTTTTTCATACTATATACAATTACAGAAATAAAAACACCAATACTTGACATGTTGATGGACATCATATGTGTTTCAAATCTGTGAAGGAAAATCAACCACAGTTAACACAGGAGACGAAAATCTTTCCTCCAGGCAAGAGAGACCAACATGAAATATTTTCTGCCTTTGGTTTTCAGAGGGGACATAGCTTCAATCTGCAGTGTCTTTGGTATAAAGCTGTATTTATATTTATAGAGCTTAAGGCAGTCACTTAGCTTCATTATTCACAGTTGAAAATGAGGCCTGAATTTTTAATATTCATCTGTGCACGGTCATAAATAGGTTACAGGTTAAGCAGTCTATTTTGTATGTGTTTTTATTTATTTGTTATTTTGACCAGAGAGCATTTGTTATGCTAATAGATATGTAGAAGAAACTCAAAGTCCTTGTGAGAGTAAATAGATATATGGAAGAAAACATCACTAAATAATGGCTAAATCTGAAATAGTTTGAAGCTTATGTATATCTATTTCCAAACAAAAATTATAATAAAATGTGTTCTTAAATCTGTCAATGTGGGTTGGAATCAGAAACATTCATCTTGAATTCCAAATCTACCCATTGTCAACCAGGAGACTTAGGATTAGTTACTTTGAATATCTGTACCTCAGTTTCTACCTCTTTAAAATGAAGTGTTTGCAGGAAATAATTTCTAGGTTTCTCTTCAGATCTAAGAGTTTATGATATAGGTTCTAATTATGTTATTGGTAGACTTGTGCTTCTTGGAGTCTTCTGTGAACCAAGTCTCTGCCTAAGCCCAATGCCATCTACAATTGAATCTATCCCACTGTACTTATAATTAATGTTGGAAAGTGCCATGATTAGGATATGCCTCAAATTTACTAACCCACCAGACTTAAATCAACTGATCATTTTCAAAGTTATTTCTAGCTCATCAACCTAAAGAAATTTATAGTCCTATGTTTCCAAAGAGAAAAATCTTGACCACAAACTGCACTATACCAGTGACACTATTCCAATTTAACTGAATATTTATGGAAGCCAAATGAGCTTTTGTTTGGCACATCTTGCAAATTAAAAAGTCTAGCCTGGCCAGGTGGTGGCACAGTGGATAGAGTGTCAGACTGGGATGCAGAGGACCCAGGTTCAAAACCCCGAGGTCACCAGCTTGAGTGTGGGGTTACTGGCTTGAGCAAGGGATCATAGACATGACCCATGGTTGCTGGCTTGAGCCCAAGATCACTGGCTTGAGCAAGGGGTCACTCTCTCTGCTGTAGTCCCCAAGTCAAAGCACATATGAGAACGCAATCAATGAACTAAGGTGGTGCAATAAAGAACTGATGCTTTCTTATCTCTCTCCCCTCCTGTCTGTTCCTCTCTCTGTCAAAAAAAAAAAACCCCAAAAAAACAAAAACAACAACAAAAAAAACGGTCTCAAAAGACATACCTTGGGCAGAGTATAATACAAACATAGGAGGATTGATGAATCACCTTTTGAAGAGTTCGTTTTAGTATTGAGATTCATAGTTTTAATAGGTTGCCACAGAGAAAAGAATTATCTTTGCCAAACTAATTCACATATATTCAGATGAGGGTTAGACTACAAATCTGAACACTTGTGTTGCAACACAAACCCTGATACTAAGTGGCAATTTAAGCAGTGGTAAAGCATCTGAAGTCTCTGTGTCATAGAAATCTTATCTATTAAATGCACATGTGAAACCTGATATACTTATCAAAAACATTTTGGTGAGCATTTACCATCATCAACATGCTCAGGGAAAATTTAAAGTAATTCATGACAGCATGTTAATATCCTCAAGAGCCAACTTGTTAAACTTTCTTCTTCATTTAGATAATTAAAGTGTTTCCTCATCTACCAATTTTCATTAATCTTCAGGGTAAAAACTGAATCCAAACTATAAATTAGGGCTCCACATATTATTATAACAATAACAAAATGACAAAGAGATCTATTGGCATGTTGGATATACCAGTAATAATTGATTATTACACACACACACACACACACACACACTTCTGTAAAAGCAATACCATTTGTATAATTGTTCACTATAAAGATGAATCCAGACTCCCTTCTATATTGTTGAGATAAATACGGTCTCTTGGCATCTTTCTATGAAACCCAGCCCTTTTTATTGACATAAATGGAGATAGAGAACTTTTCCCCTTGTAATGATTTTGCTCTACTCTGGAACATTTATTTCTCTCAATCCATAGTCCTAACTGCCACTAACTCTTTCCTAATGATTTCAGCCATGGGCTCAGATTTGTTTATTTCTCTATTTTTTCAAATCATTAAAAATAGGTCCCTTTCCTGCAGGGTTTCCAACAAAGAGGAACTCAGTTCTCTTTAATTAAATCCAGTGGCCTGAAACACCAAAGAGAAAATGTAAGTTTAGGAGATTCCAACAGGAAGAGACTACTTAGATCAAAAGAAGTGTTCATGTGGTACCAAGTTCAAAATATGAATTAGAAAAAGCCCTAGAGAAAACAAAAGTGTAGTGTCCCTTAGCTTTCCATACTAAATTTGCATAATTTATTAGCTAGATGACTTAGTACAAGTCATGTTTCACCCTTCTGAGCCTGAATGTCTTCACCAGTAATAAGATGATGATATTCAATTCTTACAATGAAATGTGATATATAGGAGGAGAAAAAAGCAATCTTTGGTCAGTGTTTATCATATGTCCCAACTTCTAGTCTCTCAAATATTCATCTTAATCAGTTTTCACATAAGTCCTTTGAAATATTTGCTACTGTATGCATTTTACAAATGAAGGCAGCAAAACATCAGAAAATTAAAGAATAATAATTGCATGCCCACTGTCACATGATTAGTAACTGGAACTGAAAATCATGAGTCAAACAAATCTACTATACTCAAAATGCATATTGTTTCCACTTACCCATGATTTATTATGCAAAGCCTCCAAAAAATGCCACTTTTATTCATTTATAAATAAATAGAATGAGCCAGAGAAAAGACCTTCAAAAGTCCTATTTCTGCCACTAAGTAGAAGCACCAGAGCAATAGCACCTAAACCATATATCATTCTTATGAGACATTACATTGTAGTGGGGGAAAAAAATTACTTTGAAGCCAACACATTTGATTTCATACTCAGGCTCCACATTGACAAGATTGAAATTATTCAAATTATTTAAATGATTTGAGTAGGAGGGGTATTGTGGGATAGAAGAGACATTTCAATATATCTCAGCATCTTACAACTATGGATAATAAGAATTAAAATCATTTAAATGTCCATACTACACAAAGCAATCTAAAGATTCAATGTAATTACTATCAAGAGACCAATGACAAACTTCTCAGAAGTAGGACAAATATTTTAAAAATTTATATAGAACCACAAAAGACCTGGAATAGCCACAGCTATCTTAAGAAAGAAGAACAAAGTTGGAGGAATCATACCACCTGATTAAAAACAAACAAACAAAAAAACTATACTAAAAGTCTATAGTAATCAAAACCTCATGGTCCTGGCACAAAAACAGGCATATAGATCAATGAAACAGAACTGAGAGCCCAGAAATAAACCCATGCCTTTATGGTCAATTAATATTTGACAAAGAAGGCAAAACTATACAATGGAGTGAAAGTTTATTCAATAAATAGTGTTGGGAATATTGGACAGATATATGCCAAAAAAAAAAAAAATGAACCTAGACCACCTTCTCCCACCATACACAAGAATAAATTCAAAATGGATTAAAACCCTAAATGTTAGCTTCAAAACCATAATCATTGAAGAAAACAGAGGCAGTAAAATCTCAGACATCTGTCATAGCAATATTTTTTTTCTAATATATATCCTTGGTCAAGGGGACCAGAAGAAAAAATAAACAAATGGGATTATATCAAACTAAAAAGCTTTTGCACAGCAAAAGAAACCATTAATAAAATGAAAAGACAACCTCCTGAATGGGAAAACATATTTGTTGATGCATCTAATAAGAGGTTAATATTCAAAATTTGTAAAGAACTTATAAAACAACACCAAAAAAACAATTAAAATTTCTTTTTTCATTGTTCTATAATTTTCTGAGCACAAGTCTTTCACATCCTTCGTTAAATTTATTCTTGGTTTTGTTTTATTTTTAAGCAACTATGAATGGGATTGTTTTCTTAGTTTCCTTTTCTGATAAATCATTATTGGTGTATTAAAATATAACTAATTTCTGTATGTCTAGTTTGTATCCTGCTACCCCCTCAGCTATATTACTGAATTCATTTATCAATTCTAGTAGTTTTGGGGGGAAAATCTTTAGGGTTCTCTATATACTTAGCATTTCCAAGTTATGACAGTTTTACTTCTTCCTTTCCAATTTGAATGCCTTTTATTTCTTCTTCTTGTCCAACTGCTGTGGCTAAGACTTACGGTACTATTTGAATAATATTGGTGAAAGCAGACATCCCTGTCTTGTTCCCAATTTTAAGGAAACACTTATAGTTTTTGCCCATTGAGTATGATGTTAGCTGTGGGTTTATCACATATGGCTGTAATTGTGTTGAGGCATATTCTCTCTTTTACCCCTTTGCTGAGAGTTTTTATCATAAATGGGTGCTGGATTTTATCAAATCATTTTTCTGCATGTGTTGATATGGTCATGTGACTTTTATCCTTCATTTTGTTTATGTGGTGTATCACGTTTATTGATTTGCAAATATTGTACCAACACTGTGTCCCTAGAATAAATCTCATTTGGTCATGGTGTATGATCTTTTTAATGTATTGCTAGCTGTGGCTTGCTAATATTTTCTTTGAGGATTTTAGCATCTATGTTCAGCAGGGATATTGGTCTATAATTTTCTTTCTTTGTAGTGTCTTGATCTGGTTTTGGAATTAGGATAATGCTGGCCTTGTAAAATGAGTTTGACAGTCTTCCCGGATCCTTTTGAATTTTTTGAGTAATTTGAGAAGGATAGAAGTTAGTTCTTTGAATGTTTGGTAACATTTGTCTGTGAAGCTATCCAATTCAGGACTTTTGTTTGTTGGAAGTTTTTTGATTATTGTTTCATTTTTACTAGTTGTAATTTGTCTATTCAGATTCTCTGATTCTTCCTGATTCAGTTTTAGAATTTTATGTTTCTAAGAACTTATCACTTTCATCCAGATTGTACAATTTGTTGGCATATAGTGTGCTCATTAATTTGAAAGGAAAATTAACATGAAACTTATTCTATCAATAAATATTATCATCTGACAGAAGTAAAGGTGTTGTTTTGCAGTGGCATTAATGTTAGAGCCAGCAAAACATGTATCTTGCCAACATAATAGCAAACTTCTACATTTTTTTATACTTGAGAGGGTAGCACATATCACATTCAAATAAAATTTTCATCACAATCATTGATTTACTCAATGGACACCCCGAAAGTCTACAACATACATGAAATTCTAAGTTCTCCTGGGTAAGGAATTTGTGGGTATGTCTAAAGAAAACCTGTATGGAAAGCTGAAAGAACACAAAATAGTGATGCAAAGCAAAACATAAGACTACCCAATACCTAGAAATAAGCACAGAGAAATTTGATTGTATCACTCTGTTAATGAAATCACTTTCTTCTGTAGGTGGCATCAGAAATAATTCAGCATTGCTTAGTTGAAGTATCGAAGCCAGCAAAAAAGCATGGGAATCTCTATAAACCTAGCCAGACAGGACACAGAAGCAAATCCACTGAATGAAAATCCTGTTGGCAAACCAGGAATGAAATAAAGAGACCACAATTGTTAGATAGATAGAGTTACATAAACCAAGTGGTTGTCAATGTCTACATGCGGTCTAACCATTTAATGCTTAATATCAGTATAATATTTTATTTCCTACTAATTAAACTTCTTAATATAATTACTTGTAAGAGTGCTTGTCTAGTATTTTAGCTATTGCTAAAAGTGCTAGGAAGAAGGGACTATGCCTCTTGGCTAAAGTCCACAAGACTAATTATCCAAAGACATTCAGGCCACAAACACAACTAATTGAGATGTTATCTGCATAGGTAAAAACTGAACTCTTAATTGGATTTTGTTCAATTACATTCAAAAGCCATTGCACCACAAGGTTACATTTGAGTTGGGTTTGCTCTTAGCAGAAGTTTTCATTTAAGGTTGGGAAAGAATAGACACCAAAGGGGTCAATAGAAAGAAATGCAGATGCCCCAACAAATGATGGCCCATAAAAGTGCTTACAGCTCCCCTAATTTCCTCTCTACTGAGAGCCTCACATCAGCCACCAGGTATAGTCTCTTGTTCTTAAGATTCCAGTGCAAATGATGATGATGATGATAATAATAATAATAATAATAAATACCTTGTCTCAAGTCTGCTGGTCTACTATCTATAGTCACTCAATGAACTTCCTGAGCTACCTGAGCCCTCATTTTAGCACACTGGGAAGCCTAATAAATTCTGGCTTCTAGATCATTATAGAATTCTAACTTATTTCATGGTATACTGAATATGTTGGATTAGTGTGTCTTCTCATTTTTTGTGATTTTTTTGTGATTTTTTTTCTCTAACTTGTCTGCAATCTTTTTATTGAAAAGGTAATCTTGTAACTCTTTTGTTATATTCCATCTCTAATCCTGCTACCCACAGCACTGAGTTCAGGGGTGAAACTATATTAGGACTTAGTACAATATGATAACAACCATAGAATATTAAAGTTGGAATCAGTCTTAGATTTTGTTGTTCTAGATATTATGTGTATGTTATTTTTCTATCACTCCATATAACAAGTTTTTATTTTAGATAGTATATTCACATTTTTCATAACTCCAGCAATAGAGAACTGGCTGACAGCCATGGGGGTGGGTTTGGTTGAATGATGGGGATGGAGGAATTCAGCAAAAAAAAAGAAAGAAAAGAGAAAGCTTATGGACATGGACAAGAGCGTGGTGATTGTTGGGAGTGGGGGGTACATGGAAGAGGGCATGGGGGCATAAATGGTGCTGGATGAAGATTTGACTTGGGGGGGATGAACACACAATACGTTGTAAAGATGATGTGCTGTAGACTTAGAACTTGAGACTTGTATAATTATGTTAGCCAATGTCACCCCAATAAATTCAATTTAAAAGGAAAGTGTCTGAGAGTCTACCCTGTAAAGACCTATGAGTCTCTTTTATAGTTAAATCAAATCCATAAGTTAAAAAGTCTTTTCAAAACACTTTATGGGATGCATATCTCATCTGTGTAAAAATAGATCTTGTAATTTAAAACACTAAATAGTATATTGAGCTTCATGTGTGAGTGATTTAAGTAGCATATCCTTAGCTTGTATGTGGAAGTGTTGGAATGGAAACCTGAGTCCAGCTCTAGAGCCAATGCTTCCTTCACTGTACTGCAAAAACTCTTTTTTAAAATCGAAATAGCCCTATTGTCCACATCAGGCAAAATATGAGGTATTACTGGACATTATTTCCACTGATAAATTTTGGTCCTAAAAAAATTCTCTGTTCTGTCTGACCAGGCGGCGGCACAGTGGATAGAGTGTCGGACTGGGATGCCGAGGACCCAGGTTCAAGACCCCAAGGTTGCCAGCTTGAGCGCGGGCTCATCTGGTTTGAGCAAAAGCTCACCGGCTTGGACCCAAGGTCACTGGCTTGAGCAAGGGGTTACTCAGTCTGCTGAAGGCCCGCAGTCAAGGCACATATGAGAAAGCGATCAATGAACAACTAAGGTGTGCAATGGAAAACTAATGATTGATGCTTCTCATCTCTCCATTCCTGTCTGTCTGTCCCTATCTATCCCTCTCTCTGACTCTCTCTCTGTCTTTGTAAAAAAAAAAAAAATCTTTGTTCTAATCCAAATCCAAATAGCATACTGCTAGGACAAAAAGGGATCCTAGAGAATATTTCAGCCTAAATTACTCATTTTACAGATGAAGATTTAAAAAAAACCAGAAATCTTATGTGAATTAGAGCCAGTCAGCGAAATAATCATTAAGCTTCTTAGTTACAAAACAATCTTCTTTCCAGAACTCTATGAAGAGTTCTTCCCAGCATTAGCATTCCTGCTATGATATGCTGCCTTTACTGTGTTTAATGGGGTTGTATGATTGACTTTTATATTCTAATAATCCAGATCTATTTGCCTGTATGAAAATTTTTTTCTCATCTTTTATTTTATTCATCAAAATGCCAAAGAAAGCACATACTGAACTACTGTATTACATATCCTAAAATGTTATTGCTCACATTTATGTCTCTTGTTCCAGGAGGGAAAAACCACTGTTAAATTATAATGAATCTGTTTGTAATGTATTCCTCAGCTTTACAATGAGCTGAAATGTGAGCTTGGTGATAGGCATCTCCAAATAAACTCACATCATTTCCTCTGCTCTCTGCATATTTGGACAGTTGGTCAATGTCTTTGCTCATCTGTAAATACTATGCAGTCTGTGTTACACAGCAAGATTTGTTTCAAAATCGAAAGGACACAAATGAGTAACACTGCCTACTGTTTTCTTAACACAAGATTTGAAAGGAACTGAAGTGTATCTGATGAATCTGCTTTATTACAGTCATAATCTGGCATAGTGTATACTGTGTATCTATCTACATATATGTTGTTGTTTTGCCTTTTTATATCCTTATGGCCACTGATAATAATTCAGAAATACTATACAATTTTCATTCATTTTTACTGTACTAGTTTGGGAAAATATATTATCATCATAAAAAACCCCTGATACAATTTTATTCTAGTGGCCAAAATAAATAGCTATAGACATTCTTTAAGAACTTCAAAGTCAGATGACATCAATTCAAATTATAGTTTTATCACTTATAATTATTTAACTTTGGACAAGTAACTTAGTCTTTCTTGGCCTCAGTTTAACATCTGAAAAAAATGGGAGTTGATAATACTATTTCTCTTTTTAAGTTTTTTTAAAAGATTTTATTTATTCATTTTAGAAAGGAAAGATTGAGAGAGAGAGAGAGAGAGAGATAAGGGGGGGAGCAAGAAGCATCAACCCCCATATGTGCCTTGACTAGGCAAGCCCAGGGTTTCAAACTGGCAACCTCAGCATTTTAGGTTGCTGCTTTATTCACTGTGCCACCACAGGCCAGGCAATATTATTTCTTAGGACAGTTGTGATTGTTAAATAAGATAACCTGTGTATTATTCTTGGCCCCATCTCTGGTACACAGCAAGCACTTCTATACATTAACCATAGCAATATTGGTGATGGCAGTGATCATGACAAAGGTGAGGATTATGATTTCATTGCTTAGATTCCAAATTGCCAAGTCAATGACAAATTACCCAGAAGACAGTCCATAGTGCTTACTGAGTGCCCTGTAACAAGGAACTCAGGTAGATTTCTGATTACCATGTAAGGTCATCAGTATGAACACATCCTATTAGCCAAGACTGGCATTATCAATAGAAGACCCAAAGAAGCAAAAATGAATACAAAGTATTTTTGAAAAGTAATCATGGGTGTGGATATGCAATATAGAATATTAGCCATTTATAAAATTATATAGATCCACCCCTTTCCTGACTGGCAGGCAAAGTGGGAATAGGCCAAGAATGAAAGCTGCTAAGTCAAGGAAATAGGTGTGTGTGTGTGTGGGGGGGTAGACAGCTAAAATAATAAAGTACAAAAATTAACTAAGGTATGGGCATGGCAATGACTATAGAACCATGGCAGTCAGAGAATCACATGATATTCTAGTGCAAAGCTAGATAGGGACAGCAGTAAGATGTGATCTGGCTCAGGAACAAAGGACATCTGTGGGAGTTCCGACCAAGGTAGGTATACCCTGAAATGAGCATGGGAGGAGTTGTCAGCTGAGGTCTATAAATATTCATGGATTTACTTAAGACCATAGAGCTCCCTAGTTGCTGACCTTGTTAGAGAACCCATATCTGCTCACTCACAATCCTCAACTTGTTCCACTAGGTCACATGAGAAACGCTAAATCAGACTAATTTACTTAGACCAAAAGGACTTTCATAAACATATATGCATTTGCTAACATGAACCTCATAGATCTAATGACCTCTGACTTTTATTCTAGTTGTGCCAATTAGATTTTTAAAAGGTCATATTGGAATCTCAAAAATTATCTGTCTCAATGAAATTATAAAAAGACATTTATATATTTCTACTGCTAGTTTCTTAGGAGTGTTTAGGAATAATTCTTTGGATGCCCTGAACTTTTCTAGCTTATCAGATTCTATTTTAAAAGCTGCTTTGTCAGTAAATGTATCCGATGGCCATATTCACACCCAAATGCATAACCCATTAGGAGTCAGAACACATCAAGCTCAAGACCCCATCATGGCTCCTCAGCTCATTTTGGGTAAAAGCCAATGTCTCTAATAGGGCTTCCATGCCCTCAGTGAGCAGATTGTATTCTCTCTGTTCTTCTTTACCATCGACTCTTATTATTGCTGTTCCAGATACTCTGATGCCCTCAATTGTTTCAGCTTTAGGGCCTTGTACTTGCTCTTTTTCTTGCTTGTGAAGTTATCCTATCCAAGGTATCAACATAAATGATTCCCTCATTTCCTGTAGGTCTTAACTCAGAACTCACCTTCTCGAAGGCCTTTGATGGGCCCTTGAACAAATATATCAATGCACCCAACCCTTCATATTATTTCTCCCTGCTATGTTTTGTTCTTCACATACTTAACCATATCTAACGTGATATATTAAATATCTATCTATCTATCTATCTATCTATCTATCTATCTATCTATCTATCATCTATCTAACTATCTACATGCATAAGAGCAGGGTTTTCTTTTTCCACTTTGTTCAATGCTAGGCCCTTAATGACCAGAACATTACCTAACTTTAACGAGTAAATAAGAGAATATACAAAACAAACAAACAATGAATTCTGGTCTCTTTACAATAAAATGTAAAATTGCATGACTTCCCTGCAAGAGGAGCAATATGTAATAAATTTCAAATTATATCTATAAATAAAGGATTTTAAAACTTCTGTAGTATTAAATTTGCTGACACTGGCTTTTTATGGTTAGCAAACTTAATGCCTGTCAGTACCAGCACATTTATCTTCTATTCAGTGGCTTCTAGAATGATTTCCAGATTTTTTATATTTGTTCCATTATTTTCACTTTTGAAAGTCCATACTAGCCCTGGCCAGCTGGCTCAGTGGTAGAGCATCAACCCAGCATATGGATGTCCCTGGTTCAATTTCCAGTCAGGGCACATAGGGAAAGCAACCATCTGCTTCCCCACCCCTCTCCTTTCCTCTTCTCTTTCTTTCTCTTCCCCTCCTGTAGCCATGGCTTGATTGGTTCAAGCATGTTGGCTCTAGGCATGGAGGATGGCTTCATGGAGCCTCCACCTCAGGTGCTAAAAATAGCTTGGTTGCAAGCATGGCCTCAGATAGGCAGAACATCAGCCCTAGATGGGGGTTGCCAGGTGGATTTCAGTCGGGATGCATATGGCAGTCTGTCTCTTTATCTCCCTTCCTCTCACTTGATAAAGAAGAAAAAATAAATAAATAAAAAGAAAGTCCATGCTTCCTCCTCTTTTCTACTTTAAGTTCCGCCTCCTTAGAAGCCCAGCATAAGTTCTTTATCTTCTAGGACTAACTCCTGTATAATACCTCCCCTCATGCCCCTCTTCTCTTCATTTCTGGGTCACTTATTAGCTAAACTGTTCATTTGACCATCTGACTTTCGTCATCTGAGATATTTCTTTTAGCACTGTGTTATTCTGGAGTATATCAATTTCTTCATAGTTTAAATTACTATTATTCCTTGTCTTAGTCGTGAATCTAATGAAGTCTCATTGGTGCTTTATAGTTGTTTGTAACCTCTCAGGCCTAGCATAGTGTCTCATAGACAATACATACTCAAGCAAATATCTGTTAATAGATTTACTCTCATGGTGACTGTAGCAATGCAGTGCCTTTGGTTGAAAAGAGCATTTAAATACAATAGAATAAATTAAATTGGTAGAAAGTCAGACTGAAATAATCAGAAGTTACAGCCTCTGCCAGCAAACCTGTCTCTGAAAAATAATTTCCTAGTTTGCCCTCAATCCCATTAGAGTCTTCCTAAAAGATAAGTGAGGAGGCATCATCTGACAGTGTCATAGAATGAAGTAAGAAGCTTTACCATTAAGTCATGAAGGTAAACTTTAATTCTTTTTCAATTTACATAGCTATACTAAATCTAATTCCCATGTTTCATGAACAGGAGAAACCAAGCTAAATAATTGGGCAGAATCTACTTTATTGCTCACGCGTCAGCCTTTAAAAGGATACTCTAATCCAGAGTCTACAAGGTGCACAACCCTTCAGAAAAGCAAATGTAACAAGCTCCACGATAAGACCATGTACAATTGGGTACTCGCTTTCCTGAGCTGTTTATCTCAATTTTACATCTTCCTTGTCATTTTAAAAGGCATTTTTCCTCTTAAAATCCTATCTGTTTTTGAAGACAGTAAAGCTATATTCTAATATGGCAACAATTGCTGTAAATTTTTGTTATTTACTGAAATCATACTACTGTGTCTATTGTTTCCACTTTATTTTCAACAATAAATTGCTTGAAGTGTGGGTTAGTACATAAATATCCCACCACAAATTAAATGGTTGTCAAAAATGTTTTGGGGAAATTGTGTTGAAGCATAAACCAAAACACTGTGTGATTTATTATTGAGCCTGCTTAAATCTCTAGCAATGCATAGAAAGTCAGAGAGGAGGAGCCCTTTCCCAAGCAGTTCTCTAAAGTGTGTGTGTGTGTGTGTGTGTGTGTATGTGTGTGTGTGTGTGTGTGTGTGTGCGCGCGCGCACGCGCTCATGAACATGCAGATTGTATTTCCAGGTATATCTCAGGCCAGTTTCAAAAGGGAGTTTTAAAGCTGAAGTTAATGAATGTTTAAAAGTGAAATAATGTAATCTGAAGGAGAAAAACTTTCATGGCTGTGAATGTGTTCTGGAGCTTAAGAAAAAGGGGTTGCCATTGACCTTGTTAGTTTAATTAAGTGATTCCCAATTAAGATACTAACAGAATGTTGGCAGCTTAATGACATGCAATCTAATAGTGGCTCAAAGTATAGGCTGTAATTCTTAGCGATGATTATGATGATGATGACAATGCTAGTGATGGCTTATTATTGTAGAGCGATGGATAAAAGGACACGACATTCTAAAATATACACATTTGATACTGCACAGAAGGAAACATACCAGGCACATATCCTTTGTGAAAGGCCACAAAGTCCTAGGACACCTGGGGAGGAAAGTGATAAATGAAGAAAAAGAAAAACATGAAAGTAACATGTCTCCTATTAAAAAACAGTAATACTATTAACAAAACTTGAACTCTCTCATAGGTTAAATATCCTATAAAAGGTATAGGATATTTTTTACCTGGCCCAATATGTATTTATTCTGTGCCTATTTGATCAGTGGAGAAACAGAACTAAATTGTGCTTATTCTTTTTTCCTTCTTGCATCAATCTCAGCTCAGACTTGGTTAAATTCTTCCAAAAGTAGAAATATTCAAAGAACAAGGCCAGCAAATCTAAGAACAATCAATGTCAAGATAAATTCTAGAGGATTTTCACCAGTCTGCTCTCAAAAGATACTGGCTTCACATAAGCCATTGGGTAAGTCCCCCATTGTCTCCTAAAGATAACTCATTTTCATGCACATCTGGATTTATTTCACTGTTTATGCAATATGGACTACAGACCCTAAGAGAGCTTGTGCCTAGATATCCTTCTCAAAGTTCTGGTTTTGCAGCGCTCTGTCATAACATCATGCTTTCTGGAACTCAGTACTTTTTTCTGGTCATTTTTAACCAGAACCTATATATATTCCAGTACGGTTTTGAGATTTAAACCAAACCATTTGTTATTTCTGCATTTCCCCCAGGACTCTCTAAATAGTCCTCTCTGAAGCTGGCTGGGATTTCTGGTAGAGCTGGAGGAATTTCGCTTTCATGAGTGTAGCTTTATCTTCTTATTGATGATTGCAAGGTGTACCCCTTAATGCAGAAGAACGATGACTTCATTAACTACTTCAGTAAGTCAGATGTGCCCTTGTCAATAAGTGGTACCTGATGATAAGAGGCAGGGTCAAAACCCCAAACAGGGAGCACCACCCAAAGCAGGGATAGGATACCTTAGTCATCAGAAGCAACACATGAACCCTGAGTCCTGCAGGTATAGAGGACCACATCGGGGGAGAAAAAGAGACCCTTGTGCAGAGGATCTAGACAGACAAAGATGAGTAACTCAGCCACTACCTGCCATAGTCTGCCATCTATCCATTCAATGAAATCCTCCCATTTGCCAAAGTCTGACCTGAACAAGATCCAGATACTTCCCTGGTGCTAATCCCATATCTACCCCAATGGTACTGACTATCCTTAGCATTCTCTGGTACCACAAGTGTTTACACCCACAAAACATATGCTCTGATTATTTCTTATACATTATTTTCAACATCTAAGGTGTGAGCCTCTTAGGGACAAGAACTGTGTCTTTATTGCATCCATTTCTTGACCTCCATAATGAGAGAAATATATATATATATATTGTCATTTAGTAAATTGGGATGAATAAAGTAAATGAATTAATGAAAGAATATATAAGTTATTTTAATTTATCAAATTTATTAGTATTTTCTGGTCTTGCTACTGATAAACAACACTCATAACAAATCTTATATGCAGGTAAGGTACCTTCAATATACATGAGAACTGCAGCAAATACACAAAGCTGTTTCTTTCTTCTACAGATATGGGAGACATTGCCAAACGCTTATAGTCCACTTCTCCTTATAGGCTAATGATGTTGTAACTATTCTTCTCAACCTAGGGATGCTGATGATCCTGCTGAATAATGAAATTCAAACACTCACTTCTACCCTGACTTGGAAGAATTCTTCATAAAATGTCTACCATAAGTGGAGAAATCACCATCTAGAGGGAAAGAAACACTTTATGCACATGAAAGAATTAGAGGACAGGGAAGATGAACTTGAAATGATCTATCCCCTCCATCCTGCAATTTTCCCTATTTCCTGTTCCACACATGAACAATATGGCGGGAATAGTGACTGCCCCCTTTTACTTACTACCAAACCCAAATGGTCCAAATCCTGTCAATTCTTGTACCTACATAGTATCTTTGGAATCTGTCATCTTTTCTCTACTCCTAGTGGTATTTCCTCAATTTTGGTTTCAAAAACTTCTCTTCTGACTTACTTAAATTATCTCTCATCTTTTTTTAACCCTAGTTAATGCCTTCCTGTAATTTATCTTTTATGCAATTTCCAGAGTGATCTTCTTAAAATATAAATCTTATTAAATTACTCCTCCATTTAAAATCTACAATGAGTCCTCCAACTTGCAGAATAGTATTCACATTATTTTATGTAGAATATAAGATCATGAAGGATGAGACTGTTATTTAAAAAATCCATCATCTGTTCTCCACCCATGCCCAGTACAATTCTTTAAGGCAAATATTCAGCTTCTGCTCCTTTCCTTGCTACCTTTGTGAGTGCTACTGCTTTTACCAAAAATATCGTTTCCCTTCTTCACCATATTCATTGGCTTAATAATGTGTTTTAGAATCCTGGAAGTTCTGAAGAGCTATATTAGGAACTGGAATGGACAGGTGAGAAAAAGAATATATATAGATAGATCACATATAGCTACACCAAATCAACCTCCAACCAGTCGGTTCATTTTTTTTTATCATTTTTACATATTGGGGTTCCATTGTAGGATAGTGTTTAAATAAGGAATTCTTTCTATGACAAATGAAAAAGTATTAATACCACGGAGAGCTTCCCTGACACTTGGGAGATTTAAATTTTTGATTATCTTGTTTGGCCCACTTGCAGATTCAACAATGGGGACACATAAAATGTGTTTGGAGATTTTCAAATTTGTGAATGAAAATCTTGGTGAATATGGAAAACTTAAGTAGATGGATCTATTGGTAACTGTAATATCTTATTTAAGATTATTTTCTAAACCATGATTAAACAATATTTTTGTAATCATGTCCATTCTATTGGTACATTTAGATAATAAACTCTGAACCCCTAAGAATCTATGGATTGGCTTTAGAGATGCAATGATACACTTGAGACATTTTGAAATTTCTTTTTTTTACTTTCAAGCATTCCTGTAAGAAGAGGGTTCTTAAGTTTATTAGAATCTCAACATATCCAAGACAACAAAAAAGTTTAAATACTTCTACTTTACAGAGAAAAATAAGACAAATCAAATTATGAATGAGGTATAACTATATTTCCTTTAAAAATATAAATTCAATATAACAGGTAAAAAAAATATTACCCAAAATAAAACACTAGAGAGCAAATTAATTTTGCAATTTCTCTCATCTCATTGTATCCACTCTTGGTTCCTAAGAGAGGGGATTCATTCTGCGATCCAGAGGGCAAAAGCATGTGTTCTATACTTATGTAAGTTAGTTCAAGAGATGGACAAGACTTATAAAGTTAAACTGTACCCTGGAGGTCAGAATCAAGTGATCTTGCTTGATCATTACCAAGAGCAGATAAGGAAGTAACTAGATGTTTATAATGAATAAGAGGTGTATTTTCCAACATTCCAAAGGATAGGTAGAATTTTTATAATTGATTTCAGATACTTTTTATTAAATGTATAAGCAAACATGGAAACACTTCTGAGACAGAGAATTGTCGATTTCATTTTAATGCTTTCAAAAACAATTGATTTTTCTTATGGTGAAAATATTCTCTCCAATCTCACAGCACTCTGCACTGTTTGAGTCCTTTCCCATTCAGATCCTCATCTGATTCCCTTGGAGAGCCGGAGATGTCAACACGAAAGACACTATTATTCCCTTCAGATTGATGAAGTGAACAAACCTCACAAAGTCAAATATCCCGACTGCAGATCAACTCTGCCCTTCCCATTCCATCACAGTAATATTTCCATCCAACTCTTCAGTTGAAGTAAACTCTACGTTCAAAAATATTGAATTCATCCTGAAAATCCATGGTCTTTTGCCCAAAGAGGGTCAGAGAAAAGGATATAGATGAAATCCATTAATTCCTAGAGGTCCTGACACCAAGACCCTAGGGTTATGGGGAAGGATGGTGAGGTACAAACCAACCACGTGCCCATTATTTATTTCTGCAGTGATGATATTACATACCATCTCTAGTTTCATCACTGTGCTAAGTACTGAAGGTAATAAAAGGGAAGATAAGCCTTCTTTCAGGGGTTTTTCTATGAGTGAGCAACTGAAAATCATATTTAAACCATATAAATTTGCTGGACTGTGGATAAGAGAGAAGTTGATATGGGCAATACAACAAGAAATACACCATGTGGTATTTTTAGATAGAAATGATTTGGCTCTCTATGTATTAGAAGTTTTTGACTGAATTTGAATAATAGTATTTTAGAAAGGAATCCAATTATGAAGTAGAATATGGCTGGGGGAAAAAAGATTTGCAGAAGCAAGATCAGCTAACGAATAATTATCAAGAATAAGTGTACCCCACAGTTTAAATCTGTGTTGGAAGAGAATGGCAATGAATGGAATATCTAGAGAAAAGCACTAAAATCATAGAACTTTTAATTTAGACTTTAGATATAACATTCGAGTTCAATAATTTTATAGGAAGAAATAGGAGCCAGTATCACTTAGTAGGACAGAACTTAGGGTTGAGTTCTTGGAAATTATGTCATCAATTTTCCTCATTTTAGAAAAGTAGAAACTGAGGCCTTAAATTATTGTTATTTATACAACATGGCAGAGCTTATCAACCATTCCAGGATTAGACCCCAGTTACATTGACTCTCTTGCTGTTTAAACTTCCTTTTAAAATCTATGTTGATCTGTATGTATCTGTAGCTTATTACAAAAGATATATTTGAAAGTTATTATAGTATGTAAATGTCAAATAGCATTTTCTTGTCTTTCTCTGAGACACTCACTGAATGAATCCACTTATCCAATCTTCATCATCATCATCATCATCATCATCATCATCATTATCATCATCATTATTATAAAGCTTCTGTTACCAGACAAACATTGTGTGGTAAACCATTTTTTTCTTCTTAAAAACATTTTGCTTAGCCTGAACAGGTGGTGGCGCAGTGGATAGAGCTTCGGACTGGGATGTGAAGGACCCAGGTTCGAGACCTCAAAGTCGGCAGCTTGAGCGCAGGCTCATCTGGTTTTGAGCTAGGCTCACCAACTTGAGCCCAAAGTCACTGGCTCAAGCAAGGGGTCACTCAGTCTGCTGTAGCCCCCCAGTCAAGGCACATAGGAGAAAGCAGTCAATGAACAACTAAGGTCCTGCAATGAAGAATTGATGCTTCTCATCTCTCTCTCTCTTCCTATCTGTCTGTCCCTATCTGTCCCTCTCTGTGTCTCTCTCTGTCTTTGTCACAAAATATATATTATATATTATATATATATATATAATATATAATATATATATATATATAAATTTTGCTTAATGAGAAGTTACTATTTTTCTCTCAAAAGATGCCCAGTGAAATTTTAATACTTGTGTTTTTCTGGCATTATAAAATATGGTACAAATAATAGTGCCATTTAAAAATGAAATGGAACAAGTAGAGTACCAGCCTTCAAATCTAGGAGAGTACAACCTTGAAATATGGACAAGGAATCCAAGTTCCTATGTGTCTTTCACTCCAAATAAGTAGAAATTGAGGACTTCAGAAATGCAGCTTATGATGTGGCATTATGGAGACTATTAAGAGGTTAACATAGTAAGGGATGTTTCAGAGTTTAATGTGGCAAAGATTAAGAATGCTAATGTAACATTTCTCATTTCTCGATGTATGTGAAGAGTTGTACAGCCCTACCACAATTTATGCCTAAGGCAGCCTGTGCAAGAGGCATCTAATCAGAATAAAACCTTTCTATCAGGGTCACCATGTAAACAGTTAATGAAGCAGAAACTCTCCAGGGATTCATTGGCTGAGCACATTTAGATGAGTTCTATAGAAATGTTCAATCAGTGGTAGGGGAATTACTTCAATGATGCTTTAACGGAAACTATGGATATTCAACCCTTCCTGCATTCAATGGGGTGTTCATAATTAATTTCCTATATTCTGAGCACATATAACTGTTGGACTATAATTTTTCATTATAAAAATTAGCAGTTAAACCAGAGGTTACACAGCATATTAACTGCCCAGTCCGATTGAATAAAACAGATTTGTGTTGCAACTTCTTTTACATTTGTTAGTCAGTTTCAGTGAAGTAACACTATTTAATCCTGCCACAAACATGTAATGAAGAATCATCATAACCACCATGATCAGCTTTCCAATGAATATTCACTGTGTACCTGCCCTACTTGGGATACATTATACCTATATAAATACATACATACATACATACATACATACATACATACATACATATGTGTTTGTGCGTGTATATAAATGCTATACATGTATTTATATATATGTAACTTTCTTATTTAATACTCAATATGTGCCATGCACTATTGTAAAACAGTAACTCAATTTAGTAAAATTTTCTTATTACATATGCTCCAGTCCCTTTTCAACAGAATATATTGGTTCTCATGACACATTCCTATTTTCCTTGAGGATTTCAAGAACTAGCCCAATTATTTCCTTTCTTACCCCATCCACTGCCATGTTTCTACTTCATTATCAACAGACAAGTTGATGATCTATCTGCTAAATTGATACAACTATTTTTCAGCCCCCTCAGACTAGTCTTCAACTCCAATTCCATGAGCACAGCTATAACTGGATCCTACCTCAACTGGAAACACTTCCCCTTTGGAATTTCAGATAACACTGTTCCCTTACAATAACAGCTTTCTCTGTTTTTCCCTCTTCTTCTTTTTTTTTTTTTTTTTTTTTTGTCTCATGTAGCCAATAATGTCCTTCTATCATGACCTGTTTTTGCTAAATTTTCCCCATTTTTTCTTAGTTGAACTTCCTCATTCTGACTGCTTTTACTCCCCATAGCTACCAATTTTCTAAAATCTATTGACTACATCTCAAACTAAAAATACTCTAGAATTTCATTATCTTCATTGTCACTGGATTTGGTTTGTAAAATAATTCTATATGGGAACTTGAAAGTATGATCACAAGTCAAACAAACTACTGGTATAATGGATTTCAGTACAACATTACTGCTTAAACCTGCCACCACTGTCACCATCACTATTTACTTCATTTTTTTTATTGTGTTGGTCTCCATACTAACAGGTTTGAAATTCTTATTTTAATTACTTCTCACAACAAATCTGTAAAGTTAATATTATTATAATATCTATTTTACAGATTAAAAATGGAGACATAGACTCCATTTTTATTCCCACAGGTCAGAATGAATCCATGGCTAAACCACAATTTAAACATAGGTCTGCTACACTATACTATGTTACAATGTTGTTCAAAATCCAGAGAATCCAATTGAAACTACACCTGTCATCAATATGGAAAAAACAATGATAAATGCTGTTCACATTTATTAAGCCATTTCTTCGTGGAAGTGAGATTTTCTTAACACGTGTCAATTGTGTTAAAATCAAGTGCTAGTTTGGGCAATTAAATGACACATTTATTAAAACATCTCTAGAAAAGTTCAACAAGTAAAAAAATTAAAATACAAATAAAATAAAAAATAGTGTGGCTCTCTCTGCTCTCTGCCATGTGAGGATACCATAAGAAGTCAGTGTTCTGCAACCAGAGGACAGCTCTCCCCAGAACCCAACCACGTTGGCACCTCCAATTTTATACTTCCAGCTTCTAGGAATGTGAGAAGTAAATTTCTGGTGTTCATAGCCAGTCAGTACATAAAATGGTGTGCACTTAATTCATAGTACAAAGGAATTCTTTATTTGACATTAGAATTTGTGATGAGATGATTTTTAATTAGAAGTTATTTTGATTTACAGGTGATTAGAAAATCTATAAAGTTGTTGATAAAAAAAAAGTAAAAGAAGAATGGAGGATTTAAAAACACTTAAAACCTTATGGTTTACCATTAGTCAATCATACTAGCCAGATATTCTAAGATACATATAAATTATAGCCCTTACAAGATTATAAAACACAAGGAGCTCAGCCCCTATCCTTGACTAGTATATACCTTAGTTGGTAGAACATGAAAACACACACATACACTCTTACACGTGAACACGTGCATGAACATAACACATAGAAGTACCTTGCAGATACATTTACGAGTTTATAAATTGAGTTATCAGAATTTTCCTTCCAGTTACCATATATTTGTCACTCTTGACTCCCCTCCCCTGGTAAACACATCACTGTAATCTATGTCCATTTTTATATCCCACCTATGTGTGAAATCATATCTTTTTTTATTATTAATTTTAATGGGGTGACATTGATAAATCAGGGTACATATGTTCAGAGAAAACATCTTCAGGTTATTTTGACATTTGATTATGTTGCATACCCATCACCCAAAATCAAATTGTCTTCTGTCACCTTCTATCTGGTTTTCTTTGTTCCCCTCCCCTCCCCCCTCTGTAACCACCACTCTTTTGTCCATGTCTCTCAGTCTCATTTTGAAATCATATCTTTTAGCTTTCTCTGATTTACTTATTTCACTTAGTACAATGTTTTTAAATTATCATAATTTCAAAGTGATTAGCAAAAGGAAGACAAGCACCAATTTTTAAAAAATCAAATGTTTCTCAATCTATTTTATTCCTCCTCCCAAAGAATCTTTTTATATTTTTTCTCCTAAGAGTCCCTCCATCTTGAAATGTTATTATCAGATGTGTGGTATATCCATTTTTATATTGTGGGCAATTTGGAGAGCCACAAACCATTGTAATATCTAATTTTTTTCTATTTCCTCCAAATAATTTTGTCCTATTGGAAGGTTATATGCACCTGTTGAAAATGCATGCTTTAGCATTATAAAAAAGCATGTTGGGCCTGACCAGGTGGTGGCACAGTGGATAGAGAGTCAGACTGGGACACGGAGGACCCAGGTTTGAAACCAAGAGGTTGCCAGCTTGAGCGCTGGGTTGCTGGCTTAGGCATAGGATCATAGACATGACCTCATGGTTGCCAGTTTGAAGGCCGAGGTCACTGGCTTGAGCCCAAGGTCGCTGAATTGAGCAAGGGGTCACTTGCTCTGCTGGAGGCCCCAGTCAAGGCACATATGAGACAGCAGTCAATGAACAATTAAGGTGCCGCAACGAAGGATTGATGCTTCTCATCTCTCTCCCTTCTTGCCTGTCTGTCCCTAGCTGTCCCTCTTGTCCCTCTCTCTATCTCTCTCTCTGTCTTTGTCACACACACACACACACACACACACACTATATATATATATATATACACACACACACACACACACACACATGGTCTACCGGAAAGTTCTGTTTGTTTTTGGAATAAAACAAAATACAAATTTTTCTTACCGTCAAAAAACTTTATTAAATAATATAATTGCCATTATTAATGATTTCTTGCCAGCGTGAGGGCAATTTGTATATCCCATTTTTGAAAAATGTTTTATCTTTTGATGCAAAAAATTGAACCAGTGCTTGTTTGATATCTTCTTCATTTTTGAATTTTTTGCCCTTCAAAAAATTTTGTAAGGACAAAAACAAGTGATAGTCAGAGGGTACTAAGTCTGGGGAATATGGTGGATGTGACAGAATTTCCCAGCCTAGTTCTGCAATTTTTTGATGAGTCCCCAAAGCAGCATGTGGCCTGGCATTATCATGATGCAGTATGATGTTCTTCCTATTGAATATCGCCTGCCTCTTTTCTTGGACTGCTGTCTTTAAATTATCCAGTTGCTGACAATACTTCTCTGAATTGAGCTTTTCGTTTGGATTTAAAAGCTCATAATGTATTGGTCCTCGAATGTCCCACCATATACACAACATTCTCTTATTCAGAGTCAAATATGGTTTAGAGGTGGAAGGGTTAGGTTTTCCAGGTTCACAATATGCCCTTTTCCTTACAATGTTTTCGTAGGTAAATCCACTTTTCATCTCCAGTTATCATCCGGTTCAAGAAGGGCTCGATTTTGTTCTGAGCAAGCAGAGATGTGCATATGATGACTCGATCATCCAAATTCTTCTGAATTGATTCATGTGGCACCCATCTTGAATATTTCCACACCAATCCTATCTTCTGAATATGGTCCAAAATGGTTTGCTGAGCTGAATTAAGCCTTTCTGTGATCTTTGATGTTGTCAGAAAAGGATCTTGCTCCAACATGGTCTTAACAACATCGTCATCGATCAAAGATGGTTGCCCAGAACGTGGCTTATCAGAAAGGTCGAAATCACCTGTTTCGAATTTTACGAACCATCTTCTGCATGTCCTATCAGAAACTGTACCTTCACCAAACACTTTCAATAAATTTTTACATGCTTCTGTAGCATTTCTTTCTTGTTGAAATTCGTAAAAATTACAGTGGCGTAAATGAACTTTATCAGTAGCCATGGGTACACTATTGCTTCACATATAAGACTAATGTGAATCAACTTTGTTTTAGTTAATTTGCTATGTCAGTATGTATACATTAAGTGATAAAAATAGAAAGTCACACATGCGCCAAATAAACGTGCTTACGTGTCAAAACTTGTTGTGATAGAAATGGACAGAACTTGCCGGTAGACCTGATATGTGTGTGTGTGTGTGTGTGTGTGCGTGTGTGTGCGTGTGTGTGTGTGTGTGTTGAAATTTTATGTTGTTATATCATCAAGCTGTTTCATAATTATACAGTTCTAGTTTATTATCAAATAGAAACATTTTTTGTTTTTAAATATTTTTGTGACTTTAGTTGAGTCCATTAATTCATACACCTAATGTCCTTTATTAAGATTTTTGACCTGGTAACAATAGATACTAGCAAGTGCATATTAAATCAAGTACGGAAAGTTCAAGTAGGTTAAAAATATTTTTCAGCCTGACCAGGCGGTGACACAGTGGATAGAGCGTCGGACTGGGATGCAGAGGACCCAGGTTCGAGACCCTGAGGTCGCCAGCTTAAGTGTGGGCTCATCTGGCTTAAACAAAAGCTCACCAGCTCGGACTCAAGGTTGCTGACTCGAGCAAGGGGTTACTCGCTCTGCTGAAGGCCCGTGGTCAAGGCACATATGAGAAAGCAATCAATGAACTAAGGTATTGCAACTCACAATGAAAAACTAATGATTGATGCTTCTCATCTCTCCGTTCCTGTCTGTCTGTCCTTGTTTATCCCTCTCTCTAACTCTCTCTCTGTCTCTGTAAAAAATAAAAAATATTTTTTAAAAGTTCCTTCAATATCTTGGGAGTCAAACAGGGTGTTGCATCAAATTTCTAAAATACCAGAAATTACCATTGTCTCCTATGAGGGCAAATCACAATTTGAATAACTAGTTTAAAAAAAAACATGTTGATTGTGTTTATCTGACTATAATTTGTATCAATTCAGCAGTATAATAAACATCAAAGTAACCTCTACATAATGGCAAAAACAAGGCATAAAATCAAAACTCGATATTCTGTAAATGTGTCCCGGCTGGAGCCCGGGAAATTGTCTCCAGACTTTGTAACACAATCAGGTCTGGGGAAATACCATGAAAATGTTTTCTTTCAATCACTTGTAATTGGTATTCTTAAAGTGAAAGGAAGAAAATAAAGGGGATGAGATCTTTCGATTTGCTGCTTTTGTTTGGAATTGCTCCAAATCGCAAGTAACTACAGGGCAAATTGACATCTTCTCAGTTGAGCTGTAACCTTGTCTTCCTCCATTTCCTTCCAAGGTTTGTAAACAAACAAGACATTCAAAAGTTGGTCTCAAATCAATCTTCTCATCCTGACATTTTAGGCTACACAGAATCTGGCCTCATTTGTACAATTCTTAACAGTATCACTGTTTCATTCCCACTGTAAACTTTAACTAGAGTCTCTAGGTTTCTTTCGCATTACTCCCTGAATGAGCCATGCTAATTTCCACATGGCTCCTTTTCGTTACCTGGCATATTTTGGCGTCCCTCCTCTTCTCCGCCTGTAGGAGGCATACTAATCCATTAAGATCCTTTACTAAGACAGTCTCACAAAACTCATATTAATATATTGTTACATCTCTTCCCTTTCTGATAGTGTTTGTTTTATCTCAACTGCCCCATCTATCACGTTATTGATGTGGCAGAAGTTCATTCAATCAGCAAACGTTTAGTAAGTACTTATTACATGCAACTTACTGTTTCTAGGCATTGAAAATACGCTAGGGAACAAGACAGAAAAAAATGTCTACCCTGAAAGTATTTATATGCTAGTGGGGAGAAATGAGCAATAAAGATATAACAGACAAAATAGTGTATATGAAAATAAAACTAAAGTATAATGTTTTAGATACAAGGTCAGAACACTTTTTTCTGTGAAGGGTCAGGTAGTACAACTCTTCAAGTTTGCTCTTGTAGTATAAAAACAGCCATGTGCACACAACAATGAGTGTGGCATTGTGAACACTGAAAGTTGAATATAATAACACTTTTCCATATTATGAAATATTTTTTATTAAAACAAAGTTTTTAAATGTAAAAACATTTCCTAGTTTATGAACCATACAAAAGCAGGAGGTGTTCAGGTTTAACCTACAGGCATGGGTGTTACCCTGGGTTTAGATAACAGCCAGGGCTAATGAGCAAATTAAATCCGAGAAGGGAACTAGGGAGTGCTGGCAGAATACACACAGATGACTCAGATAGGGACCCACTGAAAGGCGATATTTGAATAACAAGTCAAAGGGAGACATGAAAATATCACCTGACGATTAGATTTAAGAGCTAAAATATTTCTTTAATTTTTCCCAGTCTTTATCTCATTTATTATTCTCACAGGTATTTCATCTGGGATCCACAGATATCATCCCTCAACCCCAAGAGGACCCTGTTTATAGAGAGTGTTTCACAAAACTGTGGGATTATTGTTGTCCTATATATATTTTTTATGCATTTTAAAATGTCATACCAAGAAGGGTTCAGTAGCTTTACCAGAACAAAACTATTTGAAGATTATTAAAGGTCTAGTCTCAAGAGATTGGAATTGGAATTTGGACCTCAATATGATTGACTGCCTCTTATTACCTGGGTGGCCATTCAATATCTTCTGCATAAAAGTACCTAGACAAATACCCACAAGGACACTCAGCTCCTCACCCCCAGGATTAGTCCGGAACCTTTGCCTTTTGCCAACTCCAATCCAGCATTTCCCTTCCCAACTCCAACTCTTACCTGCTCTCACAGCTTTTACTAATGTCTCCATTTGTCCCAACAGATCCCACTTATAATTATTCCAAAACTCTCTCCCATCATCTTCTCCTACCACTGACAACCTGACACACATTACTGGTTTGGACTTACTACCATCACTCAAAATATATTAATATTATCTGATCATGTCTAGCATGTGTTATCTATTGTACCACACTTTTCATTACACTTCTAATGGCAGTACCTTATTTTGTTCTATCAACAGTCTATAACATATCTAAGCTAATACTCTTATTGACACTTTACAGGTGAGTAAACTGAGGCACAGGAAGTTTAAGTAACCGTAACTCAGCTAAAGAGTCAACGTACTTAATGAATGCTCATGATTACATCCAAAGCATATACTTATTCCATGGTTGTAAGAAATAGATGTATTCTGCTAAATCAAAGCCACAAAATATTAAAATAATAACACTGGGGGACAATTTTTTTTTTATTTTCTGTTACATTAGTTTTTAGAACTGTTTCTGTATAAATCTTCATGGCTGATTCCAAATATGAAATCCATTTTTTGGTGTATGCTCTAGTTTTTATGCAATTTTCATTTCTTTTTGTTACAATTAATGGCATGTGTTGGTTTTTAAATTAGAGTTAAAGGGCAACGACTCTTGGACCACAAGGCAATTAATGTTTTACAAACATCACTTTTACATAATTGTAGTTGTTTTTAAATGTAAAAAATTATTATCTAATAAAAACACTCTCTATTTTGTTTTAAGATTGAATCATGGCTTCTTCAAGTAGGCATAAATGTAAGAATAGTTCTGACACCTTCTGTTATATATGTGGCTGTTACATACTTCAATGTCAAAGGCTCAATATTTCATCATTTGTGACACATGCATATATTGCCTATTTTCAAGTTCCCTTTCAAGGCAAGAATTGGGCTCCTCATATTGTGTGTCATAATTATAAGGAAATGCTTCGTGACTGGACAAAAGGAAAATGCAAAGGAATGCTTTCTGGTATTTCCATGGTTTGGCATGAACCAAAGGACCACAGCAGTGACTGTTATTTCTGTCTAATCCATACAAAGGACATCGGTAAGAAAAAAAGGCATATGATCGCATATCCTAATATTCCTTCAGCAATATGACCTATCCCACACTCTGAGACACTCCTGGTTCCAGGTTTCAATGGTTTTATTTCTTCTAAGGATGAAGAAAGTGAACATGGTGATCAAGTGTATTTTGATAAGATGCATGAGGAAATGGTTGTAGAACCTGAACGGTCTTCTTCTGATGCCAAACAGTCATTAACCCCTCAGCAGTTTAGCCAACCCGAATTGAATGACTTAGTAAGAGATTGGGCCTATCAAAGAAAGCAGCTGAGTTATTAGCCTCCAGGCTTCAAGAAAAGAATGTACTTCACTGGTCAGCTAAAATATCCCATTTCAGGAAGCATGAACAAATTTTTGTGGACTTTTTTTCCGAAGACAAACACTTTGTCTACTGTCATGATATCAGTAGTCTTCTCAGCCAGCTAGGTATTACCACTTACACTCCAACAGAATGGCAGCTATTCCTTGACAGCTCTAAACGGAGTCTGAAATGTGTTCTCCTACACAACAGTAATGTTTATGCAGCAGTTTCAAATGGTTATTCAACTCATCTACGAGAAGATTATAATGACATAAAAATTGTCCTCGACTTTCTGAAGTATGAGAAGCATAACTGGATCATCCGTGTGGATCTTAAAATGGTAAATTTCCTAGGACAACAGAGAGGTTTTACGAAGTATCCTTGCTTTCTGTGTTTGTGGGACAGCCAAGCTCGGTAGAAACACTGGACACAAAAGGAGTGGCCAAAACATGAAGCTCTGGAAGTAGGGATGCAAAATATTGTGAATGGACCTGTAGTTAATCGAGACAGGATCACCCCCACACACACACTTTACATCAAACTTTTCTTAATGAAGCAGTTTGTTCAGGCTTTGAATAGAGAAAGTGAATGCTTTCAACATATTATTTCTGCTTTTCCTGCCTTGTCTTTTGAGAAGATAAAAGCAGGTGTGTTCCATGGACCTCAAATTCGAACCCTCATATGTAATGAAGAATTTGTCAGGAAGATGAATAAGGAGGAGAAAGCAGCATGGCAGTCTTTTGTGGCAGTTACAAAGAACTTCCTTGGCAACAAAAAAGCAAAAAACTATGAACTTCTGGTTCAAAGGATGCTATTGGCTTTCCGCAACATTGGATATAACATGAGCGTTAAGATTCACTTCCTGAACAGTCATCTTGATAAGTTTCCCGAAAATCTTGGAGCTGTTAGTGATAAGCAGACTACTGCTGGAGCATCAAACAAGATTGTCTTCAACAAATACACAAACGCAAGAACTACAGACGCAAATTTTTGCCCAAATAGAATTTAAATAAGTTTTGCGCAAATTTTATGATTAAAATAAGTTTTTTAATATGTTCTATTTAGAAATGGTAGATAAATTATGATACAATCATATCTTTTAGTGTGTTAGTATATTTACTGCATTATATAAATTATTATATTTTCACAAAGATGATGCCCAAGAAGACATTCTACTTCATTATGTTAAACTAAATGTTAAAAATTTTACAATAAGATATAAACCTAAAATCTTGAATTGCAAAAAAACTGTAGCTTACAGAGGAAAACTAATGTCACATTTGAGAGCAGCACACTCGATTTAGGTAAGAACAAAATTTTTTCTCCCCAGTGTAATATATCATAATCAGGTGTGGCTTAATGGTAAAATTCTGAATGCCTTAGGAACAAGAGAGGAATGAATGCCTGCTCTCACCTGTTCTATTCATCATTGTATTGAAGGCTCCAACTAATGTAGTCAGATAATGGAAAAAATAAAATGCTTCTCAATTGTAAAGGAAGAAGGAAAATTGTCTTTATTTATGTGATCTTCTATATAGGAAATCTGTGGAATCCCTCCCCCCCAAATAACCCTACTTAGAACAACTGACTTTAGCATTCATAGTTACTGGCCCAGGAAAAAAAATATATAGTATATTTGTACAAATTTTGTTCACAAATGTTCACAGAAGCTCTATTCGCAACAGCCCCAAACTGGAAACAATACAAGTACTCATCAGCAGAGGAACAGCTGAACAGATTGCATTATATTGGCACATGGAATATTAGCCAGTTGTGACAAAAGAAACTTCCGCTATACACAACAATGTGGGTGAATCTTAAGATAATCACGTTCTGTGAAAAGTCAAACCCCCCCAAAAAGTGCATGCTATATTATTTCATTTATATAAAAATCTAGAAAATATAAACACCTATAATGACAGCATCTTAGGAGATGTTTGGGGAGTAGGACTACGATGGGCAAGAAGCAGCAATTACAATGGGGCATAAGGAACCCTGGGAAGGTGATGATATGTTCTTTACCTTGACTGTGGTGATGGTTTCATGGATGTATACACATGCCCAAACTGATAAACTGTATATTTCAAGTGTATGGAGTTTATTATATAACTATGACAACTCAAAAGGGCTATTAAATATTATATCAATATTTATATTTATTCCTCTTGGTAGCAACTAAAATTAAATAAATGTTATTAAGAGCTCATGACTTATACTCTAATGAAACATCTAGCCCCGTAGTATAGCTACACATGTCAGAGTCATTGTCATTACTTACAAATGGCCTTAATGCAGTGCATAAACTCAGAGGGAAGTCCACTACTATACCCATACATGCTTAACTACATGACCATCCTACATAAACTATCCTTCCATCCTGATGTCAACAGTATAATTGCTCAGATAATCAAAACTGAAATAAACGGTACATTCTCTAAAGGAGTAATGAGTATTAACCATGCCATTAGACTAACATTCAGAATTAGCTTAAAAATGGACTCAAACACATTTGTAAGACACCTGATTCTCCAGAGGCACTTACTTTGGCTCTTTGGGGAGCTGTAATACCAGGATACTCAATAAATTCCTGCTTTAGGACACCAAAATGTGTCCCAAAGGATAGAAAAACCACTATAACATTCAAAGCTAAATAACTCACTTCCAGGGACTTACTCCTGAATGACTTTATATAGCGCATGTCACTGGCATAGCCAAGAAAATTGTTTTCAAACTTTTAAGACACAAAACTTATATAGTAAAAAATTATAGTTTCATTGTCTCTGTACATATTTATATTATAGTAAAGCAAAAATTAAACTTTCTTCCAGTAATCTATTTTATAGAAAAATTAGTCTAAATTTGATGAAAATTTCTATGATAATTATCAAAGCTTAGACTTTTAAAACTGGAGTAGGCTTAGAAATAAGCTAGTTCAATTTTCCATTTAAAGATGAGAAACTGAAACCCGCCATGATGTGCAAAATTGATCTACTGAGATAACAGAGAATAGAGACGAAAAGTGACTTCATTGTCTTTCTCCTGATGATTACAAGCAAAGAGAAAAGACAGATCCTGAGGTTTAAGAACAAAATTTCCTGTGTCCGTGTTGTTAAAATTATTATTCAATGAACTAGGCTCTCCTACCACAGGCGTCCTGAACACTTCATTTGTTAAAAAATGTCATGAATATTAAATAATTGACAGCTGCATGCTTTGACCCATGCCAGAAGCAAGCACCAGGTATATTAGAACAGTATCGTCCTATAAAGAATAGAATGATAGAGCTAATTAAATTCAGGAGAACTCATTTGCAGAGACTGAAATGCCCTCTGGCATTTGTTAACACCAGGCAAAAGACACTAATTATAGCTGTACTATTCATGACACCAAAGTGCTTTAGGACCAGTCTGGATGCTTTTCTGTGCCTCTAATTTTATCAGGAAATGTGAAACCATCAAGGAACGTGACAGGTGTCATTTTAGTCAAATGAGGTTGCTTTCAACAAATCTAAAAAGAAAATGCATTTCCCCCATTGGATCAAATTCAAAAATAAGATGTATTCCTTACTCTCTTGTTAGTTGATAAGCAAAGGGCATGAGGAGTGACTCCTGCCTCAGGAATTGACAGGCTGTTTGGGCAGTGATGTAACACCTAAAATATAACATAGTATCATTAAATTATGGACACTGCAGAATGGAAACTAATCACATTTAATTCAGAAAATATTTACTGAGCCCTAATGAAGGCTGTGTCTCTATCTATGTTTGGTTCTATGGATGCAAACTGTTTCATATTGAAAGCCTATAATCGTGTAACTTCAAATTATACATGAATTTAAAAGATGTCTAATATCTTAGATATAGTTTAAAAGTGCTTAAAGGATATGTTTCACCCAGACTATCACAGTCATCTTGGATGATGCCAAACTGAGATTCAAAAAGATTATCAAGACTGTTAAGAATTTAAGAGATGAGTTGATTTCCACCTCTGTTATAAAAAGGAGGAATCTTGAGCTCAGACAATGTATCCAATATATTCACTCATCAGTCATAAGGTCAACAGCAGAGTAAGGGCACAATCACTCTCTGCTTTCTCTCCAGTTCTTATTGTTTCCCTCTCCCCTCCCCCATTCTGTTTCTTTTTTCTTCATCTCTTTGACACAAACACAACTTCTTAAACATGGACAACAGATGAATGACTGAATTATCACATTCAGTTAGAGACAAAATTGACCTTATTCTTCAATTTAATTCAATAACCTGAAATTTAGATAATTGTATACAAACAGTAAACTATTTATACATAGCAAGTTTGTGAAAAGGAATGAAGTAGCGTTTTCATCAAGATCAGTTCTACAATGTAAGTAGTAACATGTCAAACTTGTACCATCAATTTTATTGAATCATATTGCCAAAATTGGGAGGACACACAATAAATAAATATTTTTGATAGAAAAAGTCACTTAGCCCTGGCTGGTTGGCTCAGCGGTAGAGCATCGGCCTGGCGTGCGGGGACCCGGGTTCGATTCCCGGCCAGGGCACATAGGAGAAGCGCCTATTTGCTTCTCCACCCCCGCCCCCTCCTTCCTCTCTGTCTCTCTATTCCCCTCCCGCAGCCAAGACTCCATTGGAGCAAAGATGGCCCGGGCACTGGGGATGGCTCCTTGGCCTCTGCCCCAGGCGCTAGAGTGGCTCTGGTCGCGGCAGAGCGACGCCCCGGAGGGGCAGAGCATGGCCCCCTGGTGGGCAGAGCATCGCCCCTGGTGGGCGTGCCGGGTGGATCCCGGTGGGGCGCATGCGGGAGTCTGTCTGACTGTCTCTCCCCGTTTCCAGCTTCAGAAAAATAAAAAAAATAAAAAAAAGAAAAAGTCACTTATTATAAACCAATGCTTATGTATTATAAAAGTTTAGATGCAAAGAAAAAAAACAAAACCATATGATGACAAAAACTAGATAGTTTATGAAAAGGGTATAATGTAAATATAACACATCAAAATTTGTAAAGTTAATAGAAATAATTATTTAGAAATAAGATTTATACCAAAAAGTATGTATATATATATAAAAGGAATAACAAAATTTAATAAACTATCTGATATGTATTTAAAAGAACAACTATATATAAAAGTAATTAAAATAAAGTAATAAATAAAACAAAATTCTAATCAAAATGGAAAAAAGAGGTCAAGAAAATCAAAAGCAAGTGGTTATTTGAAAAAATATATTGAAACAAATAGATTATTAACAAAATTTACCAAGGAATAAAAAATCTAGAAGTAAATAATATTGATATGAAGGAAGCAGCTAAATATATATTTCTTTAAACTATAGAAAGAATATTAAAAATTTGAAACTTAAATGAAGTAGAAAATTCCCTAGCAAATAAGCACTTCTGAACACAGCAGTTTCCAGGTAAACAAAGGTCAGCAAGAGATAGAGCAAAACCCAATTTGCAAGTATTTGCCAGCTCTTACTGGACAAATCAAGTTGCAAACCTTGTTCAGACTCAGTGTGTGTGGGAGGGCACTCTCAAAGGGCAAAGATAGAGAAGAAGATAATTTATGTCAAATATTTGTACCAATAGCAAAATAGATAATGCTTATTGATTTAAAAGTATATTTGGGCTGGTATATTGAAGAAAAATCTAATACCCTGCCAAGAATGTTCTGTCCACTGTCACTCTGGGGCACATTGATCTTACAATTTAAATTTAAATTTAAATTTAATTCAATTAATGCACTGATAGTCTCTCTGGGCTCTGATATACCCCTGCAAAAAAAGGTTAAATATGTATATCAGGGGTCGGGAACCTATGGCTCATGAGCCAGATGTGGCTCTTTTGATGGCTGCATCTGGCTCACAGACAAATCTTTAATAAAAAAATAATAACATTGAAAATATAAAACATTCTCATGTATTACAATCCATTCATTTCCTACCGCTCATGTTCATGGTTGTGGGTGGCTGGAGCCAATCACAGCTGTCTTCTGGGACAACACCAAATTTTTATTGGATAATGCATAATGTACACGGGTTGTTGTATGGCTCTCATGGAATTACATTTTAAAATATGTGGCATTCATGGCTCTCTCAGCCAAAAAGTTTCCCGACCCCTGATGTTCATGATCCTCAGTGTACCTGAAATGGAGTTGAGACAAGACGGCACCATTTGAAAAGTTAAAATAACACACTAAGCATTAATTATGCCTACAGCTAAAAGGAAGAGACCTCAGATTCAACAAGAACTCACAGGAAGGGAGATCATAAGCAGTCAGGCAAAGGGATAGAAAATGCTTTATTGAAAGAGGTCATACTTGAGCTAGACCTTGAAGAACAAGTAAAAATTTTGTAGAAAAAAAAGAAATTGAGGGTTTTCCCAGTGACAGGACCATAAAAGTAAAAGTTGTGAAATGGGGATCATTTTGCAGGAGCTGGAGATTTGGCATGAAGTGTTGGCCAGGCAGTGAAGATGTGAATGAGAGTGAAGCCAGCTCTTCATGTGATCACAGAAGACCAGGGTCCCTATCCCTGCCAATATCATCTAAGCTTGAGTTGATGCTAGGGGCCGGAACCTAACTTCTGCTTCTTTTCCCTAGATTTTTTTTCTTCTAGGGAATTAGATTAACTATTTTAATCACAGCATTAAAGAACTAAGCAGCTTGAAGTCGTGGGTAGTGATGGAACTGCTTAAGTGAATTTAATTCTAATTAGGTGATATACTTAAATCCTTTGCCACTTATCTCACAGAGTACCAGATTGTGTGATAATGTATGCAGAGGAGATGTTCTACACAAATCATGCCTGATGTTGTTGTAAGACTTCCGCCTCCACATTCTATGCAGAACCACTCCTGCTGTGATTGGCTGCTGTTTGGAGAGATTTCCAGTTCACCCAAACAGTAATGAGGGATACCTGAAGGTTTAATATCAAGGAGTATAACACAGAGATGCTTAGTCAATAGGCCTCCTTAATTAGGACTATAGGCACTTAAAACAGAATCTCAGGTGTGAAAGCAGACAGAAACTATATGACATATACAATAAAAGTCTTTTTGGAAGATACTTTCAAATTTGAGGAGATACTAACCACCTTAAAATGTAGATAACCAAGAGGATGAGGAATGATGATCCACTTTAGACTTGACAATGAGGAAAGCACCATGAATTTGTGGTGACTCAACTTAAGACAGACAAGGAAGACTTTATATAACTGTGAGATTGGAGTGAAGTATATAAACTGGATAGAGCAGTCTTAGAAAGAAGTGAGAACACTTTTGATTAGAGAATAGTATAAGCAAAAATCCTGAAAACGGACTAGAAAGATTGAATAGGAGAAGATGAAGGAGGTGGTAGGGGAAGGAATAAATACAAATCTTACAAAGAGTTAATATTAGTAAATTTTTAGTAAAAAAAATAGGATATTTGATTATGGAGAAACACCAAAAATATGGAAAAGATACTGTACTTAAAATTGCAAAAAAATCAGACAAATGACCAACAAAGCTGATTAAGCATTTTATAAAATGTTACTTTCTGACATAGGCATTTTCTTTCATATCAGTGCCCTTATAACTCATGATTCTAAATGAATGACTCTATAGAGACAAATGTCACTTAAAATGATTCTAGCCTATTGTTACTTGTTCTTACCCAGCTTTTGTAAGAAACATCTTAAATTACTAAATTGTAGTATCATTGGAACTGTCAAACCTCCTGTCATGGAAACAATTTAGACTCTTAGGATTTGATGACATCATCACATCAATCCCTCTCTCCTTTGAGAAGAAACACATTTTAACCTGGCCAAAAGAATAATCCTTTGAACATTATTCTTTTTTTTTTTTTAATAAATTTTTATTAATGTTAATGGGATGACATTAATAATTCAGGGTACATATATTCAAAGAAAACATGTCTAGGTTATCTTGTCATTAAATTATGTTGCATACCCCTCGCCCAGAGTCAGATTGTCCTCCGTCACCCTCTGTCTAGTTTTCTCTGTGCCCCTCCCCCTCCCCCTAACTCTCTCCCTCCTTCCCTCCTGCGTCCTCCCTCCCCCCACCCCTGGTAACCACCACTCTCTTGTCCATGTCTCTTAGTCTCGTTGAACATTATTCTAAGATATTCTTATTTTCCCATCTATGCAGCTAACATATAACACTTTGTGATCCATATAATCTGGAATTATAATTTTTTGTTTTATTAAAATTATCAAACATTCTCAATTTATACTTAACATCCTATGTAGATAAAGAAAAGATATATTGACAATAAATTAGTGGCCTTAATCTTCTCTTCTAGCCCAAAAGCATTCAGAATGACTTAATTTTTAAAATATACAACCTTCAAAATTAAAAAGAAAATTGTTTATTTTTCTTTTCTTTTTCTTTATATTTTTCTATTTATTAATAGAATGAATGGACAATCCATTGACTTATACGTCTTCCCTTTTCCAACCTATTCTTCAGTTCCAGTTTTATATGACAACAAGTATTAAAGCTATAGCACATGGCCAAGAAATGGAAGTCACAGAAAGACCCTAAAGATTAGAGATCAATGTCAGGGTGAAGTCTATAGAGGTTACATGGGGACTATACAAAATGGGTAGAGAGGCCAGAAACTTGGTTCTTCCCATGCTGGACAGAGAATATAATGATCAGTTTGTTTATTAGTATTGAAAGAGCATTGAAAACATAAATTGTCTAAGAAGCCAGATGTAGAGAAGAATAGTAGAGCAAATATTTGACAAATATATATTTGATAAAAGACTTTGATTCAGAATATGTAACAAAATAATTAATCCCTATTAATATTCAAAATTTAAACAAATAGAATTATATTCAGAATTGGCAAAACTTTAAAAATACTTTACTCAAGAAGTGATATAGCAAATAAACACAAAAAATGCTACTATCCTAAGTCATTAGGGTGAAGGAAATTAAAAACATACTGTGATATTACTACACACCTAGTCAAGTTCTGATGATGTATCTTGGCAAGGAAGTGAAGCAGCTGTAACCTCAACGCGTTGCTCTTGGGAATGGAAAATAGCACATCCACTTTGGAAGACAGATTGGCAGTTTCTCAAGATTTAAATATACCAATTCGATGGGATCCAGCCGTCTTATGCCTAGCTATTTTCCCAGAAGAAATGAAAACATACATCCACACAAAGACTTGTATTTGAATATCCATGCAGTGTTGTTATTCATAGTGGTCCCAAACTTTAAACAACCCAAATGTTTATCAGCTGGGGAAAGGACACAAACTATAAGATTGCCATAGAGCTACCATATATTACTCAGCAGTGAGATAAATTGAACTATAGATGCATAGAAAAACATGGATAGATCTAAAATCATTTTACTAAGAGAAAAAACCCATTCACAAAAGTCTTTGTATTGTATAATTCTTCTTATCTGCATTCTAGAAGAGGCAAGATAATAATAGTAACATACAAAGAAGACAAGAGGCCTAGAATTGGGGGCAGGGATTATCTACCAAGGGACACAAGAAAACTTTGGAGACTAATGAAAATATTAGTCAAAACTAATCAGTGTATCTTTAAAAAAGATGAATTTTATTATACATAAATCAACCTGCAATTTAAGATTATACATCCTTCATTACACAAACTCCTCATGTTTACACTGAAAGACTTTCAAAGGCTACCTCATTCCATTTGTGTTTATCTCCTGCATGGGGAAAATGTAGCCAAACTAGATGGCATAGCTCCTCCCTGAACATACTTCACACTTCATTATCTTCACATCTTTCAAGATAATGCACACCTCTTTAGTTTTAGAGTATGACATTAAAAGTCTTTTAAGTGTATGTTAGAAATTAGAAAACATTTCTCGGTTAGGGAAGGTGACTTGTGCTATGTCACAAATCTAGCTGTTACAGAGTCAAACTAAAATCCAGATTTTTTTGCCTACTTGTATACATTCTTTTTTTATTTCTACTTTTATGTTTTAAGTTTTTTTATTGATTGATTTTAGAGAAAGAAGAAAGCAGAAACATTGATTTATTGTTCTAGTTATTTATGCATTCATTGATTGATTCTTGTATGTGCTTTGACCAGGGATCAAACCTGCATCAGGACAATGCTCTAACTAAATGAACTGCCCAGCCACGGCCCTTGGGGTGATATTGGTTAATAAAATTATGTAGGTTTCAGGACCTAGCTGGTTTTCTCAGTGGTAGAGCACTGGCCAGGTGTGTGGATGTCCCTGGTTCAATTTCCATAGGGGAAATGACCATCTGCTTCTTCACTCCTCCCCTCCCACCACTCTCTTTCCCTTCCACAGCCATGACTTGATTAGTTCCAGTGCATTGGCCCAAGTGCTGAGAATGGCTCTGTGAAGCCTCTGCCTCAGGCACTAAAAATAGCTCGGTTGCAAGCATGGCCCAAGATGGGCAAAGCATCGGCCCAAAATGGGGATTGCTGGGTGGATCCTGGTCGGGGTGTATGCAGGAGTCTATCTCCTCTCCTCTCACTTGGAAAAGAGGAAAGAATAAGTACGTAGGTATCAGGTGTACAATTCTATAATACATCATTTTTATGTTGCAGAGTGTGTTCACCACCCCAAGTCAAGATTCCTTTCATCCCCACTTATCCCCCCTTTACCTTTTACACCTCCCCTATCCCCCACTCCCTCTTGTAATCACCATACTGTTATCTGTGATAAGTGGATAAAAAAAAGTTGTGGTACGTTTATACAATGTAATACTACTACTCAGTTATAAAAAAGAAAGCAATCTTACTTTTTGCAATAGCATGGATGAACCTGGAATATTATTATGTTAAGTGAAACAAGCCAGTCTGAGAAAGACAAGTACCATATGATTTCACTTGTATGTGGAATCTAATGAACAAAATAAACAACTACAACAAAATAGAAACAGACACATAGATATAGAGGACAGACTGACAGCTGTCAGAGGGTAAGGGGGTAGGTGGCTAGGTGGAAAAGGTGAAGGGATTAAACCATGAAATCCAGACTTTCTAATTCTAGATCTAATGTTTTCTAACATCACTGCTCTTCTTCCATCTACCTGGAATTAAACATCTCATGTCTCTACCTGTCAAATTGAGTTTCATCTAAAATATGATCTAATTAGCACATGCAGTATTTTTTCTATTTTTAAATTGAGCCACTAATCTTACTGAAATCACTCTTTTGCATTTAATTATTTTATCTTAATTACTTTACCTTATTTTATACTAATGAACGTATCTGTCTAATTTCTCCATTAAATTATGAGTCTGAAAGCAGTGACATGTCTTACTTTGCTCTTCACGATATCCTACAAATTGTATGACAGACAGATTTCACTCACTGAAAAACTATGTTTCTTTTGTGAAGGGTTGTTGTGGGACAATGAATTAAATTGATTTATGAGAGCCCTGGCCGATAGCTCAGTGGATAGAGCTTGACCCAGCATATGGATGTCCTGGGTTCAATTCCCAGTCAGGGCACACAGGAGAAGCAACCATCTGCTTCTCTGCCCCTCCCTCTACCCCTTCTCTCCCTCTTCTCCTCCTGCAGCCAGTGGCTTAATTGGTTCAAGCATGGATAGGTGCTGAGGATAGCTCCATCAGAGCTCAACAGCCTCAGATGCTAAAAATTGCTCAGTACTCGAGCATTGGCCCTAGATAGGGTTGGTGGGTGGAGCCCGGGTTCATGCTGGAGTCTGCTTCTCTATCTCCACTCCTCTTACCTAAAAAAAACCCCAAAATCTATAAGAGAAAATGTCTCTACTTAAAACATAAAAGGACCTGCTCTAATAACTCTAATCATATGGGTCAGGACTGCTTATGGGAAATATTTGAAAACCCAACACTCTAAGTGTTCTGATATAAGAGAAAATCATTTCCATAATAAAAACTTAAACATATTTGTCTGATGAAGCACAGATATCTAAAAATCTTACATTAAAAAAAATAAACTAAATGGTAAGGCAGGGGACCCTGGTGAGCTACAATCCTGCGGCAAAACTGTCCAGGAGAAATGGCTGGCTTCTGTCCTCCATCGTTTTTCAATTTAATGAATATTTCAGTTGTTTTATGCATACAATATTGCATTAGCAAATGCCTGCTTAATGGACTGAAGCTAACGAAAATCAAAACCATGAATATGTCAACTCTGATTCTTTAGTTCTTACATCATCTGAGTTTTCTCCCACTCCTTGCAATAGATTTTTTCAGGGGTCCTAAAATTAGGTGAAGTAATATTTGTGTGTGCCTCTGTGTGTGTAATGGATGAAAGATGGAAGGATGTTCAGAAGCAGAAGTCGGAATCACTGAGTTCTAGTCCTCCCATCGGGGTTCCAGGATACCTACACCCACATCTGCCTTAGAACTGAAATGTAAAAGTCAACTTTGATCATGACATCACCTTCTTATTTGATAATTCACACATTTTTAACTTACTAATAGAACTTTAAATTTAGCCTTCTTTAAGGCAATTTGCAGAAGTGAGAGATTCTAGAAATCTGAGAAAAGGCAAATGTTTGAAGTTCCGTGAATTACATATTTGTGAACTGAAAGGGATTGTTCAAAAGTAGCCCAGCCCTGGCTGGTTGGCTCAGTGGTAGAGCGTCGGCCAGGCATGCAGAAGTCCCGGGTTCGATTCCCGGCCAGGGCACACAGGAGAAGCGCCCATCTGCTTCTCCACCCCTCCCCCTCTCTTTCCTCTCTGTCTCTCTCTCTTTCCCTCCTGCAGCCGAGGCTCCATTGGAGCAAAAATGGCCCAGGCGCTGGGGATGGCTCCTTGGCCTCTGCCCCAGGCGCTGGAGTGGCTCTGGTCGCAACAGAGAGAAGCCCAGGAGGGGCAGAGCATCGCCCCCTGGTGGGCGTGCCCGGTGGATCCCGGTCGGGCGCATGCGGGAGTCTGTCTGACTGTCTCTCCCGGTTTCCAGCTTCAGAAAAATACAAAAAAAAAAAAAAAAGTAGCCCAGAAAAGAAGCAGTGATTGCTGGGAGCCCCATTGATTAACTGAAATCACATCTGATCAGTTTTATGTAGTTTCCCACTTTCATAAGTTTATTAGATTTATATACATCATAATAAGGTACCTTTCACATTTTTAAGTGTGCAATTTGACAACCGTTATTTAAAAGAAGTTAGAAGTTCTAGACTAATACACTTGTAGATCAGTAACTGAATAGCTAAGTTTAAAGAGTATTTATTACCAGATTGCTGTCAACCTCAAGGATAGTCCCTGACCCTGTGGCAGCAACATTTTTATCATAATCTAGATGACAATAAGGAAGATATATATTCAGAATATCAGTGAGTATCCTGATTTGGAAAAGGAAGGTGGCTGAATTAGATGACAAAATACAAATCTCAAAAGACCGTGGCAAGCCTGAGCAGTGAAGTGAATCTAATGACGAACTGCAACGACGATAAATGTGGGGAGAGAAAATGAGTTTACAATATCACCTCTTCAAGTTAAAGTGAGATGAAGCTATCTAAAAACATACTCGTGTTAATAAACAGCAAGCTCAATTTTAACCAACCTTGCAGTGTGGCGCCCAAAGAGGCTGATATGAACTTAGTTTATATTAGAGCATATTAGAGTACGTGTGAAAGCAACAAGAATTAGAGGTGGGAAGCAGTGGTTATCTCTGCATAAGAGTATTACATTCACCTATTGATGCTGTGCTTTACAGACAAGAAAAGGTTGTGGAGAATGACCAAGATGTACAAACGATGGAAAATCATGCCACATGAGAAACAAGTAAAGGAATTAGTGAGGCCATCCTTTAGAACAGTGGTAGTCAACCTGGTCCCTACCGCCCAGTAGTGGGCATTCCAGCTTTCATGGTGGGCGGTAGCGGAGCAACCAAAGTATAAATAAAAAGATAGATTTAACTATAGTAAGTTGTTTTATAAAGATTTATTCTGCCAAACAGCGAAAATCTGACATAAAGTACTTGGTAAGTAATTATAATTATATGCTTCAACTTGCTGTAACTCTGCTTTATAAATTTTATAAAGTAAAGTTACTTCCCTACTTTATAAATCACCATTACTATGGAACTGGTGGGTGGTTAGAAAATTTTACTACTAACAGAGATACAAAAGTGGGCGGTAGGTATAAAAAGGTTGACTACCCCTCCCTGCTTTAGATGATGTAGGTCTCAAGTAGATCTGGTAGTAGGTTTAAAAAGTTTAAAGATGCCCTGGCCATACAGTTCCGTTGCTTACACCATCATCCCGAAGTGCAGAGGTTGCTGGTTAAATCCCCAGTCAGGGCACATACAGAAACGGATAGATGTTTCTGTCTGTTTGTCTCTCTCTATATATATATATCCCTCCCTGAACAAAATAAAATATTTAAAGAAGTTTTGCATGAAAACAGTCAATGGAGATGTTTAAGCGGTGAGAAACAAGGTAATAAATTGTAGGCCTGTAACCACAGAATGTGAGATTATCTTTGTTTAAGTTCAAGACTAGCATCTGGTTTTGTTTAAACAAATTCTGTTGAATAAGCATTTTAAGAAAGAGAAATGTTCAGCAGGAGCGAGTTTTCAGTTTGATGTCCTCCCAGAAGAAGACTAAGAAGAGGATGTGTTGTAGAGACTTGCTAACCTTCCACAGCATGATTCAGTAGGGATAAGAAACAAATCAAATGAAAAGACAAGATGGCAATAAAGCTGTTATATTTATTTTATTTTATTTTATTTTATTTTATTTTATTATGTTGAGATGACATGGATTCTCAGAGCAATTTTGACTCCTCAGTTAAAATGCTTTTAAAAGTGAGCTTAAATGGCAAGGAGGCAAACACTGGGAAATTCGAGCTAATTTTCTAGAATAGTCATAAGCAAAATGGAAATGATTGCCAAAGCTTCCTGGGCATTATGCTTTAGGATGCTGTTCTGCTCCTAATCACCTGGAAGCCATCCACCAATTGATTGCTCATATGAAAGCCTGGCTGTGCAGCACATGGGTGCTGAGGAAACTCAGTTAGCTGAACTCAACACAGCAGGTCCTCTGTGGGCTTCCACGTCAAGTAGGGGATGAGCAGAAATTTGTTTGGAATGGAAACCTGGGTCATAACGACTTATTTAAAAGCAAAATAGTTCTGTTTGGAAAAATTTGGGGGGGTTATTTGGGGGGTATAAGACTGGGTCAATAAAGATTATGGGGGATCTGAAACCTTCTCAATCCATTCACTCTCTGATATCGAAATGGATTCTATCTCCTATTCAAAACTTCCTTCAACCTGGAGTTGTTTTGGAAAGGATTTGATCATTTCCACCAAGCTGTTGTTAATGGAGTAATATTTTACCACTGCCATGTGCATTATTATTTTATTGTAATTTATATTAAAAACATGCTTTCAAACACTATAATAAGAGAATTTTAGGCAATGGTTTGAGTCATTTGGAAGAGAAATTCTAGAATAGGGATTTTTGCCTCAATCTCTAACAAATTATGTCCTTTTCTGCTTAAGAATCCTGGGAATTAGACTGGTGGGAGAGATACATTCCTTCCAAGAGAAGCAAAGTAAAAACATCTCATTTTGTAAGATAATGGAATTTTAGATTTGGGAAATATCCTTAATGTTGAGAGAAGAAACATCTCTAAATTTCTTGAAGGCATAAAGTTTTCCCAAACAAGTAATATAGTTATGTTTCCAGCTGTGAGTTTTAATTCCTCAGCTTAAAATAATAAAGCTTTACTCTGAAATAAAATTTAGAACCTTTAACTGATGTAGAAAAATGTTTTAGCATGCATTTCCTTATCTTTCAGGGTCCATAAGTGTGTATAGCCTGATACCCCACTACGTTCATCTTAAATCAACTTATGAATGCTGCCAAAAATATTTAGCTAATATTTTGAAAAGCATGTGTGAGTGAATGAGTTATCATGTATTCATATTTGAGAGGAGCAAATTAACCAGATGATCTTTGCTCCTCAGGTGTATCTTTAGATCAAAATAATTCAGATTAAATGGCCTACACAAAGCATACTCTTGGCATAGCTCCAAAGTTGTAAAGTTACTCAAAAAACTCTTACATGTATTTTGATATTCTTCTTCCCTCTGTGCTTTTATCTACCCAAGAAAACTAGAATAGTACCTCCGAGTCATTTCTATCACCCCTCAAACACGCACGGACACACGCACATATGCACACACGGACATGCGCACACAGGCACACACACTATTTCAATACTATCAATGACTTAAGTCTCAAGCTCTTAATTTTTTTTGCTTAAACAATTAGCTTTATCTTTCTTAAATGTGATTCAGAAGAATAAGCAATAATAGTTAAATGGTAATTAGTATTTATTTCCTTAAAATTAACTATGAAAACCTATTAGGCACAGGATTTATAATTTAAGGAGTAAGTGAAATGATGCATACTTCAGGTGTTAAAGCAGAATGAAATGTTTGGACTTGCAGAAACCACCTCTGTGTTCTGTGTGTGTGTGTGTGTGTGTGTGTGTGTGTGTGTGTGTGTTCATTTTATTGATTTTAGAGAGAGGAAGGAAGAGAGCGAGCAAGAGAGACAGGAACATCGATCTGTTTCTGTATGCGCCCTGATCAGGATTGACTAGCAACCTCTATGCTTCAGGACAACACTCCATCCAACCAAGCCATGTGGCCAGGACCCACCTCTGTGTTCGTTAAACTCCAGGTGAGCAGCCTCATGGATGTCAGGCACAGTGTGTATAATAGGACTTGGAGAAGGGAGCAGGTCTTCACTAGAAAAAGCCAAGAAAGTCAGCAATAATTTTCTTTACTGAGTTGCTTGTATTATTTGACCAGTGGTTTTTAGATTATTCTCACTATGACATGGCTCTGTTCCCTTCTATGCTATTGATGTGGTACTGGTACAAGTGACACTTGTTCCTCCCCCCTGCATGACAGAGGAATCTCATGCAAGTCCAACAGTACGCGTAACTAGGACAGATGACAGTTAAGGGCAGAAAGAAAACTGTACACCTCCAAATCCACCAACCAGTCTCCTTTAATTCTAATCTCAGAAAATAAAGCATTTCATCCTGCATTCAGAAATTCAACAGAAACTATTTAAAATACATGGAACTTCCATGATATAGAAACACACTGTCTTAACTTCACAATGGTGACATACGAACCAAACAATTCAGGGTCTCTGATAACTAGGGCCGTGAAACACAGCAGCTTTGAGTGAGAGATTAAATGTGCAAAATTTTGCTTTCATAAATTCAACTTAAAAAGATTTAAAAATAAAATATAGTTTTGGATTTTTAAAAAACTAAATACGCCCTGGCCGTTTTGGCTCAGTGGTAGAGCGTCGGCCTGGCATGCGGAAGTCCCAGGTTCGATTCCTGGCCAGGGCACACAGGAGAGGCGCCCATCTGCTTCTCCACCCCTCCCCCTCTCCTTCCTCTCTGTCTCTCTCTTCCCCTCCTGCAGCCTGAGGCTCCATTGGAGCAAAAGATGGCCCAGGTGCTGGGGATGGCTCCTTGACCTCTGCCCCAGGCGCTAGAGTGGCTCTGGTCGCGACAGAGCGACGCCCCGGATGGGCAGAGCATCGCCCCCTGGTGGGCATGCTGGGTGGATCCCGGTTGGGCACATGCGGGAGTCTGTCTGACTGCCTCCCCGTTTCCAACTTCAGAAAAATACAAAAACAAAACAAACAAACAAAAAAAAAAAAAAACTAAATACATTTCAAGGGGAAAACTTAAGGCCAATACTGGTTTTATACTCTGCTAGGCACTGGATACTGGTTGATTTCATTCTCACATTTTGACTGACACAACTGACCAAAGGATATTTTCTCTATCGTTAAGTGAAATAAGAAAAATGCCTGATTCTTGTAAGAATATTGCTCTTGAGAAAAACAGTAATATAGAAGAAATTCCAACAGGTTTGGAACTGGGTCCTTGTGTATTCAGGCATGTATTCTAATAAGCAAGCTTAGTCAATCATTAGTTATTCCTGATTTCCTTATTCCCAGTGAGCAGACAGCACCCCATTGCAATGAATGCATTTTCTTCTCTGATAGGATAGCTAAAAGCCCAGGAATAGAAATCTTTTCTTTCCTTGTCATCAAGGGATAAAATGCTTTTTCACAAGCACTGAAAAACAATATTTATGCCTTCAAATTTGTGTACTATGCTTTAACAAGAAAGTCAAGTTAGTTGTTCACTAATCACAGCTTCATGTGCAATTGCAAAAGAAACATACACGATTCTAATGAACAATTGTACACCACGGGGAAAAACAAAAACAGCAATGCATTACCCTAAATTTAGATTTCACTGCACATAGTGACAACTTGAGCACCTGTATTTTCCAGTGAATAAATGTAGACAGCTAATGTAAAGAAATAAATATGAAGTGATGCTTAAGGGTATGATGCCAAACAGTCAACTGTGTGTCTCCGACTAGGCCTGCAATGTGACACTTGGTCACCTGGCTTCCGAACCATTACTGCAAAGGACCCCATGTCCTACATATTTCCTTACAAAAATCAAGCCCTCTCTCTCTTTTTTTTTTTTTTGTATTTTTCCAAAGCTGGAAACAAGGAGGCAGGCAGACAGATTCCCGCATGCGCCCGACCGGGATCCACCTGGTATGCCCACCAGGGGGCGATGCTCTGCCACAATCAGAGCCATTCTAGCACCTGAGGCAGAGGCCACAGAGCCATCCTCAGCGCCTGGGGCCAACCTTGCTCCAGTGGAGCTTTGGCTGTGGGAGGGGAAGAAAGAGACAGAGAGGAAGGGGTGGAGAAGCAGATGGGCTCTTCTCCTGTGTGCCTTGGCCGGGAATCAAACCCGGGACTCCCACACGCCAGGCCGACGCTCTACCACTGAGCCAACCGGCCAGGGCCTCAACCCCTCTCTTTATGGTGACAGACATATCTCACGGGGAGACTGGGTGAGGTGACACAGTGCAGTCTCCCCAGCCCAGTCTCCTCTCTCCCCAGCCCCAGGTACAAACTCACCCTTGCAGATCCCTCTCCTGCTTTGAGCAAGAAATGGAAGAACAAATAATCTGATGGAAAGAAAGGTCTCAAACAGGACTCAGAATCAAAAATAGAAAAGGTTCCAGAAACCTAAGCCACTTCTCTCTTCTCATCTGATGTCTGAATATTATTTTTTATTAACTGTCCACGGAGAAAAGAATGTCCCCTCCCTAGTCTGTCATGAAGGTATATCTACTCTTTTGAAAAGGCATGAGAGCTGAAATCTGACATGCAAACACAACAATACCAAGGAGAGAAGTGACAATGGAATATCTTTCTTCTGGTATCCAATAGGGACATACCAGGTATAGTTGGCATAAGGACAGGATAATTTTTATTTTTATTGTATTTATTGATTTTTTTTAGAGAGGGGCAGGGAGAAAGAGAAAAACATTGTTTTTACAGTTCCACTTATTTATGCATTCATTGATTGATCCTCGTATGTGACCTGACTGGGTTTTTTAACCCACAACCTTGGTGTATACGAATGACATTCTAATCAAATGAGCTACCCAACCAGGGCTCTGGAGAGAATAGTTTTTAAAACCTCCCTTCTATTATATTTCAAAATATTTTTAGTAGTAAACACAAAATGAAATAATAATAATGGCCAGAAAAATATGCAACCAGTGGGAAAAAAATTTTTTGATCTTTTTTTACATAAGCAGGCCAGTGAAAATTTATATTAAGCAAATATACATAAAATAAAATTAAATTAAATTAAATAAATACCAGTACACAAAAAAGAAAAAAAAGTATTAAATCAATGCTTTTTAACTACATTGAAGTATAGTTTTAAAAAGTGGTAAAACATTTATACCTACAAATACTCTTTCTCAGTGAAGAGCAGTAATATTAGTTTGTTTTCAAGTCTTCTATAAATATGTCATAACATTATGGCAATTTATCTTCTATTCATGTTCAGTAGATGACAGAGCCAGATTTATTAGTCTATTATCTTTGTTTATAGTTGATAAAATCATTTTTGTTCATTCTAATTTCTAAAATTTATTTTGCACTAAACAACAGATAAATGAATAGTTGAGAAATTTCTCAAACATGTATCAAAGTTTGGCAGGGCTTCATGAAAATCTATTTCACAATAAATTCCTGAAATTGCAAGTTTATTGAAACAATCTTTAAGATTTATCCAAGTGACTTTTGGATGCCTCTGGAACCTAAAGGTTTAAACAAATAAGATCACTGAGTGGTAACTTTGAAAAAACTGAAGTAACTCAAGTTCTTCTTCACTTTTGCAATCATTGTAGAATCATTATTTAATTTGAACCTACTTTGAAAATGTAGGAATATATAGTGCTCAGGGTCATAGTCACAAACTGCAAGTGAAGGGAGTTTAAGCAATTTTTAATTCTTAAAAAATTATTTAGAACAAATACATACAGCATGTTTGGAGGACTATTACTTTAGGGAGAGGTTTTAAACATTAAATTCCACTTAAAGTACAATATTAATTCAAGGTAAGAAGTAACAAATGTGTGAAATTAAATGTGCGCACGCACACACACACACACACGACTCAATAGTAACAACAGCACCAGTTTAGACTATGAAGGAGAAACAAATTTTCCTCAAATTTCCAGGGTTTTTTTGGCTGATCTAATAATCAAGTCAGCATGAGACACATTAAAAAGAGAAAATAATTAACTGTAATTACATACATATATATGGTAATTCCGCATACACAAAAAGTTCAAAGACAGAAAGGGAAAAGGAAGTATATACTAGTGGTTTTCAACTGCAGGTCTATGGACAGGTCCCCCAGAAATTTCATGCCTGTCTGTGAAAGAGTTAACAGAGCCCCAAAAGGGCTATTGGTAATCAACTTCAGTTGGACATCGATAGAAATATCATAGTTACTCAACTCCCATGGCAAAGAACCAACCAATGGAGATCTTATGGAACTAAAGCAGCAGATGATAGCATTTAGGGAAGAAAAGAGGGACCTAGAAATTCCCAAACCAAAAAAATTTTTTGCAAAAGAGCTGATGCTTTTCATCTCATTGAAGCAGGAATGGTAAAGTTAGAGGAGCAAGATCCTGATACAGGGAGGTTCACCAAGGTTTACTGTACAGTTACCGAAGGCCTGAGATGCTGCAAGGCCATTGATGATGAGAAAAAGAAAAGCTCTGTACAAACCTTGAGGCCTCCTTCAAGAAACTGACTCCAGCAACAGAATCAAATCCTGACTCTCAACATCACTTCCATTCTGTACAAATCCATCATTTCCTGCATTACCTAACGTTGTTTAAGGTTGGGTTTAAAAATGCTTAAATATTTATATGCACAGAAAAGTAAAAATAAATACTATGCTAACACAAACATCTAAGTTGCATTTAATAGGTAATTGTACCTGTTCCATCTTACATACAAATTCAATTTAAGAACAAACCTACCAAACCTATCTTGTTCATAATCTGAGACTGCCTGTCCTTCTAAAAATTTAAATTCCTTTATTTGACAGAACAAGGAACTTAGGCATGTTTAGCCTATCCATTGAAAATCTTCCTCCCTACTTTTTCATTGCACTATGGATTTTTAGTTTTAAATTTCTAATACATGATTACTATTAATTTTTATAATCCTAGTTTCAAGTCTACATAATTGATTTACTAATTCTTTGCTCTTATCCTTTCCTGTATCCTGTAATAGTTCAAAAGTATTATTTCTTTTCTTATTACAGTAAATACTTCAGCATATTTTTTTATTTTTTATTTTTCCTGCTGAAGATATGAGAATGATAAGCTCAGGTTGCCCAGTGTCTCTAATTATGTCTTTATTTTCATTCATTTTTAACAATGCACTGTTTAGCGAATGTTCTTCCAGGTTATCTGATTCTATGGGTGAATTCAAGTCTTTCATTGACTTCAGTTTGAAACTCTGCAAATTGTACATAATTGATAGCAATGCAAAATAACTCTTCTTTAAGGACATGCAAACTCTGTCCAGAGATTCAATTAACTTCCTTTTCCCACTGGTAAAGAAGAGAGTTCTACCTTCATATATGCAGTCTTTTTAATATTCATGATCTATAAATGTGTCTGCTCTTTGTATTATCCTTTGAACTTCTTGCCGCATCTTATTGATTACCTGATTAATAATGAATTAAATACAGTCTTTAACATGTGGCTATTTTATATCTCTATGAAAATCATGATTTTACTTTTATTTTGAGAATTATCCTTTAAGAAAGGTGTTAAAGTTTGGCAAAAATAATCATGGTTGGGCATGTTAGGTTTGAAGTTGCTCTTAGGCACCTGAGAGGAGATGTTAAGTGGGCATTTGGATTTGTAAGTCTTTATTTGGGAGAAAGGTCTGGCCTGCAGCCATGTATGTGGAAACAGTAAGTCTCTAAATGGTATTTATATTTGTATAATGAACACACTGAAGGAGTGAATGTAAATGGATAAATGCACTAAGGACTAATCTCTACCATTGCTGTGGTAATAGAACAGCATTTTTAATATATTTAATTTAACTATTTCAGAGCATCAACTCAGACATAGTCACTCTCTTGTCACTTCATATTTAAAATTGGGCAGTATATGCAGCCATAGGAGACAGTAAGTATTCATTGGGTATATCTATTCATTCATTTATTATTCATTCATTCTTATATTCTATCACTATTTATTGAATTAAATACCATCTGTCTTTGTTCCAACTCTAACCATAACACCCAAGAATTTATAATTAATTAGACTTGTTGACACATAATTGGGTTTATTTCTTTCTATGCTTTACTCTAGTATTTTGCAGATAATTGTGGGCTTATTTAACAGAAGTTTGACTCTTTTCCTTAGAAGATTGTTTCATGTACAATGTCTTCTGCCACATGATTCTCTCAGATACTCTGTATTAGCTTAAATTCAGTTCCATAGCAATAGCTTATTATCCCAAGTGTCACCTTAGTTCATAAAATTATACATACAGACTATTTACATCCTATCATGCTGGTTTGTTCTACACTGCCTAAGCTTTCCTGATCTGAGTTTCCTAGGTTTATCCAGTTTTTAGAAGGAAAAATATTATAGGTAACTTTCACTGGTTTCCTTAGGTCAACAATAAGAAGAAAAATAAAACAGTCAAGATCATTTGTAACTCTAATATTCTAACATGATGAATAAGTCACTAGGCAAAGACCATTGCCTAAAAGCTCCAATCTCAGTGATCTTTCCTTAAACAATTATATTGGCTTGAAAATATACATATTTTAAAAGGCTTCACTGAAAATATACATTTTTTAAGAGGTTTCACTGAAAAGGCTTAAACTGAAAAGGGCTATCCCACAGGTGTTTATTACATAAATTTGCAAACATCACATAATCAGTTTACATATGCTCCACTTGGTAAAGTCTAACAGAACTAAAATTAAGAAAAGATCTTGGTGACATAATAAGGAGCCAAAGACACTCCTAGATCTCCTAACTGAAGAACGTATCCAAATTACTGGGCAAGAATAGATCTGACATTCTGATGCAAGAAATATTTTAGATATAGAAATGCTTGTTTAAAAACAAGGCATGATCATTTATAAGAGCAAGAAAAGGAGGCTGCTGGATAATAGAAAGGCAGATATAAAGTTCATGATATAGAGAATCGTTATGTCAAAGTAAGTAATATTTACTGTGCTTCATGCTGTCTTTTTTTGATGAAATAAACTTCTTGAAAGTAAATATCTGATCTTTTTGATAAATTTGTTTCCCATAGATCTTTGTAGATCTTACATGTGAATTTTTAGCTACATTTCTTTGCCCCATCTGATATCTGCTCCTAAGAAGCCAGTAGATTCAGCTGATTATGATGAAAAGAAGTCTGTCGGGAATTTTTTTTTATATAACTCATACAACTGTCGAGTAGTCTGGAGAATAGGGTCAGCTCTAACAGCCAAAACTACCAGGAGATGCTAAAGTACGTTCCCTTGTCCTTCATGGGCTAGAAATTCTACCTTTAAGTCTCTGAATCTGTTAACTTCCACAGATGAAAGAGAGCTCCCATCAGGTTTCTCTTGAGTTCAAAGTCAGTCTTGAGCTCCTGAGTTTTAAACTCTTGAGTCAACATTTTGCCTGTGTGTGTCTAATTGGTGGGATTCACTCTACTTGCCCATGCTACAAAGGCGAGAGAAGTGGGAAAGCAGATAATCCAGTATTTTTAGCCTTTGTAGGGGAGCATATTTTCTTCCTCCAGGCCTCACAAAGAAGGTTGTCAGATGCCTAATGGGCAAAATGAATGGCAAATGTTCACACGGAATTTATAGCTTATACTCTGATGAGCAACAAGACAAAGGCCCAGGTAGTGTTGGAACAATGTAGAAACTGCTGTTAGAAGGAAGATAGAGTGATTGATTCAGTCTGAGGTAGTAAAAAAATAATACTGGAAACAGAAAACAAGTGAAGAAAAATTAAGAATAGCATCAGCTAAATATGGAACTTAAAAAAGGGTATTTCGGGAAAGGACCACATGAACAATCAATCACTCAGAGGCCTGAAGCAACAAGTGGAGAATTCTCCATATTTGCATAATTCTCTTAGTAGGTTGTATGGCTAACTTGGGTATATCTTTTAAGGACAAGAAGTAAATTAAGTCTTAAGCTTTTGCTTCACCCTGTATTATGTGTTTTTCCCCCTCAGGGTCTCTACCTGTCTTTAAGGTTAAAGTACATTTAGCTTGTGTTCTAGCAAGGCAGTGATAGAGGGTGTAGGGTATAGGGTGTTGAGTGTTGGGAAGGAGAAGAAAGTAGAAGAAAGGATAAAGTACCCAGTGGCAATTTGTCTCTGATAAGGTCATCCATAAGTTCTGTAGTATCCCAAATGTCATACAGATGACTGCCACATTCACTTTGACATATAGGTATGTAAATTTTACTTTATGGACCTCATTATTCTTTGGCTGGAAAAATAAAAACGCCACACACAATACTTGTTCTCTGGAAATTGAGCATAAGAGATTCTTTTGTCTTCATTAAGGTGTTAATGAGCTAGGTCAGATGTTTATAGATTTTCATCAAATTAATCAGACAAAGAACCCTGTAGTCAACTTGACTTCTTTTTTTCCAAAGTTCATTAAATTATAATCTTTGGCAATTAAATGGAGCATTGCTTATCTGTTGCCATTAACTCCTCCTGTCAAGAAAGTATTTATAATGAAGAGAGACATTAAATAATGTTTGGCCATCTGCCCATCTGGAAGCTATTCATTGTTATCAGAGTATCAGTTTTCATAAACTATAGGATTATATTAGACTAGAAGAAAGAGTAGTCTGAGGAATTTATTTTACATGGAAAACTTGTCCTAATAGCAAGAACTCAAATACTTAAGTTCACGTAGAAAATTAGTGGTAAAATCAAGACCAGTTTTTCTTTCATATTTTTATCAATTTTGCTCTGGTCCTAAAGTTTCCATTGTGGCTATACAGTCCCATTGTCCTCAGCAAAATGTGTTTAATTTTTAACTCTGCATCCTTGTGAGTAATTCTTTTGTCCAAAACTCTATCTTTAGTTTTCTCTCTCTCACTCTTAAAATCAAACTCATCAGTAGTAAAAACTTTAAGCTGACCCTAAAGAGGAATTTGGGGCCATTGTATTATGTCTGCTGAACTTGGTTGTTTAGGACACTGGAAGCCTACTGAGAACAAAATCATCTACCCTCATAAGGAGACAGCCACTGAAAATAGATAGTACCTACTCCTTTCTGCTTCCAGTTTACTGACCAGAGGAATATGATTTTATTACTAATATTATTCCAGAAAATTCCTTCCCAAGCAAATACTTAGTTGTTCATTACAGGAACTGTTTCAAAGACCCATCAACTATTCATTAGAATTTCTGCTTTGTTAATTTTATCAATCCTACTATTCTATCATAATCCTTATCTAATCCTAATCAAATTCCCACATTGAAATACCTGCCTTATTCCAAATCCACCTTCTTAATACATTCCTTCCGTGTCTTTTCCCCTTGGTGATGTTACCAAAAGTCTGTGAAGTTATCCTTTACTGTGGTAAGTAATAAACTCAGCTCTGTTTATCAACACAAGCAGAAGTTATTTGACACTAACACAAAGACCAAAGAGTTTTCTGGAGGAAAAAAGTGTTCCCATGGAGGAAAGAACCCAGAATCATGCGTATGATAAATAAATCAAGTCTGAATCATTGAGATGGCAGTTTTCCACATAAAAAAGTGTTTTTAACATCTGTTGTCTTCTGGTCAGGCCACCATTAAAAAAAATGACCGAACTCTAAGATATTAAAATAAAAACTGTTTGGGTGTACTTGTCAGCTAAGATTATCAGGAAAATATAATAACAAAGTGACTATAAGCAACATAGCGGGGGAAAGTAAATATGCTGGAAATTTTCACCCAAGTGAAAGAAAGAAAGAAAGAAAGAAAGAAAGAAAGAAAGAAAGAAAGAAAGAAAGAAAGAAAGAAAGAAAGAGAGAGAGAGAGAGAGGGAGAGAGAGAGGGAGAGAGAGAAAGAGAAAGAAAGAAAGAAAGAAAGAAAGAAAGAAAGAAAGAAAGAAAGAAAGAAAGAAAGAAAGAAAGAAGAAAGAAAGAAAGAAAGAAGAAAGGGAGTAAGTGAGAGAGAGAGAGAGAGAGAGAGAGAGAGGGAAAGAAAGGGACCATTAATCTCAAGTCCAGTGAGCTAGACTGCCCCTTGGTAACAGAAGCAGTCTGTCCCAAGGATTTCATAGAGAATACAGTCACTGACTGCAGCTCAGAGCCAATCAATCACTCAGATTCTGACTCTCACATTCAGATCCCCAAGACATATTTATATCCACTGTTTGCTTTTAAAATTTAATTTATATAATAAATACAATAATATATTATATGAAGGTTTGTGTAGATGTCTCTGCTCAACTTTATGACCTCATGATTCACTCATGGTCTTTCATGCAACAGTAGTTCATTCTTTGAAATTCCGTAGTATACAATTTTATAAACATACCACTATTTCTCTATCCATCCTAGTATGAATAGACATTTGAGCGGTTTTCAATTTTCTGCCCTCAGAAATAATGTTGCTAGAAATATCTTTGGATATGTCTCTTGCTCCTCATATTTATGCAGTCTATAGGAGTGGAATTGCTGGGTGAAAGGTAGGAATATTTTTATCTTTAGAAGACATTGTCAGAAAAGAAATTAAAAAATATACTATTTTTAATTCCCACAGCAGTCTTGAGAGTTCCAATTGTGCCAAATGCTCACTGATACTTTGAATCATATTATCATTACTGACATTGTTTTATTTGTTTAGGTCTTAGTTTGCACTATTCTTGTAAATGTGTCATGATGTATCATTAGAGTTTTAATTTTCACTTTCCTAATGACTGATTATGTAGAGCACCTTTCCATATCTGAATATCATTTTTATCTGTTTAACCCTTTGCCTATATTTTTTAGTCTTTTTTTTTCTCAGTTGAGATGTAAGAGCTCTTTATATAATCTGCATCTAAGACCCACATAGTCCTCTGCAATGTCATGTGCATTTTTGAATCAGCTTTCTCACTTCTTCCCCCCAAATTCCTTTGAGATACAATTGAGATTACATTGTATTTATATTTTAATTCAGATCAAATTGATACCTTTATACTTACTCTTCTAACCCATGAAAATTGTATATTTCTCTATGTATTAAGTGTTCTTTCATTTTAATTTCTTATTCTAGATTTTAATGTAGAGGACTTAAACATGTTCTCTTAATTTATTAATATTTTTGAATACTCCAAATGGTACTATGTTTTTTTTTTTTATTTTATTTATTGATTTTAGAAAGAAAAAGGCTGCGGGGGAGGAGCAGGAAGCATCAATTCGTAATTGCTGCTTCTATATGTGCCTTGACCTGGATTGGGTTCCAAGTGGCGATTTCAGCATTCCAAGTCGATGCTCTACCCACTACATCACTACAGGTCAGCATGTGTTTTTGATGTTGCTGATAAAAAGTAATATAATCGATTTTGTATATTATCCTTGCTATGCTCTTATTAAATGCTTGCGTTAATTCTAAAAGTTTGTAGATTTTGAAAACATTTTCCACATACTCAATAATTTTATTCTTTTCTTTTCAGTTCTTAAGTATTTGGTTTCATCTTCTTGCCTTGGCGCCCTAGCTGTGACTTAAAGTATGTTGAATAGATATGGTGATATTGGATATACTTGTTTCATCCCCATTCACAGGGTGAATGGTTTCCATATTTTATCATTGAATTTAATTTTTCTCTGTACTTTTCTGGGATTTTTGTTAGATTAAAAAAATTTCCTTCATTTAAAAATTTTTAACATTATTATAAATGTTAAGATTTTGTTTTGGGGGATTTTTTTTGGTGACAGAGACAGAGAGGGAGAGGGACAGAGAGGGACAGACAGGAAGGGAGAGAGATAAGCATCAATTCTTTGTTGTGGCAACTTAGTTGTTCATTGACTGCTTTCTCATATGTGCCTTGACTGGGGGGCTACAACAGAGCAAGTGACCCCTTGCTCAGCCCGGGCTCAAGCTGGTGAGCCTGTGCTCCTGCCAGCAACCTCTGGGTTTTGAACCTAGGTTCTCTGCATCCCAGTCCAACACTCTATCCACTGCAACACTGCCTGGTCAAGCAAGTGTTAAGTATTTTTAAAAAATTTTTATCTAGTCAAGCACACAAATCAATTTCATGTTTTATAATAATGTGATTAATTTCTTTGACAGAGTTTTTTCTTAGCATACCTAACATTTGTTTTGTTCCTACTACATCATTAATAAAATTTAATGTAGCCCTGGCCAGTTGGCTCAGCGGTAGAGCGTTGGCCTGGCGTGCGGGGGACCTGGGTTCGATTCCCGGCCAGGGCATATAGGAGAAGTGCCCATTTGCTTCTCTACCCCACCCCCCTCCTTCCTCTCTGTCTCTCTCTTCCCCTCCCGCAGCCAAGGCTCCATTGGAGCAAAGATGGCCCGTGCGCTGGGGGATGGCTCCTTGGCCTCTGCCCCAGGAGCTAGAGTAGCTCTGGTCGCGGCAGAGCGACGCCCTGGAGGGGCAGAGCATCGCCCCCTGGTGGGCAGAGCTTCGCCCCTGGTGGGCGTGCCAGGTGGATCCCGGTCAGGCGCATGCGGGAGTCTGACTGTCTCTCCCCCTTTCCAGCTTCAGGAAAAAAAAAAATTAATGTAATGTTAATTATTGCTTTCTTATCAAGTTGATTCTTATTCTTATTAAATGTCCTTCTTTAACATTAATAGTATTCCTGAGGTCTACTTTTACTGATATTAGCATTTGCCAATATTAGGATATTAACTTTTCTTAGGTTTCTGTTTATGTGATATAACTTTTATCCTTTTATTTTTAAACCATCTTTTTTACATATACAGTATTAGAATTATAAGCCATATGCTGTGAAGATTTATTTTTATATCCAGTTTGACAAAATTTTCTATATTTTTATGTTAAGAACAATTACTGATATATCTGAAATAAATTTGAATGTATTTCAACATTTGTTTCCATCTGTCTCACTTCTTATTCCTTTTTCTTTTCTTGCCTTAGTAGTTTATTCTATCCCTTGTCCTCTATCTCCTGTTAAACTGTAAGTTCAAAATTATGTTGCCTTATTTTTCTATTAGGGATTACCCTGGAGACTGAAACATGAATCCCTGATATAGTAGAGCTTACCACTTTTATTATATTTTAAGCAATATCTGACCTTATAGCCTTTTACATCCATTTCTTTCTATTTTTCTATCATTGTTATATTTGTAAATTCAGCATACATTCCAAATCCCAGAAGATATCATTAGTATAGTTTCAAGTGGTAAATATATCTCTAGATTTAACTATCTGGTTTCCCTTTTACTTGTTTTTCATTTCTTTCTGTATACTTTCTGGATTTTTGGTTCTTCTGTGTGTAAACTCCCTTAGATAAGGAATTTATTTTTACGCAGATGTACTCTTCGCAATTCTTTTTACCTAATGCTGTCCTTCTTTTTGAGGTTTATTCACACTATAAACAGCATTCTAACTTGGCTATTATTTTCTTTCTACATTTTAAAACTGGCATTCCTGTGTTTTTTGAATGCTGTTGTTTTTGTTGTAAAGTTAACAGTCATGTTCTTGCTACACTGTTGAATGTAAATGTGCATAGGTATATCATTCTCTCAATTTATATAACTGGGTGATAAATAGCTTCTTTATTCTTTGGTTTTATGTCTTCCATTCTATAGAAAATTCTTGGCAAGTATATTTCAAATACTTTATCTATCTCAAATACCTCTTCTTGGATTGAAATCACATACATGTTGGATATCTCCATGATGTCCTGTAGGTTTTTATCCAGTTCTCTGTAATTACTTTTTGTAGTTATTTTTGCTTCAATACTGATATTTTGTATGGTTAAGCTCACTATTGTATTCTCAACTATAACTATTATTTTATTAATTCTAGAGCTTTTCTTTTTATTTTATAGATCCCAGTTATCGTTGACATATTTAAATCTATTTTTGAATATATTTCTCATATTTACTTTAAAGTCCAGGGTTGAACACTAATGTCTTGGCCTGAATTTATTGACTACTTTTTTCACTTGAGTCTTTGTCATTAATTTTTCCTAGCATTCCTGGACATTTTGTTTTTATGCTATAAAATGTACAAGGAAAAATATGGAGGCTTTTAATCCCATTAGATTATTTCAAAAGAGATTTTACTTTTTTAATGTGTGATAGAGAATGTAAGGGCATGACCTAATTTTAGTTTGGCATTAATACCTGTTCATATTTCTTCCAAAGTTACAGTTAAAACCTGGATTTCACCCTGGCCCAGTAACTCAGTTTGTTTAGAGCATTGTCCCATCCTCACAAGGTTGTGGGTTCGATCCCTGGTCAGGGCACGTACAAGAGTCTACCAATGAATGTATAAACAAGTGGAAAAACAAATTGCTCTCTCTCTAAAGTCAATAAATAAAATTTTTTTAAAACCTACACTTTAACAGGGATTGTCCCTATTTTCTTATTACCTAAACTAAAAAATAAATATATCTTTTTATTACCTTTTTTAATATTACCTGTTTGTTGATTTTTTAAATTTAATCTAACCAAACCCATTGACAATTTAAGGAGTCGGCATTCTGTGGAATTCTCAAGGGGAAGTTATGTGCTGAATGTTAAAATCAATTTAGAATGTGTCTAGTATCTTGGCTGCTCACATTCTGGCTTATTCTGTTGCTTTTTCATAGTTTTGAACAGCATTCATTGTTTTTTATTCCTAGTTCTCCCTATGAGGTTTAATCAAATACCAGTTTCTTCTTCACAAGGAAAGGAGAACATTGGTTTTTACATATGTAAGTTAATAACATATGCTATATTCTTCTCCAGAGTAGCAGTAACTATTCCTTATTACCAGAAGTTTATAAGCTTTATTATGGCCCTACTTACCTGACAATATTTTGCAATTTAACTGATGTTGTGATACATAATTTTAAAAAATTAAAATTTCTTTATAAGGTGATGGAAAATGATTTAGCATTAGGTGATGGATATACAACATAATTGACTAATCAAATGATGGAATGATGTTTGCCTGAAAGCTATGTACACTTATTGATCAATGTCACCCTGTTAAAATTAATTTTCTAAATAAAAAAAAATTATCAATGATGAGTTTCAATATCTGTTCATCATTTTGATAGTGCTGGGCAAATGAGTTTGTAAAATCTGTAATTTTCTGAGTTTGCTCACTTTTATTGTTAAAAATGGCACTGCCCGGGTGAAACTGATAATTACCTTCCTGCTTGGGAAGGACCATTGTTATGCTAATGTGTGCTGGAGGAGGGGTTTCACTCCAAAAAGTTTTTTCTTTAATTATTTATTTATTTATTCATTTTTAGAGAGGACAGAGAGAGGGAGAGAGAGAGACAGAGAGAGAGAGAAGGGGGGAGGAGCTGGAAGCATCAACTCCCATATGTGCCTTGACCAGGCAAGCCCAGGGTTTTGAACCAGCGACCTCAGCATTTCCAGGTCGACGTTTTATCCACTGCGCCACCACAGGTCAGGCCCCACCAAAAAGTTTTAAAAAGAGCAGAAAAGAAGGAGAAGGAGGAAGGAAGCCATTTTTGCAGAGAAGGAAGCCAAGATGTCAGGGTGCTGAAGGAAAAGCCAGTTTGTTAGAGAGGAGAAGGAAGAAGGTATGCAGATAGGGAACCAGAGGTGACTGAGACTGGTGGGGGTCTTTGATTCTAGGAAAGCCCAGATGTTTCAGTAGCTTTGTGAGCTCTGAATGAGTGAAAGGAAAGTGTTTTCCCTGTGTGTGTTTTACTCGCTGGCCACGTACAAGGATAGAATAAAGGAATGGCCCATCATTTTTTGGCTCCCCTGTTTCTTTACTGTCTGCCTGATTCTAATGGGAACCTGCATGTGCCTGGCAGTGATGATGGCCACGGCTACTGGCCATACAGGTAGCTTTTAAATTTATCTTCTCTGTAAATTTCTTATTTAAAAATAATTTATATATACCATATCTTTTACTCTTTCCTTCACTAAGTGGCTGATTCTTATTTGTTTTGGAAGATGATGTACCAAGATCATCTTTTGTGAGAAGGCTTCTTTGTGTCCAGGCAGAATCTTTTTTTTTTATTATTATTATTTTATTTTAGAGAGGAGGGGGGAGAGAGAGAGAGAAAGAGAAGGGGGAGGAGCAGGAAGCATCAACTCCCATATGTGCCTTGACCAGGCAAGCCAGGGTTTTGAACCGGCAACCTCAGTGTTTCCAGGTTGACGCTTTATCCACTGCGCCACCACAGGTCAGGCCAGGCAGAATCTTTTTGATGTAAAGAAGATTGGTAGAGCATCCAGTTACTATATATATACAGTTACTACATGTGATACGAACTGCCACTGCTGTTTTTTAAAAAAATAAAAAAGCAAAACTGGTTTTCCCTCACAAATTTTCCAAGGAAAAAATCCCCACAGTTTCTGTTAAAAACTTTAATTTATGGCATCCTAGACTCAAACGCCCAGTTTTACAGAATGGCAAATGCTATGCTGTAATTATTATCCTCGGTGCTGGGGTAAAGAACTACCTCTCTGGTGGAGGGTGGCTACATCTCCTAATGTAGTTAAAAATTCCTTGGCTGAGGCCCCAGTTATTGTGAGGCTATCCCTGGTTATAGCTGCATAACAAAGGTAATTCACTGATGCCCACTTAAGAGAATTACTGGTAAAAGAATGAAACGTTTATTGAAATCAATTCTCTCTGCCCCAAACCTCTCAATTATAACTGAAGCTGTTAAAGAAATTGTTGCTGTCGAATGAATAAAACAGATTTTAAGCAGGCTCTGAGAGGCCTTCAATTCCAGTCACATTCTGATTACTGGAAAGACTCCTCCACCTTCTTTTCTCGGCACTTGAACCCTCATGTTCAGTTTTAATGGGGTTGGAGCAGAGCAAAGGTTTTGAAATACAGAAAATAGCAAGACTTCCTGCTATTTGATAGGGAAGTTTTTTCTCCCGAAAAAAAAAAAAAAACAAAAAACTAGAACAGCCATGCTGACAAAAACAGTATCATATATACATTTGTGTGCCCATAGGTGCCCAGTAATTCACTCATGATGAGTACTGAATTCAACTATTTTAATCTATAGTTATTTTAATCTATATTCTAGAAAGCTTGCCTGGATAGAGATCTATATAAAGCATTCAGGATATGTCTAATCTTCAAAGAACTGCAATATAAATAGACTCATAAAATAGATAGTTAAAAAGTTATTGTCCAACATAAAGATGCGTTTTCTAAGTGTTAAGAAACTGCAGAAATTTGGGTGTGGAAAAGACGACCCACTATCCATTGATATGGTAAGGGAAGTCTTAATGGAGGAAGTGAGACTACAGTGGAAGGCACTTGATCATTCATTGCATTTCTACCAACCTACTACCATTCAGTACCCCTACAACATCAGTGAGTGACAGAAGTATTCCTAGTCTCCCAGCTACCTCATCCAAAGGCTTTAAAATGCCCATCAAATCTTATGTGTTCTGTCAGGTTTATTACATCTTTTGAAGGACAAGGATGGTGTCTATGTGAAGAATGTCAGCTTCTGATTTAGATGTTCTCAAATTTGAGGCCCGTCCCTAACGCTGCTTTACATCCTAAGACTGATTGCTTAACACAGTTTGTGCTTAGTTAACTCATTTCTCAGCTGAAAATGCCAACATAGGAACTTACCTCGCACGTTTGCTGCATTAAATTAAATAATTGATCTAATTCATAACCTGATTTATAGTCTTTGCTCAGCTGCTGTCCATATTATCGTTTTTACGTAATATTTTATCACAACACCTACCATAGTATTTAGCCAATGAAAGAACCTCAATAAATGTTTGTAAATGAATTAATGTGTGAAGTGACAAAGGTTTGGCAGCAGATAATGAACCAGGGCATTAGCAACACTTTCTAAGTTCCTTGAAGGCAAAAACAGCATCTTATTTACCTTAATTGTCCACACCTGTCACAGCATATTTAGATAACACATGTAGGTAAGTATATAAACTAAAAAGTACTAGGGAAAGCTTAGCTATTTTTAAATTTTATTTTGTACTTAATAAACGTGCACTGAATAATGAAACTAGTCTTCAATAAACCTGTTATGTGTCTATACTTCTACTTAGTTCTTTACATATATTCTCACGGCAACTTTTTGAAGGAACTGCAGTAAATAAATGGAAAATTGCACTAAAATGTATAATTGAAGGAAATAGTATAGATCTGCCATCTATGAAACACTATCCCTGGTACACGCTGGTACATGGTTCACAGGCTGGTCTTTTAAGATTTATATCTTCAGGTAAAATGATTCAAATGTAAATCTCAATTAGGTTAGAATTCTACAAAGTCAAATACAGAAAAAAATAAAATGTCCTTGACCGGATATCCAAAGAGATAAATATGCAGGTGATGAAAATTAAAAGGATCAGACAGTCAGTGGAGGTGCAGGCATTTAGCCATGAACTAGCAGGAGATACAGATAATCAGTGTGGAAAGCTTGTGTCCAGGGGCTGGGGTGCTCTGTCCGGGGGTGGTGAAGCTACCAGTCAAAACTAAAGTCAGTGTGAGTCACCTGGTTTCTGAAGATTTCCAGTAGGTCCTCAGTTACCAAGAAAATCATTCTCGAAGACACTTTCTGGAGAAACTAAATAGAAGGCATATAGCCAGGCACTAGGGAACTGGGTGAAAAGTTCAAAGCAAAGTGAACAACTGAGCCAAATAAACAGAAAGAGTGATTTCTTTTTTTTTTTTTTTCCTTTTTTTTTTTTTTCATTTTTCTGAAGCTGGAAACAGGGAGAGACAGTCAGACAGACTCCCGCATGCGCCCGACCGGGATCCACCCGGCACGCCCACCAGGGGGCAACGCTCTGCCCACCAGGGGGCGATGCTCTGCCTATCCTGGGCATCGCCATGTTGCGACCAGAGCCACTCTAGCACCTGGGGCAGAGGCCACAGAGCCATCCCCAGCGCCCGGGCCATCTTTTGCTCCAATGGAGCCTTGGCTGCGGGAGGGGAAGAGAGAGACAGAGAGGAAAGCGCGGCGGAGGGGTGGAGAAGCAAATGGGCGCTTCTCCTGTGTGCCCTGGCCGGGAATCGAACCCGGGTCCTCCGCACGCTAGGCCGACGCTCTACCGCTGAGCCAACCGGCCAGGGCTAGAAAGAGTGATTTCAAATCACATTATTTATTTCTCCCTTGGCCTAAAGTAGGAGATGAAACAGGTTCCGTGAAAGAGGTTGAGGCATCAGAAATAAGGACCTATATAAAGCACATCTGGAAATAGAGTGTATATGGAAACTCTTGGTTATAATTGTGCCACCTAAGTCTTGATCCCATGTGAGTGCTCATGATAGGACATTTATGTTACTGGCACTGGTAAGCAAAGAAGACATTTATCTGAACATTGACTTTTCAGTTATCAAATCTCATCATTAAAAGACTTGCCAATTTCATCTTTCCATTAATATTTCTCAACATTCTCAATATAATTGAGTATAGACAAAAAGAAAAATATGCAATAATCAAACTAAAGCAAACCACCACATTGAGCATCTGATATAGGATGTGTCCTTCAAAGTTAGCTCTGCAGTTGTGAACAAAGTTCTTTAGCTCCATGGCCTTCTGTTTTCTCATCTATAGTAGCTAACCTTTGTGATATTTAGAAAATAATAGGCCTCATTCTAAGTGCTTAAAATAATTTAACTTATTTTGTGCTCTCCAAAATCCTAGTTATAACTAATATTATTATCCTCTTTCTATTTTCTATACAGTTGAGGGACAGAGAGGGTCAATCATGAGCTTAGTTCATGTATCTATTTAATCACTGGTAGAACTAGAGATTAAACCCAGAATTAATAATTACTATTCTCAAATTCTTCTTTATGCTTTAGTTACTCACTCACATCATTTATTTATTCATTCTCATCTACGGGGATTACATAATTTTTAGCCTATGTTAGTTAGAGTGATCCAAGAAGCAGATGTCATGGCAAGATGTCTTGTGCAAGAATTTGACTGGGGACGCCTGCATGGGGGAAAATAGGGAAAGAGCCAGGAAAAATTATGAGGGCCATAAAACTAGGATACACATCAGGCTCCAAGTGAAGGTGGGAGGGAGTGAATATTGGGCGGAGTAAATATCGAAGAGTCTGCCTTGCCAACCAAAGAAGGTGTGGCAAAGCCATCAGGGAGTCACGAAGCCAAAGCCAGCCATCAGGAGCCCCAAAGAGCCCCAGAAACAGGTCAGCCATGGTATAGCCCTACTGCAGAGGGGCCCCTCAGCAAATGCAGACTGGGATTCCAGAATGCAGCCACTCCTGCTCAGTTACACGCCTAGAGTTGAAAGTGAGGGAGGACAGTGAACTACCATGGCTCCTACAGAGTTCATACATGTTTCCCATGCAAAAATCCTGTTTTCATCCTTTTGAGATCACATAGAAATCAGAAATTATCACTAAATTCCATATTCAACAAAGGAAAGAACATAAGGTTAAAAGATGTGACATGGTTGTCCCAACAGCCCACTGCGAGCTGGCGCTGGGACAGGAACCTCACGCCCGGCTTCCCAGCCCAGAGGTTCAGGTTCATTCGGCCTCATTTCCATGCCAGCTGCCTCACTGTATCTCTGGCACATGAGATACTGACTTCTGTATTAAAACGTAGGCATCCCTCAAACCTACCCTTTAGCAAAGCAATCAAGCCTGACATCATTAGCCGTTAACCTTTCTGTTTGTCTCGTGGAGGAAGTGAGAGAGGGCAGCAAACGATGAGGCCTTAGGGTGCTGGACAGGTGCCAATATAATTATGCTCCGCCGGCTCCCTGAGCTGGCAGCTGGCTCTGAGGTTGACAAGGAGGGTGGGTAAGGCATCCCTGGTCATCAAACTGCATGAACACTTTAGTCGTCTGCCAGTCAACGGGGGCAGGCAGCCTGACAATCAGCACAGCCAGTTTGGCCTGTGACCCTGTTGAGGGGAAGAGAGAAGGATTGACTAACTGGGAAGCCCCCGTGATATGAGGGTTGCCTTCCTGCATCCCATATTTAGAGTGCTGCCCTCCACCTGTCTCTCCTGATTATTATAAGGAGGACTGTGGGATGATTAAGTAGTCATGGCAAGGCTGCCACTTCCATAATCACACCTTCTGACCTCTTGATGGGATGGCAATGCTTGCAAATAGGTTCCCACAAACATATACAGATTAATCATCTTTTTTCCCATTATGTAAAATTCAATGGAAAATTTGTATGACTCGCTTATTCCACAGCTGTTTTTCTAAACTGAAACCAGCACCTCTCTCCACAATGCAGAGTCCAATGACAGACTCACATTCAGGCCAATATCGTTTGCCAGGAGTTCTGCCCTGTTCTAAGAATAGATTTTTTTAAATACTATATATTCTTCTGTATCTAATGTGCATTAAATCTGTATTGGATGTGAGAGTACAAATGATACGAAAAATTAAAGAATATCATAAAGTATTTAAAGTATTTATATATGAAGATCTAAGTGTACAGTAAGAAGCACTAATGACAATGTTATAAGAATACTATTGTTCTATGTATAAAGCTTAGGAATATCACAGCCATTTCATTTAAGACTCTTTTGCTCACCAGAACTTCTAGAAATGAGCAGAGCACAAATGATTATTTCACACAAAAGCTAAAGAAATATTTTCTTAAAGACATAGTTTTGTGCCATTTCATATAACTACAACATGACAGACTTTGGACAAGACCGCTAGGTGTCTAACTCCTAATAATGTATATCACAGGCAATCACAGAATTATTATTGGACAAAGTTATCGGAATCATTCATGCCAGTATTGGGAGCTCAGAAAGTAAAATCAATCGAATGCTTATGGAACAGTTTTACACTGGATCTACTCTTGTACTAGGAGTGCTGTAAGACATAAAGTGACTTATGTGTCATTTTCCTAGAGTTGGCAGGTTGATCATTAGCTCTAATTTCCTAATAAACCAAATCACAAAGTTAAACCTTGACAATTCTACAAGCTTACAAGAGGATATTTTAAAGGCAGAAAAATTTGTTTTTCCTAGAATTATACTGAGACACCAACTGAATCCATGAAATCATTAGGGGAAAAAAATGATTCTTAAATGTTAGGTTTTTTAGTCAGAACCTAGGGGCTATTGAAATTCATTGTTTTGTATTCAATAAATGCCTCTTATAAGAGATGTGACATCAGTTGGATCTTAAACAATAGGGAAAATGAGAAGCACTTCCAGAGAGGAAGCTGTGTGCAGTGATAGGTGTTTGGTGCCTGACGTGTGCCCATGGGTTGGGGAGACTAATTAGATGGGAGAGTTTAGAGAAAGAGATCTGCTAAGATAGTGGAGCAACAATTCTCACTACTAATCTCAGGAACCCAAGTTTTCCTACCTTTAAAACATAAGATGCTTGGGGAATTGACAAGAATACCTTGGTGATCTGGCTTATCAGGTAAGTGGGAGTAGTAATCAACTTGGTGCCTCTGGAAAATTGACCAACCGAGGACTTTCCCTGCCTGTGTGGAGAGTTACCTAAGAAACACCAACAGAGAGAGCAAGCCTGAATGCTAGGAGTTTTCTTCTCTTATACTTTGCTATTTCTGTACATGATCATTATTTCTAAAGTAAAGGAATAAAATAAAACAAAACAAAAAGGCAAGAATGGGCTACTAGACTCGGTATTTAATATTAAAAGTAAAAACTGTGTTATAAGCACGTTCAACGGCTCCGCGCTTGCACTGGCCACTCCGTTACCACTCCATACCGCAGGCCTGCAGAGCTCCACAGCCCCCTCCCAGCGGCAGAAGCCACGGTCGTTCATACGGGGAAAGCATCCGATGGACACACCTGTGCCTTGGCGGCTCCCTGGGGTTATGGAAAGGGCTGCTGGAGTGACAAAGCAGCAGGTGTAGTATCTAGTATTTGTAACAATTTATAGGATTGTAGATAATCTAAGCTCTCTTTGGGTCTTAGTAAATTCAGGTGCTGGGGAAATGTTCTCTAAGAACTTTTCTAGCTCGAACGCTTTACAATGTTATAGGAGAGATGTAAGCTCCAGACGAATGAATAAATATAAAAGTGCTTTGAAGAGTAAAATATATTTGATAAATGAATGTTATGAAAATCGTACCATAAAGTACACTCACAATATGCTGAAAGGGTCAGAAACCTGAAGGAAACTGACCAGCAATGTTGTTGCTTGCTGGCACCATTTGCTCTTTGACCTCTGGCATTTGACCTGCCCAGCTATGTGCATTGCCTATTTTGCCTGATTCTGTCTTCCAAACATGGCGGAGTGGGGGTGGTTTATCCCCATGCTAAGGCCTTGTGTGGCCATAGGACTCTATCCCCACAGAGACTAGGGCAGTAGCTTTTTGATAAGTCACCTCCCGCCATGAGGATTACAGAGCCCTCCTCAGATTGATCTGATTTCTTCTCTCCAAGACAAAATTGAAATTTCAAACATCATGTTACAGGCACTGTGTCTCCATGCCACCACACACCCACCCCTCCTTGCTGTCTGTCTCTGTCCTGCCTGCTATTTCCATCATAATGGAGCAAGGCTAACAATGCAGGCATGGTGCCAGCCCGCACGGCTGCCTGATGCTCCGATGGGCTTTGGATGTGTGCACATGTTGAGGGGACGATTAAATGATGTTTGTGTGCAGCACAGTCAGAAACACAACATTTCCGCACTGGCTCTTTTGATCTCTTAAAAGCCAGCTATCACAACACAAGAAGATATTTTAATGGATATACATAAATTTTGGTGGCTCCAGCCTACCCCATGGGGCCTCATGAGGCTCCACTAGCTTATCCAGGTCTGCCTTTCCCCAGATTTCAGAGGGCACAATTATCACATTTCAAGTAGGCTTGGGTTCCAACCATAGAACTAAAAAAGAAAGAAGGGGGAAAAATCCTTTCTATTAGGATGATAAGGGATCAGTGTTAAGAGTTGGATTGGGAAGGTGGGAAGGCAAAAGAAATCAGTTTCTCCCACCGAAAAAGAAAAAATCAAGAGCTTCCTGTTTTGTGAATTATTACTAGCTAGGGGAAAAAAACTAAAGATATGACTGACTTTAGTTTGAAGCTGGTGCCAATGTCAAAATAAAGATAGTTGTCAACATGCTTCATGTTGTCACTTTTATTTGAAACAAACTGGACAGGGTGTAATTCAAGAAGGAGCAAGAATCAGAAAGGACTTCACAAAGAAGGTATTTGACCAGGAGAAAGAAGGGCCATCTTAGCAGAGAAGTAGCCACTTGAGAAAGAGAAGCGACAAAAGCATGGCATTCTGGGAGTTTGAAAAGAGCATATTGCATGAGGTGGGGTAGATAAGAAAGAGGTAAAATAGGCTAGTGTGGAATGTGTGGAGTCAGACTGAGAAATAATGGGAACCTTAAATAAAGATACCAGTGAGGTTACAGATGACAGAAGAGCAAAGCAGTTGGTATCTCTGTCAGTAGTAGGATCAATTGAACTTAAGTTGCAAATAACTATGAAAGATATAACTATATAACTATAGCTATATCTTTACACATAGATGTTTCCAAAAATTTTGGATAGATATCCAGAAGAGGGATTGCTGAGTCATATAATAGCTCTATTCTTAATTTATGAAGAACCACCATATTGTTGAGAACACCCTCTTCAGAATGCATTTCTGTTCTAGTTTTTATGTTCTGCACACTCCTACTTCTTCATTTCTGTACCAATTTACATGCCCATCAGCAGTATATAAGGGCTCGTTTTCCTCCATGTTCTCTCCAACACTTGTTATTTCTTATCTTGTTGAAAATAGCCTTTCTAATAGGTGCAACATGATACCTCATCGTGGTTTTGATTTGCATGAGTACCCCTATGTTCATTGCAGGATTATTAATGGTGGTCAAGACATGGAAACAGCCAAAGTGTCCTTTGATGAATGATTGGATAAAGAAGATGTGGTATATAAATACAATAGAGTACTACTCAGCCATAAGAAAAGATGAAATACTGTCATTCGCAACAACATGGATGGATGTCGAAGGTATCATGTTAAGCAAAATAAGTCAAATGGAAAAGGACAAGAACCATAGCACTTTACTTCTATGAGGGATATAAAACAGAAAGCAACAAATTAACAAAGAAACAAACAAAAAACACCTCATTGACACAGACAACCATATGGTGGTTACCAGAGGGGAAAGGGTGGGGGGGATTGAAGAAGGTAAACAGGGTCAAATATATGGTGTCAGACAGAGACTAAACTTTGGGTGATGAGCACACAACACAATATAAAGATGAGGTGTTATAAAATTGTATAACAGAACCTTATGTAATGCTATTAATCAGTTATCCCTAAAAATCATTATAATGAAAAATTCTAGTTTAAGTTATTGAGGGAAACATAGGACTAAAAATAGAGAAGATGAAAGAAAGTGATTTGATCAAAAGTTACATTTTGTGCACATTGGATCAGATACATCTATAGGACATAGATATTGAATATCTAGGCAGCTTCTGGATATACCGGTCTGACTGTGAGGAGAGAGAGAGAAGGGCTGAAGTCTGATTACAAGAGAAGTACAGAGACTGGGACTTAAAGTTTGTATAGTTTGGAAATAATTGGAAAGTTCTGAGGATAAACAGGTGAGAGGAGTGATTTGTGCAGTAGGAAATGACCAGCTGGAAATGAAGGAGGGACAGGAGTGTGCAGGACATGGAACTAGGACCGGAAAGCATTTCCTAGTGTGTACTCAACATCACAAACAGCACAAAGAATGCTGGTAACATAAGAAACAAAGAGGGTTGTTGTATTCTGTAATTAGAGGATTACAAGTACAAATAGAAGAGTGATTTCCACCCTGAGAGATAGACTAGAGATTAAGAATGTAACTAATCTTTAAAACAAGTTTCAAATAGAAGAACAAAAGGATGAGACTTTGGTAGTTTGAGTAGAAAGGATTACAGGTGAGGGGAGGTAGCAAGAGAAAGGAAAATTTGAAGTATATCACATGTCAATTCCAAAAACTAACCCTCTGATCAGCTTATTGTAGAAGTTTTGGAAGAGAAAGCAGCAAGCATTCTAGGTGGTCACCTTGGCTTCCTTTCCTCAGATTGGTCCTTGTACCTGTTACTAACCACCTAGAACCTCTGAGCACAGTGCCCCTCAATATCTTTTAGCAACTTACACCCAGGTCTCAAGAAAGAGGACCTGGTGGACCTTTTCCACGTTCCATAGACCAGTGGGTGAATCAGTCTCTACTAAAATGTTGGAGCAATTAAAGGGAAATAAGAATCTGAGCTAATAGGAACAAGCAGTATGACTGTTAAGAAAACTCAGTGTTACTCCTGAGTTGCCATGTGCTCAACATAGAGCAAAACAAAGAGAAGACACACACAGGGCTTCTGATTAAAATTAGGATCCCGGAGCCAGAGAGTGGATCAGGGATCATGATGATCTGGCAAAAGGGAGAGACAGACAGACAAGACTGAGACAAGACTGGGACAAGACTGGACAAGGAGGTAGTAAAGAATGGTATCCATTCATGAAGCAAATGAGTTATTAGGAAAGAAGCAATTATTTAAGGTATTCAATAACTTTTTCCTTTGTATCACTGTTGTTGGTCCAAACACCAGAACATCATTTACATTGAAACCATAGAGTGTTTTATTCTATCTCTAGAAGCCAGTCAAACCCACCCAAAGTAAGTTAGGGGGAGCTGGTAACAGAGACAAATACAGGCAAAATGGGAATTCAGATTAACATGGTTGGACTTTAGGGACAAATACCTCTGTGCTTATGAAGAGTGGCCCAGATATGACCAAGTGGTGGGGCCTTTGTAATAATATCGCTTTTGATTTATACATATTGTATTTCATTATCACTTCCTTTCCATTGACCCACCCAATAACAACGTTAGCAAAAGCAAGGGGAGAAATAATAACCGCCATTTGTGAACAAGAAGAGGGTGGACCAGAATATTAAAGTAACTATCTCGAGGTCTTTCAATTATTGGCAGAGTCAAAATTATAATGCTGGGAAGTCCTGGTCTAGGGCTTTTATTTATCTATTATTGTTGGTGCCCTATTTCTTTATAAATTCCAGTGGAGGTGTGTTTTTTTTTTTCTTCTTATTTCAGATTAAAGCAAAAAGTTTGGGTAGCCTAATATAAACACAATTCTTTTCTTTTCTTTCTTCTTCTCATCTCCTTTTTTTTCCTCAGGTTAAAGATAAGACAGGTTCAAAATTCTCCATTCCAAGGTGAGAAGCAATTGCCTTTCTTTCGCCTTCCAAACTTCCTAATGAAGGGCTAATGGCATCAAGGAGGATTTGAGACAGTGACTCGACTCCCATGAGTGTGTGATTGGCTTGCCTCTCCCTGTGCATTTTCTCCATGATCTGCGAGCATTCCATACCCAAGGCCAGCAACTAAATCATACCTTGCCCCTTGCTTCTCCCCCTTCTTCTTCTGGGCTATTTCATGATTTAGGAAATTGGACTAAAATATTGAAATGTACTATACGAATAATCCTATAAATGCCACTAGCCTAGTCACTTAAAGCAAGAGCTCTTCATTTCTATGGGGGAAACAAGGAGTAAGTTGGGGAGGGGTTGGGAGACAATAAAAATGACCAGCTAAATCTCAGGGTTTTTTTTTTTAATTACCTAAAAGAAAAGAAAGATTAACTGTTCTCTGAATGGTAGAGCCTTCCAGGAGACCAAATAAGTCTTCTATAAACTGATTTGCCTTCCTGACTGAAATTTACCAGACTGACACCTAATTTGTTCTGAGCGCAGTTGATGCCTCAGACACAATGGCGGATGACAGCCCACATAACCTCTCTTTCAGCTTTCATCTCATATATTCCATTTGAAGTTGAGTTCCAACAAGAGAGAGGCACAGAATTAATATTACCTTGGATCAGCTCAGTCTCCGGAGGGAGCAGCAAAAGCTTTTCTGGAAACAATAAACCCTTTAAACATGACAGGAGGAATGGGACCTTAGGAGGTCTCTGAAAGTATCCATTATTAAAGGGGGAGGGGGAATCCTCGTGGGCAACTTTGATTTTTTTTTTTCCTCAGCAAAAGCAGTGATGAAGTAGTGCCAGTTTTACATACAAATTTAAAGATCTGGGATGGTTTATGTTAAAAATCTCTCTTTCCCCCTGTGTCTTAGCACAGGCAGTGGAGAAAAAGAAATCATTATGAACCGTATTTGTTATGACATTGATATTCCCTTCTCGTTTAATCTTTACCAAGTAAAATTAAAATAAAAATGGATAACAACTTCAACAATAAAAATCTAGAGGAAAAACATGCTGTACCTGATCATATATATGAGGTCAGATTTAATTATCCACATGTGCTCACAAGAAGGAAAAACACACTATTCCGATCATATAGATGAGATTTAATTATCCAAATGTACACACAAGAACTATTTCTCAAGACTTAAAGAAAATTAACTGTGTGGATTTCTACAAGCTTCAGAGAAAAAGCATGCACATAATATGTATCCATATATATGCACATATATATCCACATGTGTATATTAATAACAATATCTTATGTTAGTATAATGCTTTATTACAATTAAAAACAAGTATATTTATTCACTTGGCATTCAACAGAGATGGTCTGATATTTTTTAAATCTTTCTGTTGAGTAACTGTAACAGCTTCTCTACTGTATTTAAGAGGGGGGGAAAGCTTTGGTATAATACATACTTTATATTGAACCTGGTCTGAATGAGTCTATAATTTTTAGTTGTACAATTGCTTATTTTTTCAGGGCCACAATACATTTGTCTGTAAAATAGATATCATAATACATATCTCACAACATTCGTGAGACAATCAAGTGGTAGTCATTTATGTGAGTTTTTACAAATAACCAAACATCCTTCCTGGGTGAGCTCAGGGACCCTGGGGCTCAGGTTTAGGATGAAAGGATCATGGGATTGAACTTGGAATTCAATAGTGTGAGAGACAAAGCATGAAGGTCTTGAATCTAAGTTCTAGGTAGTACCACTCTAGGGCTGTAACAAGAAGGGTCAACACTGGTGTCCCACTGGAATTGGAAAAATAGAAGTTTGATGAACTATTTCGGTATAAAAATTTACTTCAAAACTTTAGGACCACAGATACTTTATTATCTCACGATTTCTGTGTTGGAAATCCAAGAAGGGTGTAGCTGGCAGCCTCTAACTGCGGACTTCTTCAAGGTGATGTCCCAGGCTGCCATCCTCTCAAGGCAAAGCTGAGAAGGCTAGACCTCCAGGCTCAGCCTCTTAGATGGGGAAGAGACTCAGGACCCTTATAAGCCAGAGACTTCATCACTTCCTAGCTCCATGGGCCTCTCTGTCAGGCTACTCCCAACATGGCAGTTTGCTTCTCCAAGAACAATGATTCCAAGAAGCCAGATTTTGTGTAACCATCTTTCTGCATTGGCTTCCATCATTCCTTCTGTGTTCTATTTCTTAGAAGGAAATCACAGGGGAGAGGCTACAGAAGATCATAAATACCAAGGGTTCCTGAGGGCACTTTAGAGGCTGCCTTCTAAACTGGGAAACAAGGAAACGTTTGGAAGAAACTGATGGGGGGGAGAGCATTCTGAAAAAAAGCCATCAAAAGTCTGCTCAAAAAGAACAAGCAGGTGAAACATGTAGATTTGGAAGTTAGGAGAAATCACATCACCGTGCACACAGAGGAAGTGAGATATTTGAATCCTTGGAACTCAGAAGGAGTTTTTTTACATTCTCCAGGGTCCTCCACTATAACTACAAGACTTACTGATGTTGGGAGATCTTATTTTACTTGGTTTTTATATTAAACCATGGAGGTATTCTCTCATTGAAAGCTGAGGAGACAGTTTCTGAGATGTCTAACCATTTGCCTACAACCCCGGTCAATGGTTAAGCCAGGTATAAAATCCAAGTGTTCTCATGACCAGTCTGCATTTTTTCTGATGTTGGCACACCCTCCTTACTGTGAAGGACATATTACAATACCAAGCAGAACATTCCACAGCACACGAATCTGTGCTGATGTCTGGGGTTTATTCATAAGGCAAAGGGGATCGTGGCAGAGATGCAAAGAAACAGCAGTGAGCTGGAACACAACTAACTCAGTTCAGCACTCAAGTCTCCCGCTCCCCAGAATTTTTCTTGAAGGAGAAAAAAGCTGATTACAGTAAAATGAGCTGATGATAGCAATTTCTCTCAAAAAGCCATTTCCAGGGTATGTCCTGAGGTCAGCTCACACTAACTTGAATTCCTTACACACTGTTAATTGATATCCCTGAGGGATCACAAACTTATAAATTCTAAGAAGATTTAGTGATAGTCACCAGATAGAAATTAATGAGGCAAGAATATAGAACCACACATCTAAGAAAATTTTCTGTAGCCAAATGGGTTTAAAAGTAATTGGCATCTGGGAGTAGATCTCTGTTTCTAGAATGAAGTAAGGTAATCAGAGACATACAGGATGTCTTATGTGTGAAGTGTTTATCTCTTAACTATCTTTAATAGTTTAAATTCTTCTGTTTAAAAGTAATACCATTAAGGCTTTAAAACTTACTTAAATTAAGTTGAAATACAGTTTTGTTTGTTTTCATTTTTTAGTCTTATTTTTAATGAAGTAAAAAATTATTTTAACAGATAAAGTACACATAGCCTTTTTTAGCTCTTTTAATTAAATCATGCCTTCCATTTTACAAAACACTTTTACATACATAATCTCCAACTAATTTCAATCATAGGTACTTAACCATTGCAAAAGCTCATTAGAACTTTCCCCAACTGAAAAGCTTTGTCTAGATTTCCCTTCCTCATTACCATACTATCTAACCATATTCCTCTCAACAGGACAGGTGCACCTGTATGTGTGTGTACGAACACGCATGCGCAAACACACACACACACACACACACACACACACACACACTTCCTCAGCTGACCAACTCCTAGGAATCTTTCAGATCTCAATTTAGCCCTTACTTCCTCTAGGGTTATTCTCATGCTAAATTGAATCTTAGAATCAACTAGAAAAGCCATTTCCACACTAATTTTATCTGGCAAACCAGAACTTAAATATATTCTATCTTGTGAAAAGTTCCCAGATTCATTTATCTGGAATGTGAATAGTTATAGGACAAGTACTGCTGTGTGCCTTTTTGTTTTTCATATTCCTATATAGCTTTTAGCTAAAATATAGCTATGTGATGAGCATTAGTAGACTTTAATAAAGTAGCTATATATCAAAAGCTCTAGGCAAGCATCTCAAATATGGAAATTCCTCAAATATGGAAATACTTGTAGAATCAGAGTTGTGGGAAGTAGACAGCAATTCTGATATCATAGGCTGAAAAGACATTAAGATCTGATGACATCAGGGAAGGAACCCTGAAGTTCAATTACTTTGAAAATTGACCTAGAGGAGGAATCACATGGAATACCTCCCGATGGATGCTTGAACATGTCCAGTGATACGATCTTCACAATTTCACCTTCAAGCCCACTTCTCTGTTAGATTGATGTGAGATGAGTCCATTTTTGCCCTTGGTTTGAAATATTTTTTATAATAAATATTTATTAGTCCTTGCTATCAGCTTTCAAAAAATTTAGTGAGCATAAAGTTATAACAATAAACATGAAAAATTGCCTGGTCATAAGAAACTAAGGGAGTATAACAAGTAAAAAAAAAATGGAGGGGATTAAGATAGTATGTCTGGTACTACCAGAGGAGTCCCAAACAGGGTAATGACATGAACTTATAGAAGACATATAATTCAGTCTTGGTGGAATCCAGGAAGGCATACTAGAGGAAATGAGAATGAAGATGAGACCTAGAGGGTTAGTAAGGGTCATCCAGGTGAAATGTGGTGGCTAGAAGGGGAAGGAACATAGCTGTAAATAATAATATTGTAGAACAGTGTTCTAGGCAAGAAGTTTCCCTGAGAATTAAGGTGGCCAACCATTCTGGTTTTCCCAGGAATTTCCCAGTTTCAGCACTGAACGTCTCATGTTCTAGTCACCCTCAAAGTTTACTGGGCAGTACTAGGCCAAGATGACATCACCAAAAAGAAGATGGATAATAAACTTTACCACTAATGGTCAATCTCATGCTGTGTGCACGTAGACTTTAAGGGAAGGCTCCACAATGTATGAAAGAGGCAATTAAAGAGAGGCTAGAATGATAATAAAGACACATGTCACCAAGTATACACTTTTTCTTGCATTATTCTGTTCATGTTTTTAAAATGATGCTGTGTGTCATCATTACCACATATGTCTGATTACTGTGTTAGACAGGTATGCCAGATAGAATCTTGGGAGAGACCATAAAGAAATACTCAGGAGAGGGGAACTCAAGTCCAAAAATGGGTTTCATTGATCTCTGTTGATAAGAAAAGAGTTTATTAAATTGTTCCATCAATTTCAAGATTTAAGAGAGAAAATTACCCGGAAAAGAAGACTATGATCTCAGACTTAGAGAGAAGGCAGATGTGATGTGAGAAAGAAGACAAGTGTAATATGACACCCTGGAATTTCTTGGAACAGAGTTTAATGAAACGCTCTCTTTTAAGTGGCCACGTTAGTGGGATTTTTTAAAGTTGATTCATTGACAAGACTACATATCATATTAGAATACTGGATACTCCAAAGTTAAAGATTAAAAAGATTTTTTATTTCTCTCCTACTATCTCTCACTTAATTGTTTTCTGCAGCTTTCTGGAAACAGCTATCTCCGTATCCTACCCTAATGAGGCTCGACCACTAGCATGGAATATTCAATGCCATTTTTCAAATGTGATTTGTGGAAAAAATAAAACTCCCTTTTTCTATAACTTTCCTGGTTGACACAAGGAATTTGGAGACATTGGCCCAAGGGAAAACTAGAAACTCAGACTACCGGGGAGCTCTCTGCCCTAAGAGTAAATGAGAATCTCAATACACAGATTAGCATGAAAGTGATAGAGACTTATTCTATTATTCCTTTAATGCATGCTTTCATTTTAAATGAGACTTTCACAGGGAGGACAATGCTTATTCTGCATTCTGAAGGAGTTATTTTTGATGACCCAGATACTATTGAAAGTACTAAGGATGCAACAGGAACACAACAGATTAAATCCATTCACTTATGAAACTTTTAGTCTAATAGAGAGAAAACTAATAAATGGACAAGCTAATATTCAAACAAGAAAAATGCCAGTTGATGATATGTTAGTGATGGAGAGGAACAAGTGTACTACTATTTTATTTTTTGTCACAATTTGGCTGCCATAAGCATATTTTCCCCTAAAGATTCCTGAAAGTGGATAAACTGTGAATGAAAGAATTCATCATTTCAACATTCAGCAAATACTTATTTTTTCCTACATGACAGGTACTGTCCTAGGTGCTGGAATAAACACTTTCTATTGAGTTGTGCTTCAATGATTCATGTCCTTGGCTCCCTTTGGGAAGCAATTATCCTGGCAACCTGGGGAGGTGATCTGAGATGCTCCCCGTCTCACTCTCATGCCGGTTTCCCACATTCTTAGTTTCTCTTTCTTTTGGTTACTTTGACCACAATCGCTAAACTACAATCCTGTTACTGCCTGTCCTTTGGCTGAAGGTTTTACATCTTGACTTTCTCTAAATATGTGTAACTTACTCTAAATTTATAAATTCTTCACAGGACAATGTTCTTCCCAAAATTAGATGGATCATCTTGATTGAAAATATCCTTCTAATCTCCTTTTGCTTAACATGACCCAAACTGGCCAGTTGTTTTGCTTGAGTTGACAGAGGATAACTAGTGTTCTGGTTCGGTGACTCTTGCTTCTGTTCACATGCTGGCATGGAAAATATACATGCCCTAGGAGAGTATGGTGATACAAATGCCTCCAACCATGTAAGGTTTTCCTGACCATGTGTTAGGTAAAGAAAATATCAGGAAGGATTCATTCATGAAGGATTTATCCCTTCACCAAATATTTACTGCATATTGGTCATATGCTAGAAACTGACCAAAACATTTGGAATCCAGAAATCAAACAAACAGACCAGGAAAAGAACCAGCCCACCAATCCTTGTCCTCATAGAATGTATTGGTTTGCTAGTGAAATTGTGATGCATGAAACCTTTTTCTTACTTTTAAAAGTGGTTTTTGAAAAATGTATTTTCTTGCTTGATATTTCATTGCATATTATTTCTTTTGGGGGTGTGTGTGACAGAAAAAGAGAGACAGAGAGAGGGACAGACAGACAGAAAAGGAGAGAGATGAGAAGCATCAATTTTTTGTTGTGGCTTCTTAGTTGTTCACTGACTGCTTTGTCATATGTACCTTTACCCAGGGGCTCCAGCAGAGCAAGTGACCCCTTGCTCAAGCCAGCAACCTTGGGCTCAAGCCAGTGACCTTGGGCTTCAAGCCAGTGACCTTTGGACTCAAGCCAGTGACCAAGGGGTCATATGATCTCATGCTCAAGCTAGCAACCCTGCACTCAAGCTGGTGAGCCTGTGTTCAAGCTGGATGAGCCCACGCTCAAGCTGGTGACCTTGAGATTTTGAAACTGGGTCCTTTGCATCCCAGTCCAGTGCTCTATCCACTATGCCACTACCTGGTCAGGCTGCATATAATTTCTTTTAAGATTGCCAGAAAATTCAGAGAATACTGTGTAAAAAATAGAAAAGACATCTTCCAGAACTTTGATCAATAGTTGTTTGCTATTCTGAAGCTAAAAGAACAAAACTGAAATATTTATGATAATACTTTAACAAATCCATTCAGTCCCCTTTCCAGACAAATGGCAAAGTTAAACCTAGTGATTTCTGGTTTATGCATTAGACTGTCTACCTGTGTGAATACAAACTTCTATTAATGTGTGTGTAGATAGAAGAGCACATGTCTTGGTCCCCTATTAAGTGTGTAGCCATTTACCATCCTCTTCTGAAAACTAAAAGGAAACTTTCAAACTTACATAATAATCCCCCAAAGTCAGTTAACATAAGCTCAGGATTAGGGTCTTATGAGTGCTCTAAGATGTAACTTTATATATATTTGTTCAACTCGTATTTATTTTATATTCCAAATTTACTTATTCAACTACATAATTAAGGTGCCTAGGCCCTATTTTACCTTAGTTTCTTTTGCCTATTATAGTAACAGAGTCAGTCTGATACATAGGTTTAGTGAGGGGTACCCTAAGGGAAAAATTTTCAAAGCACTTGGAAACTGAGGCCTCTTCAAAACACCTCTTTGGGCAAATGAATAACAACTAAAATGTTCTTTTAACAAAACTAAAGTCTCTCTTTTCAAAAATTGTAGTGAGTCCAAAATAAATTCTAATCACTGTAATTCACTGAGTATTGAGGTTGTTTGTTGTATAGCTAGTGCCATTGTAAGGCTGATCAGTACAGACGTCCAGTAAATTGGGCTAAAATCATCTCGGAATTCCCTAGCTGCCAGTGATGTGTGGGAGACCCAAATGATCTCCTGTAACCAAGAGGATAAACATGTGGAGCAGAGGAGGGTATTTCCCAGTGGAATACGGCTTATAGTTGGAAAACAATGTCACACTTTTTGTGAATGAGGAAGCCTAAACACTTCTTATCAGCAACATAATGACAGGTTGGAAATTAGTGTCCTAACATAAATATAAAAATTGGTACAATAGAAAAATTGGGATAGACAAATTATATAAAATTACAGTATACTGACCTAAGCTAGCTGGTCCTCACATCTTTCTATAGGAATATGAGAATGCAGGAACCACATGGTTGAGTTAAAGAGCAAAGAATCAATGCAGTGAACGGGAGTGGGAATTATAGCAAGCTACATGCCCTATGGTGGTCAATATAGTAATGGTGCAAAACCAGTGAGTTCGCAGAGATAGCTAGTTAAGAGAGAGAAGGGATTTGAACTCAGAAATAAAAATCAGAGATTCAATGAGGAAGACACAGCCTATAATTTTAGACAACCTATAGACCTACTGTGGTGTCTGACAAATTTATGTTTGTATTTCTGAGTCTTTGAATATTTATTCTGGCAATAAATTTCTACTACTTAAGTTGACTAATTCTTTGCTACCTGATGAAAAAATGAAAAAGTGGAGGTGCTTGTTATTTAGGCACCTAAAATTTTTGAAATCGGGCTAAACAACCCATTACAATAGGTTAGAGTTTTGCTCTGGATGACTGAGGTAGCTTTATTCTAATTACAAATCGTGCCCATTTGCTCCAAGGGCCTCTCTTCACGAGTGGGTCTCTGTGAGTTTCTCCAACTTCCTATCTAACTCAAAAATTGCCATAATTTCACTTCGGCCTCATCCCAGGACTGTATGCCATTTCTAGGAGACACTATGTTTAGAAAATTCTCAAGTCAGTCCATGATTTCCCACGCAGCTGACTGAAAATGCCCACCTCTGTTGCCTAGTACTATCCACCCTATTATTACGGGAGAACTGATTGCCACTTCTCTGTGGTGTACAGGTTTCAACACCTTCTCTAAGTAGCAAAATAGCAAGGTCAACACGGGCAATTTGACCTGGTAATTGACCTACTCTTTTAATTAGGGGTGGAGTAAGAAAGAGGAAAAGGACAGAGAGAGTGCACAGCCTGCCTATAGAGCATAAGCAAGCCCTGTGGGTTCATTTACATATCTAAATTTAGCCAACTTCAGGTTCCTAACAGTCTCTTCCCTCCTTCAACTCAGCACTTTAAAGGGATTTGCAAAGAGGTTCCCCGAAGTGAAACTGAACCAGAGAATAAACAGTGAAATGTGCTGTTTTCTCACTTAAATATTCTGAAGGCATATATTTAGCCTGCATTTTTAATTTATGAAGTGCTCTTAACAATATTTCATTGCTTATATAAACTGACAAGAATTTTATATTTAATACCAATATTGGCCTTGCTAAATTATAGAAACAGTAATATTTACATCACTGGTATATAGCATATGACTATAGCAACAAGAATTCAGATAAATTATGCCCTAACCCCTTCATTTGCTTAATTATCTGTCTCTTTCAGTCAAAAAATGGCCTAGCTTATACCAAAGGCACAATTCAGGAAAGAAAAGATTGATCAGCAAGACCTCATTAAAATAAAAAATTTCTACTCCATGAAAAACACTGTCCAGGGAGCAAAATGGCAAGCCATAGACTGGGAGAAAATATTTACAAAAGCTATACCTGATAATGAATTTCTTTATCTGATATCTTTTGTATATTTAGATCACAAATATCCAAATACCCAAAATAATTTTAGAACTCAACAGTAAGAAAACAGATAACCTGATTAAAAATTAACCAATATCTCACCATGGAGAGATATACAATTAGCAAATAAGCATAGAAAAGATTTGCATAAGAGAAATGCAAATTTAAAAAATGAAAAGAACAATGAGATACCCCTACACACCTATAAGAATGGCCAAAATCCAAAACAGTGACAACATCAAATACTGGTGAACATGTGGAGAAACAGGAACTCTCATTGGCTGCTGGTGGAAATGCAGTTTCTTACACAACCAAACAAGACTCTTCTCATATCATCTAACAATCATGCCTCTTTGGTAATTACACATAGGTCTGAGAATTTATGTCCACACAAAAGTCACACGAATGTTTATAGCATGAGCTTGTAAACATGGATATTTATAGCAGCTTTACTCACACATGCCAAAACTTGAAAGCAATCAAAATGTACCACAGTAAGTGAGTGAATGGATAAACTGTGGCACATGTAGACAACTGGAACATTATTTAGTGCTAAAAAGACATCATTTATCAAAGCATGAAACGACAGGCAAAAGGCTTAGATGAATATTATTAAGTGAAAGAAGCCTATCTGATTAGGCAACATACTGTATCATTTCAACTAGAATGACATTCTGGAAAAGGCAAAATTACAGACAGGGTTAAAAAATCAGTGGTTGTGAGAAGATAAGGTGAAGGGAATGATGACTAAACAGAGCACAGAGAAATTTTATGACAGTGAAACTATTCTGTATGATCTAGAATGGTGGATGGAAGGCATTATTCATTTGTACAAACCTATAGAATGCACACTAATAGTGAACCCTAATATGAACTATGAACTTTGGATTATCATGATGTGTCCATATAGGTTCAATAGTTGTAACAAATGTAACCAATCAGGTTTAGAATGTTGATAATGGGGATGATTATGCATGTGTAGGGACATTAATCTTCTCATGCTCATGGGATCTGGTAAGCAGAAAGTAGCAAGGTATTTTATGTCTTGGTAACTTGCATTTGTTACATTAGATAAGGAGATAAGCCCCACAAAAATCCAGGGATCTGCCACCTTGGTGAAAGTTTTAGAAATCAGTCTTCTGTGGCCAGTTGGGATAATCTCCATAAAAGAAAAAATCGTAGCCACACTACTAAAGAAGTTTTATTCTTTTGTTTTGTTTTGGTAGAGATCTTAAGGATTTTAGAGGCCACATATGATATATTTGGTTATTTTGTTTCTAGCTACTTATTGAGAAGTCCACAAACTGGCAACATTGAGTAAGATCCAGAAAAAGCAAACCTTTGACCTGGTCCAGGAGGAATTTCAAGCAGCTTAGCCATTTGGCTCTTAGGATGCCACCACAGATTAAAATGTTGTGTGCAGACTCTGAAAAGAGAGTTATGGTGTGGCTCCTATCAGTTTGGAGCAAAGCTCCACTGTTTTAAGGGATAACTACGAATCTTTAGAGAAGCTATTCTCAAACTTCTTGGTCTTAGGCCCTTTATACTCTTATTCCCAGCCCTGGCCAGTTGGCTCAGTGGCAGAATGTCAGCCTGGCATGTGGAAGTCTTGGGTTTGATTCCAGGTCAGGGCACACAGGAGAAGTGACCATCTCCTCTCCTTCCCCCTTTTCTTTCTTTCTTTCTTTCTTTCTTTCTTTCTTTCTTTCTTTCTTTCTTTCTTTCTTTCTTTCTTTCTTTCTTTCTTTCTTTCTTTATTTATTTCTTTCATTCTTCTCTCTCTCTCTCTCTCTCTCTCTCTCTCTCTCTCTCTCTCTCTCTCCTCCCATAGCCATGGTTTGAATAAGTTGGCCCCGGGAACTGAGGATGGCTCCATGTCCTCACCTCAGGTGCTAAAATAGCTCAGTTGTGGAGCAACAGAGCAGCAGCCCTAGATGGGCAGAGCACTGCCTGGTAGGGGGCTTGCCAGGTGGATCCTGGGAGCATGAGGGAGCCTGTCTCTCTGCCTCCCTGCCTATCACTTAAAAAAAAAAATCTCAAAGACCTTTGTTTATGGATGTATATTTTTACTTACTGAATTAAAAATTAAACTTGACAAAAAGTTTAAAAACTTAATAATTTATTTAAAATAACAAAATAAACCCATTATACAATAAAATAAATATTTTTTATGAAAGTTCACTGGTGGCTCAAAAATCTTCTCAACAAGAGAGTCTTTCTTTCAGTCTTTTTCCTTAGTATATAGGAAAAAAAGAAACATACTACCATCACACTCACAAAACTTCTGACACCAGATGTGTAGGTTTTGTTTTTCCCCCACACCAAGCAATTCTGTTATATCAGTTGGGTGTCCTACAATAAAATTCAATTTCAACACCATAGCAGCTAGTGCAGACCGCAGAGATTAAGGTCTTAGTTCCACAAAAATGCCCCCATTTCAGAAGCCAATCACAAGTAGTATGTTCCCAGGTTACCCACACATTCTGTCCAACTTGGCGACAGGTAGGAGGCTCCTATGATTTCCCTCCTATTAGATACAATTATTTTCTAGAACAGCTCACCGACATTGGGGATTAACTTTACCCACATTTACCAGTTTATTATATAATAAAAGATATGATCAAGAATACATGTGAATAAGCAGATGGATACACAGGGCAGGATCTGTGAGTGCAGAAGCTTCAGTCCCCAAGCAAGTAGGGTGTGTGACCCTCTGGTACTCAGATGTATTCACCAACCTGAAAGTTCTCAAAATCCCATACTAGGAATTTTTATGGAGGCTTTATCCAGTAGGCACAATAGATTATTAACTCCATTTCCAGCCCTTCTCCCAGTTCCGGAGAATGGGGAGTGGGACTGAGAATTCCAAGCTCCAACCAAGGCTTGATCTTTCTGATGACACATGCTGTCCAGTAACCCACTTACATTCATCTTATTAGAACAAAATACACTCTTATTATCCAGAAAATTAGAAGGGATTTGGGAGTTTTGTATCAGGAACTCAGTTTAAAGACCAAGTATTAGAACAAAAGATGCTCCTAGTGCTTTATTACTTAGGAAATTATAAGAGTTTTAGAAGCTCTATGTAGGGAACTGGTCAGAGACTGAATGTTACAACAAAAGATTCTCCCAGTATCTTTATTTACAAGGGTTTTAGGAGCCCTGTTTTAGAAAAGGAGAAGATTATATATCTATCTATACCTATACCTACATCTACACCTACACCTGTACTTACACCTACACCTACAGCTATACCTATACCTTTACCTACACCTACAGCTATACCTACACCTATACCTATGCCTACACCTACACCTACAGCTATACCTACACCTACACCTACACCTACACCTACTCCTATACCTACACCTACACCTACAGCTATACCTATACCTATACCTACACCTATATCTACAGCTATACTTACAACTACAGCTATACCTATACCTACAGCTATACCTACACCTACTCCTATACCTACACCTACACCTACACCTACAGCTATACCTACACCTATACCTATACCTACACCTATACCTACACTTACAGCTATACTTATACCTACAGCTATACCTACACCTACACCTACTCCTATACCTACACCTACACCTACAGCTATACCTACACCTATACCTATACCTACACCTATACCTACACTTACAGCTATACTTATACCTACAGCTATACCTACATCTACACCTACAGCTATACCTATACCTACACCTACACCTACACTTACAGCTATACCTACACCTACACCTGTACTTACACCTACACCTATACCTACAGCTATACCTACACCTATACCTATACCTACACTTACAGCTATACTTGCACCTACAGCTATACCTATACCTACAGCTATACCTACACCTACACCTACTCCTATACCTACACCTACACCTACAGCTATACCTATGCCTATACCTATACCTACACCTATACCTACACTTACAGCTATACTTATACCTACAGCTATACCTACACCTACACCTACAGCTATACCTATACCTACACCTACACCTACACTTACAGCTATACCTACACCTATACCTATACCTACACCTACACCTATACCTACAGCTATACCTACACCTATACCTATACCTACACTTACAGCTATACTTGCACCTACAGCTATACCTATACCTACAGCTATACCTACACCTATACCTACTCCTATACCTACACCTACACCTACAGCTATACCTACACCTATACCTATACCTACACCTACACCTACAGCTATACTTACACCTATACCTACTCCTATACCTATACCTACACCTACAGCTATACCTACACCTATACCTATACCTACACCTACACCTACACCTATAGCTATACCTACACCTATACTTATAACTGTAACTATACCTATACCTACACCTATATCTCTTAGTATTTCACAGTCAGCCACTTCTGTGCTGGTTCTTTTGCCTCCTGAAAAGGACACCAAAATGAAAATAAGATAAAATATTTATGGGTTAAAAAACAGGGAGGATCCCCAACAAGACCAATCTGAACACTACAACTGAATGCTCAATTTATCAGCATATTTAAGGGGACCAACTAGTCTTTTGCTGCCAGGACAGTTATATTGGAAACCATCCATTATGGACTATGGATTGGGCAGTCATTTGTCTTCATTTGGAATGCACTTACATTTGATGTGGATTTGCAGTGACTTCCCAGCAGTACTATCTGTGGACTACATGAACGACTTAGTCACCAACATAATACCCCAGACTATATTGTTTCTGATTGAGAAATTTACTTGGCAGCAAGGAGTTTATACTGACACAATTCACTGGCTTTAGCATAACTCAGGGCAAAAAACAAGACTGATAGACAGCTGCAGAAATGAGTACTCTAGAACCTACCCATTTTCCTGTGTTTTTCTTTCTCTATTATCTAGCTATCTAATCAATATAGATATCTATAGATATGTATCTCCATCTATACATAGACTGTGAGATATATATATATAGCATATCTATATATCTAGAAAATACACAATTTAGATATCTATAGATATATAATAGATCTAGATAATATTTATTATATATATTATATCTGTATGTGTATATAATTAATTTTTCTTATTTTTATAGGGCATGGTGATTGTAATTAACTATAACATTGCAAAATATTGGCTATAAATATAGGATTAAAGTTCATTCTAGTCTAGGAAAAATAATAGATGGAATTTGGGCCATTCCACCTGTAGGAAATGGTAAGTGCATTCTCATATATTTGAGATAGATTTGCACTCTGCCAGGAAGCAGGTTGTTTCTGCTATTGGAAAATTAAGTATGAAAAGACATTTGGGGGAATTCTTAAATATACAGATCCCCTGGCACACCTTCACACTGTTCAAAAGGTCTGGTGGAGGGGATTGTGATTTTGTATAGTTAACCATCACACAAGAAACTGGAAGATGTATATTTCCCAGGTTACCAATTAGGGGACGCTACTTTAGAAGAATAAAGTGAATCTCGGCAGAATTGCAGGCAAGTTTGGGATTCCCTATTCAATAGAAAGCCAAACTTGAAGAGCAGTTTTAGAAGTCTACCAACAGCACTGAGAATATAAAAGGAATGTATTCTGGTGTCTGTGCATCACTCTGTCTCCTCCTGTGGCATCTGACTCCTGGTGTCGACTGAGATGTCATTACACAAAGGTTTTGATGACCCGACTCAGAGTCATGCTAGATGCTTGGGGCTAAACCAATCTCAGACTGTACGTTTTTCTCCCAGCCCAAGACATTCCTTCTCTTTGATCAGTAGCACGGGGGGCAGCCTCATCAAGATTTTAAGTTTTTGCTACAAGGGTGGACCAAGATCAAACCGGCTGTACTTCACCACTCAGGCTTTTCTTAATTCAAGTTCGAAGTATAATTGAGGCTCCAGGAAATAGCAGATACTTTTAATTTGCTTTCGTTCTTCTCTGCTGCCTGCTAGAACACAGCCTTTGGTGAGAAGAAGATTCAGCAATCACAGGGAAAGAAAATGTAATTTCTATGAAGTGGCTGAGTGGAGCTGTCATTGTGACTCTTCTACAACCTCTCAAACATTTAAAGAGAGAATATTTATCATCTAAAAACTATAACCACTTCCTACTCTACTTTTCTGGTGGAAATGCACTGGTATAGGACAGGAAGTAGGGGCTTCTGATTGATTTAGATTACTTCAGCTAATGTTTGTTTCTATTTTTCCCAGTCTTGTTGAGATATAATCAACATATTGTATTAGCTTAAGGCAGTGGTCGGCAAACTCATTAGTCAACAGAGCCAAATATCAACAGTACAAGGATTGAAATTTCTTTTGAGAGCCAAATTTTTTAAACTTAAACTATATAGGTAGGTACATTGTTATTAACTTAATTAGAGTACTCCTAAGCTGACCTTTGCTAAACACTCAAAGGGCCAAAGAGCCATATGTGGCTGGCAAGCCGTGGTTTGCCAACCAAGGGCTTAATGTATACAACTTAAAGATCTGATCTATGTATACATAACAGAATGATGACCACAATAAGTTTAGTCAACACCCATTGCTTCACATAGTTACAGATAATATTTTCTTGTGATGGGAAATTTTAAGATGTACTCTCTTAGCAACTTTCAAATATATAATACAATATCCTAACAATAGTCACCATGCTGTACATTGCATCCCCTGAACTTGTTTATTTTACGACTGAAGGTCTGGGTCTTCTGACCATCTTCACCCACTTCCCCAAATACCCTTCCCTCAAGTCACTGAGTTTAATGATTTCACCAAGTGCTTCTAGATATTAACAAGACGAAAAGCTCAGTAATCAAAACTGTACACAGACCTTGAACAACAGGTGTTAAATTTTTCATTCAAAGGCTATTTAGTCTTCCTTCACCACATAACAGGGAACTCAGTGAGGGGAGGATGCAAACAACTATTTTTGCTCCTAAATAACGTCTCCCTGATAAAGTAGAAAATGCAGAATCATAGAGTTATGGATTCCCAGATTATCAGAACTAGAAGAAATGTTAGAGAATGTTTGCTCCCACTTTTATTTCATTGATGAAAAAATGAGGCCTGACTTATTCCAGATAAAACAGCTGGTTAGATTAAAATAGAAAGAGAAACAATATATCTACCAATAACCAATTTGGTATTTCAATCCTCTTTTTAAGAATTGTTTTCAGATAGATATCAATAAGCTTCTGTGCCCATGCCTGACCAGGCTGTGGCACAGTGGATAGAGCACTGGCCTGGGATGCTGAGGACCCAGGTTCAAAACGCAAAGGTTGCTAGCTTGAGTGAGGAATCATAGACATGACCTCATGGTTGCTGGCTTGAGCCCAAGGTCACTGGCTTGAGCAAGGGGTCACTGGTTCGACTGGAGTCCCCCCAGTAAAGGCACATATTAGAAAGCAATCAATGAACAACTAAGGTGCTGCAGTGAAGAATTGATGTTTCTCACCTTTTCTCTCCTTCCCTTTCTCTCTCTCTCTCTCTCTCTCGATAAAAAAGAAAGAAGATTCTGTATCTTGATGTAAATAGTGATTCCATAGGAATCACTATTCTTGACTGGCATTGTATTTCTGGAAGACAAGAGAAATACAAATAGAAGTACAAATAGAAAATAAAAACCATACAATCTTTCTTTTTCTCTCCCAGTTATTAATAAACCGAATGAATTTAACAGAATTTAAATAAAATAAAGATTATTATTAATGGCAAGCACTTTATTTTTTTACTCACCTTAAAAAAGAATTTGCTACTCATTTTATTCTGTGGCCTGGCACAGAAAAATATGCATAATAAACATCATCAATTCTATGGTAAATAAAGAAAGGAGGAAGAGAGGAGATGTATAAGTAACCTGATTTTGCTTTCACAGCTGATGTTTCCACAAAGGCATTAAACTTTCTTAACAAGCTGAATGTAATGGAAGTACTGGACATGGGCTTAAATGCAGTTGAAACATCCTGCATGATTCCAATTATACTTAAGCCAAGTAAGTCCCAAAATGCTCCATTGGAATGTGATGCTTCTTGTTTATTGTTCAATGGTGTGACAGATGAGGCATAAAGATCATTTGCATCACTCCACACTTTGCTGGAAATAGCTTAGGGGAAAGAATGAGTTGATTTGAACATGGCTAGCAGAACTCAACCAGAACTAAACTTAGACACAGGGTAGGGGACTGGTAATGGCTGAAGGCAGAGGGACACAGAATATAGGGCTTAGAACCCTGAGACAAAAACCAATGACAGTGATTTATATCAGACTTGAGATAACACTGTGGATTCTATAAACTCCAAAGAATTAATATTAGACAGATGAGTTTTCTTGACAAAGCAGAATTAAATATTATATTAATAAGGAAAGTTTACTTGAAAAAAACAACAACAAAATTTTGGGGAAATGCCCAAAACACTCCTAAATATCCAAGGAGTCGAAGGTGACATTACAAGAGAAAAATTTCAAAAATATTTAAAATATGATGGTAAAAATGATTTGCTCTTATTAGGTTTAAAAAAAAAACAGCTTTACTATGGTCTAATTAAACAATAACTTGTTAGATAGGACCAGAACAGCATTTCCTCTAGGGCTAATCATATTTCCCACTACCGAAGCAAGACTCTTATGGGTTTCTGCCTGTGAAACATGAAGATGCCCATTATGACCTGTGGAAATGGGAAGTAAACCCCCTCCTTGTGGCAGCACTAGTCACTCTTACTTCCCTGGCCTTCAGTAGTTTCCTCACACAACTCACTGAGCAGCTCTCTGCCCTGTGCCTAAGGGAAGGGAAGCTTCCTCTCTGAAGTTCTCTTTTCACTGGTGTGCTGTGAACTTGAGCCTCTTTAGTTTCCTTGGACTCTCAGCTATGTCTCAACTTAGAGAATCCACTGGGCTTGACCTGGGTCCCACCTCCTCTCAGGGTGACCCAGAAACTCTCTTAAGGCATAAGCTGGGACTGTCATGGGGTTTGCCTCATTTTGTTTTCCATTTCATAGGAATCACTGCTCTTTATTGCTGAGGTGCAGAGTCCTGAAGCTAGTATTTCAGATATTTTGCCCTCTCGAGGAGTGGGGGAAGTGCAGCTGTTTCAGGTGATAGAATAAACACAATCCCTATTATATTACTTTAAGTTGGTCAGGAGCAGGTCTACCTTCCATTCGTTGGAGACAACAGTACAGTAGTTATAAAAGGAAAGGGGTTGGGGAATGGTAAAGGGCAAGGGGATCAAATATATGGTGATGGAAGATGATCTGACTTTGGGTGGTGGGCACATAATGCAATATACAGATGATGTATCACATAATCGTACACTTGAAACCTATATAATTTTATTAACCAGTATACTCAATACATTTAGTTTAAAAAGGAGAACACAAAAGAATGTTGAATTTCCAACTAGGTATAAAATTCTGCATCGTGTGCTGGTGATTCAAAACATTTTTAAGATAAATTTGAGGAGCTAACTCTCTTCTAGGGACTATAAAACATAAAGATTAATAATTGTAATAAATGGGCAGAAAAGAATAAGCAGCCAATCAATGAGAGAAAGGACCATGACTATTTGGGTCTGGCAGCAATGATAGATTGCTTGCAGCTTAGGGCATTACAGAAAGTTTAATAGAAGAAAAGACTTCTGAGTTGGATGGAAACTGTAAGATACCTAGGAGTGTGGGATGGTGGTAATTATAAAGTATAGACAGATCGGTAGAAAGCCAGGAAGAACCTTAGATGCAAGACAAAAGAGCCAGATGCCAGCAAATTCTATCAAACATTTATGAAAGAAATAATAAAAGCCTCTAATACACTCTTTCAGAAAATACAAAGAGAACCCTTTCCAACTCGTTTTATGAGGTGATCGTAGCCCTGATACCAAACCTGACAAGAAAGAATATTACAAAACAGTATTCGTCATGAATATCGACTCTACATGGTATTAGCAGATTGAAACCAGCAGCATATAAAAGGGATACTTCATGGCCAGTGTTGTATACCCCAGAAATGCAAGATTTATTCACCTTTAAAATCAATGAATGTAATTCACTGCATTCATACAATAAAAGAAAAACATTGTATTAGCATCTTGAAAGACCTAGAAAAATCAGTTGACAAAATTCAACACACATTCATGTTTAAAATCCTCAGTAAACTAGGAAACTAACTCAATCTGATAAATGGCATTTAAAACTCCTTTAGCATATATCATTCTAAGGAGTGAAAAAAAGAACACTTTACCCATATGAAAGGGAACAAGAAAAATGTGAATGGTCATTAAACGCATATAAGTGTGTTCAATGTTATTTGCTATCCAAGAAATGAAAATTAGAAGCACAATAAGGTATCCTTACATATTCACTAGAATAACTAAAATTATAAACAAAATTTAGTAAAGATTAGGAAAAACTGGGACTCGACCAGGGAATAGGGTCTCTGTCAGTGGCAAAACCACTTTGATAAAGAGTGTGCTTGTTTCTGTGGGATCATAGACATGACTCCATGGCTGCTGGCCAAATGTCGCTGGCTTGAAGCCCAGGTTGCTAGCTTGAGGAAGGGGTCACTGGCTTGGCTGGAGCCCCCCAATCAGGGTATGTATGAGAAAGCAATCAGTGAACAGCTAAGGTGCCACAACAATAAGTTGATGCTTCTCATCTCTCTGCCTTCTTCCCTTCCTGTCTGTCCCCCCCTCTCTCTCTCTTTCTAAAAAAAAAAAGTTTGCTTGTTTCTGAAAATGTTACACCTACCCTATGAGCCAATAATCCCATTTTCATGTTATTGACCCATGAGAATTGAAAATGTATGTTCCCACAAATATTTGCTCACAAATGTTCACAGCAGTTTTTTTTATAATACCGCAAAACTGCAAAAAACGCCTTAAATATCCATCAATAGAAGCATGTGTCAACAAACTGCAGTATATTCAAATGAGGGGGCAATACTCAGCAATAAAAATAAATAGCCTACTGATAAATCAAACACCATGAATAAATATGCTGAGTGAAAGCCACTGGACACAAAAGGGAGCATACTCTAATAATCCATTTATATAAAATTTATGAGAGGCAAAACTAATTTACGGTGATGGAATTCAGAGCAGTGATAGGTAGGGATACTGGGAAGGAAATAAAGAAACTTAGAATTCTAAATGAAGGAAATGTTTGGTATAATGACAAAAGTGTAGATTATTAGATGTATGCATTTACCAAAATGCATTGAATTTTACAGTTCAAACCTATGCATTTTACTTTTGTAAAGTATACTTCAATTTTAAAGAAAATACTAATGGAAAAGATGATGCAATAATTTTCATGAGAATGGCAATAAATATTATACTCTTCCAAGAAAGTGAGGAAGAAGTTCTATATTCAACAGAAGTTAGTGACAGTACTAATCTCAGAAATTAAAAAAATGTAGAAAGGGCATATTTTGTTTGTAGAAATCCTTGGGAACCAAGCGGAGGTTTATATTGTGACGCCACATGCAAATAAGATCTATGAAAGTTGCTGTGAACATCTGTGAGCAAATATTTTGTAAACATACATTTGAAGAGTATCACGTTAAAGCAGTATTTTTAGTTAAGTATGTGCATGTTGCGAGAATGTCTTTAGAGACTAGAATTAGGTTGTGGTAGAAAGGGCTCTCTTCTCAAAAATATCACAGCACGTGGCTGCCAGTAAGAAAATCCAGCCTCTTGGACCATTGCAAGCTGCAAAGTTGAAGGCCAAGGAAACAGTGCAGTGTACGAGCATCATGGAACATGAACAAGTCCAAGGACATTCTTTCAGTGAATGAAGGACTCTATTCATTATTGGAATCTGAGGAAAGGACTGAAGCCAGGAAGTTTTAACACAGGAGCAGCCAGTCTATATCTTCACAACATAAGCATTGAATTAGCCTGAAGGCACGGAGTCAACACCCAATTACTGAGGAAAGTGAGAAACGAAGAGACATTGCATCGCACTGAATTTAAACACCTAATAAATAGAGATGCCTTTGCCTTTTTTAAAGATGCAATTAAGGACCTTCAGTTCCAGTAACCATGTGCTCTGGAATTAAAATATTGTTTCTTTTTTTATTTTCCTACAGATGGTAGATGTTCCAGTACAAGCTTCATTCTAGAGCATTTAAAAAAGAGATTAAGTTATCCATTTAATCTGTGAAGTATTGAGCATACCGTTCCATAAAGTTAATCCTAGGTGTATATATGAGTCAGAGTGATGATTAAAAATAATAATAATCAAGATTTCCCCTCCATGAAAATATAGAATTTATATTTTAGTTGAGGTAACCAACTCATATTTAGGTGTTTTTTTAAACAAACCAGATCTTACATATCCAAATGAATTTGTCCTTCTAACAATCTCTTGGAAGCTGTATGTCTATTTTATTATTGGACCATTATTGGGCACCTTTAATGATGGTGTTCAAACCTTTGACCTATTTATTATTTTATTAAACATCCTAAAAAGTAATGAGGCTTTGCTCTTTGAAAATGGGTTCACTATTTAAAAGAAACAGTTGACATTTCCTTCAAAATAAATATTTCAAATAAAGAGGGTAGGAATCAAAATAATCCCACCATGGTTTAAAAAGGAAAAAGAAGGCGTTGACAGAAAGCAGCTTTCTTGTATGGGATACGTTCTGGCTCTCAAGAGAAATCCATTTAAAAAAAAATATTAGGAATGGTGCTATCAAATGTCTGGATGTTTCTACATACCCAGCTGTTTAACATTATGCGACTCCTTCAACCGGTTGATTGAACAGTGAATGTTTTTCCCTTTACATCTGCCTGTTTGCTGCTGTGTAAACACTACGGCTGACTTTGTTATCACTGCTGCAATCTGACCATGCAAATAAATACTGTCTCCTACAGTTCATTAATGTTTTATACTTTCCTGAGGATTCCTTATCTTCCGTGCCCTCCACTCTTATTAGGTAAGTATGTCAGCTATGACGTGACCCACTTTCCAAATGAGAGACGGTCTGTGCCTTGATTTCACTCCTGGGCCACTGGGCGGATGGATGCCTATGTTGTGAGGGAGGAGACCTGCCTCTTGGCTGATGTCCATGGTCTCCCCTGGGGCTGACTTCGAGGGAGGATCATCTCTGTGTCTGCCTTTCCCATCCTTGCACTCCAAGTATTGTTCTTTCTCTGTTCAAATGTCATTCAATTTTTTTTTCAGGATCTAATTTTTCCATTTGTGTGACAGAGAACTGAACAGAAATAATATTTTTACCTGTATCTTCTCCTAGAGGCAGATGAACCATGTGAACTTTACAATCTCATAGTTCATATTTGAATCTTTCTTTTAATCCTTTCTTATTTTGTCTTATAATTAACACAATATTGTTCTTTTTTTACACAGGTCTCTGAGTGCACCAACACTTAAATTTATTATTCTACTTATGGGGAGAATTCCTTCTTGGATGATGAAAGACAAAGAAAAATTAAAATTGTGTAGTGGAGTTAGTTCTATAAAGTAAACGAATGCCATGCTCTTATGAGCAATCAAGGGTTTGTGAACGTGAAATCACACAATAGTCACACTACGCCAGGAGTCTTTGGTTAACCCAGTAATATAAGTCACAGAGAATCGAAGTCCTCTACTCTAAGATCTTATAGAAAAAAATGCATAATTGGGGATGTAAATCTAATCCCTCTACTATGATACATCATTTTGGCACCATTTTAAAATTTTTTATTGGATTTATTGGGGTGGCATTGGTTGCAGGTATACAATTCTATAATACATCACCTCTATAGTGTATTTATTGTGTGTTCACCACCCAAGAAAAGACTCTTTTTTTCCTTCTAAGCCCAAGTTCTTATTTTCTAGCAAAGATTTGTTACAGGCACAGTTTAAAATTTAATTTTGCTAAGCCTGGCATATCCATCTAGTATATATTCAATTTACTTCCCTAGGGTATTTTTAGTTAACTATTGTAGTTTCCTTTTAATGTCTAATTCTTTTGCCTAAACTTGCACTTAAATGTTCATAAAAGGATATCCTGTAGATCATATAAGTGCTTTAAAAAGCAACACGGCAAAGCTTGTTGAGAAGGCAAGGGGATTTCTTTCTAATCCATGTCACTAGCAAAATATACATATAAATTTAATTTTCAAGTAGAGAGAGCTTTCCAAGTAGCTATCCCATGATAAAACATAACACTTATTACCTTTATGCATCAAAGGTAGTCTTCAAGTTCTACTGTGAGCAGTGAAAATCCTCAGTGATTTCACACTGCGTCTCTTGGATGGAGGGTAAGGAAATAAAACTATTTCAGATAATAGTAAAACAGCTAGGAGCTTATGAGCATTAACGATGAGAAAGTAACTACCCTCATAACAAACCTGTCTCTTCTTACAGAAAGATATTTACACAGGATCACGCTGTTGTTGGGTAGTGACCCAGTCTATCTTTCAGGATTAAACTCTGAAATAAAATGTCACATGGCCTCCATTTTAGAAATGAAAATGCTACCAGTACATCTGCTCAGGTCTTATCCATTTCTAATAATTTTCTCACAAAGTTTCTGTTTAAATTCCTAGAACTTCTCCCTGGTGCCAGAGTGTGAATCAGAGACAGAGAATTGTAATATGATTTTTGAATTAACTAATGCAATGCTTTGCTTATCCATTTGAGAAACATGTATTAAGTACATACCCTGTGCCTGACCCATAGAGGAGAATATTCCAAAAAGGAACATAGGAATACAAAGAGGCACAGTACACTGTGACATGCGGATATGGATTAGCACAAACTGGTGAGGAACTTCAGCCGATTATGGAATGAACTCCAGTTTCGGCAGCAGGCATAAAGGTGCATCAGTGTCTAATTTCATCCCCTTTAGCCTACTTTCCAAATGATTTCTACCCTCTCCAAGTTGGCAACACTCTATGCTCTTCTCTCCACCTCCCATTTTCCTGCAAAGTGCTAGATCTTCTACAACAAGCCTTTCAATTCTCTTCTTTCCATCAAACCATCTCTCCGTGTCACCATCTGTCCTTCATTTCTGTTTTTATTATTATGGGATAAATTTGCCCATCTTTTCCAGGTCTTCCAGGACTGGGCTCATAATTGATTCCTCTAATTATTTTCCCTCAGACTAAAAATATGCCTGAGTATTCTATATGTTTAAAAACAAAAGATACAACAACAATAAACTTGCATCTAACGAGCTGAGTTGTTATTTCTCTCTTTTTTTTCTTCTCAAATAACCACACCCAAACCAGGCCTAGGATGTCTGCTGCCACTTCCCTGTCTTATTACACTTTCTTTCTTTTTAGTAAGTGTTAGCTCTTATTATCTTTTTAATTTATTGGAATGGCATTGATTCACAGGACCACATAGTTTTCAAGTGTACAACTCAATAGAACACCTCTACACATAACATCATGCACCCTCCACCCCAAGTAAAATCTCTTTCCATCTCCATTCCCCACCTTGCCCTCTTCCAAATACCTCCACCCCCTCCTTTCTCTCTGGCTGTTGTCTGTGTCTATGTGTTTTATATATATGTACGGTTTTGGCTAATCTCTTCACCTTCTTTCATTCAGTCCCCTTGCCTGCCTGCCCCTTCCAACAGCTGTTCATCTGTTTCATGTGTCCATGCTTCTGGGCACTTTCAATTCAAATTATACTACCCTGAGACTGTCTTTTCTCAGTTCAAATCCAATGGATAGTTCTCAGCCACTATTCCGTGTTATAGTTCATCAACATTTGACTTTGACTCAGTTCTTTCTTCCTTATTCCTAAATTTTATAAAATTTATCTTAAGCAGCATTTTCCTGAATGTGCATCTAACGGATCTTGTGTACCCTTTAAATGCCCTTGCAAATATTCTTTCCTTTCCCCAATCCCACACTGCCTCTTGATATGAGCTTCCTCTCGTCTGGCTGCTCAAATTCCAGGCATCATTCAAGTTCTAAAGTAAGGATCAGTCACTCCATAAATCCCATATTAAGCAAAATTTAGTGCTTTCTTCTGTGATTTCATAATGCATATTTTCACCTTCTGACCTTTGTTGCTGTTGCTTTTTAAAATTACAGCATTTTCAAAAGTAGAGGGAAAAATATAATAAACACTTATGCTCCAACAAGTATTAACATTTGCTGTACCTGTTTCAGATATATTTCTTAGGAAAAAAAATTATGCATGTTGCAAAATCCTCCTGTTACTCAGAAAAATCCACTGTCCTAAAACAACTCTACATAGATGTAATAAACTATTTGTTCTATGTTTTAAATGGCTATATGTATGTATGTATGTTTATGCATAAAAACACACATAAATTTTGTGTATATATATGTATATGCATATATACATATATATTATATATAAACACCTCAATTTAAAATATTAATGTCTTATGTCATTATATATATTTACTATCAATATTAAATATAAAATATTGATGTCTGTGTTTAACTGTTCCTATAAAAGGGTAAAGTACATAATGTTTTACAACAGGCTTTTTTACTAAACATTAGTTAATCATTTATATAAATTGATATATAAGTTTACATGGTAAAATGAATAATTAATTTTAATAAACATATGAATTCAATTATATCTAGCCAATGCTCTATCATTGGATAAGATTTTGATGTTTTTGTTTGTTCTAATATACTATTATAAACATTGCATAAACACTTTGTATACAATTCTTTGTGCGTATGTGCAGACATTTTTTCATAGTATATCCATGGTGTCATAAAGTCTTTATATCCTGATAAGAAGTGACCTGTATCCTCTCTTCTCTTCTTAGAGTACCGTGGATTTTTTTCTCACGTGATCTGGCAGACACTCCCTTAGGTGTCATTAACACAGTTCTTAATAGCTTTTCTCAGGTCATTGTTATGACCTGGGAACTCATGCATGGAGACTATGTAGTTGTTCTATATTATGGAAGGACAGTACTGAATCATTATTAAATATTGCCCAAGGGATTTCCTGATAAGTTGGTCCTATTTATACTCCCACAAGAATTATATAAAAGTTTATGTTACTCCAAGCCATTGCCAAGATTTGGTATTGTCAGACTTTTAACTTTTTTACTTCAGAAATAATGCAATTTATTAATCTCATTATCCTAATAGAAATTTAACTTGGTACAAGTGAGGGTTGACATCTTCTTGCATATTTACAGGCAGTAACCATCATTATCCTGAGGATTACCTATTGATAAACTGCCCAATTATATTGTGCTATCATTCACTATTGACTTCCAGAATTTCTATGTAGGGTCTGTAATAATATGTAATTTGTCATATACACTGCAAGTATGTACTTTCACTGTGTAGTATCCCTTTATACCTTGTTCATGATATCCTCTATCATAGAAACATTTTTCATTTTAATACAGTCAAATGTGTTGGCCCTGGCTGGGTGGCTCAGGGAATAGAGTGTCCTCCTGATGTGCCGAGGTCGCTGGTTTGCTCACCAGTCAGGGCACATAGGAGAAGCAGACAATGGAACAACTAAGTGGAATGAGTTAATGCTTCTCTCTCTTCCTTTCTCTCTCCCCTCCTCTCTCTCTCTCTCATATCAATGAAAAAATATTTTAGTTAAAAATATATAGTCAAATATATAAAATATTCCTATATGATTAGGCATATATAAATAAACGTTATGGATGTAATCATTCAGAAGATATTTGATTATTGATGATGTTGTTCTATGTGTTTTCTAAAGCTTTGCAGCTTTTCATTTCACACTTAGGTTTTTAATAACCAGATTTTATTATGTTAATATGAAAATACGATGATTTAATTTGTAGATAGAAGACGAGAAAGAGAAAGGTAAATTATACTTTAATACATATCTCTATGAAGATTTTCCTTAAATAACAATGAATGTGTATTACCTGTATCCTATTAATAAAAATGAGATTAAGATCTAAACATTTATTTCTTAAGTCAGTAGTATCAAACACATTAGCAATGTTCATTATTGCTGCTGTGAAGAGAAAAAATAAATAATTAAATACTGGTCTGTTTTCTGCTACAGAAAATTTTGAAAAAGTATCACTTGAAACTCTACTTCTAGAGAAAAAAAAATCACTCCAAGCCAGTCTTCTTGAAGTATTAGTGACAGTGATTGAAATAAAAATGTCTAAGCAATTTTGTATCTTTGATGTCATAAATATCAAATTTTTCTAAAATCTGTATGCATTTATCAGCATGATGAATGTGAGTGCATTGCAGATGATGGGTTCATGTCGGCTACTCACTAAATCATAGATTATTTTTACATCTGCCATCTTCATCACACTTAATGTCCTTGAGAACAGATACAATAGTTTGGATATCTTTGGAAAAGCCAAAATTCTAAGTGGAGTTAGTATTAAATCTAGGTGCCCAGTAGTTGTTTAGTTGATTAGAACTGAATGAATCTTGTGTACCTAAAACAACAGCTTATAGAATTGGAACAGCACAACTCATAGACACACAAAAGTATGGTGATTACTCAAAGGAAAGGGAGTGGGGGGAAGTAGAAGAGTGTAAAGGGGTGATAAACAGTAATAGAAGGAGACTTGACTTTTGGTAGTGTACCCACAATACAGTATACAGATGATGTATTATAGACTGTACACCTGAAACCTATATGGTTTTATTAACCAATGTTTCCCTAAAAAACTCAATAAAAATTTATAAATAAATAAATAACCTTCTCTACTTGAACCCTCACAATCGAGCCCAGGGGTCCCCAAACTATGGCCCGCGGGCCGCATGTGGTCCCCTGAGGCCATTTGCCTGCCCTCGCTGCACTTCCGGAAGGGGCACCTCTTTCATTGGTGGTCAGTGAGAAGAGCATAGTTCCCATTGAAATACTGGTCAGTTTGTTGATTTAAATTTACTTGTTCTTTATTTTAAATATTGTATTTGTTCCCATTTTGTTTTTTTACTTTAAAATAAGATATGTGCAGTGTGCATAGGGATTTGTTCATAGTTTTTTTTATAGTCTGGCCCTCCAACGGTCTGAGGGACAGTGAACTGGCCCCCTGTGTAAAAAGTTTGGGGACCCCTGCTCTAGCCCCATTCAACCCTTCTGGGATCAGTCTTACCCACTTGGAATTCAAACATCTACATGTCCTAATTCTCTTCTTCAACTGAGTTATTATTCAATATTTTCTTTATTTTTACTTAACCACAGCTCTTCTGCTCTATCATAATTTATAAAAATTATCATAAGTAATACTCATAACTATTCCTGAGCATCAAATACATGTTAAGAACAAATTTGTGTCACACACACACACACACACACATATAATTACCACTAATTAATATATGAAACCTGTAGCAAAGTAAGACTATCTATAGGCTAATGTTGAAAAATAACCAACTCTGACCTAGTAAGTTGATTTTCTGATGTTCTTGTAAGTGGAGGCGTTTGGCTGAATTGAAACATTTTTTATTTTTTTTATTTTTATTTTTCTGAAGTGAGAAGCAGGGAGACAGAGAGATAGACTCCCACATGCGCCCGACCGGGATCCACCCAGCATGCCCACCAGGGGACAATGCTCTGCCCATTTGGGGCATTGCTCCATTGCAATTGGAGCCATTCTATTGCCTGAGATGGAGGCCATGGAGCCATCCACAACTCCTGGGCCAACTTAGTTCCAATGGAGCTTTGGTTGCGGGAGAGGAAGAGAGAGATAGAAAGGAGAGGGGGAAAGGTGGAGAAGCAGATGGGCACTTCTCCTGTGTGCTCTGGTTAGGAATCAAACCTGGGACTTTTACACACCAGTGCGATGCTCTATTGCTGAGCCAACCGGCCAGGGCCCATTTTGTATTTTTTAAATTAATTTTTATGGGGTGACATTGATAAATCAGGCTACATATGTTCAGAGAAAACATCTCCAGATTATTTTGACATTTGATTATGTTGCATAGCCCTCACCCAAAGTCAAATTGTCTTCCATCACCTTCTATCTGGTTTTTTTTGTGCCCCTGCTCTTCCCCACCCTCTCCCTCTCCTTTCTCTCCCCCCTCCCCAACCCCTCCTGTTACCATCACATTCTTGTCCATGTCTCTGAGTCTCATTTTTATGTCCCATCTATGTATGAATTCATGTAGTTCTTAGTTTTTTATGATTTACTTATTTCACTCAGTATAATGTTATCAAGGTCCATTCATGTTATTGTAAATGATCCGATGTCATCATTTCTTATGGCTGAGTAGTATTCCATAGTATATATGTACTAAAGCTTTTTAATCCACTTACCTACTGACGGACACTTGGGCTGTTTCCAGATCTTCGCTATTGTAAACAATGCTGCTATAAACATGGGGGTGCATTTCTCCTTTTGGAACAGTTCTATGGTGTTCTTTTTTTTTTTTTTTTTTTTTTTTTTTTTGTATTTTCTGAAGTTGGAAACGGAGACGCAGTCAGACAGACTCACGCTTGCGCTTGACCGGGATCCACCCAGCGTGCCCACCAGGGGGCAATGCTCTGCCCATCTGGGGCTTTGCTCTGTTGCAACCATAGCCATTCTAGCACCTGAAGCAGAGGCCACAGAGCCATCCTCAGCGCCTGGGCCAACTTTGCTCCAATGGAGCCTTGGCTGCAGGAGGGGAAGAGAGAGACAGAGAGGAAGGAGAGGGGGAGGGGTGGAGAAGCAGATGGGTGCTTCTCCTGTGTGTCCTGGCCGGGAATCAAACCCGGGACTCCTGCACACCAGGCTGATGCTCTACCACTGAGCCAACCAGCCAGGGCCTCTATGGTGTTCTTAGGGTACATTCCTAAAAGTGGGATAGCTGGGTCAAAAGGCAGTTTGATTTTTAATTTTTTGAAAAATCTCCATACTGTTTTCCACAGTGGCTGCACCAGTCTGCATTCCCACCAGCAGTGCAGAAGGGTTCCCTTTTCTCCACATCCTTGCCAGCACTTACTCTGTGTTATTTTGTTGATGAGTGCCATTTTGTATTTTTCACTCCATCAAAATTTGTTTTTAATTATTGGGGCTCATGTCTTCCTTGTGCCTTACTCTAAATTCCTGAAGACAAAGTATCTTGGCTTATTTTCCTAAAACAGTAATGTTCATAGAGCAGGTACTCTTAAAACAAATAATTCAATTCATTAAACGTTTGAGAAGGGTTCCTGTCATCAGGTGAGAGGATACACTAGAAGACCATAATCTTTTATAAATTAAAAAAAAAGTGTGTGTGTGTGTGTGTGTGTGCATGCGCGCGCACGCATGCTCATGCGTACATGGGGTGGGGATAAAATATAGGATCACACTTTGACACTAAAAGTTAATGATAATACTCTATGCTAATTCTGATTCACAGAATCCTCTATTCTTAAGTTAGGACTGGCATTACCCTTCACAATGAGAAATTTCTTTCCCTCTTCTGGAGGTTCATCAGGTATAACCTTTTGGTCCTCACGTTACTTCCCTGCCTTAACAGAATCTCAAATATTCAATTCTCCTTAGAAATAAATGTCATGATATTAATCATGCAAATTAATAACAACAATTAGAAATTTCCCAAGGCATCAGCATTTCAAAACAGTACAAAGAAACTCTCATTTGAAAAATGTGCTAACTTTAAATATATATTTGTATCTACAGATATTTAATCATATTTATTTTTGATGAGCCAGAGGCAGTCATGTAATAGTTACAGATAAAACTGGACTTTTATGTACACAGAATAAATTATAATGTGTGAGCTGCTGGAACTCCTACATTCTAATATAAATTTCTCTCCTCACTACCAGAAAATTCACCAGGAGGCACTCCCACCTGCTAGGTGGCCAGGTTTGCATGGCTGCAAATCCTACAAACTACACGAAACCATGGTATCTTCTATACAGGTCTCATCAAATACTGCAGGATTGATATAAATAGCAAGAGCAATGAATCAGGGCTTAAAAACACGGTTTCTGGCAATTTCTTCAGCTACATAGAATTCTGTGACCTTAGACAGATGAAATAAATTATCTGGACCTCATGTTATTCAATCTTTAAATCAGACATTGCATATTACCTAACTATGTTAACTATGTCATAGGTGTATGCTTCAAAAAATAATAATTGCATAAATAAGAAAGAATTATTTCTGTTCTCTTTCTTTTTTTTCATAATATAAATTGAAAGCTAGGATTTCTAGAACCAGTATATGGCTTTATGAGTTTGTTAAGGACTCAGGTTTCTTCTAGGTCTAAGATAGTCCATGGTCCTCAGTGTCCAAATGGTGGCTTAAGTTCCTGATATTCACATTCTAGGTAGCAAGACTAAGAAAAGAGCTATAAAAATGTGCAAAATAATCCAGCTACATTTGATGTGGTTTCCAAGAAGCTTCTATACAATCTTTTTGCTTACACAGGGCTGTCATTTTGCCATTCTACTTATAAGGAAAGTGAGTAATACACTCAGGTGGCCACGTGTTCAGCTCAAAGTCGTGCATTCTGTCTCTACAGAAGAAGGGAAACATATATTAGCGTAGATGATGACCAGTTACAACTACATAAATCCAAATCCCAGACAGATAGTAAGGTATAACTTCCACATCTTAGAATTACAATTCTATAATCTTTGTCGATACAAACATGTAAAAGAGCCTTGCCATTTGCACATGTGCACATATATTTAACCTGCCTGTCAAATTTATGAATATGAAAATCTAGCATAGAAACACAATCTTCTTGATATGCACAGCTTTTTAAAAATAACATTTCCATGAGGCACTAAAACTTTAATATCTACAACGTTCCTAAAAAGAGAAGAAAAAACACACACACACATACCACAGAGCTTAGAACCTGCTATCAATTCCATTCACAGTGGCAGAATGGCTCTAATAGCAAAGACATTTATGAGTCATAAATTACCATTTATAAATGCAGTGTTTAGTGTTCATTTCAATGGACGACATATGGTCGCAACATTTCCAAATAGCTTGAACTGATAAATAGGCCACTGAAGTGGTTCAATTTGTTAAAATGCTAACACATTAACTCCTGCAGGAGTCAGACTGCAGTTTTGCATCTGAAATGCTGAGCCGTGGCTTTGAGATTGCAAGATGCTACCTTTGGAAACTGGGCCAGAATTTATGAAGTGGGCCCTGCAGTTCATTTTTCATCATGATTTATATGATTCAATGCAGAGAGACTTAGCGATCCATCAAAAAGAACCCCACTACTTTGCCTTCCCGTTTCAGAATGAAATTGCCCCCAATACCAACAATGTCCCACTGTTTTAGTTGAGTTACTTCTAAGTTATATCTAGTGGACATAGTTAAGGGCCAGAATGTTCCAGCTGTTTTAATTCAAATTAATGGAATCCTTTAGTCCTTCCAAGCATTAAAAAATACAGTAGAAAGTTGTCTGATCTGTAATTGGCACATTTATATTAAAAATGAATTTAGAGGGTCTAGAATACAAGGAGTAAACAACAATAGCTGAACAAACAGAAAAAAATCACCTCTTTTTAGATCTGTCAGAGTGTAGGTCACAAGGAGAACTGTTGACGCCAAAATTAGAGTCAGGCAGGTAAAATAATTCACAACTGGCCAGACTGGAGGCCCATCAGCAGAAACTTCTGCAGGAACCAGTACTGAAGGAAGAAAATCTGAACTGCAACTGTCTAATAGCTAGGGACTCAGGGTAGACAAGTCTGAGAGTTGTGAGCTCCAAGGGTCTCCAGCCTGAGGGCAGCATCCCAACACTTTTGTGAGTTTTACCTCTAAGAGTTCTACCAGATTGTCACAGTGAATAGCAGAGAAAAGCCCTTTGAGCTTCCAGCAAGGGGAGGTAAATGTAATCATTTTGAAATATACAAGAACATTGTGTTCCTCCTGATAAGACTTGCCCTTAGAAGAAACTATTTTACCACAGACTAACCTGTTGGGGGTTTATAAGGGCCCAGATGAGCTGGAAAAGAGAACAACCCAACTGCAACCTGTCCTAGTTTTCCGCACAGGGGAAATGGAAATACGGAAATACACAATCAACTCCTTCTAGCCCTCCATTTGGGGGACAGGCTATACTCAGCTCCAGCCCCTTCTAGCCATCCTGTTCAACTTAAGGTGAGGAAAACAGAAGCACTTATGAGATTCACCACCTAGGGCACAGCCTCACTAAAAGCCTGAGAGCTAAGCATAGAACAGTAGAAGATTCTCCTATCCCCACACCTTACTACTACATTACTAAGGGGCTATTTACTGTAGTACATAGTAATGATGCCTGGCATCAAACAACAAATCACAAGGCATGCTAAAAGGCAAAAACACTGTTGAAGAAACCGTGCAAATGTTGGAACCAGACTGAGGTGTGGCAGGGATGTTGGAATTATCAGATGAAGATTTAATAATAACTGTGCTTAAAAGGCTAGGTCTGCCTGACCAGGCAGTTGTGCAGTGCATAGAGCAGGCGTGGCCAACAGTTTTTGCCCCAGGCCAAATTAGAAAGAAAACTTTTTTCACGGGCCGGATGAAATATTAAAATTAAAAAATGTTAAATACAAAAACAATTTGTTTAAGTAAACACAATTTTATTATGTAATTTGTTTATGAATAAATGTGAGTGAAAAATTTTAATATACAATATTATTTTAATAAAAATATATTTTAATAAAATTATAATTATATACCGTATAAATATCCAAACTGTATCACAATCAATTGAAACAATATTTAATTAATAGAATGAGCTTGAAGGAATTATATCGCAAATAAAAAAATTGTTTCATTTTACAAACAGCCTGAACATGTTTTCAGTTATCAACGGTAGCTATTGTCTATGCTATAATGCCACTTGATTCAGCACACTTGACCACAAAAATAATGAATTGTTTGACCTTGGGTACGCACTGGCAAACTCTGCCTAAAAGAATGTGGGTTTCACATCGCCACTAAAGATCAAACAGTTCATATCAAGTACAGATGAGTACAAAAGTTGTAAATCTTTATAACGGAACTTAAAAAAAAAGTATCGTGAATCCATTCCACCAATTACTGTACTGGAAGTTAACCCTAGGTTAGTCACATGTGAATTCTTTTCCATGTATCACTATCTTCTTAAATATCTCGATTTTCAATAATCAAAGACACTTCTGCTTCTGAGTAGCTGAGATTTTAAAGTAGTGGAAAATATTAAAAATTTAATTGTGGGCCATATGTTAGCCATGCCTGGGATAGAGCATCGGACTGGGACACAGAGGACCCAGGGTCAAAACCTCGAGGTCATTGGTTTGAGTGCAGGCTCATCTGGCTTGAGCATTGACTTACTAGCTTAAGCACAGGCTCACCAGCTTGAGCGCAGGGTCACTGCTTTGACCATGGGATGATAGACCATGGTTACTGGCTTGATCCCAAATGTTGCTGGCTTGAAGCCCAAGGTTGTTGGTTTGAGCCCAAGGTCGCTGGCTTGAGCAAGGGGTCACTTGCTCTACTGTAGCTGCTCCCCCCACCGTCAAGGAACATATGAGAAAGCAATCAATGAACAACTAAGTAGCTGCAGTGAAGACTTGATGCTTCTCATCTCTCTCGCTTCCCGTCTGCCTGTCCGAAAATGTCCCTCTCTCTGTCTCTCTCTCTGTCTGTCACACACACACACACACAAAAATAGGCTAGGGGCTTTAACAACAACAAAATCAGATACTATCAAAAAAGAGATGGGTATTATTAAGCACAGAATTTCTAGGAAAGAATCAAAAAGAAGTTCTAGAGACCGAAAACAGTGTAACATAAATAAGAATGCCTTATTGGGCTTAGTAGTTGAGTGTACATGACTCAGAGAAGGATATCTGAGCTTGAAGATATGTCAGTAGAAATTTTCAAAATTGAATATTAAACAAAGACAACTGAAAAAATGCAACAGAATATCTAAGAAATATGAGGCAGCTATCAGAGATCTAACAACACATAGCAGGAACACCAGAAGCAGGAAAAAGAGAGAAAGGAACTGAAAAAACATTTGAAACAATAATGACTGAGAATTTCCCCATATTAATGTCAGATATCAGACCACAAATTCAGGAAGAGAATATCAAGTAAGATAAGGGGAAAAATAAACCTACATCTAGCCATATTATACTTATTTTTTACAGGGTTATTTGTAGAGGAGCTAATATAAGAATTGCATACAACTTCTTAGAAATAATTTAAGCAAGAAGACAGTGGGGAGAAATGTTTAAAATGTTGCATGAGGGAAAAAAACCAACAACTTAAGATTCTATATTCTAGTAATTTATTTTTTAAAAGTAAACAGCAAACAAGAGTTTCTTAGATAATAATTGAGATAATTTGATAATCTAATTATTTGAATGACAAAATCTGCCAAATTCAAACAAGAAGAAACAGACAATCTGAACAGACCTATATTTATTAAAGAAACTGAATGAATAATTACCAACCTTCAAAAACAGAAAGCACGAGACCCAAATGAGTTCACTGATGAATTCTATCAAACATTTAGGGAGAAATTATACCAATTCTTTATAATCTTTTTTAGAAATGTAAGGTAATACTTCTTAAACTCCTTCTATGAGACCAGCATTACCTTAATACCAAAAACAGACAAAGACATTACAAGTAAAGTATATACCAATAGCTCTCATAAACAGCAAAAATTCTCAACAACTAAAAAAGCAAGCTGAATCCAAAAATGTATTAAAATAATAATACACTATGGCCAAGTAGAATTTATTCTAGGTATGCAAGGCTGGCTCAATATTTGAAAGTCAATTAATGCAATCTACAATATCAAACACTAAAGAAGAAAAACCACATGGTAATATCAATAGATGCAAAAGCATTTGAAAAATATCTAACACCCATTTACAATAAAGCTCTCAAAAAACTAAAAATGTCACTCCATTAAAATTAATAAAAATTTATAAAAAAATTTAAAAAAATCTATAAAAAACCTATACCTTACTTATACTTAGTGGCGGGAAACTAGAAGTTTTATCTCTAAGATTCAAAACAAAGCAGGCATGTCCCCTCTCAACACTCCTTTTCAGTATCATACTAGAAGCCCTAGCCACTACCATAAGACAAAATAGAAATAAAAGATATATTGATTGGAATAAAAGACTTAAAACTGTCTTTGTTCACAGATGACATACTGTCTATACAGAAAATCTGAATGAATCAACAACAGCAAGAACAACAACAAAAACTCTTGGAACCAAAACACAATGACAGTAACGTTTTATGACACCAGGTCAATACACTTAAAAGTCCATAGCTACCTTATGTTACAGCAATAAAAAACTGGAATCAGAAATAAATAAGATGTAAAAATCAAGAATAACATGATTTTACTCATATATGAGATATAATACTGAAAGCAGCAAACAAATAAGACAAAGAAACAAAAACTCATAGATAGGTTTAACAATAGTGATTACCAGAGGGAAAGGCAGATAGGGAGGAGGTTGGAAAGGGAATCAAATATATGGTGATAGAAGGGGACCTGACTTTGGGTGATAAATATACAGATGATGTATTATGGAATTGTAACACTTGCAATCTATATTATTATGTTAACTAATATCGCCCAAAAAATTTAATAAATATTTCTTAAATATATAAAAAAAATAACAGCATAATATCATTTACATGAAAACTCCTGAACCGTAATACTAGGTATAAATCTAACAAAATAAGAATAAGATGCTCCACATCATATGTCATCAGGGAAGTACAAATTGAAATGATTCTACACACTGTTAGAATCGCCAAAATCTAAAACATTGACAACATCAAATACTAGCAAGAATAGAAAACAAGAGGAAAATCTCATTCTTTGCTGGTGGGAATGCAGAATGGTACAGCCACATTGCCAGATAGTATGGTTGTTTCTTTAAAAACGAAACATGCTCATACATTCCTTAACAAACAATCTAGATGCTTCTTGGTGTTTGCCCAGCTAGGCTGAACATTTATTTCCACACAAAATGCTGCCCAGCAGCTTTATTCAGAATTCTCAAAATTTAGAAGAAACCAAGATGCCCCACAGTAAGTGAATAAAGAATCTGTGATACCTCCTGACAATGAAAAAATATTCAGTGCTAAAAGGAAATAGTTATCAATACATAGAGACGCCACAGAGGAATAGCTGCATATTACTAAGTGAAAGAAGTCAATCTAAGAAAGCTAGACAACTATATGATTCCAACTGTATAATGTTCTGGAAAAGGCAAAACTATGGAGATAGTAAGGAGATCAGTGGTTGTCAGAGGACAGGGAGTGTGAAGAGGGATGGGGGCTGAATAGGTAGAACACAGAGGATTTATGGCCATGAAACAATACTACAGTGTGTCTGTCCGTAAAGTCATGGTGCACTTTTAACCGGTCACAGGAAAGCAACAAAAGATGATAGAAATGTGAAATCTGCACCAAATAAAAGGAAAACCCTCCCAGTTTCTGTAGGATGTTGTGGCAGCATGTGCACATGCGCAGGTGATGACGTAACACCGTGAATACAGCGGAGCAGCCCATGGCCATGCCAGTCAAGATGTGGACGGTACAGAGCAAAGTTCAGTGTATTCTGTGGCTCGCTAAATTCAAATTCGTGACCAAAGTGCAACATAAATATCAACACATTTATAACGAAGTGCCACCACATAGGAATAACATTACTTGGTGGGATAAGCAGTTGAAGGAAACAGGCAGTTTGGTGGAGAAACCCCGTTCTGGTAGGCCATCAGTCAGTGACGAGTCTGAAGAGGCTATACGGGATAGCTACCTAAGGAGCCCTAAAAAATCTGTGCGTGAGCCCACATTGAACTGCACTAAATAGGTGTGAAACTGGAAGAGTTTTCCTTTTATTTGGTGCAGATTTCACATTTCTATCATCTTTTGTTGCTTTCTTGTGACCGGTCAAAAGTGCACCATGACTTTACGGACACACTGTATATGTCTGACACTATCATGTCATTATACAGTTACAAACCAATAGATTACCCAACACCAAAAGTGAACCTGAACGCAATTATGGATTTGGATTTGGATGATAATGTTGTGTCAAGTGGGTTCACTAACAAATGTCACACTCTGGTATGTGATATCAATAATGAGGTATCCCTACATTTCCTGCTCAATATTTCTGTGAATATAAAACTGCTCTAAAAAATAAAGGCTATTGAAAAATTGATTTAGAAAGGAGGCACTGGCACTTGGCAACTTTTTTAGACAAATGTTATTGTCGTCTTGTCCTATCACCATAACAAGTCACTCTGTCTACCTCTGCTATGACAGCCACTCATTAAATCTGCCATCTCCTCTCTACATGTCTGATTCCCAGCTGATCCTCCTTGTCTTCTAAACGTTCTTGGAAGAAAGCCTGACATTTACCCCATGATAATAATTCCATGCTGTTGCCAATGCCTGTGTTGGTTTTTTGTTTTTTATTGTTTTTTTATTTTTTATTTTTATTTTTTGCTGAGGACAAGAACCATGCTTCCTTTTTTTCTTCCTCGTGTAGAGAGGCAGTACAGTGTAATGTTTAAGCCAAAGGTCTTGGGAGCCTAACTGCTTATAGGTGAATACCAGCTTGAACACTCATTAACTGCATGATGTTTGACAAGTCTTTTAATGTCTCTATGTTACCCTCCTCATCTGGAGGATGGGGATAATAATAAGATCTACTGCAGAGGGTTGGGGAGCAAAGTAGGAGTAATAGATGTAAGTGCTGCCAAGAGTGAGTGGCATGGGCCATACAGTGGTCTCAGCTTTTATGTCATTTTTCTCTCTTGTAAAAGCAAGGGGCTGGTAAAAAGATTATATGCATGTGATGAGGAGTATTTGTGGGCTGAAGGTTTTCTCTGCAACCTTGAAATCATATTACAAGGAAGATATTTTCTATCCTCTTTTCTAACTCTGAGACTTAGCACCCACCTAAAGATTTGGAGAGAGATTAAATTCCTCACCGCCCAGTGTTATTTTCTGCCCAACCCAAAGTCAAAATTGTTCGTAATGGTCAGCTCTTGCAGAAAAGAAATCACTTTGTATGTTCAGATTTCATCAAGTGGATAGATGTGGTTGCTCCCAGCTGTGACTGATAGAGGCAAGAAAATAGTAGGTGAAGAGAGAAGTCCGCAAAGTCATAGACAAACAGAGCCCTTTAATAAAAGATCACATGCTGGCTGTGTTCAAACCCCAGGGCAATAATTCAGACCTCAGGTGGCTGTAGATGGAAATAGGAGCAATATGACCCTAAAAACAGATCTCAGCAGAAAGAGGCAGGACTAGGAATAAGAAGGCTCAAGTTCCGGTCTAGATTATGGTATTCATTAGCCAAGTGTATCTTGAGCAAGCCCTGTTAATTCTTGGAGTCAGAGATAGATACAGGCTTGATTTCCAAAAGGCTTAAATTATGAAATAATATATGTAGATATGATTTGAAACCAGTACAGACAAAAAAATTAAGGAAATACTATTTTTCTCATAAGAACCTATTCCTTCCCACTTAGAAAATTTCTTCTTTTTTATATTTAAAATTGGCTAGGCTTTTTCTGTGAGAGAATTATTATTATACCATTATAATTATAATCCTTACTTGGTCCCTAACTTTCAGAGAGCTTTTCTGTATGTTCATTCATTCTACCTGTATCTTAAATGATATCTGGCCCCATAGGCATCACCATGTTGAAAGAATTTAGGGCTCTGTTTAGCTGTGCTATCTGAGGATCTAGAGGACACTTCTAAAGGGAAACCTTTCAGAGTCACTAACTTTCCATCTGCTCTAGTCATTTACCTTCTTACCTTCTTTTATATCCCCCAGTCTTAGCATGCTGCCTGGAGGCCATTTGGAGACATTTAATCCCTGTCCTTGCCTATTGAAATGACACCCATCTAGCTGGATGGGTTGCTGGCTCCAGGTGCCTCAAATGATCTAATATTCTAGAGGCCAGCACTATGCAGGGTCTGAGAAGCAGCAGCAAGAAAGGCCTGCTCTCCCAATCTTGCGCTTAATTTAGTCTCTCAAACCTAGAAACAATTCTCCATATGCCTGGAGTTTCACAAATTTCCTTTTGAACAGATCCCACTATCTCTGTCTCTACACCATCTTTTCATGGGTATCAAAATGTAAAATCCTGATTGAGAACAGACATTTCATTTCCTCTTGGTTCTACTTTCTCTTTACCCTCCCACTACACCCTGCCAATTTCTTTAAACTACAAAATCCCCATGCATATGATGGAAATACATAGACAGGAGAACAGAGCTGGGAGGGAAGGAGGATATATGGTTTAAACTAACAGCAGAAAGCCAGAAATATTTTGTTATAAACACATATGTGTTATGGATATAGATATACATACACAATTATATCATATACAAAAAGAATTGACTTTTTTTTTCCTTTTTCTTTCACTGGCCTAATCTCCCTCCCAAACCCTCAACCTCACTCAGCTCAACTAGGCTGCAACAAGGTTGAATTTGTCCATTAATGATAGCTTAACCACTCTTGGATTAAATGACCTCTGTGTTTAAATGTTTGATGAATTCAATTACTTGAGATTGCCTCTCTATCTGAGTTGGTTTGATATTATTTCTTTTAGATTTAATCAATGCTCAATCTTTTAGATCTTTCTGCTTCCCCTGTTCTTTTTCAAGAAGGGTATAGAGAGATTCAAGCACCTTTTCTCTGGGTCAGATGAGATCATAGGTCTAATGTTGTCCCCTAAATCTTTTATGATCTTTGCAGAGCGCGTGGCCTCATCTTGTTTCTGATGAGATGACCGAGTGCAATTAATCCATTTGGTCTTCTGAGGTGTCATGCTTGACCCACTGAGCACAAAAATTCAATGGAAACCACTTATCACATTACTTTTTTCATTAGTTATAGATATTTTTTCTAAATACAGAATTTTAAATGAACATATTTTGACAATTCAGGTTCTCTCAGATATTATTTTATTTACTTTCTCTTATTATTTTTTTCTTCCCTGCCCAAAATATTCATACTTTTTTAAAGTTCCCTATATGATTATAAGGTGCAGTCAGGAATGGAAAATATATTTGGCTAGAAAGTAAGAATTTCAGAAGAAATGATAAAAAAGAAAAAATTGGAAAGGAAATCTCACTGGAGAAATTTGTTCAATGGAAAGAGCTGGTGTAGCATACATAGAGAAAGTAAGATTTCAGTTGCATTTTCTAATTTTGCACCAATTACATTAAAATGTATTCATTCCAATCTACCCTAATTCCAAAATGTGAACTCAGTTGCCTCTAGAAGGGATCTGAATGTCATGATTACCGGCTTAAAGTAAAAAGGAAGAGGTCAAGAATATTCTTATTTAGATTCTTATTTTATTGCTCCCCATATTTCATATTTTTGATTATTTGATCTCTTTGAAATTATTGTCTTCTAATATATAAAAGTTCTATGAAAAGTCCATGGGTTAAATTTATGTGCCCCTAAAGTTCAGATGTCAATTAATTTTTCTGACTGTTTTTAAGATTTTTTTGTATTTTTGGATTCTTATCACTTAAATACAATAAATCAAAGTATGATGTTCTGTATGTTTATCCTGCTTAAGGTTACTGAGCTTCTCAAATCTGTAAATTTGTGTCATTGTCCAAATTTGAAAAACATTGGTCTTTACTTCTTTAAATGTTTTTCTGCCCTTTCTCCTGTCTGTATTATTCCTAAAATACATGTTTTTTTATGTTGCCTCATGGACTTTTGAAAATACTTTTTTCTTTTGAATTTTTTCTCTCTGTTCATCATGTTGAATCATTTGTACTGACCTATCTTCAGGTTCACAGGATACTTCTGTAATTTCCACTTTTTGTTAAATCTACCTCACACAGTTTTAAATTTCAGATACTTTTATAATTTTATTTGTTTCTTCTGAGAGTTATTTTAATTCTGAAATTTCTTACATTTTCACATGGTAAAAGCACGTTTTCTTTTACAGCATTGGTCATAGTTAAAATAGCTGCTTAATTTTTTTCCCTACTAAATCAAATATCTGTATTATCTCACAGGTAGTCTTACATTGATTGCATTTTCTGTTTAGAATATGTTGTGCTATCCTGTTTCTTTGAATCTAGAGTACTTTTGAATTGTGCACTTATGAACGATATGCCCTAGAGAGTCTGTTTCAGTCTTCCCAGAAGGACTGAATGTTGAATGCTGACAAACTATATGTTTTATCTAGCAATTTAAGTTTACTGAATTCAAAATGCAAACTCTTTTTCCTCTTGCAATGTACTGCACAACACATTTTGGTTCATACCTTTTATCCTTAGTTACATTGTTTACATCTGTGTCACTCCTGCAAATTTGTTATCCCTCAAGCAGTTGGAGGAAAATTTTTTTTTAATTTAGAAATTACATTTAAGGGGGTGATATAGGTCAACAAGAATACATAGGTTTCAGGTAAACATCTCTATCTCATTTTTACTGTTGATTGGGTTATGTGCCCATCATCCAAAGTCAGATCATTTTCCATCACCATATAAATTTACATGCAGGATTTGGTTCCCTCTCTGACTTTCTCTATTCCTCCATTTCTATTAACTGTTGTTGCTTTTAACTCTATTGTGTGGTGCTGCATGCCAGAAAATCTTTTCTACCTGCACTTTTCTTTTATAGCATGGTGGAAATTGAGTCTGCTTTTAGCCTAGAGACTATGAAGCTACAGTAGTTGCCTGTGTGTTGACTACAGTCTGGTATTTGTCTGTTTTTGATAACTCTCCCATCTTTGCAGGTAGGCTTTGTTGTGTGTGTGTGTGTGTGTGTGTGTGTGTGTGTGTGTGTGTGTGTGTGCGTGTGTATGTTTTCCAAACTTTATAGTTGCTCTCTGCAGAAGAGTTGGACGGATAATAGCCACTGATCCATGCTGGAAAAACATATTCTCTTATGTTAGTATTTTTTATTATTATTTATTTATTGTGACAAAGAAGACACAGAGAGAGGAACAGATAGGGACAAACAGGAAGGGAGAGACACCTTCATTGTAACACCTTAGTTGTTCACCAATTGCTTTCTCATATGTGCCTTGACCAGGGGACTCCAGCAGACCGAGTGACCCCTTGCTCAAACCTTGGGCTCAAGCTGATGAGCCTTGCTCAAACCAGATGAGTCCTTTCTCAAGCAGGCAACCTCAGAGTTTCAAACCTGGGTCCTCCACATCTCAGTTCAACGCTCTATCCACTGTGGCACCATCTGGTCAGGCTCTTACGTTAATATTTTAATTCTTCCTTATTGTGTTTTTAATGAGGTTATTTTTATTCTATTTTTTCTATACCTCTATTTTCAGTTCAATGTGAATATATGTTCTATAAGATTTTTATTAACTATTACATTCTAGCATATTTAGTATTCATTGAAAGTCTGGATTTACATTTTTCACACTAAGCTTCACCTACGTTGACCCTCTAATTTTTTGTTTTTTTATTACACACTCATTTTAAAATGCTATTTCCTAAAATGTTTAGACAATTGCTATGCCATTGTTTTATCATTTTCATCTTTCAGTTGGGTAGCCCAACCTGATGTTTTCTATTTATTCTAATACAGTGATACCTTGAGATACGAATTTAATTTGTTCTGTAACCAAGCTTGTAGGTCAGTCAACTAGCATATCAAACTGCTGATACTGGATCCATGTGCCAACATGCCAACTAGCGGCAGCTTCCCGAATCATGACTCATATCTCAGAATTTCACTCAGATCTCAAACAAAAAAACAGACTAAGTCACAGCTCATATCTTAAAAATTCATATGTTGGTCTGTTCGTATCTCAAGGTATCACTGTAGATGACTGTTTTGTTTTTTTTTTGCTTCAGGAAATCTCTGCATTACATGCTTAGCTTTAAACTGAGGACTGGAAATATGTGTTAATTTTACACTTTTAAGCTGAGAACGAAAGAGAGAAAGGAGAGGGGCATGCAACCAGGACAATGTAAAGCCTTTCTTGTAGAGCCTGGCCCTATGCCTCTTTTAAAATTTGTCTAAATATTTTCTACTGGGCTTCATCTAGCAGGGAAGTAGGTTAAGTAGGATGTCATCATCTGATGGGATGGGATAACCTGATCTTCAGATAATTCCAAAACTTTACTGCAAAACCCCCCAAAAGGGAAAGTTCTATAGGATTTTCCTGATTCTGATAAAACCACAATTCTAAGATGAAATATCTACTCAAAAGAATTTTTCTGCCATTAGTTTGCTGACTGCATAATCACACCCATTCTACTCAGTTTCAGTGTAGAACTTTTTAATGAGAAGCCTCAGGATTTTCCTGATTCATTTTCTTTCTTCTGTACCTCTTCATAAAGATAGGGAGAGTTGATATAGTGTATGTAGTTGTATAAGCTGCACCTGAATTTCACTTAATTTTCTAGACACTCGCTTTTAAAAGTGTATGGTATGAGGTATGATAACATTCTATTTATTTGCCCAGAAATGGAACAGTATCGTTGGAAAAGACTTCTTTCCCTACTATAAACGTGTTGTTTGCATACATGTTAATGATTCACAGTTAACATTAAATAACATCTGATGAAAGGGTCCAATTAAATACCATCAATACAATTTTTACCTTAAATAAAGAAAAGTTTATATTTATAAACCTAGACTTTGTGCATTTAAGCAACTGATCATGTTTCTGGACAGTAGAGAGTCATTTTGGGACAAACATTCAACATACATGGAATAACAGAAAAAAAACTTAGATATAGAGAAAGAGAGAATTCTGGAAGATTCAGGTTTCTGTTTGGGATCATCTAACTAGCTATTAAGATATAAGTTTCCATCACTTGCAACAAGAATGACTACCTTTGATTACCTCTATGATTATATACTTATGCCCTTCTGGTATTATCACATCAAATTATTGTTTTTTTGTCACTGCTAGCTGGTAAGTACATTAAGAATATGTCCTAGTTTCTTTTGTCTTAGTTTCTACGTAACTTGCCACATTGAATTGAATTTTAAAAATAATTAATTTCATACCTTTAAAATAGTTATTGATTCTTCCTAATTTGTAAACTATTTTCATGCAGCTTAGTTCAAGAAATGTATACTTACTATGTACCCTCATGCTAAATATTAAGAATATAAAGATAAATATGACCTGATTATTGATCAGTTCTAGAGTCCAGTGAGAGCATACAGATAAACACAAAAAATAATCTTGAATCAATGCAGAAAGGGATGAGAGGAGGTACTGTGAGAAAATAGCACTTAATAATAATAGGAGATACTTTCATGGAAACAATAGAAAATTTTTTTTTTAAAAACCTGAAAAACTATACATAAAAGAGAAGAGTTCTGCTGTAATCTTATTACACTGTACTGAGAAAACTAAGAATACAAATTTTGGTTTTCCTTCCAAATGTCTTTCTCTCTCTCTCTCTCTCTCACACACACATGCACATGTACATACGCACACAATATATGTGGCATGTCGCTTTGTGTATTTTCATTCAACATTTGTAAGCACAATTTTTCTAAAATAACTAAACAACATTATGTTGAAATAATAGGGATTTATTATAATCTTCTTAATCATCCTGCTATTGTTAACATTTCTGTGGTTTCAATATTTATTCATTTATTAATAATACTAAGCTGAATATTTTATTTCACACATAATTTATTCACTTTTAGTTATTTACTTAAGACATTTTTCTAAAAGTAGTCTTATTGAGTCAATAGCTAGATTCCCTAACTATTAATGATGGCAAAGACATGGGTAAATTTTAAGCCTAAACATTGGAAAACAATAAAGCTATAGAATTTAAATGACCTGGTTAAAGTTTTTCCTTTAGATTCCACTGTATGATTTCCTCTTCTTTCTCATTTGCTATTAACCTGGCCAGTGCTTATTCCTGCTTTGCTGCCTGTAAAAATGTGGTGATTCCGGCTATTTTCAGCACTGGTGGCTTCACGTGCGTTCTTATGGCACTGTTAATGGGAGCTGCCATGGGACCTGGGTGAGCGGGGTCTGCCTCCATGGTTATTAATGCTTTATCTTAAATTAGAAAAAAGTACTAACAGACATCATGGCACATGGGCACACTGGTGTAGCAAAACTTTTAGCTATTCCAATAATGACATAATGTAAGGTACTATTGTAAGGTCTCTTGCTTTTACATATAGTTAGACTTTGTTCTGATGAAACCTTGTCTTTATTTCAGTGTTACAAATTAAGTCCCAGAGGAACTGTGGGTAACTTTTTTCCAGACCATTGCTTGAATTCTTCGCTTGAAAAATATAACCAGGTACGCAGAAGTTGAAAAGGGCAGGTTAGTCTCTCACCTGTAAACAAAAGCCAAATGACCCCTGAAGAAAAGGAACAAATAAATCATCAAGTGTGTGCACATTGCATTTTTGCCAACAAAATGAGCTCAATCTTTGTTTGGCTTTCAAGGTAATATATCCTGTTAAAGAGCATGAAAAACAGAAATACTCAGCATCCAAGTTACTGTAGGAGATATGTTTGTTATTCCCCTCCTGTGCCCATGGCCTGAGGCAGTGGGAGGGTTTTCCTGCTGCCCTTTTGGTTTACCTCTTCCAATTTTAGACCTTTATCCTCAATACACTTCAAGGCCCACTGAAATGAATACAAATGCATTTGCTCTATTAGGGCTGTAAACCACAGTTTACTAGCTCTCCCACTCTCTCTGCCCCAGTGGAATAGATCTCGAATGATACTCAATAAAGCATCATTTTATAATAGTAGAAAAACAGCCTGGCCTTTAGCCATCTTCCAAGTACTAATAAAATGGTTTCTTTTACCTCTCATTCTGAAGTAGACTAACTAGGGGCATATCTGCAATATGTGTTAGCTCCATTTCTAATGTATGAGCTCAGAGAAACACCCATTTCTGAACAGTCGAATTAAAGAAGCAAGGAACTTGTTTATCACTTCCTTCCTTCCTCCTTCCCTCTCTCTCTCTCTCTCTCTCTCTCTTTCTTTTTTTTCTTTCTTTCTTTCTCTCTTTCTTCTTTCTTTCTTTCTTTCCTTCTTTTTCTTCCTTCCTTCCTTCCTTCCTTCCTTCCTTCCTTCCTTCCTTCCTTCCTTCCTTCCTTCCTTCCTTCCTTCCTTCCTTCCTCCCTCCCTCCCTCCCTCCCTTCCTTCCTTCCTTCCATCCTTTCTTCTTTCTTTCTTTCTTTCTTTCTTTCTTTCTTTCTTTCTTTCTTTCTTTCTTTCTTTCTTTCTTTCTAACTTTCTTTAGCACAAGAGAGGGACAGACAGGGATAAAACAACAGGAAGGGAGAGAGTTGAGAAGCATCAACTCATAGTTGCAGCACCTTAGCTGTTCACTGATTGTTTTCTCATACATGCCTTGACCAAGAGTCTCCGGCTGAGCCAGTGACCCCCTTGCTCATGCCAGTAACAACCTTAGGCTTAAAGCCAGCAATCTTTGGGTTCAAGCCAGTGACCATGGGGTCATGTCTATGATCCCATGCTCAAGCTGGCAACTCCGTGCTCAAACTGGTGAGCCTGTGCTCAATCCAGTGATCTCAGGGTTTGGAACCTGAGTCCTCAGTGTTCCAGTTCAACACTCTATTCACTGTGCCACCATCTGATCAGGTTGGTTTGTTTTCTTCATTTTTGTGAAAACTTGATTGTTTAATCAGTAAATGCCACCAATGAACTGTGGCACTCAAGTGTAAAAGAGGAGTGAGACAGAAGGCTAGATGAAGGAAGAGATGTAAAGGAATGAAACCCATGACCTCTGCTTCTGTGAGTTTGTCTGTCTCAATATTTTGAACCCCATCCTAGTCCCACCATCCATAATATATATGACCTGAAAGTCAGTAAGCACAAGAAAAGTATATCCCCTACTTTCTTTTAACTTGGTAGACCTCAGTAAAGAATTTGCATATATAGATAAATCGCATATATGAATGGGAATTGAAGCCATGTCATTTATAAGATAGCAATGGAAAAAAGTATAAAAATAAAACAATACAGTGTTAAGATGAACTCTGACAACAAAAGGGACAGTGAAGTAGGTACCAGAAAAATATAAAAAATGCTAGAAATTAAAGAAAGAGAACCTCTTTCAAGGAAAGTATTTTAAAAAATGAATGCTGCTGCTGACCCATGGTGGTGCAGTGGGATAAAGCATTGACCTGGAACACTGAGGTTGCCAGTTTGAAACCCTGAGCTTGCCTGGTCAAGGCACATATGGGAGTTGATGCTCCCTGATCCTCCCCCTTCTCTCTCTCTCTCTCTCTCTCTCTCTCTCTCTCCCTCTTTCTCTATCTCTCTCTCCTCTTTGAAAATTGAATAAAGTCTTTTAAAAAAATTAATGCTGCTATTGATCATGCACAGTAAGGTCTGACACCATGGCGGCATTGCTGGCCATGAGGGGCATCATTCTGGTATAGTGATGGCACTGGGGACTATAGGACAGGGGTCTCAAACTCAACTCAGCATGTGGGCCGCAGAGCAAGATCACAGCCATTCGGCGGGCCACACTAGGTCTACAAAAGGCAACTGTTACGCAACACTTTTCAGTGTCACAAAACGACCAGAAACTGTAGTTTGTGGATTAGTCGGCGGGCCGCATGCGGCCCGTGGGCCGCGAGTTTGAGACCTCTGCTGAGAGCCAAGCACTCTGCCAAGGGATGACAATGCGACAAAACGTAGACAATTGGGGTTAACTGATGCTGAATTGGGATCAGGAGCTTGTAATTTTTATAAACATATTGTGTATATGTTTAAGAAAGACAGTTGATCACACTGAGTTGCTAATGGGTCTATGCACATATTGTTCTTCATTAAAAAGTTGAAGAAGGTATTGTGGCCTGAACTGTGGTGGTGCAGGGGATTCAGTGTCGACCTGGAATTCTGAAGTTGCTGTTTGCAAACCCTGGGCTTGCCCTAGTAAGGCACATACGAGAAGCAACTATGAGTTAATGCTTCCTGCTCCTCTTCCCATCCCCCCCACCTTTCTCCCTCTCTCTCTCTCTCTTTCTTTCTCTCTCTCTCTTTCTCTCTCTCTTTCCTGTCACTAATTTCAATTTTTAAAAAAGAATGTGTTGTGTAATTGTGCACCTGAAAACCTGTATAATTTTGTTAGCCAGTATCACCCCAATAAATTCAATAAAAAGAAAAAATGAGTACCAATGAGTTGAAACTTATATAGTTTTATTAACTAAGGTCACCCCAATAAAAATGTCTAAAAGAATGAAAATGAGAAAATATAATGAGAAAGCTGCAGGAAAGTTATAAGAAAGATATAAAGAAGAGAAAAATTATAATGAGCATTTTTCCTTTTCTGAACCTTAAATAAATGTTTATGCCAGAGTCATAGTTCACATTAACTATTCTGTTTCATTCATTTTGCTTTTATCACCCTCACATTCTCAACAATGATTTTCCAGTTCAGGGTCTGTATGACTTAATAGGGTAGGCAGAGAATAAACATCCTATTATTCATATTGGGTATTCAAATCTAGTTTATATGGGAAACCAAAACATACAGCAATTTGTACATTATTTCAACCATTCTATTTTTCATGGTTTATAAAATAAAAGGATATTCACTCAAATAAAATAACCCATTCTATGTACTTGTTAATATTAATAAAAAGTTTTATGGTTTTTTTTTAAGAATACCAATGCAAGAATAATCAGAGAGCTCTGAATCTAGCATTTTCACATATGCCCAGACAACAAAAACCTAGTAACAGATTTTTGTGTGATGTTTTCTTTAGCAGGGACAAATGATAGGGCATTTTAGATATGAAAGTTAGTATCTAGAACCATGTTCCCTAAATATTCATGGAAAAGTATCAGTCTTAGTGCCCTTAGAAATTGCACCAATAGAAGACATACCTAGGAAGAAAACAGTTGAGATCCAGGCAGGGGTACAAGGATTAGAAAATAAAGTGAAGGATATGTGGGTAAATGGTATAGCACTGGACCTTCAGCTACCTTTTGGGACAACCAATGCCAGAAACTGAGATAGAAGGACTGTAACGATATGTGAGTAGGGGAATACATACATGAATACATATGAATACATACATACATACATGCTTTGATAAATACACAACATTGCTTTCATTCTTCCTCATAATCTAGGTCACAGTGCACTACTATTTTTTGTTTTACACATCTATGGAGCACCACCTGAAAAAAGGCATCTTCCACAGCATAAGAACCTGGGGGATATAGCAAGAGAGGTCATAGGATAATGATGGCAAAAAAGACAGTGAAAAATCTGCTAAGTAAACCAAACCGTGTAGGCTCTCTTCACATGTTTGGATGAGAAAAACAATATTCATCATTATAGATAGGACAACACATGGTCGTTATTTAAATCACAATGAAGATCTTCAAAGTATCAAACTATTAAGAGTTAAGATTTCCTTTCTGTGCCTACTCCATGCTCCTTATTTCTTCTCAGCAATTGAGCATTAAGCCTAGACACTATAAAAGTCACTGCACTTGTATTTCTCTGGAATTCTCTCTTCTTCCTTTAGTGCTACACATCAAAGGCACTGGCTTCTCATGGGTCCTTCCTTTACAGCTTAGCTCTCTTTTCTCTCTTCCACTTAGATTTGGAAACCTAAGTTACATAACCAAAAAGAAATAGCAGAACTCCCATAACATACTAACTAATGTGTAATAAGCCCTGAAAAAAAGCTGGTCCATGATCTTCAGCAGTTGCTTTAGTTTCTCATAGTGTTCAGAACTACAAGGCAGGATAGTCTGTATATTCAGATGACAGGGTCACCTTAGACCAAGACAAAGTTCATTATATGGATTTTTTTTCAACTAAGGGTAAATAAATCAGGGCTAAACAACACTGACCTCTGAGAGGATAACAGGCATAAGAATCAGATACAATCATGCGAAAGGTAAATTTCTCCATGTCCAGAATTTGCCCTTGGAAAGTATTATGTCAACAGCGATTATTCATCACCTTCAGAGTACAATGGATGAAAATCACAAACATTTGAGAAGACACAGTCCCTAGCCTCTAGATCCTTATCATAAAGTTAGAAGAAAAAGACTTCCCTTCCTTGACCTTCATCTGGAATTTCCCCTATTCCCTGGTCTAACTTTGCATTTCTTCACAACATAAAGGATGTTGCAGGCATGGAGTTACTAGAATCACAGCAGCATATTAAGAGGTCTTTATTTCAGGTTGAAGAATGAGTGTGTCATTTTTCTTCATAGTGTCTGACTTAATTTCTATTAATATTGCTGGTCATTAGTTTCACAAAAAAATTTGTCCTAATGAGTTATGCTGATAGCACAAAAGGCTAGATGGGTAATGTGGGAGGATCAAAAAGAGAAAAATAAAGAAAGAAATCGATGTACTATGTAAATAGTTTTCACAAAGCATTTAATTTATTTATTTATTTATTTATTTTATTTATTTATTTTTGCTGAGTTAGAGCAAGCACAGCTGTGGGTTATAGGGAAGCACAAATAAGCTCCCTACCGTTGGGACAATCAATGACATCATTATGGAAAAGATGCCCAACCAGTAGCTGGAGATGCCTCCTATTATGCAGTTCAAACTGTCATTCTTTTGAATGTATAAGGAATGTTTCTTAGATGCCTTGTATATAACAACTTTGCTTGGCACAGGGAGACAAAGATTTATAATTCAGCCCCTGCCTTTCATATATATGTATGAAAAAAAATGAGTATCATAAAATAAAAATTTGTTCGAGGTAATATGTGTCTATCACAGTTAGGGCACAAAAGAGAATCTTACTAAAGATTAACTGAAATTATTCTTAGTGGCCAAAATAAGTTTCCCTCAGCAGCCACTGAAGTCCACAAAGGTCCTCGAGCATCCTTTTCAGACATCAGTTCTCGTTATATCACAGGTGGTCCTAACAGGTTATATAACTTCTTTCTTAGACTTTAAGAAGATGAGAGGAGGCCAGTTAAACAGAAAGGGGAGCCTGAACAACTATACAGACAAATAAGAAAGGTGGGAAAATGAAAAACTGTTGGGAGTGAGAATGTCAATAAATTATTAAAAGCTCATTTGCAATCATAACAGACAAACACAAATCCCTATGTCACTGAGAAGCTGATCGGCGTGGTGAAAACAGAACTGCACGACTTAGGAGCCTACAAAGTGGACTCAAAGGGGCACACAGAGTAGAAAAGTCCACTAGTATTTGAGCACTACAATATTTTCCATGTTTATTTCATTCATTCTTCACAAAGACCCCGCTGAAGTAACTCATTCTACTAAACAAGTGAGATGAAGTTTCCAAGTAATCAAGAAACATATTCAACATGAATCATGAATATGAAGTTCAAGATGTTAAATTAATTTAAATATCAAATTTTGATAGCATCTTTGAGCTTCAGAGCTGCTTGGGAGCCATACTCTGTTGAAGGGATACATGGTTAAATATCTGTAAATGGCATTTAAAAGGTTCCTAATGTTCTAATCTTATTAGAGGGAGATACTCTTAATTCAGCGAACAGTTAATATGGCCAAATTTAAATACATAAGGAAACCAAGAACTTTCTTCAAGAACGACCTGCCATATGTGCCCCTGACCTGCTTAAGGACAGAAAATTCTGCTGATTTCACTCCCAAATCCATAAGATTCATCAGAATTCCAAGATTTACTATTCAATCAGCATGATTGAGAAGTGGCTGATTATTACATTCAGTTTTTTGTTTAATTGTCCCCACACCCAGTTGCGTAAGGTGATGAAAAGGGATCAGGATAGAATCTATCCCTCCCCCTTTTTAAAATTTTTCTCATCATTTCATTCTGCTTTCTCCTCAGTAGGATCAAATCATGCCCCACCCTTCAAAGTGATTATAAACAAACATTTTGATCCTAGTGACTTTTCTGTACCAGAACACTCCTGTCTGGTGAAATCACAGCGAGGAAATTCTCCACATGTCTCTGATGAATTGTAATCAGTCCTTAGAGATTCTCTTTACACCTGCTCCTTTAAAAAGTTAACCCCAAATAACATCCCATTCCTTAACATGACATGATGAAAAGGTTCCATTCATATAATCTGGTTTTTAATGGTCCAATTTAATTACATGTTGGAATTGACGCTAACTTTACTGTGTTTTGAACTTCCTTATTTCACCTTGCATCTATTTTATTTCTGGACTAGTCTGTACATCATATGAATTCCCTAATAGCCCCTAGAAGGAGGCAGGGAACCCTATCTTTTTTTATGTTTGTCTTTACAATTAAGAGGATTGGATATGGGTGTTAGGATGGCCTGTGTTGTTTATAAGCATAAGACCTCAAACAATTTGCTTGACATTTTTAATCCTTAGGCTTTTGATTTACAAAAAGGGGATGACTATATTTACCTTACAGTTTTACCATAAGATTACATGGTATAACTTAAAGCATATACTGACCTCTCAAAAAAAATGTTTTATTAATTTATCATAATTTTATTATCTAACACAGTGTCTAAAATAATAAAGACATATTGATGAGGATAATATCTCAACAGAGACTAAATGCTCACTCCTTCATCCCTACTGCATTAGCCAGCAACACATAGTCCTGACTCCCAGTAAACTCCACATTGCTTTTTTGAGTTCTGTGTAATCCAGTTGGTTCTCCAAATATTAAAAAAGGACAATTTAGTTCATTTCATGTTACCTTATTGTACATTTCAGTCTTCTCCTGGCTTTCTACCCACCCAATTGTTCTATAACCTCCTGAAATTCAGGTGGCTGCCACATGACCCCGTGGAAGTATAAAGAAGATGTTGGGCTTATAATAAAAACATGCACTTGATTTTCAGCTTGGTCATAAATTATCTCTGTAACTTTAGGTAAGAACAGTAGCCACTCTGTGCCTTAGTTTATATAACTACAAAATGGGTTAAAAATTGCTGCTTTCCTAAAAAAACTTATAAAGATTGAATGCAGTAAACATATTTTTGTGGGTGTATAAAATACACTTGATGTCCATAATGATATCTGAATATTAGGCATTCTACTATACTTTATGTCCCTGATTATGTTTTTGTGAATACCTTTTTATTCAAAATGGCTAAATTCTTTGTTAATTTCTTTTTAGTTCTTGCCTATTCTTTTTCTCTAATCTATTAACTAGGTAAAGGTGCTATTAGTGTTTATTGGTACTTAATTGATAATAGATATTAACACAACTCAGATAAAATATTTGGATTTTGATAGAAAGCTTCAGGATACAAAAATGTAATGATCAGGAGTACATCTAGTGAAAACAATAATTGTCTCTGAGGTCAACTGAAAAATTATGGGAAATATAGTTTATACAAGCTGGACTTTTGGTGCTATAACTTAGTTTTATCTTCCACCATCTGTAGACAGGGATGACCTCCCAGTTGGGTGTGAAACCCAAAACTATTCTCCCTTGTATTAAACCTTATGTCTCATTCTCTATCAACCAGGAATAGAAGTAGCTTTTGATTTCATGGTTGTCTATTGTATGATAGATGGAGTAAGAGACACAATGCATCATGAAACGGGTAGGGGAGAAAAGTTAAATCCAGTCTGATTTAATCTCAAAAAGAACGGTTTAGCTGTTTGGTAAATGGCACCTTATGGAAAGTTAATTGAAGTGTGTCTAGATGTAGCTTCCTTGGCCACTAGGGGTCAGAATTACACAGCACACTCACAGAACACAGACCACTGGTGGGCCACAAAAAAAGGGACCAGAAATCCCCATTTGGAAATGGTTTTGAGCATTGTGTGCAGGGAGTACACCGAAAAAGCACTTGCCATATGCCTGCCAGGTCTAATTATATGTTAAAGGGTGAGAACATGCAAATGGCACATAGACTTGCTTAGGCTATTTTTCCAGTCCTATTTTCTTCTACGCCCTCATAAGATACCACTTGGAACTGGATTTGAAAGATGTTCTCCCCAACTCGAAGGGTCAGATTTCTGACAGCCACCGTAGCAGGACAATCAGACTTTAAAGAATTTGAAATCTTCTGGCGGGACTAGGATGAAGAGAGCACTATGCAGGAAAGCCCTTATAAATACATCTATCTTTCTAAAAGCATAGTAAAAACAAAAAAAATTAAAAATGGAAAAATGTCAATGCTTTTCTATATGTTTTAAAAGAATTGTGGATAAAGTACTATAACTACCTCTTGACTCATTAGAAGCATTTCCTGATTACCCTACAATATCAAAAAAGTCCATATAATTGTTTTAATTTACTGTAAATAAATAACAAACATAAGATGTAAGGCATGTATGTCAGCCTTATCCTCAACATCTTTTCATTTGGTTATTGGTTATTTGATTATGTGGCCCACTCCCATTGCTCAAGGTCCACTGTGGCCTGGACTATAGCTGTCCTGGTCTCCTATGTCTTCTGTAGTCATTGGTTAACCTTGTCTCTCCTCACTGAGAACTCTTGTGAGACCCAAATATATCTCCCCACATCTTCCTTTCTTCTTCCTAGGCTTTTAGTAAAAAGTTAATTTTTTGACATTTGCTTAATCTTCTTTTTGTATTAACAATCACCAGTTTCCTTTTTATCTAACTGTACTCAAATAAACCAAATTGTGTCTATACTGGAACGGAAAATTTCACAGTTGCCAAAAAGTTGTTCAAACATCAATTCACATAAGCAATTTGGTGGAACTTGTGGTTGGGAATAAAAAAATGAGTATTTGTTTATTTACTTGCAAAAAATATGCAAAAGTGCAGAGGCATAAAAATGTATGTCATTCTGGAAGAAACAGGGTGGCCAGAACAGAGCAGGTTCACAGAGAAGTGGAGGGAGAAGAGGCCTGCAGTGTAGACCAGACTCACATCTGCCCTTTGAACTGCCAGTCACATCTAACTGTTCAGGGAATGGGGAGGATGCTTCACAACTCACTGACAGGAAAGTGACTTCAACAGGTATACCTGTAAATGGCTTGTGCATGAATAAATATGTACACATATTTCATATATTATATAAAATTTTCATTCTGTTTGGACAAAGGCCTCACAGAACCAACCAACATGAACAGGAACTACATGCTTACAGATATATATAGGTGGTGAGGTACCATGAAATAAGTATAAACAGGTTGACAGGTGAGGGAACAGGTAAAAAATAGTGTTTAAAAATCCATAATAGAAAAAGAATCTCTGAAAATTATGAAGATAAAAAAAAATGCCTAAAAAAGAAAAGAGCCCAATAAAAATGACAATGCACGTAAAGGCAACTTATAGGACAAGAAATGCTAAGACCAGTATTGAAAACAGCCTCACTGATAATGGAAGAATGAGAATTAGAACAGCAGTTAAACATATTAATGGTTTTGTATGATTTTAATTACAGAAGAAATAGATACACATCCAAAATATTACACTCTATAGTTCTTCCCCAAAGGTAACTACTTTCAGGAATGAAATTTACTCCTTTGGACTTTTATCTATGAACATATCCATATAAGTACATGTGTATATAACTCAGGTTTATGGATTTGTGAAAAATATTCTTATATCTCTAAGAGGAATGGCTGTGTGTGTGTGTGTGTGTGTGTGTGCGTGTTTTCTCTTCCAGGTCACAGATACCTTTCCATTGGGGCCTTTTCATGTCAGCCCATGTAAATCATTTATGTTTTTCTAAAATTACAAAGCACAGATGCGTCCATAATTTACATAACCATTCCTTTATGGACAGATACTTTGGGTCTCCATGATGTAACACAGTGATGAAACAATTTTTACACATTACCATTTAAGATAAAATTTTCGCCATTAACTTTGCCAATAAAAGAGAGTAACTGCCTGACCAGGCGGTGGCACAGTGGATAGAGCATCGGACTGGGATGTGGAAGACCCAGGTTTGAGACCCGAAGGTCACCAGCTTGGGCTCATCTGGCTTGAGCAAAAAGCTCACTGGCTTGAACCCAAGGTCGCTGGCTTGAGCAAGGGGTTACTCGGTCTGCTGAAGGCCCACAGTCAAGGCACATGTGAGAAAGCAATCAATAAACAACTAAGGTGTCACAACGAAAAACTGATGATTGATGCTTCTCATCTCTTTCTGTTCCTGTCTGTCTGTCCCTATCTATCCCTCTCTTGACTCTCTCTCTGTCTCTGAGGAAAAAAAGAGAGAGTAACTGATGATGTCTGGCATGACATAGATGTAGGCAAACAAATGCCTTCTTACACTCCTGTAGGAGAATAATTGGCAAAAATCTCTTTCGAGGGCAACTTGGGCATCTAAAAAAAGGAAAAAAGTGGGAAGGAAACCCACAACTTTTACAGGAGATTAAGTGCTTTAGTAAGAATTTAAATTTTTACTATATACCATGCCATATTTCTTTCAGTTTTTTAATAATTATATATCCCTTTTTAAACAAAATAAAATTTAAAAATAGAAGAGTTCCATGATCAAATACCCTCTAATCAATATATACTATCTTTTTCTCTTGGGAATGTACAATGTTCGCTCTAAGAAGCTCCAAGTTATTCAAATTCTGTATTGTTTATTCATATAACTCCTATTAATACACCCATAATGGAGTATATCTGTAAAATACTTTTGAAAAACATGCTGAATGTTGAAGAATAGCTATAAAGAAAAAGATCTTCCCAAATATTAAATTGGCCCCAAATCAGACACTCTCATAGTTTCCAGGTATAGCAGGCTCATGCCTTTAGATTCAAGGGCAAACTATCTCTAAGGGCAAACGACACTTCTCAGGTTGGCTCCCATAACTCTGTGGTGAACATGGTGCTGCAGGGCAGTGTATACTCCTAACCTCAAGTATGTGGTCCCTTTAGGAAACAAAGTAACCCTGGGGCACAGTACAAGGGAACATCACTTATTCTAACTTGCTTACATGTGGCTTGAGTAATAAGGCTGTAAGCATGAGCAACATACAATACACTTCCCTCGTTTTCTCAGCTACAGTTCGTTTCAGCTTGCCTACCCTGCCTTAGCTGCTGACATTCAAATTGACTTTTTGCATTTATAATACCAGTTTCTGTCTTGTTTTTAGCATTGTCCACTGAGACCACTGCTGTGATTTTCTGCTCGTGCACAAGATGGAAGAAAGTGTCCCGGAAAATGCACCACTTATTCTAGTCATTTTGCTAAGGACACTCAAGTACGGGTAAAGTCGTCAGAGAAAATGACAGAGAGCTGACTGCATGCTGCTGTCAGGAATTGCTTCCTCATTAGTGGCCCAATTTTCAGAAAAGAGACCAAAAACCCATCAGCTCTCCACCTTTCAGACAAGACAGAAGTGAGCTACATGGTATCTAAACTAGAGAAATGACCAAATTGCTTGAAAAAAAATAATATAGTAAGAAATGAGGGGGGAGAGGAAAGAAAACCTCAGTGATACACATCTCTAGGCAGAGACAGCAGATTTTTGAGACAGTGTTACACTAGATCCAAATGTCAATCAATGACATTGAAGTGTTTACAGAGTGCTTTGTGCTCTAGGCAGTGAGAGAGGATGAAAAGCAAGGTGGAGAATGCAAAAAGAAGAAAAGAGTAGGAGCTATGATTTTCAACAATGAGAAGTTTATAACCCAGAAACTGAACACAAATAAAAGGGAAGAAAATAGAGAGGAAAAGGGAGAAAAAAAAGACAAAAAAAGAATATATTTGCAAAATATGTTTCACGAAACAACAGTTTCTTAGATGCTAATAAGTATTATGATAAAAACAAAACAAATCAGAGTCAACAAAAAAATTACTCTGAAGTCAATTAAATTTCAAGCTCTTCATGGCCTATATGGTGAATTTGCTTCCTGGCTCACCAAAAGGGAAATATAATTTGCTACATTTGAGAATGGAATCGTTTTTACAGACAGCAAGTCTATTAACATTGGGAAACTATCCTTTTGAAGAGGGTGGTTAGGAGACATCAGAGGTCTCTAGTTCTATGTCTGCTGCTGTCTAGTTATATACTTTGGACAAATCTCCACTTTCCCTGAACTCTAGTCTCCCTATCTGTAAAATAATAGAGTTGGCAAGAAAGTTCCAGAAGCTTCATTATATTTTAACTCAAACATGATAGCACATCCCTAGATCCTCACCTATGTAGCTCAAAATTGGCAATGCTTTTTCAGATCACACCTTCTGGGAGGGTCATAATATCAACAGAAACTAACCAACCAAAAAGACTGGGTCCGAACATTGATCTAGTGGACTTTATAGAAAAATCCTGGTTTGATATTGGGTGGTCATTAAAGTCTTCTAATTGTACTTGTTAGAAACCTCTGCTCAACCCTCTATTACACTCATGACTGAGTCCAGGCTAACATAGAAATATGTGGGCCTCTTGCTGTGAGGTTGTTACATTTCTCCTTATCTCAATGTGAAATAACATGAAAACTCTGGAACTTTAGGATTTGCTTCAACGTGTCAAAAGCTTGGAAGTAGTCACTTCTATCCTTAAAACAAAAAGAAGCTAGAAATGTTGAAATGTAATTTAATTTTTTAGACCCATCAGCAAATGAAGTTCACAGAACAAACTGCCACCAAGATGTCTGGAGAGATGGGAGCCCCCAAATAATCAAAGCTGGAGATGTGGCTGGAGCCATAACCCAGTAGGAACACTTAAAGATAATGTTTACAAGTTGCTGGAGGCTGAGTTTGGACTAGGGTCAGTGAGAAATCCCTGGGGTTCTGTCTGAGAAGGGCTCCATAATTTCATGAGCTTTACCAATAGGATCCTCACCAGGTTCTCATGGAGAAGATCCAAGAAACAGTCCCTTATGACTTTGTCAAGAAAAAAAAAAAAAAAGGATAACTATTGTAAAACACATGCCGAGTTTACTTTTTTTGGAATTTTTCTAAAGTGAGAAGCAGGGAGGCAGACAGACTCCCGCATACATCTGACCGGGATCCACTCACCATGCCCACCAGGGGGCGATGCTCTGCCCATCTGGGGCGTTGTTCCATTGCAGCAGGAGCCATTCTAGTGCCTGAGGTAGAGGCCATGGAGCCATCCTCAGCACCCGGGCCCACTTTGCTCCAGTGGAGCCTTGGCTGTGGGAGAGGAAGAGAGAGACAGAGAGAAAGGAGAAGGGGAAGGGTAGAGAAGCAGGTGGGAGCCCTGTGTGCCCTGGCCAGGAATCAAACCCGGGACTTTCACAGGCTGGGCTGACGCTCTACCACTGAGTCAACTGACCAGGGCTACCGAATTTTATATAAACATATATATATATATAAACATTAATAAAATAATTTTTCCATCCAGGGGAATAGACTTTATTAGAGCTTTATCCCAGATGGAGGAAAGTCATTCCTCCCACTATCATTCTAACCCAATCTAGACTTTTTGTTTTATCCAAGGGGGACAAAGAACACAGTCAACAGGGTACAGAGTTTCAAGGACATAGATTTGAAACCCAGTAGGCAAGGAAGAGAGTAGGTGGCAGAGGAGGAAATTATACTTCTGTGGAAACTCTTGTAAAAATCAGAATAGATGGGTAATGTAAGCAGAAAGAATGAACGTAAGACTGAAATTTAATCAGAACATTTCTATATATTTTCCTTGTTTTACATGTAACCCCCACCATGACAGGACTGAAGTATAGTAATTGTTGATTACAGCTGAAAGGGCATAAGACATCGATTATGTCTAGGAAGTTCTTAGTGAAGTCAAAAGACAACAGAATAAACAAAACAAGTGTGCTATAGGAATCTAAAGCCTGACAAATACAGTTGCATCAAACATTAAACACAGTGAAATTTCTATACCAATTAACATAGAATCTCATCTTAAATACCAGCTTAACTCAGTTCCTATTACTTGATATATGTGTTAATTTCAAAAAGAATTAGAAGGCACTTCTAAAGGCAAGAAAAAAATAACACAATCTGAAGAGACAACACAGGCATGAGAACCAGATCCAGATATTAGAATGATGACACACTTATTTAAAATGACTGTTGTTAATAATGTTAAGGTCTCTGTTGGAAAAAATAGGTAACACGACAGAACAGATGGATAATATAAGCAGAGAAAATGGAAACTATAAAAAAACACAAGGAAATGCTAGAAATATAGACATTAACCTAACAAAAAATACCCTTTCACACACTCATGTAGATTGGACACAACAAAGAAAACAATCAGTGAGCCTGAAGATATACCAATAGAGTACTCAGACAGAAATGGAAAAAGAAAAATGAATGAAAAGAATGGACAGAATATATAAGAATGGTAGGATGGTGGTTATAAAAGTTATAATATGCACATAATAGGAATAACTAAAAAAATAGCAGAAAAATATTTATATTAATAATATTCAATAACTTAATAAAATTAGTGACATTTACCACACCTCAGATCCAGGAAAGACAGAGATATGAAACAGGACACATATAAAAATTCTATATTGAAGAATATTATCTTTCTTTTTATTTTTAAATTAATTTTAATGGGGTGACATTGATAAATCAGGGTACAAATGTTCAGAGAAAATATCTCTAATTGATTTGACATTTGATTATGCTGCATTCCCATCACACAAAGTCCAATTGTCTTCCATCAACTTCTAACTGGTTTTCTTTGTGCCCTTCCCCAACCCCAACCCCCTCCCTCTCCTCCCCCACACCTCGTAACCCCACACTCTTGTGCATGTCTCTGAGTCTCATTTTTATGTCCCACCTATGTATGGAATCATATAGTTCTTAGTTTTTTCTGATTTACTTATTTCACTCAGTATAATGTTACCAAGGTCCATCCATATTGTTGTAAACGATCTGATGACATCATTTCTTATGGCTGAGTAGCATTCCATAGTATATATGTACCAAAGCTTTTTAATCCACTCGTCCACTGACAGACACTTGGGCTGTTTCCAGATCTTCGCTATTGTGAATAATGCTGCCATAAATATGAGTGTGCATTTCTTCTTTTCAAAAAGTGCTATGGTGTTCTTGGGGTATATTCCTAAAAGTGGTATAGCTGGGTCAAAAGGCAGTTCGATTTTTAACTTTTTGAGGAATCTCCATACTGTTTTCCACAGTGGCTGCACCAGTCTGCATTCCCACCAGCAGTGCAGGAGGGTTCCCTTTTCTCCACATCCTCGCCAGCACTTACTCTGTGTTGTTTTATTGATGAGCGCCATTCTGACTGGTGTGAGGTGATATCTCATTGTGGCTTTAACTTGCATTTCTCTAATGATTAGTGATGTTGAGCATTTTTTCATATGCCTATTGGCCATCTGTATGTCCTCTTTGGAGAAGTGTCTATTCATTTCTTTCACCCATTTTTTTTTTTTTTTTTGTATTTTTCTGAAGCTGGAAACGGGGAGAGACAGTCAGACAGACTCCCGCATGCGCCCGACGGGGATCCACCCGGCATGCCCACCAGGGGGCGACGCTCTGCCCACCAGGGGGCGATGCTCTGCCCCTCCAGGGCGTCGCTCTGTTGCGAACAGAGCCACTCCAGCACCTGGGGCAGAGGCCAAGGAGCCATCCTCAACGCCCGGGCCATCTTTGCTCCAACAGAGCCTCACTGCGGGAGGGGAAGAGAGAGACAGAGAGGAAGGAGAGGGGGAGGGGTAGAGAAGCAGATGGGTGCTTCTCCTATGTGCCCTGGCTGGGAATCGAACCCAGGTCTTCTGCACGCCAGGCCAACGCTCTACCACTGAGCCAACCGGCCAGGGCTTTCACCCATTTTTTGATTGGATTGTTTGTCTTCCTGGTATTGAGTTTTACAAGTTCTTTATAAATTTTGGTTATTAGCCCCTTATCAGACGTATTGTCAAATATATTCTCCCATTGTGTAGTTTGTCTTTTTATTCTGTTCTTATTGTCTTTAGCTGTGCAAAAGCTTTTTAGTTTGATATAGTCCTGTTTGTTTATCCTGTCTTTTATTTCACTTACCTGTGGAATAAATTGGCAAACATGTCAGAGAGCTTACTGCTTACATTTTCTTCTAAGATGCTTATGGTTTTATGACTTACATTTAAGTCTTCTATCCATTTTGAGTTTATTTTTGTGAATGGTGTAAGTTGGTGGTCTAGTTTCATTTTTTTGCAGGTAGCTGTCCAATTTTCCCAACACCATTTGTTGAAGAGCCTGTCTTTACTCCAATGTATGCTCTTACCTCCTTTGTCAAATATCAGTTGTCCATAAAAGTGTGGGTTTATTTCTGGGCTCTCAGTTCTGTTCCATTGATCTATATGCCTGTTCTTATGCCAGTACCAGGCTGTTTTGAGTACAATGGCCTTGTAGTATAACTTGATATCTGGAAGTGTGATACCTCCCACTTTATTCTTCCTTTTCAAGATTCCTGAGGCTATTTGTGTTCTCTTTTGGTTCCATATAAATTTTTGGAATATGTGTTCTATATCTTTGAAGTAAGTCAATGGTATTTTAATCAGTATTGCATTGAATTTATAAACTGCTTTGGGTAATATAGACATTTTAATGATGTTTATTTTTCCTAACCATGAGCACGGTATATGCTTCCACTTGTTTGTATCTTCCCTGATTTCTTTTATCAATGTTTTATAATTATTCGAGTACAAGTTTTAATCTCCATGGTTAAATTTATTCTTAGGTACTTTATTTTTTTGGTTGCAATGGTAAAGGGGATAGCTTCCTTAATTTCTCTTTCTGACAGTTCATTGTTAGTGTATAAAAATGCTTCTGATTTCCAAGTATTAATTTTATATCCTGCCACCTTGCTGAAATCATTTATCAGGTGCAGTAGTTTTTTGACTGAGACTTTACAGTTTTCTATATATAATATCATATCATCTGCAAATAATGATAGTTTTACTTCTTCTTTTCCAATTTGGATGCCCTTTATTTCTTTTTCTTGTCTGATAGCTGTGGCTAGGACTTCCAGAACTATGTTCATAAGAGTGGTGAAAGGGGGCACCCCTGCCTTGTTCCTGATTTTAAAAGGATTGCTTTTCATTTTTGCCCATTGCGTATGATGTTGGCTGTGGGTTGGTCATAGATAGCCTTTATAATGTTGAGATATGTTCCCTGTATTCTCACTTTGCTGAGAGTTTTGATCATGAATGGATGTTGGATTTTATCAAATGCTTTTATTGCATCTATTGAAATTATCATGTGGTTTTTCTCTTTCCTTCTGTTTATGTGATGAAAAACATTGATTGATTTGCAAATATTGTACCAGCCTTGCCTCCCAAGAATAAATCCCACTTGATCATGGTGTATGATTTTTTCCATATATTGCTGGATCTGGTCTGCATAATATTTTGTTGAGGATTTTAGCATCTAAATTCATCAGGGATATTGGCCAATAATTTTCTTTCTTTGTGTTGTCTTTGCCTGGTTTTGGAATCAGAATTATACTTGCCTCATAAAAGGAGCTTGGAAGTCTTCCTTCCTCTTGAATTTTTTGAAATAGCTTGAGAAGGATAGGAGTTAGTCCTTCTTTGAATATTTGGTAGAATTCACTTGTGAAGCCATCAGGCCCAGGACTTTTCTTTGTTGGGAGTTTTTTGATAACTGTTTCAATCTCATTTGTTGTAATTGGTCTGTTTAGGTGTTCTGATTCTTCCAGATTGATTTTTGGAAGATTATATGTTTCAAGGAATTTGTCCATTTCATCTAGTTTGTCTAAGTTTTTGGCGTATAGTTCTTCATAGTATTTTTTTACAATATTTTGTATTTCTGTTGTGTCAGTTATTATTTCTCCACTCTCATTTCTAATTTTATTTATTTGAGTCCTCTCTCTTTTTTTCTTGGTGAGTCTGGGTAAAGGTTCATCAATCTTGTTTGCCTTTTCAAAGAACCAGCTCCTGGTTTCACTGATCCTTTCTATTGTATTTTTAGCCTCTATGTCATTTATTTCTGCTCTGATCTTTATTATTTCCTTCCTTCTACTACATTTGGGCTTTACTTGCTGTTCTTTTTCTAGTTCTTTTTGATGCAGAGTCAAGTTGTTTATTTGAGCTTTATCTAGCTTCTTGAGGTATACCTGTAATGCTATGAACTTCCCTCTCAAGACTGCTTTTGCTGTGTCCCATAAATTTTGAGTTGATGTATGCTCGTTATTGTTCGTTTCTAGGAACTCTTTTATTTCTTCTTTGATCTTATTGTTAACCTATTTGTTCTTTAATAACATGCTAATTAGTTTCCAAGTGTTTGAGTATTTTTCAGTTTTTCTGTTGTGGTTGATTTCTAGTTTCATGCCATTGTGATCAGAGAAAGTGCTCAATATAATTTCAATCTTCTTAAACTTGTTGAGAACGCTTTTGTGCCCTAACATGTGGTCTATCCTAGAGAATGTACCATGAGCACTTGAAAAGAATGTATATTCTGCTGCTTTAGGGTGAAAGGTTCTGAAGATATCAATTAAATCGAGTTGATCTAGTATGTCCTTTAAGTCTGCTGTTTTTTTGTTAATTTTATTTCTTGAGGATCTATCTAGTAATGTTAGTGAGGTATTAAAATCCCCTACTATTATAGTATTGCTGTTGATCTCACCCTTTAAATCCATCAAAGTGTGCTTTATATGTTTAGGTGCTCCTATTTTAGGTGCATAGATATTTAAAACGGTAATATCTTCCTTTTGGATTGCTCTTTTTATCATTATGCAGTGACTTTCTTTATCTCTTACTATAGTCTTTGTTTTAAAGTCCATTTTGTCTGATGTAAGTATTGCTACCCCAGATATTTTTCATTTCCATTTACGTGATATATTTTATTCCATCCTTTTATCTTCACTCTATGTGCATCTTTTGTTTTCAGGTATGTCTCTTGTAGACAGCATATGTATGGGTCCTGTATTCTTATCCACGCAGCTACCTTATGTTTTTTGATCAGATCATTTAATCCATTTACAGTTAAGGTTATTATTGATATGTAGTTGTTTATTGCCATTTTATTCTTTAAAATTGTATTCCTCTTTTGCTATATTCTTTTTCTCCTTTGATCTGTTTGCAATAGGCCCCTTAGCATTTCTTGCAGCCTTGGTTTGGTTGTAGTGAATTCCTTGAATTTTTTTTGTCTGGAAAGCTTTTTATTTCTCCTTCAATTTTAAACGATAGCCTTGCTGGATAAAGTAGTCTTGGTTGTAGGCTCTTGCCCTGTATTACTTTGAATATTTCTTGCCATTCCCTTCTGGCCTCAAGTGTTTCTGTTGAGAAGTCGGAAGTCATCCTTATGGGGGCTCCTTTGTAGGTGATAGTCTTTTTTTCTCTAGCAGCTTTTAGTATTTTCTCTTTATCACTTAGCTTTGGTATTTTAATTATGATGTGTTTTGTGTAGATTTCTTTGGGTTTCTCTTTAATGGAGTTAGTTCTCTGTGCTTCTTGAACTTGTGAGACATTTTCTTGCCTTAATTGAGGGAAGTTTTCAGCTATGATATGCTTGAACAAAGTCTCTATCCTTTCTCTTCTTCTTCTGGAACCCCTATGATGGGGATGTTATTTCTCTTCATGCTGTCACAGAGCTCTTAGAGTTTCCTCAGACTTTTTGAGTCTCTTTTCTTTTTTCTGTTCTGCTTCCATGCCTTCATTTACCTTGTCCTCTAATTCGCTGAATCGATTCTCCGCTTCATCCATCCTGCTTTTAATTCCTTCCATTGTGTTCTTCATTTCTGATATTGTATTTGTCATTTCTGACTGATTCTTTTTTATTATTTCAATGTTCTTTCTTATATTTGCTATCTCTCTATTTAGGTGTTCGTAATGACCATCTATTGTTGTTCTAATATCTTTGAGCATCCTAACAATCATTATTTTAAACTCTGCATCTGGTCATTTGTTTGTATCTGACTCATTCGGGTCCTTTTCTGAGGATTTCTCTTGATTCATTTGTGTTGCATTTCTCTGCCTTCTCATTTGTCTGTGTAAAGGAAGGTTTAGGCCACTGGAGTCCACTGGGTGTAACCTCTGTCTTCCTTAGGTGTAGTCTGTTTGCAGTCCTGCCACCTCCTCTGCTGTTGCTGCCTAGGGTGTTCGGGTATGGGCGTTGCTAGTGCCGGCCCACTTGGGCTGCTGCTGTGGTTTCCGCCTTTCCTTCATGGGAGTGGCTGTAATCAAGTGCTCAGGTGTACAAGCCTCAGTGGCCTTGGCCTTTGCCCTGCCCCCACAGGTGACATTATGCTCAGCCCTGGGGGCAGGGGTGAGCACCTTTGCTCAGCTGTGTGTCTCCACCTGATTCCAGGCTTTCACCCCACCCCTGCAGGAGGAGCCCACTCGTGGGATGGCTGTAAGCCTTGGCTCCACAGGCCGGGCAGGATTGCATGCCCATGCTCAGTAGCAGGACTCCGCCTGTTTTGGGCTTTTGGCTCCACCCCTGCAGAAGAGCCAGCTCCCAAGTCAGGCCACAACCCTCAGTTCCACGGGTGGGACAAGGCTGTACTCCTGCGCCCTTGCTCAAGGGCAGGTCTCCACCCCTTCCAGGGCTCCTGCCCTTCCCCTGCAGGCTGGATTGCAGGTGTCCCACAGCTGGGCTTGACCACTTTTGCACATCCCCTCTTCCCCAGCCGGGCAAGACTGAGCTCACACCTGGGCCTCAGTCGTGGCCAGCTGGCTTCCACCTTTGCTGACAGAACCACACTTCCATGTCCTACCTCTGCCTGCCTTTGGGCAAGCCCTCAGCCATGTGAGTGGGGGCGCTGCAGCTCAGACCCTAAGACTCACTACTGTAGTCTCCAAAGCTCCCTCCTTCTAAGTGACTCTGCTCTGAGTGCTGTGGGAGAGCTTGTTTGGCTGGTGTCCTGCTTCCCTTTGCTGGTATTGCTGTTTCCAGGGGAAATATTCACTTAGATTTGGGGAGTGACTCGTCCCAGGGGTTAGGGTGGCTGTCTCTCAAAATGTTTCTCCCTGTGCCTCCTAGATTATACTCTCTTCCTGCTACTCTGGTCCTCTTTGGTCCTCTCCTCTCTCCCCATCCCCCTGAGCCCCAGGTGAGTGGTTGTGGGAGAGGTTTTCTGAGCGGTCCCTTTAAGAAGAATCCTGGGTCTGAGAAATCAGTCTCTTTCTTACAAACAGTATCCTGTCTTGTTTCCAGCTAAATACTGTCCATACACCTCTTCTAGGCTCTGGGCTGCAGGCTGGGGCTTTGTTCCTGGGACTCAGGACCCTCCCCTCTCTGCTAAACTCACTTCCCACCACGTGAGTCTCTCCCGGCTGCTGTTCACTCCAGGGAGCTGGGCTGCCGTCTCTGCATTTCCTACCAGTCTCAGTGTGGCTTCTTCAGTGTTTCTTGGTTGAAAAGTTCTCTTCGTTTAGTCCAAAGTTGTTTTTTCCAGATGATGGTTCTTAAAATTAGTTTGTAATCCACTTTGGTTCTGGGAGGTGGAAATTGGTGCATCCGCCTACTCCATTGCCATCTTGTCTTCATCAATAATATTATTTTCAAACTGTAGAAAACAAGAAGACCTGAGGGGGATAAATTACCTTATTTATAGAGAAACAAGGTAAGAATTACATGAGATCTCATCAGAAATTATATAAGCAAGAAGAAAGTAAAAGAATGCATTGAAAGAAAAAACTCATCAACCTTGAATTCTGTACCCAGTGAAATAATTTTCCAAATGGTAAAAGAGAAATAAGGATTATCTCACACAATAACTGAAGGAATTCATTATCAGATTTGCCACCAAATGTTAAAGGAAGTTCTTCAGGCAGAATGAAATTGTACAGGTCATAGACTTGGATTTATATATACATCACACATAAAAACATCAATAGTATGGTGATGGCCACAGGGAAAGGAGTGGGAGCTAGGTGGAGGCAAGCAGAATTGGGGGAAATGAGGACAGAGAGACATGGCTAGGGGCAGAGGGTGCATGATGCAGTGGGCAGATGGTGGTTTGTTGAGTGGTACACTTGAAACCTGTATGGTTTTGTGAATCAATGTCATCTCAAAAATTCAATAAAATTAAAACAAAATAAATAAAATAGAACAAATTTTAAAAGCGTTATAATGAATTTTAAAAATCAAATTACATGTTGTCTATAGAAAACCCATTCTAAATATAGAAACTTAAATAGGCTAAAAGTAAAAGAATGGAGAAAGACATACCATGGTCACACTAATCAAAAGAAAGCTTGAGTAGCTATACTAATTTCAGCTAAAGTATAATTCAGAACAAGAAAGACTAGCAGAGATAAAGAGAAACACTACATAATAATAAAGTAGCAAATTCTCAAAGAAGAAATAATAACTTAACATGTACTAACCTTAAAAAAGGATATCAAAATACATGAACCAAAAACTGATAGAACTAAAAGGAAACTAACCAATTCACTGTTATACTCAAAGATATCAATATCCATTGGTCAGTAACTGATAGTTCAGGTAGGCAGAAAATTGGTAAAGATATAGATGATCTAAAGAGCAACATCAGTCAAATTGGTCAAATTAAATTTTATAGAATACTTTATCCAACAGCAAATATACTTTCAAGTTCTCATGAAACATTCACCAAAATGAACCACATTTGTGCCATTAAACACACCTGAACAAATTTAAAAGAATTGAAGTTATACAAAAGATGTTCTTAGACCACATGGAATTAAACTAGAAATTCATAACAAAGAGATACCTAGAAAATCCCTAAATATTTTGGAATTTAAAATATTTTAAAATAACACAGATTTAAAAAAGAGTCTCAAGATAAATTTTAAAATATTTTGGTCTAAATAAAAGTAAAAATAGAACTTATCAAAATTTGTGGACTACAGCCAAAACAGTACTTAAAGGGAAACTTATAGCATTAAATGCATATATCAGAAAAATTGAAAGCTCTAAACCAATGTAATGTAAGCTCTCATTTTAGGAAAATACAGGAAAAAAAAGATTAACAAGTAAATAACAAGTGAAAGAAAGAAAATAAAGTTAGAACATAAATAACGAACCTGAAAATAGAGTACAATAAAGAAAATCAATCTAAATCTAAAACTGTTTCTTTGAAAAGGTCAGTGGATTTGAGAAGACTGAACAGATGAATAGATCCTGAGGGTAGAAAAAAGCAAAACAAATAAAATGTACACTATTCATAAATTTTACAAAAACTTCACAAAGGCATGTGATTATTTCCCATAACTAAAAATGTATTGAATATTACATGGTTAACTAGATTATTTTATTTTAAAGTACACATCAAAGGAGAAAAAACACTAGAACATGAAGAAGCTGAATATAATTTAAAAAAAAAACAAACAAACAGATATTTGGTGCATTGTAATGGCCACATTACTTGTGATCTCTAGCTAGTCACACATGTAATAAAAGAAAATTTTTTATCCCTGTTCTTTTGCCCATTAGATTTTTTTCTTCTGGTATTTTCTGGGTACTGAGAGTTATTTGTATCCCATTTATGGTAATGTAATTCAAACATAAACATCTAATGAAGGCGGTGTAGTCCTCTGGGGTCATACAATGCCTAACAGAAAATAGGCACAGACAACTGTTAAAAGAGACAGACTATGCAATTCCAGGTAACACATATGATTTGGCTGCAAAATCAATAAAGGCTAACTTAGGAACTTCGGGGACAAAGTCACATAGAAGACAGCTCATAGAATCTTTAGGAGGTTGAACAAATAGGTTTGGCATCTATTCTATGAGAATAAAGTCATGTCACAGAGCCAGTCTGGAGAAGCCACTGAGTGACAGACTGCAACTTATCTCAAAGTTCACACACATGGATTCAGTCTGTTTTCTCGTTTTGCTATCCTAGCAGGCAAATCTGGGAGGGTATGCCACATAAGTGGACTCAGTGCATACATTTATGCTCTAGCTATAAAGGAGGATGGAAGAGTAAGTATCAGGCATATTGAATCCTTGCAATGGGATGCAGGCTCTCTTCAGTGGAGAACTTTCCAAACACAGAAATAGGGTTGACATGTTTGGAGCCCAGTGGTATTGCAAATGTCTTCGCAATTCCAATTTTCCTAAGAGTATATGTATTTTAAAAAATAATTAAATCATATAATTATAACATGTTGAAGCTGAAAGGCACAATTGTGATACCACAAAATGGCAAATATATACATATATACATATATGCTCATATATATTATGTATGTCTATCAGATATAGATACATAAAATACACATGAACTGTTAAATGACTGTGTGAATGAATGCACAGATGAGTGTACACTCACTCTATAATTCTGACTACAGAGCTCATGGCAGAGAGAGCTAATTGATACTGAATTATTTTTCTATCCAGCCCAGATACAATCCTTATAAATACAACAATCCAAATACCTAATGCTAATCAGAGTTGGCATTTAAGATAAAATCTATTAGCCAACATAAAACCAGGTTATTGTACAGATGAGAAATCAGAGACTGAAAGACCTTAAAGAACATTCTCAAGTTACTTATCAAGAGATAGTTAATGGAAAACTTAAGGCTAATGGCTAATAGCTAACATTTATCGGGCTCCTCAATCTACCAGTCACTCTTCTGAGAGCTTTGTGTGTAATAATGCATTTAATTCTCATAACAACCATGTAAGATAAGCATTATTATAATTCTCATTTTATGGATATGACAACTGAAGCACAGAGAAGTAATCTGCAGATTCAGGATTTGAATCCAGATAATCTTGATCTAGAATTCATGCTCTTGATACAATGCTAAATTTCTCACAAAACTTAAACAGGAGTAAAAAATTCCGTCTTTAAAAACTGTTCTTATTAAATTTCAAAAGAAAAGTATCTAAATTTAATTTTTTTGTTCACTTGCAATTTGTAAATTATAGCATCAGCTGGGTACTGAAATAAGTCTTTTACCTTCTTAATTTTTTTTATAATTTTTATTTATTTATTTATTCATTTTTAGAGAGGACAGAGAGAGGGAGAGAGAGACAGAGAGAGAGAGAAGGGGGGAAGGAGCTGGAAGCATCAACTCCCATATGTGCCTTGACCAGGCAAGCCCAGGGTTTCAAACCGGCGACCTCAGCATTTCCAGGTCGACGTTTTATCCACTGCGCCACCACAGGTCAGGCATACCTTCTTAATCTTTTATCAAAATTGCTAATAAACATTCCTCAATTGCTAGAACTCTCTTTCCACAATGTGAGGGGATTTATTCACTGTTCACAAGCTGTTGAATAAAAATATACTGGCCATAGATTCTCTTCTTAGTCTTTGAATTAACAAGACACTTTTATTTCTTTTGACTTCTTTAATAATGTACCCTATGCTAAAGAAGAAAAATAATTTTAAGATACAGAATGGTTACTGGTATTATCTCTGGGTTTTCTTATTTTTTTAATCTCTAAAAATGATTTGAAGATACGCCTCTAAAATGTCTTCACATTGTACCAAAATCTCTTAGAAGAGAAATATTTCAAATAATTTATTTGAGAATATTGAAGATATTTAATCAAAACAACTCAATTGCCAAGAAGTGTGCAGGTAAATTCATGTACAGAACTGATGCAGAGAGAACACCAGAAATGGGAGAAGTTCCTTCTAAGTACAGTATGGAGGAGACTGGTAATCAGCACAAGCTTGCAAGAAAACTACCTGAGACCTGGTGGGTGAATGGGTGTGAGAAACACTAGTAACTATTAGAAGGAATAGTACTCATAGCTCACTCATTGCCAGAAATTACTTTTGTTCTTAAGCCACTGAAGAATACTTCATAATTCATGGGGCACAGGACAGGAAACTATAAAAATCTTGCTTCAGTAGCACAGAACAATTAGCTCTATACACCATGATGTTCTGTTTCCTAATAAAGCTTAAAAGGAAACTTGAAAGTTCAAAAGTGTTTCCCGGTAAATAAATTGCATTTCAAAATAAAGTTCAGTAGTATTTATAACCATACAAAAAATATCTAGCACTCAGCAAAGTAAAATTCACAATGTCTGATACCTATTCAAATATCATTGGGCATATAAAGAAATAGAAAAATACACACAGTGAGGAGGAAAAAAAATCAATCAAAACTGATCCGGGTGTAAGAACTAGCAGTCAGAGACATTAATCATTATTACTACTATATTCCATATATTCAACAAGCTAGAAGAAAGATTAAACCTCTTAAAGAAAGACATGTGAGATACAAAAAAGACCCAAAGCAAAACTCAAGACATGAAAACCACATTTTCTGAGTATAATGCAATACATATTTTCCATGATATAAAAATACACTGAGTGGGGTTAATCAAGATTAGACATTGCCAATAAGAGATTGAAGAATAACGAAGGAAACAAAATAAAATACAGAGAAAATACTGCAAAAAAGAAAAAAAATACAGCATTAGGGAATGTGACTAATATACATGTGATTGGAGTTACTGGAGAGGAGAATATGGCACAAAATATCTGAACAAATAATGACCAATTTTTTTTCTAAATCTGATGGAAACTACATAATCCAAGAGCCTCAAGTACTAGACTCACTAAAAATGCAAGACACAAAACTGCAAGACACATCATCATCATCATCATATCAATCATGACATATCATAGTTATAGAAATCATTTTAAAAATCTTAAAAAAACCTCCAGAAAAAGAAAGGGCAGAAACAATGCAAACAAAGAGATAAGAATGATAGCATACTTCTCATTAAAATCAATTCAGGAGAGACAACAGTGGATTAACAATGTCAAGTAGTGAAAGAAAACAACCTAGGATGCTATACAAATAGAAAATACGTTTTAACAATGAAAACAAAATAAAGTCTTTCTCAGAAACAGAGAAACTTAAGAGAATTTGTTAGCAGACCAGCAGTGCATGAAAGAAAGAAAAAAACACCAGAGAGAAATGGGGCTATACATAGGATAATATATCATGGCACAAGCAGAATTTCCCTCAGGAATGCAAACTTATTTAAGACTTTAATATTAATTAATGTAATACATTCTATTAACAAAATTTAAAAAACATGATTATCTTAATAGATAAAAAAAGTGCATTTGACAAAATCCATCATTCATTTGTGATAAAAAACTCTCAGCGAAATAAGCATAGAAGGGAAGTTTTTCAGCTGGTAAGAGTATCTCTGAGAAACTCATAGCCTGCATCATATTTAATAATAAAGATAAAATGTTTTCATCAACAATTAGAAACAAGGCGATGCCCACTATCAGCACTTCTATTTCACATTGTATAAAAAGTTCTAGCCAGTGTAATAAGACAAGAAAATAAATAACTGACATTCAGATGAAAAAGGAAGTAAAACTGTTGAAATCTATAAAAAATTATTAGAATTAGTATATGAGTTTGCAATGAGGAAAGATGGAAGGTTAATATGTAAAAATCAATTATTTTTCTTTACAAATAACAAGAAATACTCAAAACTTGAAATTCTATAAATGCCTCTTTAAAACAGCATCAAAATATTAATTGCTTTGGGATAAAACTGGAAAAAAAATGTCTAAGACTTGTAAACTAAAAACTATAAAATATTGCTGAGAGAACTGTTAAATGATCTAAAAATTTAAGAGATATACAGTATTTATGGATTAGAAGTTACACTATTGTAAGATGACAATTCTCAAAATGATTTAGAGATTTATATGCAATTGCAATCAAAACCCTGCCAGGCTTTAATGTAGAAATTGATTCTAAGATTTACATAGAGATGCAAAAAACTCTATGCAAAGCCAAGACAACCTTGAATGATAAAGTTGATAGACTAACACTACTTGATTATAAATATTAGTGTAAAGCTACAATAATCAGAACAGTGTGGCATTTTCATTAAGACAAACAAATGGATCAACACAGCAGGATAAAACACTGAGAGAGAAAGTATCATATATGAACAACTTATTTTCAAGAAGGTATAAAGGTAATAATCCAGTGGAAAAATGGTTATCTTTTAAACAGATGTTGCTGAAACAATGAGATAGCCATAAGCTAAAGCAAAAATTGAAGTTGTTTCTTCACCGTATACAAAAATTAACTTAAAATGGATCATTGAACTAAATAAATAACCTACAACTAAAATACCAGTAGAAGAAAACATAGGAGATTCTGTTTTATGATTCTGTCATATGCAAAGTTAGCTTAGATATATCACCGAAAGTGCAATCTAGTAAAGACAGAATTTATAAAGTCGAGTTTGTCAAAGTTAAGAAGTTCTCCATTTAAAAGTAACTTGCAAGAGAATTGAAAGAAAACCACCAACTGGGAGAAACTGAATGCAGAATATTGAAAAGATTTTTTTAAAGACTTACTTATTGATTTTTAGAGAAGTGAGAGAGAGAGAAAAAGAAAGAGAAGGGGGGAAGAGCAGGAAGCATCAACTCTCATATGTGCCTTGACTGGGCAAGCTCAGGGTTTCAAACCAGCAACCTCAGCATTCTAGGTCGACATTTTATCCATTGTGCCACCACAGGTCAGGCATAAAAGACCTTTAAATCTCAAAGATAAGAAAATGAATGACCCAGTTGTAAAAACATACCAAAGATTTAAACAGTCAGCTCTCAGAAGTGACTATACAAAGCCAAATAATCACATGAAATGATTCCAAACAGTAGGAAAATTTCATTTTAAATCACAATGAGATTACACTAAATACTTATTAGCATGCCAATGATTCAGTACTATTCCCAGTGTTGGTGAGGATGTGGATCAACTGGAAGTTTCATGATGATATTTGCTCTAATAGTCACACATCAGAAAGGGCCTCATTAACCAGCCTATGGTCAATTTATTTTTCATATATAGAAACTCTGGCCTAAGTTTTATCATTTTGATAGCTTCACAAAACCTACTGCATTCTACAAGATGAGATGACTTTTACTTAATAATTCCTTTTGTGCTATTTTAGTCTTCATTTTTATCTCTTTCCATCACTATTCCCCCTAAAGACTCCTCCAGCTCACCCCACTCTTCTCCCCCCAGCAATCACCATCCTGTTGTCCATGTCTGTGAGTTTTGTTTTTTAACAGATAAAAACTCATGTGCTGTTTTAGTCTTAAACAAAGGAAAAGAATGTTTGTTGCTATATTCCATAGATCTTCGCATATAAGTTAAAATGTAGTTCTCATTTCCAGGGCATGACTAAGAAAAGGCTATCTAGCCTCTTCTTTCCATTAAATTATGTATAAAAATGTCAGTCCATGCTGCTTTATCACGATAAATGCCTTTTATGTAAGAAGGATTCATGACTGATACGCAGAGTTGTTTCACTGACAATCTTAAAGGTGAAAGGGTCAGGATAGCCTTTTCAGATAACATTCTTCCACTTTCCCAATTTCAGATGAGTCAGGGTAGTATATCCTTCACTTAAGTCTATGAGCCATCAACTAAATGTATCACTGTTTCTATTTCTAATGATTTTTTGTCCTCCTGGGTAACTACTTCCAAACTTCTACTGCTCACCTTAGTGGACTGAGTTAACGGAGCATAACATGTAAGAAATATATGGGAACCCAGGGCCGAATCAATTTTATTGAAGAATTCCTTAACAAAAAAGAAAAACACTGAGATATTTCTGGTTTCCTTTAGTTCTGTTTGTTTTTCAGGGGTCAGAGGGGTAGGTGACTAGGGCCCATCTGCTTAAATTTGCTCTGAGAGACCTCATGATAGTTGCAGTAATTCTTGGAGAACAATGTGAAAAGACAAATCTAATACAATCTTTCATTTTATAACATACAAATGTCCCCACAGCCAGTGGTAATTTTTCTAACAAGTTTTCTTCCACAACAGATCTCCTTGCAACTTTCTGTGGGATGGATTTACTTCCCACGTTGGCTTTCCAGACTCTGCTTCCTTCTCATCGATTCTGAGTGATCGATGCCACCAACGTATCATATATTTGCCTATATTAAAAAGAGGCTGCAGACTGATATTCAAACTACCAAATGGCTCAAGTTTTAAGTAAATCTGATCTTTTCTAGTTGATAGTGATCATGCATCCTGAGTCTTTGTTCATATGGCATCCCTTTGTTATATCTTAAGCTACCTACCCACAGTATACAGAGTTGTGGCCTGAGACTCAGTTGGAGATTTCTGTTTGTATATGTATTAAATGCTCAGATACTAAATAACAGTGGCAAATATGTCTTGATTGATTGGCCAACTATAACTTACTGGAAATGATTAAACAAAACTGTTTTGTTTCTGTGTTTGTTTGTTTTTTAAATAAGAATTATGAGGCAGTATCCCAACTCACCAGAAAGGAGTTTCATGACTGATTAGCAAAATATGTCACGAGCTCTAGAGGGTTATATTTTGGCACTTGTGCCATATATATGCCATACCTTTCCTGAATTTTATGAGAAACCCTGGAAGGCAGAGCCATAATACCATATAACTGCCTTCCCTGATTAAGTACAACCAGCTCCCTAAATTTTCACAATGACTGCTGGCTCCACACTAATTATCCTTCAAGACTTTTTCTTTTCATTCCTTGTCAAACTCTACTCTCCCTCTGTCTTAATTTTCAGCCTAAATACTGATGTTTTGTCCTCTGAGTTTTGGTATATTTAGGTTCTTGAGCGATTGCAGATGAAATGTGAGAACATGGCATTCAACTATGTTGTGTATTTGAATAATACATGAACACTTTCTGAAATACATACTCCCAAAGAATTTGACAATTAGTTTTATAATATGGTTTGAGATTTTATATTTTTGACAAGTGAAGAAAAAGAATATGAATGTCATAGCAACCTTCCTAAAAACAATGTTGTGTAGAAAAACTTCACCTATGCTAACTAATTAGAGAATACAGAGAAACTCTTGTCATTTGAAATTACTCAAGATGACATAATTCTTTTTCTACATGAATTTCAAATAAAATTGTTCTAGATCCAATTGTCCAGAATAACTTTGAAGGTACACAAATATATATTACTTCCATGACACCTGCATAATAATTTGAAAAGACTATCAAAGCCCTTTAGGTTAGTAAACTTTCAACAAATATACAATTTAATATAAATAATACCTTTTGATCTAGTAATGGTCAGACTAAGCTTACTTTGATCAATAAGTGGGAATATTTGCAATTGGATAAGTTCTAGGAAAATTGTAACAGCATCAGTAATTTTGAAACTCAATAGAAAAAAAAACAGGAAAAATAATGAGATAGAAAACCAGTAATGATATCAAATGGACAAAGTTTATGACAAAACTAAGAAACAATATTACTGCGGACTCAAAATGCCAACCAAAGCAAACTACCACATGTGAAAATTTGCATTCTTTGAACACCTGAACAGAAGAAAGTAAGAAGCAGTGGGATGTCTAAAGTCTATCCATACTCCAAAATAGCCAACAGGTATTCACTGGGAAGCATGAAAAGTAAACTTGAGAACACTGGAAAATAGTAGGATTGCTGCACACACCAATAATGGGTCAAGATGAAGCCTAATGTGCTCTTAAAAATGTGTGGCCAGACTTCCCACTCCTCGGGTCTTGACAGCACATTAAGGAGAACTGAGTAAGACAAGGACAAGATACAGAAAACTGAAGAGCCAAATACAAGTCTGATTATAGAACAGAGCCCACCAAAACTGTCAAAAAAATATTTCTAATGATGCTCAACTACAATGTTAGTAAGCCAATGTTAAACCTTGTTTCTTTTTAAAGTTTAAAGAAAACTAATTCAAAATTATAAATAAGTACCAGGAAGATATTAAGGTCAAATTCCATGCAAAGATACTATAAGAAAAATAGAATAAGGAACAAAAAATATTTCTATAAACAATAAAATAGTTTAAAAATATACTTTAATACACTATTTTAATGATAGCACTGTGTAACTCTAATGTGATATAATACACTATTAAAATGCAGAAAAATTCATGTACTATTTCAAAATTAGCTTTCAAATGATATGAAATTCACAGTATAAGTCATCATTAGAAAAACAAACATGAGTTACCATAATTCAGGAAAAAACTGGAAATAAAATCCAGGAATCACTTCAGAACCAAGGATTAACTAAAAAAAAACACAAAAGAATAAATAAACACACCAAATAATACATTAAAATAGAAGGTAGAAAAATAGAAACATTTTTTAAAATAAAAAGATAAGTAGATTAAAAAGTATTTAAGAGTATGAGACAAATATTGATGGTAGATAATGAAGATTCAACATACAATTAATTGAAGTCCTTGAAGAAGAAAATCATACTAAGACAAAACAACAAAAGCCAGAACACTAAAACAATCAATGAAGAAAATTTTTTCACAATAAATAAATGAAACCACATACAGAAACAGTATATAGTGTACCTGAAAATATTAACCCAGCATAACCATAAGAAAATATAAAAGGCATGAGAAATTATTTTTAATTTTAAGTATATTAAGAATAATTATTAATGGTAGTGGTATTTGGATTATTGTTCAGAGACTGCTATATGTGAAAAGCAAAATACAGTAAATGTGTAATTATTGGATGTTCTAATTCTATCATCAACATTGCTCTTGAGAACTTATTTTCTTTGTGTGAAATAAAGAACATGTAAATTAGTAGTTAAGTTAAAAATCCTGTGGTTCTGAACTTGAAATAAAAATATCAATCTGAACACAAAATATGTACCTCAATTGCCTACTAGAAATAACTAACCAGTAGCAATGAACATCCTTAAGGGCTTGGAAATACATAAAAGGCAAGAAGAAAGGAAAGAAGGAAGAAAAGCTTTTTGAAGAAATGTTCATTTCTGTTTCCAAAATATTTTCACTTCAATAATAAGCATTACAATGGACTCACGCTCTTTAAATATGTTTAAATCCATGGATTCCTAATGATATTTTATTTTTTAATTTAATTTATTGTGTTTACATAGATTCTAGTGTCGCCCTAATTGCATCCCCACTCACCCTTATTCCCCTCAACATATCCTAATGATATTTCAAAACTTACATTATAAGAAAGACAAAGTAGTAGATAAATCTTTTAAAATATATCATTCATTCTAAATTTTCTACTTGCATTGTTCCCCTGCATTACCAAATAGTAGAGGGGGCCAGTGGGGAAAAGCATCTCCTTATAAAGTTATAACTCATAAAGGAAAATAAAATTATATGACTGAAGTGTCACCATTGTGCAACCCCAGTCAATTACTGGATTTAATCATTGACTATCAAGATTTTCTAACATCAGCAAGAGAGAGAAAATCAGATATTATGTTCTTCCCACAGTTTTGCAATTTACTACAGATAGTTTTGTCAAAGAAATGACATCTGAGTGAATGAAATTCAGCATCTGCCCACCAGGTTTGCTCACCATAATGCCTAACAAATATTTTTACTACATAGCATGTGAAGGTGAAAGAAGTAAGGTGTGAGTTATACACAGATTTCTAGTTCTAGCTCTATTAATTTTGGCATCTATGAAATGAAGCATTTGCACTAAATGTTATCAGTGTCTGTATCCGTGTGTGTCTGTTGTATGTGCATGCATGCATATAGTATGTTCCCATTTCTAAACATTCTAGCTTTATAACTTGTCAGCTTTAATCAGGTACAGTGGGGATAATAAAAAATGTCCATGCAGATTCATTTTCATTACACTTTGCATTTGCAAAACTATTTTATATATACATTTCACGTTTCACATATACACGTATGTTATTTTGTTTAATCTTCAAATTCATGTTTAGAGACAGATCAAAGCCAACATGTACTATGAAGCATGCTGGACTTAAATAGATTGGGGAATAAACTGGTAAAGTAAGGCTTGAAAATATGTCTGTCATGTTACTCAATTGGGTAAACAAAACAGTCAAAAACACCTTTTCTATTGTACTTAATAAAGAGTAACCTGGAGGAAATAAAAGCACTTGCCCCCACATTAGAAAATAAATGCCAATCTTCAAGTTTCCAATAAGCATAATTTGAATTGGGAAAGGACAAATAATTTTCATTCATTAATAAATTCATTCGCTCATTCATTCATTTTAAAAGGCTGAGGTGACTTCTAGTGGATTTAAAGTTTAGAATGTGAGGGAAAGGGGGAGGGGGAGGGGCACAAAGAAAACTAGATAGAAGGTGACAGAGGACAATCTGACTTTGGGTGATGGGTATGCAACATAAGTGAACGACAAGATAACCTGGACTTGTTATCTTTGAACATATGTATCCTGATTTATTGATGTCGCCCCATTAAAAATAAAATTATTAAAAAATTAAAAAAAAATAATAAAGTTTAGAATGTGTTGGAAATAGAAGAAAAAAAGACTTGGCAAGAAAGAGAAGAATTCTGAGAACAGAAAAACAGGAATATCAGATACTGTTTGGGTCCAGGGCCTTGGATATCTAAATCTCATTCCTGCAAGGGGCTCCTCTTTGACCTTTGTGGTTCCTCTTTGACCTGAGAAGGGTCAGGGCCAATACACTACAGCAAGCATCCCTGTGAGAAGCGTTACCTCCATGCCTAGAGGCTGTGTTGGGCCAAAGAAGAATCCCCAGATAAAAGCACAATGGGAGAGGTGAAATGGCACAGGGAGGTGAACAGGGAATGGACCCGCAGATCAGTCTTCAGGGGCTGGAGCTCTGGAGTTTAGTATTAGCAGAAATTTGCAAGACAGGCAGGACAAGTCTTATCTATCCCAAATATAAATAAGAAAACGAGCCTTTGATTGGTTAGGGGACCCAGTCAAAGTCTCATTAATGCTATTAAAGTTATGCTTTTACCAGAATTCAGTTCTCCAGATTCTAGACCAATTCTGTCATGCTGTCTCCTAAATTAATGGGGTTTCACTGAACTGAAAATGCATCCACACAGGATTCATTTAGCGGAGGACCCTGAACACCATCACTGCCTCTCCAAGAAGAAATTCAGTGAAAGTGAGAGTCACTTATAAATGCCAGGAAGGGCTGTGGGATTGTCATTTCTAAAAATTCCAGTCCTCCAAGACATGATGAGGAGGAGGGAAATGAGCTATGTGATGCTGTCTTCACTTCACTGTCTTTCTTATTGAGCAATTGAAACCCATGGATTTTTCTAGGTCAGGATATTTCTACAACATAGGCATGAGTTATTGGTATTTTTAAAAGCCTGGGTTTCATCATTTTGTCACATTAATCAATTAAAACAATAGGCTCCCAGTAATTTCTTTTTCATTATTGTGTATTACCAATCTTTTAAAAATATAGCCTCTATTCTACATGGCTTAAGATTCTGTCTGGTGAATTGCACAGCTGAATAATTATCCAGTTAGTTGAATCAGGATAGACTATTGGTCTACTTAATATTGCCTGAAATATATCTGTTCGACTAAAACTGATTGAAAGCCCAAAGGCTTCTTGGCTTTGTGAGAAATATAATCAAATTTTATCTGTAAAATGTATGTCTCCACCAAAGAGAATGTGGTTCTTTCCTGCAGAGGTTGGTTCTCATGTAGGAATAGGACTAGAGTTCATCTGAGTCAGCCTTCCTTTTAAATAAGAGCTCGGAACCTTGGTTACATAACGGAGTCATCTGGGAGACTTTTAACCAGCAGGGATGCCCTGTTCAAACTACTGACCAATTAAACTAGAATCTTCTGAGGTGAGACCCAGGAATTAGTATGTTTGAGACATTCCATGGGTGATTCTAACAGGCAAACAAGGTAAATAACCATTGTCCTAAAGTCTCTGTCACAGCAGAAAATCCAGCATCTTCCTAATGACCCCTAAAGAGATTCACCCATCTCAGCATATACACATCCATGTCATTGCTATTTGTGAAAAACTGATCAGTTTTATGTTAATTCATCTGTGAACAATTATTTAGATGTGTCCAGTTGGCCCTCAGTATATGGCCAGGTCACCAAGTGACAGCAGAACTCAACTCTACCCCAATTTCCACCTCATCTTCTTCCTTTCCAAATGTTTGCAGCATGAATTTTTTTTTTTATCATTCTCTCTAGATGAAGTTAAGAAACTTTATATATATCCTCATGTAGATCCAGGATTACAGCCTCTGACTTTACAAGAGTTGCTAGTTCTGCTCTTACTAGCATTTAACTTGATTAAAGTTAAGTGAATTCTGCTTTGAATTCTGCTGTGGTTCCAATCAGTGTCCCCCATTGTTTCTGAAGATGTTCCATTTCCCTCATGTTTACCAACAGAGAAACTTAATTCCTGACCCATGTAATCGGCATTTACCTGACTCCCTTGGGGAAATTGCATGAGTTCAATCCAGCCCATAATCAAGTCACCCTTAGAGGATCAGCAAAACAAACAGAAAGGTTGAGCTGCTGTAATCAATGCCTCTTAGTAAAGCACATTTAAAATCTCCTCTAACGTCTTACTTGAATGAAGTAAACAGTTAAATCATCAGTGGCTACTTATGATAAATTTAGACTTTGATGGTTCTTTCTTAGAAAGGCCAAGAGAAATTCAAGGCTCATAGCTGTAAGACATATCAGAACTTAAATATCATAGGCCAGTGTACAGGAGGAGGTAGTACACTAGGGACAGAAGAGACTTTTCCTTATGCTGGGTCCCTAATATAGCAGTAGCCTATAATTTAGTATAAAGATTCCTGGGCAAGAGAGCCCCTGAGGTATTTGTGAAACTGTTGTCAAGCCTAATGATGCCTAATGTGTTTGCTTATTTCAGACTGCTGAAGATAAACTCAGGGTTTAGTGGCCAGAAATGCAGAGTTCTCCGTGGTGCATCCGTACTTAGTAAGGCCTCAAGATGTGCCTGGGAATATGGGTCACTGGTGTCAAGATCTCTCCTCAGGTAAAATAAAAAGAGAATGCGAGGTGGCAGGTCCTCAGCCAAGTGAAATTTAATTCATCACATGGGTCCCCAGCTCCTACTAGGAAAGGAGTACAAAGTAGGAAAGGAGGTCTAGTATAAATAATTCCAGATTGAAGCAGGTGACTCAATCTCATAATGTCTTCAGTGGCTCTGCAGTATCTCAATTAGTTTAGAGTACCCTCAGTGACACCTATTAAGAGATGGAAGTCGCAATGGTTCATCACAAAGTTTTTGTTTATCTCTTTCTCTCCACATTTATACAAATTTTAGCTGTCCTTGTATGAATATGAGCAAATTTGTTTAACCATTTAACCCATTTAATTTCCTGAAATTATCTGACAACATGGAATCATGTATGTGGCTGATACTTTTAAATGCTACTTCTATTCATATTTATATCTCAGACTTGAAATATATCTTTATATTTGTGCTTTGAAGGCACTAAAACCTTTAGCTATAGGTAATAATTAATACCATCCTTCTTCGGTGGACTCTATATCAAGAGTGAAGTAGTCAGTTATCTAATAATGTGGTTTGTAAAGTGATGATAATACATCCTGGCCCCAAAATAATCTTTTGATACTTGAAATACCACAAGTACTGTTTTATTCCTTTAAGGTAAGTATCATCCTCTTCATTCTTCTTCATTGAAATGCAAATCTTTCTGGGTAGGATTTGCATTTTAATTAAGCCTCTAATGCTTCAGAGTTAATGAGTTTATCTAACACTTTCTTCTTGACAGAAAGGTACAAGACTAACTGAAAGGCCTTTTGATCATTTGGGGAAAGTGTGAGACATACATGCATTACTAAAAATAGTGACAAAAGGCATAGATTAGGGACAAAGCTATGCAAGGGATTTACTCTAGAGAGGTCACTATCCCACAGAAGGCTGGATGGGATTAATCACTTCCCCTTCCCTTCCCACATTTTAGTCTCTCTTCACTTTTGCTGGAAGGACCTAACCAACTCACTGGCCCAATACACTTACAAACAAAAGGTTACCCTGTGCTTTCTATGAATCTAATGGTGCCTCCTGTAGTCAATTTGGTAACTTCTGTAGACAGAACATTGTGATTCAATTCCAAAATCATGAGCTAAAATCCTAGATGTACTTCTTATTTTAAGTGAAGTCATCTAATCTTTTTGAGCCTCCAAATTCTCATCTTTAAAATAAGCATATCTGCACATTTAGCTCAAAGATTGCTATACAAAATCAAGATAAATAAAGACTATAGAAGCAGCTTGAAAAACAAAAAGATTTACTTATATATGCTAATTAAAATCTCATTGTAGATAATAAATAATAAACACCTATCAAACTAGTTTAAACAAAAAGAGTAGCTGTTTGCTCAGACAGAAAGTCTAGGATTTACATATAGGTTTAGGCTCAATTCAATCAAAGTTTTGGCTCCATTACGTTTTGTGTTTGTGTGTGTGACAGAGACATAGAAAGGGACAGATAGGGACAGACAGACAGGAAGGGGGAGAAATGAGAAGCATCAATTTTTCATTGCGGCACCTTAGTTGTTCATTGATTGCTTTTTCATATATACCTTGACCAGGGGACTATAGCAGACTGAGTAACCCTTTGCTCAAGCCAGCAACCTTGGGCTCAAGCTAGTGAGCCTTGCTAAAACCAGAGTGCCAGCACTCAAGCTGGTGACCTCGGGGTCTCAAACCTGGATCCTCCGCATTTCAGTCCAACACTCTATCCTCACTACCACTACCTGATCAGGCTGGTTGTATTACTTTATTATTTGCTCGCTGCCCCTGCCATCCTCTGAATACCACCTTCATCTTCAACCTGGTCACAAAGTGACTGGCAATAGTAAATTGACCCACCTCCTTTGTCAAAAGTTACAGGGAGTTTGGGAGTAAAAAGGCAAAGCTTCATAACCACTGAATGTGTTTCTGGGTGTCAGGCTGATAGTCTACTGGTGAAACTTGCTGACTGTCTCTGTGTCTAGAGGAGAGTCACACACTGATGGGCCAAGGGGCCTCACTGTCATAGAATTGATGAGATTCCCTAGCTTGGCATAGGTTAACCAGAACTGGCCTCTGGGGATGGCTCAATCCCACATAAAATACAAGGAGGGTGAGTGAAACAGTTATATCATCTATAACCTTACACCGATTGGTACCTACAGATGGTTTTATTATTTGTACATTAATACTAATATACAACTATCATTATCACTATTACTGCTACTTATACTATTCTACCATTATGATTTCTATCACAATTACTATGTCTTTCTAGGAACTGAAAAGTGGTAAGAGATGTATAGCATTGTCCCTATTTTTTCAAGGACAGTGAACATATAGCTGATCTGACTGCACTGCCAAATGAGGTTTCCCTATTAGTATATGTTAAAATATTTGTCTGTTAACTCAAGCAGTTTGTGTACCTTTCTCTTAAATAATCATGGGGTCACTTTGTGATAGTGTCTTTTCATGAGAGTCAGTTATTTCTTTTTGAACTAACCTTGCTTCTTCTTTTCATTGACTGATGGCCAGTCAATTTGTCTTGAAAACTCATTGGAACTCATTTGCTGAACAACATCAAAATAAACACAAAATATATATTTTTTGGAACTTGAAGGAATCAGATGTTTTTACTTAGTACCTTTCTCAATAAAATGAAAGAATCAATGAAGTGCAATTTTTGGAGGGTGACTCATACAGGCTTCTAAATTTAGGAGGTTTAAAACCCAACATGACCACTTCCTATGATGACAATTCTTGTTCTATATATTTATGAATAAGAACTATGGGACAAGTCTTATAAAAGTACTTCCCATATTGCCATGATGTTCCCATGTCTATTTATTTGATTTTCAGAGAGGTCATGTTAAACTGTACTTTGCAACTGTCTATTGTCTTATGCTTTTAATTTAATCAACTGCATTAAATTTTACCATTATACCAATTAATTAGATACTTACTTTGATTAAACATACTAAGATGTTGAAATAAGAGCCTCTTCTATGCTGGAGCCAGAAATATTATTAGTAATAATGGAATATCTGCTTCAAAATTACTAATAGTGGCTGTGGCTGAGTAGTTCAGTTGGTTGGAGCACCATCCTGCCATGCAAGTTTGTGGTTCAATCTCCAGTCAAGGCACATAAAAGAATTTGCTAATGAATGCAAAAATAAGTGGGACAACAAATCAATGTTTCTCTCTTTCTCTTTCTCCTAGTCTCCATTTCTTACTCTTCCTTTCTCTCTAAAAGTCAATAATTTAAAAATCACTAATGATATAAAATTACTCGCACTTTATTCAAATATAAGACAAAAGAGCCTAGATATCAAAACTTCTTGAAAAGAGATATTACTGAGGTCTGGGACTATTAAGACAGCCTTTATAAGTCTTAACAGTTACAGAGCTTCAGATAAGCCTCACTATCAGGAAATATTATAATAAGAAAACAGCATGGAAGGTATTTTTAGGTAAAAGTATATTTTATACAAATACACAGAATTAACAATGTACCGGTTGTGATGAGAGACTTTACATAGGTTAGTTGTATCAAGAAATAGTTTATATAATTAGGTAGCTGGTAAAAAGGCTAATGAGTAATTTGGAGCATTAGAGTGAAACTTTGAATATTAATATTAATAGATATTTAAATAGCACAATGTTTTAAAAACATAATAAATTTGGAAGCATTTATTCATGACCGCAGACCTATGAGTAGGAAAAATGTACTTGGGGACTCATTCTACATCAAGGAGCTAAGTTTTCAAAATAGGACTTACTCTCCAAAGTCTACCAAAGTTGGTAGACTATTCCTGAATTAGAGAAAAAGATGGCACATGCAATCTGTTTAAAAAAACAAGCAAACAAAACTTATCTAAAACTAACAGGTATATAGAGTGTTTTGAAATGAAAAGTGTATGGATATGAAAGACCATATCCTAAATAAATTGTAAATAAGTGATGACGGTACAACTAGAATTATAGAATTATAGAACATGGAAAAGAAAGACTCCACCTGAAAAGATCAATGAAGGACATATTAATGGAGTTTGAAGACTTGACTAGATGTGAAAGATCAGAGAAAAAGAAAAAAGCATCAATAATTATTTGAAGGCTTTGGGGAGTGTGATAATGTCATGTGCATGCCAAAAGCAATTGAGTTAGAAAGTTAATTTTAATAAAAAATTGAAGTTACAAGTTTTCACTAGGGTGTTTTTTAAGATGACAAAAGATTTGAAGGTTAAGTCATTCCAGCAAGTAGAAACTCTAAAAGAGATTTTTAAATGATATGTATTTGAGACACTAATTTTAAGAAGTTGTAGTGACACCAATTTTTGTAACCATTCCTCTTTTTTATCATCACTACTTTTAACAGAAATGATCATTCAAACACATGACTTAACAGGATTTGTAATATATTACATTAATCTCACATAACCCTGAATTGGTCCAAGAGTGTGCAATTGACAAGAACTTGGCCAATCAGAATTTTCTCCCCAGAAATTTGGAGCTGACATGAAGTAGTTGCAGTACAGCATGGTTGTTCCCCCTAAAAGGGGACATTAAAATGGTCAGTGATGTCTATTTTCCATGATGGGCACTGGTAAACAAAGAAAGCTTGCCTGGAGCAAAAGCAAATATGCAGATATATAGACAAATAGGAGATGGGAGACAAAGAAAGAGGATTCTGTGCCCTAAAGCAGTGGTCCCCAACCCCCGGGCTGTGGACCAGTACCGGTCTGTGGGCCATTTGGTACCGGTTTGCAGAGAAAGAATAAATAACTTACATTATTTCCATTTTATTTATATTTGTCTGAACGATGTTTTGTTTTTTAAAAATGACCAGATTCCCTCTGTTACATCCATCTAAGACTCACTCTTGATGCTTGTCTCGGTCATGTGATACATTTATCTGTCCCACCCTAAAGGCCGGTCCGTGAAAATATTTTCTGACATTAAACCAGTCCGTGGCCCAAAAAAGGTTGGGGATCACTGCCCTAAATCACTATTTTATCTTATTTCTGGGGTCAAGCCCTTTGGGTTCCTAAAGATAACATATATCTTTAGCATAAATGGTTCTCTTTATGTAAATAGGTTTGTCAGATTTGACAAATAAAAGTACAGAACTACTAGTTACATATGAATCTTAGATAAATAATAAATACATTTGTTTTATGAAAGAATGGTCTATGAAATATTTGGGGCAAACTTATACTTTAAAAAATACCTTTAATGGTTGTTTAGCTGGTTGAAAGACAGAATGAGACACATTAAGATTTTAAGTATTTGAGCAAAAAATCAATTCAAATTGGGCAGCATCCAATCCAGCAGATTAAAAAAAACAAAACACCTCTGAGGAGGTATTCAGAATGAACGACTTTTTTTAGACATTAGGGAACAGGAACAGGGATGCTATTCTAGTCAAAAAAGCAAGCTGGCTGTTTAGTGCAAGGCCTCTTTCCTTTAGGAGATGGCAGGGGTCTGTCAGGCAGACTGCCTTACTAGTGCTGATCAAGTGATTTCTGAATGATGGCTCAGGATTCTATTTCTGGGAGGCCGAAACTGCAATAAAGTTGTCTCGGTTTGGTGATGTGGGATTTAGTCTAAGCAACTCCATTTTGGGCCTATTGTCTTGTTTATCAATCTGAATTTTATGTTTAATTGGGTAGTCTGCATTTTATCTAGCAACTCTGTATGTAAGCCATTTAAAGTTGGTTCCTGAGATGCAACCAAAATTCTCCTAAAGTGGAGTTGTTGCCCTTAACAGAAATGATTACATTTCTGGGGGAGGACATCAGGCAAATCTGAGAACTGAGGGGTTTTTTTTGTTTTGTTTTGTTTTTCATATTTTTCTGAAGTGAGAAGGAGGGAGGCAGAGAGACAGGCTCCCACATGCGCCCAACCGGGATCCACCTGCCATGCCCACCAGGGGGCGATGCTCTGCCCATCTCATCTGGGCTGTTGCTCCATTGCAACTAGAGCCATTCTAGTGCCTGAGGCTGAGGCCATGGAGCCGTCCTCAGCACCTGGGCCAACTTTGCTCCAGTGGAGCCTTGGCTGCAGGAGGGGAAGAAAGAGATAGAGAGAAAGAAGAGGAGGAAGGATGGAGAAGAAGAAGGGTGCTTCTCCTGTGTGCCCTGGCTGGGAGTTGAACCCAGGACTTCCACCTGCCAGGCCGACGCTCTACTGCTGAGCCAACCGGCCAGGGCTTGAGAACTGAGTTTTAAGAGAGAACCATAATCAATTCTGTGATCTCCTACTTACTGACCACCTAAAGTACTAGAATGTCTATCATTGCTTAAATAATCATGTCTCTAATTTTAAACACACACACACACACACACACACACACACACACATAAACATATATATGCTGTTTATTTTTTATATAACTTATATATAGGTCAGTCATTGAAACCAAAGACCTGACCTTGATAATAGAGACCATGTCATTTGTGTGTGTGTTTCTCACTGCATCTAATTTAGGCCTGGCCACACAATAAACACTAAGTAATCACTAGCGAGATTGAAATTTTCATCATATAGATTACAGGCCTAATTAGCTTGCTCTCTCTCTCTCTCTCTCTCTCTCTCTTTTTTTCTATACTGGCTTTTGCTCCCTATGTCCTAAACTACATGTGAGATTCTTTGTAACTTGAGAAGCCTTAGAGGACCTCACAGTGTTCTAATAGCATTAAAATAAAGAGGAAGAAAGAGTTCTGGGTAGGGGTTGGAAGCAAAAACCCAAAGAAAAACCTGAAAGCAAGCCCAGCGTCTCCACTAAACACTCCAAGCTCCCCCACTTCAGCCTCTGCAGGCAGCAATTACATTCCGAAGGAAATGTTTTACAATTGTAATTACACATAATAGGAGGAATGTATTTTTCCTTCATCCTACTCCCATGGCGAGTCAATTTAATTTTTAAATACAAGAGACATAATTGATTTTAGCCCTAGATTAGCGCTGAAAATGATCTATATGTGTTCTTGCTAATGGAACAAGAGAATTGGTCCTCCTCGGAGACTTTTACCCAAACCTGTTCATGCAACAATTACTAGAGTCTGACAGGTTAGTGTGCAAAGAGCGGAATGCGGGAGGGAAACACCCCACTGATTAACAATTGAGCAAAATAATTAATATTATGCTCTTCCCAGTTAATTATGGATTAAGCACAAATATATTATCATCATAGAGGCCACAAAGTGATGAGACAGCCTGGAGGAGCCTTGTCCTGTTCATCAGAAAACGGGCTTTCTCCGAGGGCTTCAGGGCAACCCAGTTAGTTTCTCAATGGGGCTCTCATGTAACAACAGAAAGAGTGAGGGTGGGCTCATTTTCTCCAATAATGACAGACCTATCTCTCATCTGGCAGTGGGTTTTCCATCAGCTCCTCTACCAGGTGGCCACACAGTTGTTGGGTAAATGGAGGAGGAATAGCTCAAACAAAGCTATGAAACAGGCAGTTTATACCCGGCCATTTTGCAATCAACATCGACCTTTAAGCATAGCTACGCAGTCCAATTTTTACTTGCACTGAGTTGTCAACTAATCCTCCCTAAAGCAGGATTAGTAACTGGGATATTAGGCTCTAAGACTCTAATTCCCAGGTGTATTTGCATTTTAATTGATGACTCCAGAGAGTCAGCTTTGGCACAAATCTATCACTGGGAAGGTAATGTGGACACCCAGGTTCCAGTCTGTATCCCTCTATTTGCCAGGTAACTTCCAAGCTGTAAAATCGGATTATATCCACCTCATGAGACTGTTGTGATAATTAAGTAAATTACAGAATGTAGTGTGAAAGGCAGTAGCATGGTGTTCACACCTTTGACTGTTTCTCAAGGTGGGGAGGCGATCCCTGAATCCCAAAGGAATGAAGCTACAATGATGCTGTTCATAAAAGTCACCTCACTTGCTACGGCTACAGTTAAATCACCTGTAAAACAAGAGCACTTCTCTATATGGTATTTTGTGTGTGTGTGACAGAGAGAGAGAGAGTGAGAGGGACAGACAGGAAAGGAGAGAGATGAGAAGCATCAATTCTTCGTTGAGGTACCTTAGTTTTTTATTGATTGCTTTCTCATATGTGCCTTGACTGGGGGGCTCCAGCAGAGTGAGTGACTCCTTGCTCAAGCCAGCGACCCTGGGCTCAAGCCAGCGACCATGGGGTCATGTCTATGATCCCATGCTCAAGCCAGCAACCCCGCGCTCAAGCTGGTGAGCCCACGCTCAAGCCAGCAACCTCAGGGTTTCAAATCTGGGGTCCTCTGCGTGCCAGTCTGATGCTCTATCCACTGCGCCACCACCTGGTCAGGTGTATATGGTATCTAAGATCCTTTCCCCTTATAAAGTTCTAAAATCCTTTGTCTTTATAAAGTTCCTAAGTAGCACAGACACAAATGCAAGAACCCAGCCTGTTCAGTCACGAATGGAGACAGTCTTTCAAAGCATTTATTTAAACAAACACTCCTGACTACAGGCTGTGTTAGGGCTCAGGGCATTGTCATTGGCAGTTAGAAACAGTGTGAGCTATGGGCCAGTATGGGTTCCCTGTGGGGAAATGGAACAAGGAAATGGCTGAAGCAACTGTAACACTGGTAACTTCAATTGGCTAGAGAACGAATTTACAAGTTCCGCCTCAGTTGTATTGTTTGACAGCCCAAGCTCCTAATGGCTTGTAATATCTGGTAAGTTCTTACAACCAGATGGCCTTTTATCTCCGATGTCTCATACACTGTGCCATATGATATTCTAGCATTCAAAATATATTCTGTGAAACAAGAAAATAGCATGTTTTTGTTTTTGTGTCTGTGTGTATTTGTCATTAGTCTGGGTATATATCTGTGCATCTATATCTGTATATGGCTGCTGTGTGTGTGTATGTATATTGTGTCTGTCTGTATTCCCATATAGACTATCTCTGGATGTAGGAATCATATTGCTGGTTTTTAATAATAATGGATATGTATCACATGGGAAATTGTATTCCTAGGGAAGCACTGGAGCCTATAGTTACTCACTAGCTAAATTGCTTATGAGTGTTTTGATGTGCCTTTAATGTTCAAACCCACACATCCAAGCGCACTCACAAGAGTTTCAGATAGCAGTAAGCTGGGCCCATGGAACTTACTCCAATCAGTAGGGCAAGCTGGAGGCCGTGTAAAACAACTGTTGCATCCAAGTCACATGACCAGATTTATTCAATATCAACTGACCAGTCCAAAGACATTTTACTTTTGTTTCTTTATACACATGAACTACTAGGACATTTAGAAAATTCAGAGGGCTAGAAAGTTCGAAGACTAGCAATTATGTATATTCTAGTCACACTGCTCATATCTAGGCAGAAACAGGGGTTATATATATAACATGATATTAAAAATAATTTTCTTTCTAAAGAACTTGTATTTCCCATATTTCTCACTAGGATTAATAGGCTTCAAGGATATTAATGTATATTTTATGACTTAGTATTGAAATGAGAGAAAATAGGAATTATTTGTGAAAATATCAATTTTCCCACGTAGCTGAAGGGAATATTGAAATTCCAAATCAATCAATCAAGTGTCTCCTTGCCAGGGGTGCAGCATGGAGCCTTCTAGCTGTGAACTCTCTGTTTTGGAAAAATCACCTATCTATGATAGACCAAAACAAGGATAATGGAGTATTTTCAACTTGTACTTGAAGGTAGATCAGAGAGCCCTTCAAATCTAAAGTAAAATTAAATAATGGGTACCCTCTTGTATCATTTAAGTGACATATTGATTAAAATAGGTTCGCTTTTTGAAATCATAATTTGGATGGCCAGTTCAAAGTTTGTGTAAAAGCATTACTGGGCCCTGGCCAGCTGGCTCAGTGGAGAGAGTGTCGGCGCAGAGTGTGGATGTCCCAGCTTCAATTCCCAGTCAGGGCTCACAGGAGAAGCAACCATTTGCTTCTCTTCCTTTCCCTCTCCTCCTTCTCATTCTCTTCCCCTCTTGCAGCCAGTGGTTTGATTGGTTCAAGTGCCAACCCCAGGAGCTGAGGATGGCTCCACTGGTCCGAGCACATCAACCTCAGGTGCTAAAAATAACTCAGTTGTTTTGAGCATCTGTCCCAAACAGAGGTCGAATGGTTCCCAGTTAAGGCACATGCAGGAATCTGTCTCACTATCTCCCCTCCTCTCACTTAAGAAAAAAAGGATTATTGAACCCTAGAACTAAAGAAAAGAGAGTCTGTGAATGGATGGGTAGTATGTCATGGGCCAGAAATCACACCTGCCTTCCTTAAGTAGGTGTTCTGGAAATGAATTTCAGGACCATTTATGGCAGGGGTCCCCAAGCTTTTTACACAGGGAGCCAGTTCACTGTCCCTCAGACCGTTGGAGGGCCAGACTATAAAAAAAACTATGAACAAATCCCTATGCATACTTCACATATCTTATTTTAAAGTAAAAACAAACAAACAAACAAACAAAAAAACCAGGAACAAATACAATATTTAAAATAAAGAACAAGTAAATTTAAATCAACAAACTGACCAGTATTTCAATGGGAACTATGGACCTGCTTTTGGCTAATGAGATGGTCAATGTGCTCCTCTCACTGACCACCAATGAAAGAGGTGCTCCTTCTGGAAGTGCAGCGGGGGCCGGATAAATGGCCTCAGGGGGCCGCATGTGGCCCGCGGGCCGTAGTTTGGGGACCCCTGATCTATGGCTTGCATTTACAGGATAACCTGCCCCTTTGTTGACAATCTGCCCCTTTGACATGTCCTGTAATCCTATCTTTCTGTGGTATTTATTTAGCTTCCCAGATAAGACTACCTAAAGTCCTGAGAGGAGCTAAGAAGACTGCAGTTGATGATAATTTCCTTCATCTCCTTCTTCTTAATATTAGACTGCAAGCTCCTTGAGAAATAAGACTTACATCTTATTTCAATTCTCCACAGCTCTTAGCATAATGTCATTTAGGTAATAGGCAATCAATAAATATTAGTTGAATCAATGAATTCATATCTATTCAGGCTCAAGTGCAAGAAGTCATTGACTGGCCAAGCCACTGGGAGAAGCCTGCTCCTACAATGGTAGAAACTGGATTATTGGCTTCATTAACACCCAAATGGCTGGACTGATTGCTAGCTATCAGGATAAGAAACTTTTCTCTGCCTCAGGCACACTGCTTAGGACATTTCATACATTATATATTCACAGGAAAAATGAAAGTAATCCATTCTTTTTACAAAGACACTCAGGTACAGAATGATTAGGTACATAGAACAAGGTCACACAGTGAACAAATGCGAGAGTCAAAATTTCTATCCTGATCTTTAATAACAGTGCAGTTGCCTCTAACATACATCACCTTTAGGAAATTGCTGGCCAACATTTTGCAACTGAGTGGTCCTTTGTGGCAGAATCACGAGAACAGAAGAATATTCCAATTGGATTAATTTTAGGAGATGTTAATGAATGAACAGTTTATAAGGAACTTAAGTAATAGGATTAGGGATAATGAAATACCCTGAGGTTAGTTACTCCTTTAATAAAGACAAGGGTTCAAAGAGAAGAATGAGTCACTGGGACCGGAATAAAGAGAGGTTGTATGGAGAATCATCTTGTTCCCTTCACCTTCTCACCTCTGCCTCTTCTTCCAGTGTCCAAAGCAGTGAACAGCTTTTCAGTGTTTAGCAACAGTGAGGAAACTAGGGAAGTAAACTCTGCTCTCTTGCTACTGCTTCCCATTGGTCAGATCCAAAAGGAAGCCAGAAAGTCAAAGGTTCTATAATATTTGTAGAGTGCAGGTAAGTCACTCCCCAGAGTACAGAGCAGAGAAAAAAGCATTGAGAGTAGATCTAAAGGAGAAAACAGAAAATTTCCAGTGAACCCATCACATGAAATTTAAAATATTGAATTGTGCACTCTGGACGTCTTTGGAGGCAGGTAAATCTATAAAACAAGAGTAAATCTTGGCTAACTTAAAAAAAAAAGACAAATCTGTAGTTATCAAAAAAAAACTGTTCACTGCCAAATTCAGTTTAAGCCTGTTTTGTTTTGTTTTCATGGAATGACTGGCAGCAGGAGAAAACTTATAATGCACTGAAGATATTAATTGGAATGCAGATGTAACCAAGAGCAAGGGCAGAGGAATAACAGGAGCACATTTACACAGTGGGTAGATCTGCTCTATCAGATCAGAATGGCCCCCAGACTGGGAGTGACACATTTCAATTCCACTAACTGTCACAGCACCCTGGAGGAGGAGTGGAGAACAAACACCAGCTAAGGTTTTTTTGTTTGTTTTGTTTTGTTTTTTCATTTTTCTGAAGCTGGAAACAGGGAGAGACAGTCAGACAGACTCCCGCAGGCGCCCGACCGGGATCCACCCGGCACGCCCACCATGGGGCGACACTCTGCCCACCAGGGGGCGATGCTCTGCCCATCCCGGGCGTTGCCATGTTGTGACCAGAGCCACTCTAGCGCCTGAGGCAGAGGCCACAGAGCCATCCCCAGTGCCTGGGCCATCTTTGCTCCAATGGAGCCTTGGCTGTGGGAGGGGAAGAGAGAGACAGAGAGGAAAGTACGGCGGAGGGGTGGAGAAGCAAATGGGCGCTTCTCCTGTGTGCCCTGGCCGGGAATTGAACCCAGGTCCTCCGCACGCTAGGTCGACGCTCTACCACTGAGCCAACCGGCCAGGGCCTTACCAGCTAAGGTTTTTAATTTGGCCTTCTAGAGTGAGTATACTATAGCTACCTTTCCTTTCAACTCCTTGACCCTCTGCTATACTCCACATACAGGTTCGAAATGTTCTTACTGATGCAAGTCTTAATTAATATTACTTTCTCAGCTGTGAGACCAGATCCATTCCCATTGACCTAAGAATGCCCCTTGCTTTGCATCCTGGGAGCCCCGTTAATCCTTCTGATCTACCACCTGCACTCTGGGAGCCCAGCACGGGTCAGAGTGACTGGCATGGATTGGATACTGAATTAACAGAGACACTCAATAAATAACTAAATAACTCAGTAAATAAATAAGCTGGAAATAACATGTCTCCCTCCAAGTGAAGGCAGGCAGAGAACAAGAACAAAAAAAAAACATAAACCAAGCCATTTGGTTTGTGAATGTATCAAATGTGCTATTAAAACCCTATATTTTTTCAAAGTAATCTTTCAAAAGAAAGACTTACTTACATTTTCCTAATATTACTGAAATAACCAAGGACAGTTTAGATAGAGGAAAATGGGAATAGAAGATGAGAGGTCTGGGCACATGTAAGAACTGGGATGCAAGAGATAATGACTGTTTCTTAGTTTCCCGTAGTAGAATTCTCCATTTCTTACACTGTCATCTGTGACCCAGCCACATGCCAACATTTACAAAGCTACGAGATCCCTCTCATGTTTCTTGTTTTCCCCTAGCAGATTCCATCACACATGTGACACTCTATGTAACTGACAAAAAAAATTGTGGCCAACACCCTTTGCCATTCTAGCAAATAGTGGTATATTCAACTAAATAGAGAGTTTTCAAAGGCTATTTGAAAGCGTTTTGTAAAGCAAGCATTTGGGAGGAATTAGTAGAGAATAGCCTAGTCTCTGCTGAGGTGCTGAGGGGTAAATGGAGCTAAGGATAAATCATTAAACAAAGGAATCAGTGGGTGCCCATTGACTATTAGAAGAGATTTTAAACAATGTGCATGTTATGCTCCAACATTAAAACTTTTTTTATAAATCACAAGAACTTCCAATCTATTTAGAAACCAAAGATTTAGATGTGAAGGAAAAAATTAATTCCAGCACAAGGTCTACCCCGCCAACTAAGCAATCTGAAGCAATCACAGATTTATATTACAGCCACTGCCTCTGCATAGGTAATTATATTAACAAGTGTTTTCAAATTGCCCCAGTTTCTCAGAATCATTGATAGCTTCTTACATTTTTAATAAAACACTATTTTTAAAATGTCTGTCATTTCTCATGGGCTCTTTTGCTTCTGACATATGCTTTTTAATTTTTTTGGAGGAGAAAGTAGTTCTGTCTTGTTTGTTTGTTTATAACATTTTTGCTTTGGGTTTGTTTTTTTGTTTTTGTTTTTTTTTTGCTTTATTTTGTTTTCCTTCTATTTGCTATAAGGTGGCTTTGTATCCAGTGTGCACACAACTCTAGATACTAGTCTTATCAATTACCTAGGGAATAGATAATCTGGAATTGACTTGAAACATGTCAGGTTTGAATTAGCATGACATTGGATTTGTCAGATAACTGGGGTGGAGGGACAGCTGGGACAATCAGTGTGTTTGCTGTTGGCTTTCCAGACCATTTCCTACAGGGGTGGTAGACTTTTGTTTCTCATGGTCCAGGTAGAATTGGCCCACACTTCCAAGCACCAATGCATTCCAGTCCTCAGCTTGCTCCTACACTGCTGGGTCATCAGTCAAAAGAAGAGGCAAGCTATAACTTTCCCTTACATGTCAGGGCATAGCACTGCTTAGGGGAACAACTTTGCTTCGTAAAATTGAAATTTTTCCCTATGTAGAAAAATAGATATCTTAAGATTCTACATAATATTGAAAATTTATAAACCATGTTTATATAAATCCAGTGGTGGATGGATTATGATTTCAGTAGAAATAATTCAGTCACAGAAGCCTTAGGGTGTAAAAATCTTGAAAGCTCTTTTAGAACTCTACCAATCCCCAGAATAAAATCTAAACATGAACTCTGTCTGATAAGAGTCAACATTTTGTGACAAAGACTTATCTATCTCTCTGGGACCTAATTCCAGCCGTTAACTACTATCCTTGCCACAATCCATTAGTCTTCTAGACTAATAACTTTGTCACACTTGATTTAATTCAGTTTCTTCTGTTTGTTTTCTAACAGCAAGAAAAAATCTTTAAAATTTGGGGAAGAACATAAAAGTTTCATTAACAACATTTCTACCAATTGGAATTGCATTTACCTCACACATAGAGACTTCCTACCCAAACTGCCCAAACCAATACCATCCCTAACACTGAACACATACACACACATGCAGGCCAAACTCTAACATACAGGGTTTAAGAAAAGAACAGAACTAGAAGTCCACACACTTAATATTTACATATTTAAAAGTTATAAATAAAAATAGTAAGATATTAGATTATCATGCTGTATGCTTCAGCTTGACAAGGATGTTTTCATAATGGTCAGGAAGACCAAGTTTGAATTGAGAGCTCTTCAGTTCCTTGGAGTTTAACAGGAGAATAATAAGGGGAGGCTTCCTGGTCCTTGACACACAACTATTTCCTCTTTCTTCTGCCCCTGTCCTCCATTCCCCACTCCTGACCTTGTCTTAAACTGACAGAAAGCTTATATCCATGTTTGTGGACACTCTACTCTGCATGTCCAAGCTGTGTACACCATTTGCAAGAGGTGCCCATGGTAACTCCTTGAAACTAGGAGTGTATACACTAGACCAAAGCATGGCATCAGGAGAAAGGAGTCAGAGAAGAGTGAAACACAGGCTCTGGAGCAAGCCCAAGGGCTTTTGGGCAGGAAGTTCCAGGGTTCCAGGATCTGGGGTATTTTCTAAAAGTGACATGTATGGCCCTGGCTGGTTTGCTCAGTGGTAGAGCATCAGCCCAACATGTGGATATTTCAGGTTTGATTCTAGGTCAGGGCACACAGAAGAGGCGCCCATCTGCTTCTCCACTCTTGCCCTCCCGCTTCTCTCTCTCTCTCTCTCTCTCTCTTCCCCTCTTGCACCCATGGCTCAATTGGAGCAAGTTGGCCCTGGGTGCTAAGGATAGCTCCATGGCCTCTACCTCAGGCACTAAGAAAATCTCAGTTGCTGAGCACAAAGCAATGCCCCAGATGGGCAGAGCATCACCCCCTAGTGTGCTTATTGAGTGGATCCTGGTCGAGGCACATGCAAGAGTCTGTCTCTGCCTCCCCTCCTCTTACTGAATAAAAAATAAAAGTGATCTGGGTGAGTTTCTGATGCACAGTCTTCCTGGACCCATGGATCCTTCAATTTTGACACAGCTTGGTTTATGACAAAGGCAAAGCCTGGCTCTGTAATGGAGTCCAGAGAAAAGGGCCAGATTCTTCAGGTATAAAATTGGAGTTTAATATACAGACTAACAGTCTATTTGGAAAGTTAAGGTAAATAGATTTTTTGATTGTTTGTTTTGGGTATTTTTTTTATGTGGAAATGCCTAGATCCCCACATATAGAGCTGGACTGGCTTTTCTGCAGCTCTGGAGATGCTGTAGGATGTTCTACCTTGAACATGGAAGAAAACCACATTGCCTTCTGTTGAACTCCCAGCAGACAACCCACCACATAGATAAGGTATTGGAGAAGGGTGTCTTTTGATAGTCTTAAACTACTTGAGTAACACACACATATGGCTGAAAAGTCTATATTAACACAAGCTGAAACAAAATTAAGAAACTCTGGTCTTTAGTTGGACTTGGCTCACATTCAAAGTCCTATTTGCTTAAATACAAAGGGCTGGTGAACAAAGGTATCTATTTTAAGCATTTGCAAAGTCTTTTCCCCACTCTAAATCTCACTCTTATTCCCACAAAGACATTCAAAACAAGAAGGTTAAAGCAGGAGATGCATATATTTCCTAACTCATTTATTATTTATTTTTGAAAACACAAATGAAGAGGGTTCCACCTTCTGGGCCCACCACCTGGATTGCAGTAGATCATAGGTCTCATTTCTTCTAGGCTTCTATTGATATTTTCCAGGTTGGATAATCCAAATTCACTGATTATTTATAAAAATTCAAAGTCATATATATAGGATTTCTAGATATTATCAAAGAATGTATGCCTTCTTAGAGGAAATAAAAGAACAGAGGAAATATCCAAATTCCTGGGCTTGAAAATATCACCCAAAAGGTCCATGGGAGAACATGGAGGGGCTCTTCATCCTCCTGTCTTACAACAAAATCAACTTGGAAAAATAGCAGTGCTAATTTCTAAAATATATCCAAAGATCTAGCACCATTATTGATTTCTAGTGGTCTTTTATCGTGCAATGGTGGTCTTAGTCAGAGACTTCTTGAAAAATTAATGATGTTAAGAAATGTAAATATTGCCTGACCAGGCAATGGTGCAGTGCATAGAGTGTCAGACTGGGACACAGAAGGCCCAGGTTTAAAACCTCGAAATCGTTGGTTTGAGTGTGGGCTCATCTGGCTTGAGCAGGGGCTCACCAGCTTAAGCACAGGGTCACTGGCTTGAACATGGAATTATAGACATGATCCCATTGTTGCTGGCTTGAGCCCAAGGCCACTGGCTTGAAGCCCAAGGTTGCTGGCTTGAGCTGATGGTCGCTGGCTTGAGCAAGGGGTCATTCACTCTGCTATAGCCTCCCAGTCAAGGCACATATGAGAAAGCAATCAATGACCAACTAAAGGAGACTAAGGAGCCGCAACAAAGAATTGATGCTTCCCATCTCTCTCCCTTCCTTCCTGTCTATCCCTATCTGTCCCTCTCTCTGTCTCTGTCACACACACACACACACACACACACACACACACACACACACAATGTAAATATTATGTTTTCCTCTAATTTTGGTGTAATTTCTTATTGTTTGTGGTTATTCTCTCAAATTTTTCTAATCCACAAATCTTTCTACTGGTTCTTATGGCAAAACTTATTTTTAAAAAGATCATATTATCAGTCATCCACATGATTCATTTATTATATTCATTCATCAATTATTGAATATTTTCACACACTAGGAACTTTATAAGATGCAGGAGATATAAAAATTATTCTATTGTATGAGGCATTCATGGATTACTGAAAACTGAAAAGATTCCTGAATGGAAGCCATGTGCCAAATAGTTTACTGTCTATATAAACATGACTTGATTATCATCTTGTTTTCATTAGCATAACTTTATTATTTCAGGAGACACCTTTCCAGAAAGATAACTGTTCCAAATAGCTTTATGACTTATTCCTGAATTTTTTAAAACATCCAACTTTTCAATAGAAAGCATCAACTGACAATTATAGACCAAGGTTCTTTTAACCCTTTGCCTCAAATCTTTTAGTTCTAAACTATTATACCATAAGCCTCACCTACTCCTAATAAATTATCACACGTCAACCAGACTTCAAAGTCTCAATAAATATAGTCACTTTGCTCCCCCCCCCCTTTTGAAGTAGTAGTCACTCTTACCTTGGTAAGCAATAAATTCAACTGTCTTAACAGGTTGTGATATTTGGGAGGTATTTGATGGATTACACAAGTTCCTATGTTGGAGACCTGTGCTATTGAAGAGATCAGGAACTCGTTACTCTCTGTTGCTTAAAATGACCTGAATTCTTGGAAATTTACCCATACATTTGCATTAAATGCTCTGGGATTTTCTGCTCAATTCATTTTGGTAAATGAGTGTCTGACTCTCTTGCTATGTGTCAAGTCTGAGTGCATAACCATGTGTTAGATTTTTATCCCCTTGAGCTATTAAGATTGATCACAGATGGACAAAAATACCAGCTCCTCACAAGCCATTATGATTTTGTTTGTGAAAGGAGAAGCAAATGAATCCTGAGCCAGCCTTTCATTCAATTGTGTGTGAAGAGATCATAGACATCAAGAAGCTGTCTGTGTCTCTATTTAAATATCATTGCCCTTCCCTCCCTCTGGCTACAGAAGTAAACAAACTACCAGGCCTGTCACAATAAGATTTAAATTGCTAATGTTAATGAAGAGTGTTCTAAAAAGGTATATAGCGCATTGTGAACTGCTGTCATTTGTAGCTACATGTGAATTGGTGTGTCAGGGATATGCCATGTGGCAGGAACAGAAAACCAGACATTGAAAAGGAAAGCCAGAGTGAACAGGCTAGGGATAGGAGGAGGAATAATTTGAAACCTTGTTGCTAAGATGCCTGAGAGCCAGGAATGAGTATGATTTGGAGATGGTCAAGCTTTTGTGCACACCAGCACATTTACTATTTTCTCAAGGTTACTGTGCAAACCTTTTTGATATCCCCAAAGAGGAAGTATTCTGTCCATTGATAATGAATTTGACTTGGGAGATAATAAAAACAATTCAGAGTTAGATGAAGGGGCATATTAGGTGATAAAATTTTGGATCCCAAAGTAAGGATGGAGATAATTCATCAGATTATTTTTATGATTAGTGTTGTTTCAATCATTAATTGCCTCTGAACTTGCTGTGAAGGAAAGCAACACAGTACTAAGTGTAAACCTCCAAAGATGATGACTACAAAAGGTGCACTTTATTTAGACTATGAGACTCTGGTCACTTCCTTATAATCAGCTTGGATTTTGTAGCTCCATTTCATATGAAAGTTAAATTCAACCAGCTGGGACTTTTCTTAAATCAAATTTCTCCCTGTCCATCAGAAGACTCTCATGACAGATGGGATTGATATTTTTTATTTGGAAAATCGTATTCTCTCAATAGAGTTATTTACTAATGCTTAAACCAAATTCCTAGTTTTGTAAGTTACTGATTTTTATATATGGTTGGGGAAAGGGTCTTATACATGATTTAGTTGTTTTCTTGATGGAATACATATCCACAAGTATTTTCACAGAGAATGTCAATCTACCTGAAGCCCCAAAAACCTGAGGCTTTGCACTCCTGAATTTTACTTATTTATTTATATTTTTTTGCAAGAGAGAGATATGGACAGACAGGCAGGAAGGGAGAGAGATGAGAAGCATCAATTCTTTGTTGTGGCATGTTAGTTATTCATTAATTACTTTCTCATATGTGCCTTGACAGGGGCACAGCAGAATGAGTGACCCCTTGCTCAAGCCAGCGACCTTGGGCTCAAGCCAGAAACCATGGGGTCATGTCAATGATCCCATTCTCAAGCCAGTGACCCTGTGCTCTAGCTGGTGATCCCACACTCAAGCTGATGACCTCAGGGTTTTGAAACTGGGTCCTCTATGTGCCAGTCCGATGCTCTATTCACTGTGGCACTGCCTGGTCAGGCTGTACATCTGACGTCTTTTACAAGACTTTAAGGAGGTTAAAATACCTTCATCTCACCCTCATATTTAAATAAGAATTTAGTTAGACATAAACTTCTACACTGATTTATTTGTTTTTCTCTTAACATTTGAAACACATTACCCCATCTTACACTTGGTTTTTGTGTTATTAGTGAGAAGTTTAGCATCAACCTGACACTTGTTCTTTTGTAGAATATCTACTAATTTAGTCAGGAAACTTTTCAATTTCTCTTTATCTTTGACATTCTTAAATTTCAATCAAATATTTTTAAGTTAACTTTTCTATTTTTTCCCTTTATATCTCCTGTTTGGTAATGTTGAACACTTTTAGTCTATACTTTTAATAATCTTTGCTTAATTCCTAAAAATCATTGGTGATTTTTTTCCCTTCAAATATTTTCCTCTTTATCAAATGGATTTTCCTCCTATTTTCTGTGAAACACATTTTATAAGGGTTGACATTCCTATTTCTATCTTCTTTTTTTCTCTCATAGTTTTAGTTTTTATGCTTTCTTCATATCTTGAAGTGTTCCTTGATCTGATCTTCAAAGGTATTAATTTATTCTTCAGTTTTACACATACTGCTATTCAATTAAACTATTGAATTTTTTATTTTTACTCAACTTTTTCATGCCTTGATCTCATTAAGAATGTTTGTTATGCTAATTTAAGATAGTTGTTAATTCATCTCCATTTGGTATAAGTTGTTGTGATTGTTCATAGCCTCTGAACTTGCTTTGAAAGCAAGCACCACAGACATACATGTAAACCTTCAAAGATTATGACTACAAAGGGTGCATTTTATTTAGAATATGAAACTCTGTTCACTTGCTTAAAATCAGCTTGGACTCCATAGTTCAATTTCATACAGTTTTTTTTGTGTGTGTTTTTTTTTAATGACAGGAATGCGACTATTTGGTCAGTTTTTTATTTTATGTTAGCTCATATCCCTCTGGAATATCTGAGACTATGCTAATATGTATGAAGAGAGGTATGAAGTCCTAGGGCAGACCTTGAATTCCTTAGGTAGGAATGGAGGGCAGTATGCCTTATGGTGAAGATCTTTTGGTGTTACAATCTGAGCTCAACTGAAATCGTTTGTATATGTTCCCCCCAGGTGACTGCCCTTCAGAGAATTCCTGTTGCCCACTGCTCTAGGACCTAAGGTTTTCCAATAGTTGCCTCTTCTTTACATTATCCACTGCTTGGGGATATGTAGGTAGGGTAGATAGACTCAGGGGTTTATGGGTCTTCTTGCACATGCTGTCTACTTGTAGCCCCAGAGGGAGGCTAGTCTCTACAACACTACACTCACCATCCCTGGCTGGTACTCAGGGTGGGACTGCCTCTCTGCTTCTGCTTCCTTGTAACCCAAGAGCAGACACTGGAACTCACCAGAAATGTGGGAGAAAAAACCCACAAAACAAAAAGCTTCACCCTAGCCTATCCTCATGGTCACTTGTCCTCATCCATCTAAGGCTGCTGTGCTCCTGAAACCAGGATATAGCAACATACATTTTTTTCAGGGGATTCCAGAATTGTGTTTTGTGAAACTAAGATACGTCTATAAGAGCAAAGTGGACCATTGACTAAATAACTTAATAAGACCTGGGGGTTAGTGGGGAAGGGGAAAGTATTGTATAATTTCCAACACTGTGTTTTTCTACTATGTAGATATCATTCCACTTCATACTAAGCTTTCTGCCAGACTAAAAGTCAACTAGGAGTTTATCAGGTTGAGAGCCGTATGTCAGGTCTCTAATAGCTTTTAATGAACTTGGCTATCCAAAATCAAATAAACAAACAAAAAACACTGCTGATGGTTAAATGACATGTAAATAACCACAAGACTGAGCTCGGTGGAATCCCTATAGAAAGTCAAAGGGAGAAATAATTGCTGTGAACTGGGATGATGAAGAAAGACATAATAATGAAATACAGTATTTATACAAATAACATACATAAATAATATGTACATACTCCTTATTAAAGCCCTTTGACATAGGGACTATCATTCCTTATTTATAGATGATGAAACTGAATTCCAGAAAGCATAATACAATTTACTGAGATCACACAGGTAGAAAGTGCCAGAGCTGTAACTCAAATATACCACTCTCTGACTCCAAAGCTATTGTTCTTTTCAGCTTCTCATAGTCCCGTTTATGGAAACAATACTCTCAACTGTGTGTATACATAAGTAGGCAAACATTTACAAACATAAACAAATCCAATGGACATGTATGTTCAAAGAAAAACATCCCAACTTTCTCTTGTACGTACTGACTGATGGCCCCGCCACATTAAAGAATAGATGATCAGAACTGTCCTGTGATAGAGTAGAGCAGTAGTAGTCCTTCCCAAAGAATGAAAGTTATTCTAGTTCCAAGTAAATGGAGCACTGGGAAAGGGAATTTAAAAACATGAGAGTGTTTTAGAAAAAATAATAGACTCAGGTAAGGAAACGCAACTCTGTAATTTATCTTTGGTATTGTCAGGGAGTTCCAGTACTACAAAATTTCATGAGCAATGTTAAAGAGAATGTCAGCTATCTAGTCTGCTCATCTGATTGGAGCAAGCATCCTGCTGTGGATATAGAATGAGAAAGCCTGTCATTCCAGAGAAAGAGCTCATAACGAAGCATCCAGTTTTGGCTTCCCATGAAGAGTAATGTATAGTGCAAAAGATAATGCAGAAGAACACAATACGATCTGCACACATTCCTGGGTTTGTAGCCAATCAAGTGGAGTATTAAAATCCAAGCACACTTAATGAAATGACTCATTTTAAGTTGTGTGATGAATAAAAATTATGATATTGTTAGTGCTGAGAAATGGAAGTCAAATGCTCTAGATTCCATTACAGAGATCATCTTCCATTCACAGTTGGGATGGAGAAGACAGGAATTTGAGCTTCTGCTTATACCTTGCCTTGAGTCCTGCACAGTGAACTCTAGGATACGACTGAAACTTGTCACACTCTACATGCAAGTGGGAAAACATAATTTAGCCTGTGGGTTATGAAGAGGAAATAAATGGAATAACTCAAGTTTATTAGAAGCTGTAGAATGCTCTGTTTCTATCTTTTAAAATTGTAACTACTTGTAATAATTCTTTCCAAGGCAAATCACACATTCTTAAAATTTGTTTATTAGAGTAATGAGAAGTCACTCTTGATAATTGTAGTTTCTGTTTAAAAAAAACTATCCTTCAGACTGTCACTGGTGGTCTTTTTTTTTTTCTTTTGTATTTTTTCTCAAGCCGGAAATGGGGAGGCAGACTCCTGCATGCGCCTGACCAGGATCCACCCGGCACGCCCACCAGGGGGCGATGCTCTGTCCATCTGGGGCATCGCTCTGTCACAACCAGAGCCATTCTAGCGCCTGAGGCAGAAGCCACAGAGCCATCCTCAGCGCCCGGGTCAACTTTGCTCCAATGGAGCCTTGGCTGTGGGAGGGGAAGAGAGAGACGGAGTGGAAGGAGAGGTGGAGGGGTGGAGAAGCAGATGGGCGCTTCTCCTGGTGTTGTTCTTTTTAATAAAACTACAAATGCAACAGTCTATTTTAAATATCTATTTGAATTTAAATGTTAGGGCTTCCAAAAAGTTAAGCAGACACATGATCCCATTAGGTTTATCTAGGTGTTAGAAAACTCATTTACTAATCCTGTAAGATTAATTTATCGAAAGTCTGCTACTTGATAGAATTTGTGAAAGACCTGGTGTTTTTAATGTATATATAGCCTAGTTCCTATATTTTTGAAGAGTTTTCCACCAAGTTTAGAAGTTAATATATTCACATGAAGAGATTCTTAACACTGTAAGATAATTTAGGATAAGTGTTTCCTAAGTAAAGCATTTAGTAATCAAATGTGGACTCAAAACTATACAATCAAAAATTAACTTACTTCTCACTTTGTGCAGGACAGTGGGTGATAGAAAGAAATTTAGAAGTGGAAATCAAGGTTTCCCAGTTTCTCACTGCCAAAAGTGCATTCTTAGCTATTATGTAAATATTCAAATTGTTCTAAGTGCTTTTAGAAATAAAACCTTTACTTCTATAAAGGCACGGAATAATCCCTGTCTCTTGTAAAGCACTTGACAATTTTCAAAGCACTTCTATATTCATGATCTCACTTCATATTCACAGCAGACCTATAAAGTATGTAGGGCAAGTGTTACTACGTACATATATTTTCCACCTTAGAAACTGAGGTGCAAAGAGATTGCTTCTTTCCCACAGATACAGCTGGTAAGTGATGGAAAGATTACAACGAAAGTATTCTAACTTCCAATATGGTGTTCTCTCTATCTAAAGGAGGCAGACTGATTTGACAGAAGACAGGAAAGGAGAGGAGAGGAGAGAAGGTTTAGCAGGGGTCCCCAAGCTTTTTACACAGGGGGCCAGTTCACTGTCCCTCAGACCGTTGGAGGGCCGCCACATACAGTGCTGCTCTCACTGACCACCAATTAAAGAGGTGCCCCTTCCGGAAGTGCCGTGGGGGGGGGGGGACTGGATAGATGGCCTCAGGGGGCCGTAATTTGGGGACGCCTGGTTTAGAGGTTCATGACCATCTTTTCTTGTCTCTAAGTATTCTTCATGCCATCCTGCCCACCTTTGGTTGCTATATCATTTTTTAGATCTAAGGTATAGCCCGTCACATTTCAAACTTCACTTAGGGCCCTCTGAACGTAATCAGCATTTTTCTATGAAAGAGAACAGTAATCATTCTTCACTGGTCATTTGTCTGGATAGTCTCTCAAGTTATTATTTGATAAAGTCAAACCTCCATAATTAGATGATAAGTTTCTTGCAGGCAAGAAGCAGGAAAACAAACTTCTACTCCATCTTTAAAACCTTAATAGCTATATAAGTAGAGATTCACAGGAGGGAAACAGGCCTTGAAAAGAGACCTCACTGAAGCAAAATATAGTCACTTGATGTTATACTGATCTGTTGCCTGTGTTTTCTACTTACACGTTTTTTTGCTAATATAGTTGACCTTTGAACAAACAGGAAATTCCTGAAAACCATTTTATCCAGTTTACTTACCTTGGCACAGAGCTATTCTAATAAACAATGCGGTGTTCTCCTAGGCAAACAGCTTGCTTAATGAACAGCAATTTACTAATCAAGACAGGTTTCTATACTCTCATTTAATTGTGCTCAACAATTCTAATATACAAGGTGGTCAAAAGTAGGTTTACAGTTGTGAGTACCTGAAACATAGTTAATGCTTATGTTATTATGTATTAATGATTGTATTATTTTCCATATGAATAACTATAAATCTACTTTTACCACACCCTATATTATGTCAGAATTTGCCCAGTCCCAATGAATTATCAACCCTGTTAGACCATCTTAAACCACTTGATCCCAGACTACAGAACTCTACCCATAACTGCCCCTGACCTCCCCATTTTGAGATACTACCAAGACATGGTCACTGTTCTGTTCTCCTTTTCTGCAATCCTTTAATGAACTTAGGTTTGTTTCTTTTGGGGAGAGCTGACAGCATCATACAGTATATTTTCCCAGACTATTCATTTTATCCAGGTTTTCAATTTTTTTTTCCTAGACTTGAACATAGTTGTTGTTTTTTATGGTATTTCAAAATGATCTCAGTTTTTCTATTGGTATTTTCCACTTTTAATTTTTACACTTGAAAATGTTCCACCTTGTTTCTTAAAGAGGTCACCTGTTGGTCTTATCTAAATGTGTTACTAGTTTCTGTTTATTAACTATGAAGCTATTTTTTTTCCTGAGAACTTTCAAAACTGTATTAGTACCTAACTTTTAGTACAATAATTTTCTAGGAGTTTAAAAAAGCCATTTTCTACTGAAATTTTGATCTGAGATGAATATTTAAGTTATTTTGGTATACAAAATTTATGATTTATGATTAAGGGTCCTGTTGGCTTTTTTTTTTTTTTTTTACAGAAACAGAGAGTGAGTCAGAGAGAGGGATAGACAGGCACAGACAGGAATGGAGAGAGATGAGAAGCATCAATTATTAGTTTTTTTCTTTTTTTTTTTTTTTGCTTTTATTTTATTTTATTTTTATTTTTTTAAATTATTTAACTAATTTTAATGAAGAAGATATTTACATAAATATATTCAAAGATAACAAGTCCAGGTTATCTTGTCGTTCAATTATGTTGCATACCCATCACCCAAAGTCCGATTGTCCTCTGTCACCTTCTATCTAGTTTTCTTTGTGCCCCTCCCCCTCCCCCTTTCCCTCTCCCTTTCCCCCCACCCCCCCGTAACCACCACAATCTCATCAATGTCTCTTAGTCTCACTTTTATGTCCCACCTATGTATGGAATAATGCAGTTCCTGGTTTTTTCTGATTTACTTCTTTCACTTCGTATCATGTTATCAAGATCCCACCATTTTGCTGTAAATGATCCAAAGTCATCATTTCTTATGGCTGAGTAGTATTCCATAGTGTATATGTGCCACATCTTCTTTATCCAGTCATCTATTGACGGGCTTTTTGGTTGTTTCCATGTCCTGTCCATTTTCATTGCGTGTTGCAACACCTTAGTTGTTCATTGATTGCTTTCTCATATGTACCTTGACTGTGGGCCTTCAGCAGACCAAGTAACCCCTTGCTGGAGCCAGCGACCTTAGGTTCAAGCTGGTGGGCTTTTTGCTCAAACAAGATGAGCCCGCGCTCAAGCTGGCGACCTCGGGGTCTCAAACCTGGGTCCTCTGCATCCCAGTCTGATGCTCTATCCACTGCGCCACCGCCTAGTCAGGCCCTGTTGGCTTTTTAATTCTGCTAATTTTAATTTGAATGAAAAGCATTATTTTTAATATTTCTAATTTTACTGACTGTTCCCTTTTGGCATAATAAGTATATTTAAATTTTATGATGTCCATGAACTTTGGGGAAAATTCATTGCTTCCATTTTCAGAATATAGATTTTGTTATATATAATGATATACATATATATTTAGTACATGTAATTTTATTTATGAACAATACACTTATATAAAATGTGTTATTTATGATACATTATGTAAAATCATATAATAAAAATGTCACCTTATTAATTGTATTATTAGTATATACATTTCTACTTTATACATATGCTCTGTCATTGACAGAGAGCTGTGAAATACAGTTTCAGACTCCTAGTACAAATTTCCCTACATTTCTATTTCTTCTCTGTTTCTCCCTATATTTCATGTGTTTTTTTTCCTGTGTGTATGTTGCTACTATTATTTGATGTAGTGATAGCAATAACTTTAGTTTTTATAAAGTGCCATTTTTCTTGATAAATGCTTTTTTTTGGTGTGAATTCTAATTGTGAAATTGTTAAATGCATGGTGTGGGATAATTTATATACTGTTGGAATTTACTGTTCTTCAACAGTTAGATAGAATTCATTTGTGAAACTCAGGTTCCAGAATAACTTTTGCGTTGTGTTAAACATTCATTTGATTTTTTGTTTTATGTTTAATTAACTTTTATCTTTTATTATTTTTATCTTTTTATGTTGCTTTTTGGTTTATGAATTATGTATGTCCTTTCAGAAATTCTAGGATGGTTTTATTAATGTCCTTTAAAATTAAAATAATTTAAACAGTTTAACATCTTTTCCATTGGTTGTGTTAAGAAGTTTTTGCAGACATTTTTGGGTGTCTATGAAACACACATTCCTCCCTCATTCCCATTTAATCCAGTCAACTATACTTAATGAATGTTGGTAAATTATGGATTATTCATTTTACCTGCGATTGGTTTCTTATTGGGCATATGACAAATCCAGGCAAAGAGATAAGAATAGATGTCTAGCAGGGGACTCTGGAGAAGGGTTGTTCTTATAAAGAGACATTTGAAAGAAACGGTCTCATAACTGAAAGGATCCTGGCACATTTAATTATGACAACTGGAGATGTAGCAGTACAACAAACCAAGAATGGCATGGAAGACCACTAGAAGATACACAGGGCCTTGGTGATAGATTTGAGTAGGTGAAGTAACTTTTGAAACATCCCAACTCAGGATTCCTTGTTATAAGAGATTAATATTAAAGCAATTTGACTCTGGGCCCTTGGCTACTTTGTCCAGATTATCCTACCAGCATAGAAGTGCTTATCTGTCCTTGCTTTATTTTCTAGATTTTCTTTAAGGTTTGACTTTCTTTTTCCCCCCAAGAATTTGTCACACAATGCTTAATTTCTAAGAAATTAATATTTGAAAGATATTTTTGTATTAAAACTACATTGAATTATTGTCAAGATTGTAGGCTATAAAAGTTCTCTCCTTGAAAATAACTTAGATTTATTTATGGACAGGATGTGAATTTCTGTAAATAGATCCTGAATATAAGGGAAAAGTGTCTTTTCCTTTAGGATGATGTACATATTATATGTCTGTGTATTCCCAAACATAAAATCTAGTTTATTGACTGTATTATTCTATGCCTCTGTGCCCTCACTTATTTCTTGTCTATTATATCTGTGCAATTCTTGAATGTGGAGTAATAAAATCTTCCCCTATAATTGCATTTTTATCAAGGTCAATGTGCATTTCTAATATTTTGCTTTATATATTTAGCTGCTATCTTCCTGGTGCATGCAACTTTATGACTTTTATATCTTCTTCATAAATTGCTCCTTTTATCTGTGTAATGTCCTTCAGTATCCTCTTTAGTACTTTTAACCTTAAATCCCATTTTCTCTGGTATTAAGTCTAATACTTCTGCTTTGTCTTGTTTGCATTTGCCTAGTATCTATTTTTTTCCATTGCTTTGTTTTAAACCTTTTTTATTACTTTGTGTAAAGTTTTCTTCTAAGCAATATATAGCCAAATGTTTATACTTTATTCAGTCTGAGAGTTCTGCCTTCTTGAAGGTAGTAGGAAATTATCACTCTACTTAATGTTCACTGTTTACTTTGCTATGTTATCATTTTATTTTTCTTTACTTTAACTTATTTTATTTAGGTTCTATTTATTCTTCTCTTTCCCTTTCAGTCGGACATTTGACTGACTTATTGACTTCCATTCCTGTAGTTGCTTTCTTCACTTTCCCTGCATCACAAACACATGCATTTATCTATTATTACCTATAACATATGCTTTTATTTTTCCCTACCTAAGCCCTTGTTTCTTACAGGAAAGTTTAGATATACTTTTTTTTTTTTTTTTGGTATTTTTCCAAAGCTGGAAACGGGGATAGACAGTCAGACAGACTCCCGCATGCGCCCGACCGGGATCCACCCGGCACGCCCACCAGGGGGCAACGCTCTGCCCACCAGGGGGCGATACTCTGCCCCTCCGGGGCGTCGCTCGGTCGCGACCAGAGCCACTCTAGCGCCTGGGGCAGAGGCCAAAGAGCCATCCCCAGTGCCCGGGCCATCCTTGCTCCAATGGAGCCTTGGCTGCGGGAGGGGAAGAGAGAGACAGAGAGGAAGGAGAGGAGGAGGGGTGGAGAAGCAGATGGGCACTTCTCCTGTGTGCCCTGGCCGGGAATCGTAGATATGTTTTTATTTCCTATCTCCTACCTACAATATTTTATAAATCCTGGATTTTGCTGAAATATCTTAGTACTTTTATATAAGTTATATCAGGCTATATTTTCCCTCTCACTATTTCTTTTCTATTTCACAAATCCAAATTTACTAACTATATCATATATAATAATCTCTCATACAGTTTAGATTTAACTACATTTACTGCAAAGCTCTTTATCTGTGATTTCTTGCTCATCTAATTCTTCCTCTACATTGAGATTTCAGTTTCGACTCATTTGGTGTTTAATGTTCTTTCTCAGGTCATTTCTTCTTATGGGCACTTGATTAATATATTCTCTCATTTTCTGCATATTCACAAGTAACTTTTTTGGATGCAATAGGTGAATGATATCTTGGCTGGGAATAGGATTCCAAATTCAAAGTCCTTTTAAACTCAATAGAGCAAAACTTATTTTTACACTATTGTCTATCAGAAAACTTTTTGTGTGAAGACCCAGATAATAAAGAGCTTGGATTTTGCAGGGCAGCCTCTACCTCTATCACTCGGCTCTGCAGTCGCTGCACAAATGCAGTCACAGGCAATATGGAAACGAATAGGAGTGCCACCCAACCCCTTTGGAATCCCCTTGCCTCTGATTCAACCAGCAAAAAAGGCAATTGCATTATCGGCTCGGGGATTGATTCCAAGTACCAAGGGGAAATTTGTTTCCTATTATAAAATGGAAGTAAGAAGGACTATGTCTGGAACACAGTAGATTCTTTAAAGCAGCTTTTAGAATAACTCTGTTCTGTGATGGAAAATTGCAACAGCCCAGTTCAGGCAAAACTGTTGATGGACCATACCCTTCAGGAATAATATTTTGGATCACAAAGAACAACCACCAGTTGAGGTGCTTGCTGAGTACAAAGGTCATATAGATTGGGTAATGGAAGAACATAGTTTAAAATACTAATTAAAACCCATGACCAGTTGCAGAAATGAGAACTGTAATAGTTATGAATATGTCTTCCTTGTTTTGTTCTGTTTATATATATAATATATACAAAAACAAAATATTTTTGTGTTCTCCCTCCTATTACACCTAACATGTTTTAACAATAGCTAACTTTATAGCATAGCATTTAAGTGATAGGATATTAAGAACAAGAGTGAGTGAGCATCGCCCAAGAATTTTGCCTTCTCTTCTGGAGGAAGATTTAGTGAGGTTTGGTTACATGAGAGATAGTTATATCATGTTTGGTGGAAAGATAAATTTGTTATTGTCTTTCATTGTAGTTTATGTGTGGTTTAAGGACATGTGCGTGGATGTGTCAACATGTTAGTTTGATGTGTCAACTTTGTTTGACTATAATCCCCATTCAAACCAGGTGTTGTAGTAAATATATTTTGTATATGTGATTAACGTCCGTTGTAGACTGACTTTAAGTAAGGGAGATTATAGTATATAATCTAATGGGTCTGATGCAAAAATTCCTAGGGCAGAGCTGAATCTTCCCTGAGAAAGAAGAATTTAAGACCATGGATGGCAGCATCGGCTCTCAGCCAGATGTTCCAGCCTTACTTTCCTGAGGGGCTACTCTGTGACTTTCAGATTTCCCTAGACAAATCTTTGCAATAAATCTCTTATCATGTATATTCTACTGACTCTGGCTGAACCCTGATAGACATAATACTATTTTGGAGGGGAGGCTTGCATTAAAATATTTCCTAATATTAGTTACACTGATTGTTGTCAGTGACAATAGGTTTTCTAAATGTTTTTATGTTATTAAAACCTATTAAAGACAGCAGGACTTAACCCAAAGAAGTAAACTTTAAGTAGTTGAGATTTCTTGTTTTGGGGAAAACATTTGGGTACCAGTCACATTTTGACAGAAGTAAATACCATTATTAAACAGGAACAAATGTACTGCAACTAAAGCAAGGCAAATGTTTCCTTTTTGATTTTTTTTTTTGTATTTATTTTGTTTGAGTGCTTGTGGCTAGACTATTTGTTCCATTCCTGTTCTGGTTGTTCCCATGGGAGCATGCAGACTTCTGGGGGTACGTCCATCATCAGCCCCAGAGGAGTACACCCACCATATTTGCTCTATTGCTGTAGATTTCTTTCAAGGTGTTACATAGGATGACTAAAAGGGGAAAACCTGAAAACGTCTTAATGTGAATTTTCTCTGAGGTTTGCCTAAGACTAGTTGATATGAAAATGAAGTCCAAACCCATTGTTCACTTGACATTTAAAAGCAGTACTAGAGATTCTGCTTGAGGTGATGGGAATAACGCCACTTCCCCACCAAATGTCTACATCCTAATTGTCAGAAACTGTGACCATGTTGCATTATGTGGCAAAGGGAAAGAAAGTTTGTAGATGGAATTATGGTTACTAATCAGTTGACCTTAAAGTAATGAGATTATTTTGGATTATGCAGACTCAAATTCAGTACAAGAGTCCTTAAAAGTGGGAGAAGAAAGTAAAAGAGAAGGTCAGTGTGATGCCAAGTGAGAAGATTCCACCATTGCTGGCTTTGAAGATGGAGGAAGAGGCAACGAGCCAAGGAATGTAGGAGGTGTCCAGAAACCGGGAAAGGAAAAGAAATAGATTCTCCTTAGAGCCACCAGAAAAGAATGTAACACTGCCTATGCCTTGATTTGAACCCAATGATATCTGTTATAGTTCTGACTCTAGAACTGAAAGATAATAAATGTATGTTGTTCTAAGCCACTATATTTGTGGTATTATTATTTTTTACAGCAGTATAAAAGGAATGCCCTGCTCATTGAGAACTTATCATACAAATTCCCTGTTTGTGCATGTGTGCGTGTCTCCTATATGACCATATCACCACTGAGTTGAAAATACTTGGAGATTGGCATTGTTTTATTCCTTTTTGTATAAATCAGAAGGTCTAGCACTATGCTTGTTACATAGTAGGTAATCAATAATCAATGATTGTATTCTGCCTTAGGCTGCATAAGAGAATGGAGAGCTCAATATGTTCATCTTCAATATCTAGGCTGTCAGAGTTGCATATGGATAGTCTTCATTAGGTGGTATTGGATTCATCCTTTTCCCCCTTCTTTTATCTCCCCTTTGGCAAGTCCATTTTGCAATAAACTTGGATTTTTATCTGAATTTTTCTATTAGAAATATGCTTAGTCAATCATAATATAATGGATTAAGCAATGAAATAATAATCTACTAATAATACCATCCAACATTTTTAAACATTTACTATGTTAGGGTATTTTGGTGAATTAATTCATTTAATCTTTTTCCAAATGAATTAGTGTTTAGTTTCCTCAAAGTTTTCTAACTGACTTGGTTCCTTCATTAATTCACCAATTTATCCCACATTCTTTATGTACCATCTATTTGGAGAGCATAGTACCTAACACAGTGCTCAGTGCATGGACCCTGTCCCATCCTGCACTGCCAAAGTCATATCTTGACCATTCCTCATGTAGCCTCTTTTTTGAGTAGACAGATCCTGGTACTCTTTTTTGAGTAGACAGAATTTCTTTGATTACACAGCATCTAAAACCTTTTAGATTTTTAATAGTAGTCTTCATCAGGACTATATTCTGAAAAAGTCTTTAATTAGTTAATAAGCATGACACCATAGTATTAAAAGAAGGAACTCTGCGTGTATGCAATGATGGCTTTTAATTATAATTGTCTGCAAAGCACTAATCAATACAGTCCTTGGACACATAAAAAGCTAAAGAAAGAAAAAAAGAATCTTCAAAAATTGGGTGAAAGAATTGTTAGATGTTATCAAATCGATGAGCATGGGAAGCTCATGCCTTGTTTAACAGCAAATGTTTCAAATACGTATTGATTCACCTTTATAACAGTTATGCTAGATGCAGGGGCAGGGGTAAGTCCAGGAAGAGAGAAACAACAAACCTCAGACATCTCTTTATGCCTCAGAAGACACATAAGTGCCAAATGTTCACACTTGGATGGGCAATCTGTAGTCTACATGGCTGGAGGGAAGCTGTTCTCTGATATACCCTGCCTTATGGGTTTTGTTTAATCATTCATGGAAAAACATCTGATGTTAATGTTTCTGTTGCTTACCTTCATCTCTTCAAATTAATATTAACTATATCACAGATCCTTTCCCTTATGATGCTTGGCTTCTTTAGACATGCTCGCTGCAGAAGCCATCCCTCCTACATTATTTACTAAAGCATGATAAGGTGAAGTAATTACATTATCAGATATCTCTGTCATATTTGAGCAATAAGGCACCATTATAATAGTATAAGACATCTTGGAAGGAGGGTATAATTACCACAAGGCAATCACACTGCTGGGGTGTTATAGAAGCTTGAATACATGTCTTCCTGTATAATGCCCTAAGGATATGATAATCTCAAGAAGAGAAAGAAAGAGAGAAACCCAATGAATAATGTTGTATTCTGCTCCACAAAATTTATAGAAAAGGCAAAAGTGTATTTCATATGATGTGGCAGTTTAGAATATTTGAACAGCACTTTCAAATGAACTGAGCTATTCAAGGAAGTTAACCTGTATCCTCAGAAAGTAGGCCACTCTAAGTCATTTTGTAAAACAAGATTGGACTCAGAAATGCATTAGAAAAGTAGAATGGTTTAAGTGTTCAGCAAGTGGTCTGATTGGGCTGCTCATTTCGAGCTTGTTCCATGCATCAAGCTGTCCATTCTCTGGCAGGTCAGTAAGGGTGAGACTCATCAGTCAGGCTGCTATTGATATGTGTTGTCTGGTGACACCAAAATGGAAAACAAACACGTGTTTTAAAATTCTTCCACCAAATCTGAGGGAAATGAGTTTTCATTGTGGTTAAATTTCCCGGTTGAAAGAAAAGTAAAAAATGAGTAAAGCAAGTGTCAACCAGCCTAGGGTTACATTTCTTGACAGAGACAGACAGGGAATCAGAGAAAGGGACAGATTGGGACAGACAGACCAGAAGGGAGAGAGCTGAGAAACATCAATTCTTTGTTGCAGTATCTTAGTTGTTCATTGATTTCTTGTTTATTAATTGCTTTTTCTTATGTACTTTGACTGGGGGGCTACAGCAGAGTGAATGACCCCTTGGTCAAGCCAGTGACCTTGGGCGTAATCCAGCAACCTTGGGCTTCAAGCCAGCTACCTTTGGGCTCAAGCTGGTGACCATGGAGTCATGTTTATGATACCACACTCAAGCCAGTGACCTCAGGGTTTTGAACCTGGGTCTTCCACAATCCAGTCCAATGCTCCCTCCACTGCGCCACCACCTGGTCAGGCCATTGACATTTTGAATTCTCCAGGCGATCTCAGAGGGTCTTACAAAACAAAACTCAAGAATTTTCTGATCTAGGGAGGATTAAAAATAAAAATGTCTACCAATACAGAATCAGATGATTTTTTTCTAAAGAATATTCTTTAGAGATTCAAGATAGAAAAACAAGGCCTAAGATGAATTATTGGAATTGACTTTTAAATCTTATCAGAAAAATATTTCAATCAGCTAAAGATAGAACTGTTTGTCAAAATAATATTAAGGAAAAAATGGTTAATTCTTTTAATTACACAGGTTTTCAATCAAATAATACAAAACATTTAGAAAGACAGAACCATGAAGCTGTTCACTGATGATTTCATTCTGGAGACATGTTTTGTGACACCAAAACATCCAGCAAAAAGGTAAATGTGAGAGTAATGGCGGGGTAGGAAGCGATACCGATAAATCTCCCCCAAAACTCAACAAGATCTTCAACCAGAAACAGAAAAACCTATACTTGGAGCTTCCAGATGCTTCGCAATACACCCAAAGGTATGATTGAGTGAAAAATTGGCTAAATATATAACCAAACCCCGAAGGAAATAGGGAGTAAGAAATGCTCCGCCTTCCTCACTAACCTAAACAGGGCGGCTTTCTCTGGTAACTGTGAATATAGAAACTGAGGCGGGCAAAGGGGGTGAATACAAATGGCCGAACCAGGCTGTGGCACGGAGAACCAAGCCGAGGAAAATCTGATCCTGTGGCAACCCGGGCAATACAAGCTAACACTCACGCCAAACCCAAACAAAGAAAGACAAGCGGCGCGGCCATTTTACCCGGTCTCCTGGCTGGTGCGCAGTTAGTGGGCGAGAGATTTCTTCCTAGGCCCCGGGAGTCAGTGCCCGTGTTGCCCCACGGAGAGGCAGGGTCAGAGGCCTTTCTGTGGGCCGAGGGCAGAGTCTCTGGGCAGCCCCAGCGCCCTGGGAAAGCCACGCACGGAAGGGAGTGAGAACTAATTCCAATGGTGGAGATTTTCCTTGCCGAGGGTGTTTCACTCAGAGGGAAAGCGGCCGGCCTCATATCCTGGTTTGCGCGCGCAGATAAGGAGTGAGCGATTCCTCCGAGTGCCTCGGCAGTGCGCGCCCGTGTCATCGCTCAGAGGAGCAGAGTCAGGGGCCTTTGTGTGGGCCAAAGCGGAATCTCGGGCCGCCCCAGCGCCTTGCAAAAGCCGCGCACGGGGACAGAGCGAGACTCAATTCCAACGCTGCAACTTTTCCCTGCGGTCGGGGGTTTCACTCAGAGCGTGAGACTGCTGGCCGGATATCCTGGTCTGCGTGCGCAGCCAGTGAGTGAGAGTTTTCTCCAAGCGCCCCGGAAGTGGGCACCCGCTTGTGTTACCGGACAGAGTGGCAGAGCCAGAGGTCTGTGAGTGGGTGGAAAGCCCGCCTGATTATGCTAGCAGCTCTGACTGACTGAGCCTTTCCCAGAGCCCTGTGCTGAGTGGAAATAGAGTGGGGAGTTGCCAGCTCTTTGAGCCTCTTACTATCCAGGCAGAGGCAGCAGCAACCCCATAGCTGGATTATCAGGCTACTAATTGAGGAAGGAAAGACTAGGAGAAAGGCTCTAGGAACACGGACTCTCTCACTGTCGGAGCCTATAAATGCTAATAGCCTCGACTGCCAACGAGACTAAAGCACAATACATGACATTGCCATAGAGACTTATCAACTGCAAACCTCCACCTGAGCGTGGCAAAGGGGCAAAACCCGGGGTACAGAGTCACCGACCAGGAAGAGGGAGAGAAAAGAAAAAGCAAGAAGATAACCTCTCAAAATCAAGAATAATCTGCAGACTTTATAACCTATCCCATTTTATTATATTTGTTTGTTTGTTTCTCTTATCTTCATTCTTGATACTTTTTTTTTTCCTCCTCCAATTTGGCCGATTAACTCTCTACCGGTCTTACTCTCTCCTCTCCTTGAACTACACTACCCATAAGTGTAGCATCTCCCATTATCTTTTCTCTTCTCTTCCTTTCTCTCTATGAGGGTTGCACTCCAAAACCCTTAACTCTCTCTCTCTCTCTCTCTCTCCTTTCTTTTTTCTTCTTTTAGTGGTTCCCTCTTTTTTTTTCTCTCTCTCTCTCTCTCTCTCTTTCTTTTCTCCCTCTATATTAGTTTCTTCCTTTTTCCTTTACATCTCCTCTCATTCAAACCTCAATAACAAACAAATTATCTTATCTGGGACTCAAACTTATGTTTGTGACATTTTGGGGGGTTTTTACTTCACCTTTTTAACTCACTAGCAGTGCTCCCATCCCTGGTTCTCCATATTATCTAGTTCTTGTTCCACTAAATACAATAGTAATTTTTTAATTTGTCCCCCCATTTTTCCGTTTTCCTCTTAATCCTCTCATCATAACTCTTAGACAACCAACACCTAAAAGCAAATCATTTTATTCTTGACCCAAATTTTTTCCTTATTTGCTTTTTGTGGGTCCATACGCTCTTTTTTTTCTTTTTTCTTTCTTTTTTTTTTTTTTTTTTTTTTTTTTGCCCCTTTATTACTTTTCCCCAATTCAGGCCCTCCATCACAGGCATTGTTTGTTATAATTCACAGTCCACCACAAGATTTTATCAAGAAAGAGGGGAGAGGAGAGGAGAGGAAAAAAGGAGGGGGGGAATAATTTCCTTTTTTTTTTTTTTTTTTTTTTTAAATTTTTATTTTATTTTATTTTTCTTTATTTCATTATTAATTTTTTTTAAAAAAAACAACTCTTTTCGATTTTTTTTTTATTATTTTTTTAAACTTTTTATTCTTTATTAAATCTCATTAATACTATCAACAAAACCACCCTCAGATGCCATTAAGGAAGAGAAAATCGAATATCATGGATACAAAAGAAAGAGAAGTAACACAACTAGATGAGGAAAAATCTATGGAGAAAAAATTTAATATATTGGAAACCTTGGAGCTAAATGACAGAGAATTCAAGATAGAAATCCTAAAAATCCTCCAAGATATACAAGAAAACACAGAAAGGCAATTTAGGGAGCTCAGAAAACAACTCAATGAACACAAAGAATATATGTCCAAGGAAATTGAAACTATAAAAACAAATCAAACAGAGATGAAAAACTCAATTCACGAGCTGAAAAACGAAGTAACAAGCTTAGCTAATAGAACAGGTCAGATAGAAGAGAGGATTAGTGAAATAGAAGACAAGCAACTTGAGGCACAACAGAGAGAAGAAGAAAGAGACTCAAAAATTAAAAAAAATAAGATAGCCCTACAAGAATTATCTGACTCCATCAAAAAGAATAACATAAGAATAATAGGTATATCAGAGGGAGAAGAGAGAGAAAATGGAATGGAGAACATACTCAAACAAATAATAGATGAGAACTTCCCAAGCCTGTGGAAAGAACTAAAGCCTCAAGTTCAAGAAGCAAACAGAACTCCAAGTTTTCTTAACCCCAACAAACCTACTCCAAGGCATATCATAATGAAATTGACACAAACCAACAGCAAAGAAAAAATTCTCAAGGCAGCCAGGGAAAAGAAGAATACAACATATAAAGGAAGGCCCATTAGATTATCATCAGATTTCTCAGCAGAAACTCTACAAGCTAGAAGAGAGTGGACCCCAATATTTAAAGTCCTGAAAGAGAGGAACTTTCAGCCACGAATACTATACCCATCAAAGCTATCCTTCAAATATGAAGGAGAAATAAAAACATTCACAGATACAGAAAAGATGAGGGAATTTATCATCAGAAAACCCCCACTCCAGGAATTACTAAAGGGGGTTCTCCAATCAGATACAAAGAACAAAAAAAAACAGAGCCACAAGTAAAAGCTCCAAGAAGAACACAATAAAACCAAATTTAAACTGTGACAACAACAAAAAGAAAGAGGGGGAGAAGATGGAGATTAACAGTAGCAAAGGACGATGGAGTGCAAAAGTACTCACAAAATAGTTCGCTACAATGAACAGGGTAGGGACCCTTTTCATTATTCAAAGGTAACCACCATTGAAAAAACCACCACAGAAGCACATGAGATAAAAAAGATAGCAACAGTGGAAAGATGTATGGAATACAACCAAATAAAAACAAAAGATAGAAAAACAAAAGAGAAGGATCAAACAAGACACAAAACTAACAGGAAGCAAGATATAAAATGGCAATAGGGAACTCACAAGTATCAATAATTACACTAAATGTAAACGGATTAAACTCACCAATAAAAAGGCACAGAGTAGCAGAATGGATTAAAAAAGAAAATCCAACTGTATGCTGCCTACAGGAAACTCATCTAAGTAACAAGGATAAAAACAAATTCAAAGTGAAAGGCTGGAAAACAATACTCCAAGCAAATAACATCCAAAAAAAAGCAGGTGTAGCAATACTCATATCGGATAATGCTGACTACAAGACAGGAAAAGTACTCAGAGACAAAAATGGCCATTTCATAATGGCTAAGGGGACACTGAATCAAGAAGACATAACAATTCTTAATATATATGCACCAAACCAAGGAGCACCAAAATATATAAGACAGCTACTTATTGATCTTAAAACAAAAACTGACAAAAATACAATCATACTTGGAGACCTCAATACACCGCTGACGGCTCTAGATCGGTCATCCAAACGGAGAATCAACAAAGACATAGTGGCCTTAAACAAAACACTAGAGCACCTGGATATGATAGACATCTACAGGACATTTCATCCCAAAGTGACTGAGTATACATTTTTCTCCAGTGTACATGGATCATTCTCAAGAATTGACCATATGTTGGGCCACAAAAACAACATCAGCAAATTCAGAAAAATTGAAGTTGTACCAAGCATATTTTCTGATCATAAAGCCTTGAAACTAGAATTCAACTGCAAAAAAGAGGAAAAAAATCCCAAAAAAATGTGGAAACTAAACAACATACTTTTAAAAAATGAATGGGTTAAAGAAGAAATAAGTGCAGAGATCAAAAGATATATACAGACTAATGAAAATGACAATACGACATATCAGAATCTATGGGATGCAGCAAAAGCAGTGATAAGAGGGAAGTTCATATCACTTCAGGCATATATGAACAAACAAGAGAGAGCCCAAGTGAACCACTTAACTTCACACCTTAAGGAACTAGAAAAAGAAGAACAAAGACAACCCAAAACCAGCCGAAGAAAGGAGATAATAAAAATCAGAGCAGAAATAAATGAATTAGAGAACAGAAAAACTATAGAAAAAATTAATAGAACAAGGAGCTGGTTTTTTGAAAAGATCAACAAAATTGACAAACCCTTGGCAAGACTTACCAAGGAAAAAAGAGAAAGAACTCATATAAACAAAATCCAAAATGAAAGAGGAGAAATCACCACGGACACTGTAGATATACAAAGAATTATTGTAGAATACTATGAAAAACTTTATGCTACTAAATTCAACAACCTAGAAGAAATGGATAAATTCCTAGAAAAATACAACCTTCCTAGACTGAGTCAAGAAGAAGCAGAAAGCCTAAACAGACCTATCAGTAGAGAAGAAATAGAAAAAACCATTAAAAACCTCCCCAAAAATAAAAGTCCAGGCCCTGACGGCTATACCAGCGAATTTTATCAAACATTCAAAGAAGACTTGGTTCCTATTCTACTCAAAGTCTTTCAAAAAATTGAAGAAGAAGCAATACTTCCAAACACATTTTACGAAGCCAACATAACCCTCATACCAAAACCAGGCAAGGATGGCACAAAAAAAGAAAACTACAGACCAATATCTCTAATGAATACAGATGCTAAAATACTAAACAAAATACTAGCAAATCGAATACAACAACATATTAAAAAAATAATACATCATGATCAAGTGGGATTCATCCCAGAATCTCAAGGATGGTTCAACATACGTAAAACGGTTAATGTAATACACCATATCAACAAAACAAAGAACAAAAACCACATGATCTTATCAATAGACGCAGAAAAGGCTTTCGATAAAATACAACACAATTTTATGTTTAAGACTCTCAACAAAATGGGTATAGAAGGAAAATATCTCAACATGATAAAGGCCATATATGATAAACCATCAGCTAACATCATATTAAATGGCACTAAACTGAAGGCTTTCCCCCTTAAATCAGGAACAAGACAGGGTTGTCCACTCTCTCCACTCTTATTTAATGTGGTACTAGAGGTTCTAGCCAGAGCAATCAGACAAGACAAAGAAATAAAAGGCATCCATATCGGAAAAGAAGAAGTAAAGGTATCACTTTTTGCAGATGATATGATACTATACATCGAAAACCCCAAAGAATCCACAAAAAGACTACTAGAAACAATAAGCCAATACCGTAAGGTCGCAGGATACAAAATTAACATACAGAAGTCAATAGCCTTTCTATATGCCAACAATGAAACAACTGAGAAGGAACTCAAAAGAATAATCCCCTTCACGATTGCAACAAAAAAAATAAAATACTTAGGAATAAACATAACAAAGAATGTAAAGGACTTATATAATGAAAACTATAAACCATTGTTAAGGGAAATCGAAAAAGATATAATGAGATGGAAGAATATACCTTGTTCTTGGCTAGGAAGAATAAATATAATCAAGATGGCTATATTACCCAAAGCAATATACAAATTTAATGCAATTCCCATCAAACTTCCAATGACATTTTTTAAAGAAATAGAGCAAAAAATCATCAGATTTATATGGAACTATAAAAAACCCCGAATAGCCAAAGCAATCCTAAAGAAAAAGAATGAAGCTGGGGGCATTTCAATACCTGACTTCAAACTCTATTATAGGGCCACGACAATCAAAACAGCATGGTATTGGCAGAAAAATAGACACTCAGACCAATGGAACAGAATAGAAAGTCCAGAAATAAAACCACATATATATAGTCAAATAATTTTTGATAAAGGGGCCAACAACACACAATGGAGAAAAGAAAGCCTCTTCAATAAATGGTGCTGGGAAAACTGGAAAGCCACATGCAAAAGAATGAAACTGGACTACAGTCTCTCCCCCTGTACAAAAATTAACTCAAAATGGATCAAAGATCTAAACATAAGACCTGAAACAATTAAGTACATAGAAGAAGACATAGGTACTCAACTCAGGGACCTGGGTTTTAAAGAGCATTTTATGAATTTGACTCCAATGGCAAGAGAAGTGAAGGCAAAAATTAATGAATGGGACTACATCAGACTAAGAAGTTTTTGCTCAGCAAGAGAAACTGATAACAAAATAAACAGAAAGCCAACTAAATGGGAAATGATTTTTTCAAACGACAGCTCAGATAAGGGCCTAATATCCAAAATATACAAAGAACTCATAAAACTCAACAACAAACAAACAAACAATCCAATAAAAAAATGGGAAGAGGATATGAATAGACACTTCTCCCAGGAAGAAATACAAATGGCCAACAGATATATGAAAAGATGCTCATCTTCTTTAGCTATTAGAGAAATGCAAATCAAAACGGCAATGAGATACCACCTCACACCTGTTCGATTAGCTGTTATTAGCAAGTCAGGTAACAGCAAATGTTGGAGAGGCTGTGGAGAAAAAGGAACCCTCATACACTGTTGGTGGGAATGTAAAGTAGTACAACCATTATGGAAGAAAGTATGGTGGTTCCTCAAAAAACTGAAAATAGAACTACCTTATGACCCAGCAATCCCTCTACTGGGTATATATCCCAAAAACTCAGAAACATTGATACGTAAAGACACATGCAGCCCCATGTTTATTGCAGCATTGTTCACAGTGGCCAGGACATGGAAACAACCAAAAAGCCCATCAATAGATGACTGGATAAAGAAGATGTGGCACATATACACTATGGAATACTACTCAGCCATAAGAAATGATGACATCGGAACATTTACAGCAAAATGGTGGGATCTTGATAACATGATACGAAGCGAAATAAGTAAATCAGAAAAAAACAGGAACTGTATTATTCCATACGTAGGTGGGACATAATAGTGAAACTAAGAGACATTTATAAGAGTGTGGTGGTTACGGGGGGGAGGGGGGAATGGGAGAGGGAGAGGGGGTGGGGAGGGGCACAAAGAAAACAAGATAGAAGGTGACAGAGGACAATCTGACTTTGGGTGGTGGGTATGCAACATAATTGAACGACAAGATAACCTGGACTTGTCATCTTTGAACATATGTATCCTGATTTATTGATGTCACCCCATTAAAAAAATAAAATTATATAAAAAAAAAAAAGGTAAATGTTTTGGTACATAATTTTAGGGCAGTAATTTATAAAATCTCAATGTATAACATCACATGAAAGTTTATTATCTTTATAAAATTGACTTATTTTACTGTCAGCCAGATCAGATATCATATACATTTGGCATCATATAATAGCAGTCAGAATCATGTTTATCTAGTATGTAGGAAGTGTGGGCTTGGTGAAAAATGTGAAAAGAAAGACATGAGAGCAGAGAAGCGCAAACAAGGGATAGTCATTGGATCTCTGTGATTGAGAAGCTTCAGGTGTGATGAGGTCTTGTGTCTGGTGTGTGAGGGTCTTGAACTAGAGAACATAGTAGAAAATAAGACATTGTCCTGTTCCTCACAAAGATCAACATCCTATTTATTTCTCTTATATTTTTTGAGTTCTTACTCCATGCCAATTCTTTATGTGAATAAATTCATTTCTTTTTCACAACAGCTCTGCTCCATTGGTATTCTTCTTCATTTCCATGATGAAGAAACTGAGGTAACAACAGCTGAAGTGAGGTATCCAAGGATGTACAACTCATAAGTCAGGGATGGGGCTTTGAACTGACCTCTATGAATCTAGAACTCATATTCAAACCACATATTCCCTACACTGTTTCTGGTTGAAGTACACATGCACAAATAGAGATGGAAACTAAACTGTTTTAAGTGTGTGGTAGACATATGTAAAAGAAAAAATGGGGATACCTATACTCAATATTATATGGAAGAAAATGGAGAACTAGTATTCATAAGGAGATAAGTCTATTTCCTTTTATGACATATTACAAAATCATTATATAAAGAAGAGGAAATACACAGTTTGACTTAGCATGATTAAGCAAATTTACTAGTATCATCACACAGGTACATACAGTTATGGGTGATGGTCCTATGCTGCCACATTCTGACAAGTGAATGATGTAAAAGCAGAAAGTTCACTGTGCATTACCAGGATCCTCCCCACTGAGGAAAAGGGATCACAAACCAGCTACAAATTCTGAGAAATTACAACCAGGACAACTTTGACAAATGTGTCATAGGTTGCATTACTTGCACTGTATTTTTTAGCTGATGGATTATTCCAAAATAGGGTCAAATGCAAAGATCAATAAATGGTGAGAAATTAAATATGGACTTTCATATTAGGTATAATAGAAGGTGCTTTTTTATTTATGCTTTTGTGTGTGTGTGTGTGTGTGTGTGAGAGAGAGAGAGAGAGAGAGAGAGTGAAAGAGAGATAGAGAGAAAGATGAAGGGGAGAGTTGACAAGCATGTTAATTGTTCACATATTGTTTCTCATATGTGCTTTGATGGGGGAGGGGAACTCCAGCTGAGCCAGTAACCCCTTGCTCAAGCCAGCAACCTTGGGCTTTAGGCCAGGAACATTTTGGCTCAAGCCAGTGACCATGGAGTCATGTCTATGATCCCATACTCAAGACGGCACTCAAACTGGCCTGCCTTTAAGTTGGATGAGCCCATACTCAAGCTGGTAACCTCAGGGTTTTGAACCTGAGACCTCAGTGTCCCAGGTCAATGCTCTACCCACTGTGCCACCACTGGTCAGGCTCATGCATGCTTTGAATAAAGAATATATGCTGTTATATATGTTATACTAAACACTATAAATGAAACTGGTGTAAAGGTCCATAAGGGCCTTAAAATTATTAATCCCTCATTTTAGAGGTGAAAGAAGAAATGAAGAAAGAGTTGGAGACGGAGAATATTTTGAAAGGGCTAATTAGAACCAGTAGTGCCTTGCTACTATGAGAAGAAGGCTGTAAAAGAGAACATCAACACTGCCACTTGCTGAAAAAAGGGGAATCAACACTGGAAATATGCTGTAGTGACTGATAAACTCAGTATAACCTTCCAGGATTTTTGTGGTACCAAATCCAGATAACGTTTAATCCAGGGCTGACTCTCAGGAAAGACTGGGTGGCCCCAGGACAATGGTTTTGGGAAAATTCTTCTAGACTTGAATTTGTTGGATTACTAAATGAATAGTGGGTAACATATATACATTACAATTTTTTGTGAGCCTCATTTCTTAAAGGAGAATTCTGTGGGATACATTTGGTATTCTTTTCTTCTCTTCAGATGCTGGTAGGACATCTTTTTATCATTACTACATGCTTGCACACATTTCCAGGGACAGTGGGATACTCAACAGGCTGCATTCAGGGCAAAAAAAAAAAAAAATCCACCTTCTGTAAGCGCTACAAAAAAAATGATCATTTGCAAAAATATAGTAAACATTTATAATGTATGAAGCAAACTGTGAAATTTTATGAAAAACACAAAGATGCTTATTTCTAAGTTTCATTTCCTGTTCTCCTATTCCATGAGGGTGTAGCCACTGATGGTCTCAGCTTAAAGCTAGCAATCTTCTATGGCAACCCTACCTTGGGTGTCCTTGGTCTCTGTTGGCAGTGCGCCTTGGATCATGAGTGTTTGGGTTAGGCAAATGCCTCATTCTCAGATTGGCAATCCTCATTTTTTTGTAGGTTCTTAAATTTTTTCTCATTTTTTTGTAGGTTCTTAAATTTTTTCTTACTTTCTAGCCAGCTCAATGATAAACAGTTTATTCAAAATTTTTATTGTAGTAAGAGTGAAGGTGGTCTCAGACACCTAGTCATGCTACATTAGACAGAAACCCATGCTGATGTTCTTAAATTTTATTGAGATGTTGGTTGTTTCAGGTTCTTGGGGACACATGCATATTCATATTTATTTAGACAATGTATTTATTTAAAAATCTATCTGTTCATCAATCTCATTTATCTACTTAATTAGTCCATCTACCTCTTTGTTAACTAGTCTGATGGAAAAGAAGGGATGAAGGAAGTCCTTGATTATGTCAAAACAAGGTTGAAACAAAACTAAACAAATTTTAGAACACACATTTCTTATGTAAATGGAATTAAAAGAACCTTCAATATTGTGTAAAATAATAAAGTCTCTAAAGACCTACTATTATTAAGCATAAAAGTACACAAATGATAATAATCAGGGAATACAAATATCACATAAATTGCTGGATTGAAAAAAAATGACCAAAAGTATAATGTACGTTAAACAAAAAAGCTAAAATTCTTCCTAAGCTATACCCAGATGAATAATGAGAGTTAAATACAGAAGTAAACCAACTATTAATCAATGTCTGTATCAGGCTCCCCTACCTCACCCCCCTAACAACCTCTGCTGCTCATTTTCCCACAAGGAGGAGCACTAGGAAATATTACACTTCTATAAACCAGAGTCCTCAAAAAATACAACCCCCAAACTAGTCACCTCTATGATACTACTTCTTAAGAATCAAAAGAAAAAACTTTCTGAATTTCAAGGGAAAAGGGTGGGGATGCCAGGGAGGAGTGAAGGAGGGGAACAAAGCAGAGGAATCTCACTGTGACATAAACATCATGGGAAGGCCAGCAGTGCCTATCCATGGGTTTTGTGAATATTGAGTATTTTTTACTCCAGTTTACTTGCATTTGACTTAGTGTACCGATTCAATTCCTTCAAATGAGGGGTCTATTCTGTTGTTTTTATCTAATTTTTATTAATTTTAATGGGGAGACATCAATATATCAGGGTACATATGTTCAAAGAAACATGTCCAGGTTATTTTGTCAATCAATAATGTTGCATATTCATCCCCCAAAGTCAGATTGTCCTCTGTCACCTTCTATCTAGTCTTCTTTGTGCCCCTCCCCCTTCCCCTCCTCAATCCCTCCCCTCCCCCCCTAACCACCACACTCTTGTCCATGTCTCTTAGTCTCGTTTTTATGTCCCACCTACGTATGGAATAATGTAGTTCTTGTTTTTTTCTGATTTACTTATTTCACTCCTTAAAATGTTATCAAGATCCCACCATTTTGTTGTAAATGATCCGATGTCATCATTTCTTATGGCTGAGTAGTATTCCATAGTGTATATGTGCCACATTTTCTTTATCCAGTCTTCTATTGAAGGGCTTTTTGGTTGTTTCCATGTCTTGGCCACTGTGAACAATGCTGCAATGAACATGGGGCTGCATGTGTCTTTGCGTATCAATGTTTCTGAGTTTTGAGGGTATATACCCAGTAGAGGGACTGCTGGGTCATAAAGTAGTTCTATTTTCAGTTTTTTGAGGAACCACCATACTTTCTTCCATAATGGTTGTACTACTTTACATTCCCACCAACAGTGAATGAGGGTTCCTTTTTCTCCACAGCCTCTCCAACATTTGCTATTACCCGTCTTGTTAATAATACCTAATCTAACAGGTGTGAGGTGGTATCTCATTGCAGTTTTGATTTATATTTCTCTAATAACTAATGAAGATGAGTATCTTTTCATATATCTGTTGGCCATTGGTATTTCTTTCTGGGAGAAGTGTCTGTTCATATCCTCTTCCCATTTTTTTATTAAATTGTTTGTTTGTTTGTTGTTGAGTTTTATGAGTTCTTTGTATATTTTGGATATTAGGCCCTTATCTGAGCAGTGGTTTGAAAATATTATTTCCCATTTAGTTGGCTGTCTGTTTATTTTGTTGTCACTTTCTCTTGCTGAGCAAAAACTTCTTAGTCTGATGTAGTCCCATTCATTTATCTTTGCCTTCACTTCCCTTGCCTTTGGAGTCAAATTCATAAAATGCTCTTTAAAACCAAGGTCCATGAGTTTAGAACCTATGTCTTCTTCTATATACTTTATTGTTTCAGGTCTTATATTTAGGTCTTTGATCCATTTTGAATTAATTTTAGAACAAGGGGACAAACTGTAGTCGAGTTTCATTCTTTTGCATGTGGCTTTCCAGTTTTCCCAGCACCATTTGTTGAAGAGGCTTTCTTTTCTCCATTGTGTGTTGTTGGCCCCTTTATCAAACATCATTTGACCATATATATGTGGCTTTATTTCTGGACTTTCTATTCTGTTCCATTGGTCTGAGTGTCTACTTTTCTGCCAATACCATGCTGTTTTAATTGGCATGGCTCTATAATATATTTTGAAGTCAGGTATTGTAATGCCCCCAGCTTCATTTCTTTTCTTTAGGATTGCTTTGGCTATTTGGGGTTTTTTATATTTCCATATAAATCTGATGATTTTTTGTTCCATTTCTTTAAAAAATGTCATTGGAATTTTGATGGGAACTGCATTAAATGTGTATATTGCTTTGGGTAATATGGCCATTTTGATTATATTTATTTTTCCTATCCAAGAACAAGGAATATTTTTCCATCTCATTGTATCTTTTTTGATTTCCCTTAACAATGCTTTGTAGTTTTCAATATATAGGTCCTTTACATTCTTTGTTATGTTTATTCCTAGGTATTTTGTTGTTGTTGTTGTAAATGTGAAGGGGATTATTTTTTTGAGTTCGTTCTCTAATGTTTCATTGTTGGCATATAGAAAGGCTATAAAATTTTGTATATTAATATTGTATCCTGCGACCTTACTCTATTGGCTTATTGTTTCTAGTAGTCTTTTGTAGATTCTTTGGGGTTTTTGATGTATAGGATCACATCATCTGCAAAAAGTGATACCTTTACTTCTTCTTTTCCAATATGGATGCCTTTTATTTCTTTATCTTGTCTGATTGCTTTGGCTAGAACTTCTAGCATCACATTAAATAAGAGTGGATAGAGTGGACAACCCTGTCTTTTTCCTGACTTAAGGGGGAAAGCTTTCAGTTTTGTGCCATTTAATATGATGTTAGCTGATGGTTTATCATATATGGCCTTTATCATGTTGAGATATTTTTCATCTACACACATTTTATTGAGTGTCTTAAACATAAAATTGTGTTGTATTTTATCAAATGCCTTTTCTGCATCTATTGATAAGGTCATGTGGTTTTTGTTCTTTGTTTTGTTGATATGGTGTATTATGTTAACCGTTTTGCATATGTTGAACCATCCTTGAGATTCTGAAATGAATCCCACTTGATCATGAAGTATTATTTTTTTAATATGTTGTTGTATTCGATTTGCTAGTATTTTGTTTAGTATTTAAGCATCTGTATTCATTAGAGATATTGGTCTGTAGTTTTCTTTTTTTGTGCCGTCCTTGCCAGGTTTTGGTATGAGGGTTATGTTGGCCGCATAAAATGTGTTTGGAAGTATTGCTTCTTCTTCAATTCTTTGGAAGACTTTGAGTAGAATAACAACCAAGTCTTCTTTGAAAGTTTGATAGAATTCACTAGTATAACTGTCTGGTCTGGGCCTGAACTTTTATTTTTGGGGAGGTTTTTAATAGTTTTTTCTATTTCTTCCTTGCTAATTGGTCTGTTTAGGCTTTCTGCTTCTTCTTGACTCAGTCTAGAAAGGTTGTATTGTTCTAGGAATTTATCCATTTCTTCTATTTTGTTGAATTTAGTGGCATATAGTTTTTCATAGTATTCTCCAATAATTCTTTGTATATCTGTGATATCCGTGGTGATTTCTCCTCTTTCATTTTGGATTTTGTTTATATGAGTCCTTTCTCTTTTTTCCTTGGTAAGTCTTGCCAAGGGTTTGTCAATTTTGTTGATCTTTTCAAAGAACCAGCTCCTTGTTCTATTAATTTTTTCTATAGTTTTTCTGTTCTCTATTTCATTTATTTCTGCTCTGATTTTTATTATCTCCTTTCTTTGGCTGGTTTTAGGTTGTCTTTGTTCTTCTTTTTCTAGTTCCTTAAGGTGGGAAGTTAAGTGGTTCACTTGGGCTCTCCCTTTTTTGTTCATATAGGCCTGAAGTGATATGAACTTCCCTCTTATCACTGCTTTTGCTGCATCCCATAGATTCTGATATGTCGTATTGTCATTTTCATTTGTCTGTATATATCTTTTGATCTCTGTGCTTATTTCTTCTTTGACCCATTCATTTTTTAAAAGTATGTTGTTTAGTTTCCACATTTTTGTGGGGTTTTTTTCCTCTTTTTTGCAGTTGAATTCTAGTTTCAAGGCATTATGATCAGAAAATATGCTCGGTACAATTTTGATTTTTCTGAATTTGCTGATGTTATTTTTGTGGCCCAACATATGGTCAATTCTTGAGAATGATCCAAGTACACTGGATAAAAATGTATACTCTGTCACTTTGGGATGAAATGTCCTGTAGATGTCTATCATATCCAGGTGCTCTAGTGTTTTGTTTAAGGCCAATATAGCTTTATTGATTCTCTGTTTGGATGAACAATCTAGAGCCGTTAGCAGTGTATTGAGGTCTCCAAGTATAATTGTATTCTCAGTTTTTGGTTTTTTTTTTTGTATTTTTCTGAAGTTGGAAACGGGGAGGCAGTCAGACAGACTCCCACATGTGCCCGACCAGGATCCACCCGGCATGCCCACCAGGGGGTGATGCTCTGCCCATCTGGGGCATTACTCTGTTGTGACCAGAGCCATTCTAGCACCTGAGGCAGAGGCCATAGAGCCATCCTCAGCACCTGGGCCAACTTTGCTCCAATGGAGCCTTGGCTGCGGGAGGGGAAGAAAGGGACAGAGAGGAAGGAGAGGGGGAGGGGTGGAGAAGCAGATAGGCGCTTCTGCTGCGTGCCCTGGCCGAGAACGAAACCAGGACTTCTGCACACCAGGCCGATGCTATACCACTGAGCCAACCAGCCAGGGCATGTCAGTTTTTGTTTTAAGGTCAATAAGTAGTTGTCTTATATATTTTGGTGCTCCTTGGTTTGATGCATATATATTAAGTACTGTTATGTCTTCTTGATTCAATGTCCCCTTAATCATTATGAAATGACCATTTTTGTCTCTGAGTACTTTTGCTGTCTTGTAGTCAGCATTATTAGATATGAGTATTGCTACATCTGCTTTTTTTTTGGATGTTATTTGCTTGGAGTATTGTTTTCCAGCCTTTCACTTTGAATTTGTCTTTATCCTTGTTGCTTAGATGTGTTTCTTGTAGGCAGCATACAGTTAGATTTTGTTTTTTAATTCATTATGCTGCTCTGTGTCTTTTTATTGGTGAGCTTAATCTATTTACATTTAGTGTAATTATTGATACTTGTGGGTTCCCTATTGCCATTTTATAAATTGCTTTCTGTTAGTTTTATATCTTGTTTGATTCTCCTCTTTTGTTTTTCTATCCTTTGTTTTTGTTTGGTTGTATTCCATACTTCTTTCCTCTGTTGCTATCTTTCTTAAGTCATGTGCTTCTGTGGTGGTTTTTTCAAGGGTGGTTACCATTAAGTAATGAAAAGGGTTCCTACCCTGTTCATTGTAGTACACTGTCTTGTGAGTACTTCTGCACTCCATCCTGCTTTGCTACTGTTAATCTCTGTCCTCTCCCCCCCTTTTTTTATTTTTGTTGTCACAGTTTAAATTTGGTTTTATTGTGTTCTTGGTGGAGTTTTTACTTGTGGTTTTGTTTTGTTTTGTTCTTTGTATCTGGTTAAAAAAGACCCTTTAGTAATTCCTGGAGTGGGGGTTTTCTGATGATAAATTCTCTCATCTTTTCTGTATCTGAGAATGTTTTTATTTCTTGTTTGTATTTGAAAGATAGCTTTGATGGGTATAGTATTCTTGGCTGAAAGTTCCTCTCTTTCAGGTCTTTAAATATTGGGGTCCACTCTCTTCTAGCTTGTAGAGTTTCTGTTGAGAAATCCGATGATAATCTAATAGGCCTTCCTTTATATGTTGTATTCTTCTTTTCCTTGGCTGCCTTGAGAATTTTTTCTTTGTCGTTGGTTTGTGCCAATTTCATTATGATGTGCCTTAGAATAGGTTTGTTGGGATTAAGAAAACTCGGAGTTCTGTTTGCTTCTTGAATTTGAGGCTTTAGTTCTTTCCACAGGCTTGGGAAGTTCTCATCTATTATTTGTTTGAATATGTTCTCCATTCCATTTTCTCTCTCTTCTCCCTTTGATATACCTATTATTCTTACGTTAGTCTTTTTGAAGGAGTCAGGCAATTCCTGTAGGGCTTTCTCATTTTTTTTTAATTTTTAATTTTTTTTTTTTTTCTGTATTTTTCCAAAGCTGGAAATGGGGAGGTAGTCAGACAGACTCTCGCATGTGCCCGACCGGGATCCACCCGGCATGCCCACCAGGGGGCGATGCTCTGCCCATCCGGGGCATTGCTCTGTTGCCACCAGAGCCATTCTAGCACCTGAGGCAGAGGCCATAGAGCCATCCTCAGTCCCCGGGACAACTTTGCTCCAATGGAGCCTTGGCTGTGGGAGTGGAAGAGAGAGACAGAGAGGAAGGAGAGGGGAAGGGGTGGAGAAGCAGATGGGCGCTTCTGCTGTGTGCCCTGGCTAGGAATCGAACCCAGGACTCCTGCACACTAGGCCAACGCTCTACCACTGAACCAACCGGCCAGGGCCATTTTTTTTAATTTTTGAGTCTCTTTCTTCTTCTCTCTGTTGTGTCTCAAGTTGTATGTCTTCTATTTCACTAATCCTACCTTCTGCCTGGCCTGTTCTATTAGCTAAGCTTGTTACCTCATTTTTTAGTTCATGAATTGAGTTTTTCATCTCTGTTTGACTTGTTTTTATAGTTTCAATTTTTTTGGTAATATATTCTTTGTGTTCATTGAGTTGTTTTCTGAGCTCCCTAAATTGCCTTTCTGTGTTTTCTTGTATATCTCTGAGTATTTTTAGGATTTCTAATTTAAATTCTCTGTCATTTAGCTCCAAGGTTTCCAATATATTAAATTTTTTCTCCATAGAGTTTTCCTCATCTATCTGTGCTACCCCTCTGTCTTTTGTATCCAAGATATTTGATTTCCTTTTCCTTAATGGCATCTGAGGGTGGTTTTGTTGATAGTCCTAATGAGAATTCATAAAGAATAAAAAGTAAAAAAAAAATTATTATTTACCTTTGTTTTTTTTCCTCTCCTCTCCTCTCCCCTCCTTCTTGAGAAAAAATTGTGATGAACTGTGAATTATATTGTGCTAAATGGAACAAAAACTACCTATAATGGAGGGCCTGAGTTGAGGAGAAGTGATAAAGGAGCAAAAAAAAAAACAAAAAAAAAACTGAGGTATGGACCCACAAAATGCAAAAAAGGAAAAAATTTGGGTCAAGAGTAAAATGATTTGCTTTTAAGTGATGGTTGACTAACAGATATAATGAGAGGGATAAGAGGGAAACAGGAAAAAGGGAAAAAATTAAAAATTACTATTGTATTTAGTGGAGCAAAAACTATATAAAATTGAGAACCAGGGTTGCGAGCACTGCTAATGTGTTAAAAAAAAAAAAAAAAAGGCAAAGTAAAAAACACCCAAAGTGCCACAAAGAAAAATTTGAGTTCCAAATATAATAATTTCTTCGTGATTGAGGGTTGAATGAGAGGAAACGAAAAGGAGAAAAGAAGAAACTAATATAGAGGGAGAAAAAAAGAAAGAGGAAGAAACAAAAAGAAGAAAAGAGAACAAAAAGAGAGATAGAGTGAGAGTTAAGGGTTTTGCAGTGCAACCCTCATAGAGAGAAAGGAATAAGAAAGGAAAGAAAATGGGAGATGTAACACTTATGGGTAGTGTAGTTCAAGAAGAGGAAAGAGTAAGACTGGCAGAGAATTAAACAACCAAAATGGAAGAAGAAGAAAATAATCAAGACAAGAAGATGAAAGGAACAAACAAACAAATAAAATAAAATGTAAAAGGTTATAAAGTCTGTGGACTTTTCTTGATTTTGAGAGGTTATCTTCTTGCTTTTTCTTTTCTCTCCCTCTTCCTGGTCGGTGACTCTATTCCCCAGGTTCTTCCCATGTGGCATGCCTAGGTAGAGGTTTGCAGTTGATAAGTCTCTATGGCGATGTCATATATTGGGCTTCAGTCTCGTTGGCAGTCGAGGCTAATTAACATTTGCAGGCTCTGACAATGAGAGAGTCCGTTTTCCCGGAGCCTCTCTCCTAGTCTTTCCTTCCTGAATTAGCAGCCTGATGATCCAGCTATGGGGTTGCTGCTGCCTCTGTGTGGAAAGTAAGAGGCTCAAAGAGCTGGCAAATCCCCACTCTATCCCCACTCAGCGCAGGGCTCTGGGTAAGGCTCTATCAATCAGAGTCGCTAGCATAATCAGGTGGGGCTGGGAGCCAATTGTTTTCAAGGTGCCTTTCTATGTGCCTCTAGGCATGTCCAGAATGTCTCAGCACTGTGTGGGACCACTTTCCCCAGGCTTTTGGCACTTTGTAACCTGTTTTGGCTGGGTAGAAGATGCCCTAGTTGCTTTTTGCAAAGCAGGAGGACTTATAAGCTGCCAAATCCCTCTTTTTAACATATAGCCCTGAGTATGAGAGCTCTGCCAATCAGAAGTTGTCCCCACCCCTACGTGCATAGCATAGCAAGAGGCATTAAAAAATATCATGCCTCTTGTCTTAGATCGCTGACCTGTCAGTTAGGGTTGCATAGGTCAGTTGGGAGGCAAGCATACTGTGGGTTAAGCTAATCCTTCATGGGTCTGTTAGCTTGTATGGCTGGGTGAGGTGCCCCACCTGCCTGGAGAAGTTCAAGTGTAGGGAATTTTGCTTTCATGCACTCCCCATGCACCACTCTTCAGGGTGCAGGGGCAGCACCGAGACTCTGATTACAGCCCACGCAAAGGCTTCTGACTCTGCCCCTCTGTCCAGGAACATGGGCGCCCACTCCTGAGGTGTTAGGAGGAAACTCTCGCACACTATCCGTGCTCACCGACCAGTATATCAGGGCTAATGGCTACCGCACTTGCCTTTCTTTGTCTGGGTTTGTCACCAGTGTTAGCTTGTGTTGATTAGGTCGCCACAAGCACAGTTTTTCCTTAGCTTGGACGTCCGTGCCATAGCCTGGCTTGGACGTTTGTGCCACAGCCTGGCTCTATTCACCAACCCTTTGCCCGCCTTAGTTCCTATACTCTCAGTTCCAAGTGAAAGCAGCCCTTGTTTAGGTTAGTGAGGAAGGCGAAGTGTTTCTTTCTCCATCCTATTTCCTTCGGGGTTGATTATATATTTAGTCAATTTTTTGCTTGATCATACCTTCGTGTTCAGTGTGGGACTTCTAGATGCTCCAAGGATAGATTTTTCTGTCTCTGGTTGAAGAACTTGTTGAAATTTTGGGGAGATTTATCAGTATCGCTCCTTATGGCACCATTTCTCTGACGTCACTCTGAATTAAATTTGGGGTCTATTCTTTTGTGTGATGAAGTATCTTTGCAAATTAAATGTTGGTAAAAGAGTGTTAAAGTTTTCATTGTAATCGTACTAGCTATGATTAGACAGCATCTTATGGACAGAATACTTAAAGATTAATTTAACCAGGTGCCCAATGTCCCAATAAAATATGTGTACACTAGTAGTAGAGGGTTATCAATTTTGAATATTTATGATTTTGAAAAAACTCAGACTCTGGTTAAACCACACACAGATATTGCTAATATGTATGTTGGTGTTCCCCTACGAGAAGAGAAAGTCTGATGGAAACCACATGCCTCACTGAGGATCCAGCTGGACCTCAATGAAGCACAGCTGAGAAGGAATCCTACAGCCAGAGAAGTCATTGTATGTCTTCCCGGGGCTCCATCATACATGGCCAAGGGCCTGGAACTTTTCCCTCATCTTGGCTATTCATCCCTGAGACACTCATCAACTTTAGATCTGTGTTCTAGTTCCTTTGAGAGTAATATTATTCTAGATTTTTATGAGCTTCCTAAATTTTAAAATGAATCAAATGTCTACAAGCAATTTTCAAAACAATGATGGATGAAGAACTGGCCCTAGGACTCGGCGTTGAGGAAAAGTAAACAAGGGCAGAGGGAGAAGAAGGCAAAATCTGAGACAAACCTGCCTTCAATCTCGTGGTTCTCCTGTCTCTGCTTCCTAATTACCTGGAGCTTTAAAAATGAAACAAAAAATATGTGGGCTCCTCCCCTGACCATGTTTACTATGGCACACAGGTGCTTCTGACATATAGCTAGAATGACAATTGCTGAGTTTCAGACTGAATCCTGGGCTTGGCCCAATGGAAGCTTAATCATTTGGCATTTATTCCCAATCTAGACAGTGAGCTTCATCCATAGACCTCCAATCATTAAATAAGTTGCATGCAAACTTAATAAATTTCATGCAAGATAAATCTGATGCACACTTTTGAGAGAAAACGACTTTTTTCCAAAACAATACTACTCGGTAAACAGCAAGGTTGGTAAAGGTATGCAGTCTGTGAACATCACCACATGCATATAAGAATCATCACTGCCCTGTCACTGAAGTGGGAGGGTCCAACTGATATCATACCACGACAGGAAATCCAGCATGGCATTTTCCCCCCAAAATGCTCAAAGCTGAAAAAGTGAGTCCCTATATCCTCCAACATATGTCTGTAAAAAACCTGTGGAGATTTTGGATCTTTCTTGATAGAAGGAGAGAAAAAGATAGGAATAAAACCCATAGAGGGGCCCTGGCTGGTTGGCTCAGTGGTAGAGCATTGGCCCGGCGTGTGGAAGTCCTGGGTTTGATTCCTGGTCCGGGCATACAGGAGCAGCGCCCATCTGCTTCTCCACCCTGCCCCCTCACCCTCTTCTCTGTCTCTCTCTTCCTCTCCTGCAGCCAAGGCTCCACTGGAGCAAAGTTGGCCCCAGCACTGAGGACGGCTCCATGGCCTCCACATCAGGTGCTAGAATGGCTCCAGCCACAACGGAGAATACTCCAGCAGGGCCGAGCATCACCTCCTGGTAGGCATGTGGGTGGAACCTGGTAGGGTGCATGTGGGAGTCTGTCTCTCTGCCTCCCCACTTCTAACTTCAGAAAAATACAAAAAAAAACAAAAAAAACAAAATAAACACCCATACCCACAGAGGAATCTGACAACAGTGAATACAACACCTACTGTAGGAGTATTCATCAAATCAAAGCTAATGTTTTAACAGGTAAAATGTTCTCATTAAACTCTAATAAAAGTCTCCTCCCTGAAAGAAGTAAAATCATTTTTATCTTCCCAAGTCTTTAGGGGAAGCTGTTATCAGAATCAAATTTTTCTAATTCAGCTACTCCACAGAGAAATCTAAAATTCCAAAGCAGTATTTTATTCCTGTGAATGTCTTTTTTTTTCTTCTTACAATTTATTTTTACATGTTAACGGCAATACTATGGCTCAAATATAGTCGGAAGCCTTTAAGAATGGTCTGTTATTATTAAGCATTGTCTATAATTAATATCAATTAGAATCTATTAAATTTAATAGACTTTGAGTTATTGAGTTTAATTCAATTTCAATAAATTTCAATTAAGTACAATTTGTTTCCATTACTTTTATTAATTCCAGTCACTATCAATTACCTTCAATTAATTTAATTTACTGGCAATATATGTTCAGGTAATTCCCTATTACATTCAATTAGTTTATATTCATTTCAATGGGATTCCGTGGCTGCTGATTTCATAAAAATAAATGTGTAGTTATAATATAGTTTTTATATTCTGCAGTCATACAAACTAATTAGCTCTACATTCAAACTTACCCCAACATGAGGCCACTACTCAATCTATGCACACTCTGCATTCACTTCTACTCATTTGCTCCCTGGGTTGGTATGTCTGAGAGGCCTAGCCTGCTCTGGAGTCTGGTATTTGTAGAGATGTCAGAATTTTCAACTGCTTCATTGATCAGTTTCATATGCTTTGTACCTAGAACCTTGTTGGGTGCTGAAGGTAATACAGATAAAAGAAGTTTCATTCAGGACATTACAACAGTGATTCTCATAATTAAATATAAATATGCTCTCCTATGGAAGAAAAAAAAATCAAAATTATAACTAGTGCTAGAGGGAAATAGAGATCTTGCCATCTAACATTATTCTGCTATTGAAGGTTTTGAAATTAAAAAAAGTGATGCAATGTGTATATGACATTACTAACTCGATAGGTAACAAGCTTACCTGTTCAACCAAGGGTGAATTTGTATTGCAAAGCTACCAGCATACAGCTGTTCATAGTTTTCAGAGCACTTTAGCTTCCTTTAACACATTTTATGCTCTAACAACCCTATTAAGGAAAAGCACAGATTTTTGTTATCTACATCAAGAAAGTAAGTCAGATTGAGGTGAAATGACTCCTTCAGTATTGGACAACTAGGAAATGGTGGGTTCAATGGAGAAAAAGTTAGAATGACAGAAAACTCCAGACCCAGGGAAGCTTATGAGGGTCCTGATTTAGGAAAAGAGGCAGTTGGATCTGTAGGTAAACAAATCCTACCCACTCATCACTAAGGTGATGAATACGTTCTTGTGGTCCAAGCTCTGCAGAGCGGCAATGACGTGCCTGGGGGAGACACTCAGAACAAATGACTCACTTATGAGGCGTCCTGTCCTCCTCCACTCAAGGCTTCCTTAGAAAAATGTACCTGTCTGAATGGAAGTCACTGGATGTGTGACAGCTGGATGCAGCAGAGAGCATGAATGGACCATAATGCGTTCCAGGGGAGGGCCCGCTGCCGTGGGAGGAGGTGACTGAGCAGGGCTCTCTGGCAGCAGGGCAGTGCTCCAGCACAAGAGATCCTGGCTCCCTCCCAACACGGCTCTGGCAGAAAACTCGCTGTGAGGAAAGAGAGGAGGAATTCAAGGCTGAATCCAAATCAAGTTGCCAGAGCCTTTCAGCTAAGACGTGGGAGGTCCTGAGAAGGAAAACCAGGGACTCTATGATCAAATGAGAAATTGTCTGGAGGGAATGACAGAGTCATTGGAAAGGAGCCTGGAGCCATCTCAGAGGGGGACAAGCCCACTGGCAGGGAGGACCCCTTCCCCAGAGTGATTACCAAAAGCAAAAACTGGAGACAATAAAGTGTAGATCATCACAGAGCCAAACATTTAACAGACTGGACCAGGGACAGTAGACAACTAATCTGTAATCACTTTGCCCTTTGATATTTTATTTCTTTAAAAACATCCTAAATTAATATAATAATTATCTTTATAAATGCTTAATGAATGTCCCTATTACTACCCAGGACAAACTCTCTTTCTCAAGTAACTGCTTCATGCAGTTCACACACCCTGCTATGTTTTTTCTCATATTGCCTGAGCCCCCAACTCCCTACATCTCTGAATGTCCTCATCCTCCTGGGTTGGCTAAAATTGAGTGTTAAGTCTTCCAAGAAGTCTATCAATGAACTTGACATATTTCTAGAGAAGACATCATATTATATTCATGATGCTTATTTTAACATCCTCTAAGTTGTCCATATCTACAACCACATTAACAAACTTGCAGTGTTATGTATCCAGAACCAGTTATCAGTTGTGTTCTGTTAGACTCTGGATTTCTCAATATAATAACTAGAGGCAGTGATAGAAAAGCACTCTGTTACTTTCCAAGCATTCTATTTATTTCTGTGTACATTATGTTTGTTAAGCTTTTCAAGGTATAGATTCATTGGGTCATCTCTGAGAATGGTTTCTGCCTTGTATGGAATGAAAGGAGATTCCCATGAACTGTCAGAGCCAACCCATATGGGAGCATGCCTTGTATAAATAAATACCATTGTGGTACATGATGATGAAAAAGTATGACATTCATTTTTGGACAGGATATCATAACTAAATTAAGTATATCAGGGACCTGTAAGTTTTAAACCTAAATACTTCTTTAGTTTGGTAGAAGAGCATAAGAGGGCATCCAGGACATGAAGGCAGGAAGCTAGAAGAAAGGCTAACAAATAAGAATCCAAGTTTTCTTTGCTTTCTATAGTTTCCTCCCCACTTATCATACACGGGGCTGATGACCCCATGGCTTTCCATTCTTGGGACCACCTGTAAAAGCACAGATGCAAATGCACTGGTATCAAAATGTCATTCTGTCACATGGAATTCTTTAGTAACAGGGAAGTTTATGGTCACCCCAAGGAAACTTAAGTATATTCTGCAGTGGCAATAACCAGACATCAGAGAACCTCTCAGTGCCTTCTGAAATACCTGCTTTTCTCCATGTCAAGGAGGAGAAGGTTATTATTAAGGTATTTAAACCTAAATTGTGACATGGATACTAAGCATCTGTGATTGATGAGGAGGGATCAGTAGCCTGAATCATCACATCCACTGGATCAAAATTTCTACTTTTTTTCTGCCAGGGCATTTGCATAGATCCCAAATAATTTAAGCATATGATTTGCTAAACCTTAAGAAATCTTAATGCTTTGTGCATCATTGTAAAACAAACCTTTCCAAATTATCCTAAACCATTGATTTGTATTCCTGTGTCTGGATAATCCTTAGAGGGCAAGACTCCCTAATGAGCATGTCTACAAAACTCAGCATGGACTTCTGTGTTTTTTCACAGTCTTAGTGAAGAATTTAGACCCCAGAGTTTAAGAGCTTCCTGCATAATTCAATAAAACACCATCCCATAGATTCTAAATACCCCAGAAATCACAAAATCTCTGGTAGTCTCAGAAGAATAATTGACCAAGAGACAAATGAAGGTAAATTTTTTAACTACTTGTGATAAGTGATCACACTGATGCTAAGAAAATTGCTTCACATGTAGACGTAATTCAGCCTGTCCAAGTAGACAAGGAAGAGCCCTGCATGGCATGTGTACAGCAGAAATTCCAAACAGGGCCTTAGGCAAGACCTCTCTGACACTCTGTGTCCTCATCTATACAACAAAGAAATTAAACCCAATTTTACCTTTTTAAAAAAATTCTTTGACCCTGGCCAATTGGCTTAGTGGTAGAGTATCAGCTCAGCATGTGGATGTCCCAGGTTTGATTCCCCGACAGGGCACACAGGAGAAGTGAAGTGCCCATCTGCTTCTCTACCCCTCTCCCTCTTGCTTCTCTCTCTGTTTCTCTCCCTTTCCTGTAGCCATGGTTCTATTGGAGTGAGTTGGCCCCAGGCACTGAGGATGGCTCCATGGCCTCTGCCTCAGGCACTAAGAAGAGCTTGGTTGTTGAGCAACAAAGCAACACTCTAAATAGGCAGAGCATTGCCCTGTAGGGGGTTGCTGGGTAGATCCCCATCAGGGTACATGTGGGAGTCTGTCTGCCTCCCATCCTCACTTAATTAAAAAAAAAAATCTACCTTTCTATATTTCTATGGTAAACTAGTTGTTATTTTTTGTTTGTTTTTCTGCTCAGTCCACCAGTTGCATTTTTTTAATCCTTTTTTTTTAGATCCAAAAATCAAACTTTACTAAATCCGTCACCTTGGCTGCACTGTCCTTCAGCTTCAGTTGGGTTTTGTCAGTTGGAACCCTCAGCAGGAGCCGTACCAATAGTCAGCAAGGAAATAGGAGTCTGTGTCCTACAAGCACATGGAACTGAATTCTGCCCATGGCCTAAATGAACTTGGAAGTCAATTCTTCCCAGAGTCTCCCAGTAAGAACCCAAGCAACCACAACTTTGAATTCAGACTTGTGAAACCCAGAGCACAGAACTTGATTGAACTAACACAGACTTCTGACCTACAGAATTGAGGCAATAAATTTGTGTTGTTTTAAGCCTCAAAATTTATGGTAATATGTTAAGGCAGCAGTGTAAAACTAATATCCTGTCACTAAGAATTTGTAGTTTGACTAAAGATTTGAAAATGCCTGACAATTTTGAAAATTAACTGCTTTGAATATTACTTAGTTGCCACACTTGATACAAAAACCACATTATCTGACATAAACTATCAATCAATGAGAATAATTTACACTTACTACTATGTTCAAGACCATAGATGGATACAGTACTGAATATACACATAGTGAAAGATATAGATATTTTGGGCTTTAAGGAATATTATTTTACATTGGGAAGAGAAAATCTAAGCACATTGAACAATTATAAAAGTTGACTTAACCATATGAAAATATTGGTGAAAAACCATGTGGAAGAGTTAAGATAGGTTGACTCCTAAAGGAGGGTTGAAATTCATACAGATGATGGAGAGGCCTTCTTGTTTGGGGGTGGGGGGACACAGCATACAGACTTTGGATATAAAAGTCTTTCTTAATTTATAACCCTGATAAAATTATCTTAATTCAGATTTCCTCCAGAAAATCTTCAGCAGATTGAGGGCCAAACAACACATATGTAATTTCTAACAATTTCAACTCGTGGCTGTTGAAGAAAGTGTGTGTGTGTGTGTGTGTGTGTGTGTGTGTGTGTGTGTGTTTATGTGAGGTTATATGTTTAAATATATTAGACTAGTTTTCCTTGGAAAATGGGTTGCAATAGTAAAATGTGGTGTTTCAGAAACTGACCATTATTGGTAATAAAACCTGGTATGAAAAGCTTTTCCTAGCTTTTTAAGGTAAACCAAAAGGAAACTAAATTCATACACATGGAGGAATTAATTTTTTAAGCTTTTATAAACCTATGATTTTGACACCTGGGACAACAGTAGGAAGTTAAATATTTTTCATGTAATCTCATTTTAGCATTGACAGGAAATGAGTTTTAGAGCTTGGGAATTATATTTTTAAGCATTCTCAGGGACAGAAAATATATAATTTTGAAAAGACATTTGCCATTCTAAATACTACATTGTTTTGGTGCCATCACTGGTAATTTAAAAATTCCATGTGCATTGTATAATGCTAAAAGATCACTTCATTGGCGGATCTCAGACTTCTTGTTGGGGACACCTGGGGATGATGATGATCTTACATAATAAGAGTGGGATTAGATGGATGCCAAAAAAACATATTTAAAACTTTAGGTCATGGGTAGAGAAAGAAACTTGAAGAAAAATTAACTTAGTACTTCAATACTTCAAAAAGCCATGTCAGCTACATATTTAAAGTCCAAGTTTTGGTTCATCCAGATCCTTCAGACTGCAAAGTTACTACTCAAATTTAAGCCATTACTGCCCCTAGATCACTTGCACAGAATGACATAATACTGGTTCTTGAATCCATTCTTGTCTTCCTCCAAACCATTTCCTAAAATCCGCGAGGGATTATACTTCAAAATAAAGGCTGCTCCTGTCAACTGTTTCATCATGTTTCATAAAGACAAAAATCCTGCATCAATTCTTTCTCCTCCTCACTTTCTATATTCCTGCAACCCTAGTCTTTCCTCAGCTGCACTATCTCAGCGGTTCCTTTTCACACACTCTTCCCTCTGATTAACCACTTACCCCCAGCCCTTCACAAGACTAACTCCTATTCATCCTGTAGACTGCTTACAGATCCCGTCCACAGAGAAGTCTTCCCTGACCTCATTTCCCATCTACATTAGATCCTTTGAGTATTCTTTTTTCATGGTCTCTTGTGTCTTTCCTTCACTTTTTTATCAGAGTTTTTAATCACATATTTGAATGATTATTTAATATTTGTCAAGATTTCATTCACAGAACCCTGTCCTGCAGTTACTGTGTCTGTTGTTCATTAACATTCCTTCACCTACTCCAACATCTGGCATGTTAAAAGTATAAAATATCCATGAATTTTAAAAAAAAGAACAATGGAAGAAAGGTAAGAAGTTAGGTGTTATTAATTAATAAAAATATAATCAAATCCAATGCCATAGATGTAGACACTGCCTCACTGTAGTGCTCAACTGAGAATTAAGGATGAAGGGAAAGTATTGGGAAATTTGAATGGTCAAACAGTATGAGAACTTGATATAAGACTAGACAGTTAGTGTTGATCAGTGTGTTCTCAAGTCTACCTCTTATTTACCAGCCACAAAATTCTCTTTTAGGGAAATATGTAAGCCAGTGCAAAAAATACACTTCAACTAGACTTTTGTTCCTTAAGAACCCCTTCCATATGGAACAGAAGCCAGTATGATAAAGCTCTCCTGAACCCTCCCAGAGAGGAAACTTAGGTGTCTTTATCTACTTAATTGTGGTTGCATAGAGTGATTGTGAGCTGTGTCTTTGGCAAAGAGGAGGAAAAAAAGGGAAATTCTGATCCAAAGACCTTGCTGAGACTCATCTCTTGTCAATTTCTCTAAGCTTCCTCTATGGGACTTGAATTGGAGGAAACTCCACAGAGGGAAATGTTTTGGAGCTCTGCCTTAGAGATCATGATTAATTTACATGCAAAGATTTTGTCTAAAAATGTACACAAAGAGCCTCTAGATTGGGACATTAGGTTCAAAAATGAGTTTGAAGAACATGAAGCACCATCTTTAGCATGTAATCAATCTGATTTTGTCATCAAACAAAATGTATAAAATAATTTAAAAGTTGTCACCCTGCATATATAATTCTACAATGATCTCAAAGATCTATAGAAAAAATACCACTCTTTGGTACTATTAGAATAACATCAGATGAAGTTCACACCTTATTTCAGAACCACTTACAGATTACAAAATCATTTTGTACACAATATAATTTTGTCTTACAACAACCTGATAGAGTACTAGAGTTTACTTTCCTTTTTCAGATGCAAAAACTAAGACTAACATCTATGAAGGAATTGATGCAAATTATCCAACTTGTAATTGGCAGAGGTATCAAATCTTTCTATTTTAGAGATTCCTTTGAATATGTCTAATTGTTCAAGAAGATTAAAACAATTCTGAAAGATGGTGCAGATCCTCATCCCCTACACCACGTGTGATCCAATCAGGAATTTCACAACCCTCACATCCAGAATAGCCATACTAACAATGGCACATAAAAGTCTATTTAGAGTTAGTACATCAGATGGATATGTAGAAGGATAATGAGCATCTTCATAATTGGGAAGATTTTCTAGCCACACTCAAAAGCCTTCTTGAACATTGTTGATTCCCATTATTTAAATTATCCCCCAAGATTATGTGGTTTAGATTTTTGAATGCAGTTTTTGTTTTTTTTTTTATCCAATGTAAAAAGTTAAGAAAATAAAAGCATAAATAAAACTATATAAAACAGTAAGTTTCTAAATATTTTTAGCTCTATGTGTGTGTCCTTTGGTAGTTTAATACTTTAAAATCAACTGTGCTGGCTTGCACAGATGGATCAATTCTTTCTTCTTCACTCTTTTGCAATATAACTTGCTCCTTCCACCAAGACAGTGGAGTCTATTTCTTTCTCTTTTGTCTATTTCTCTACTCCTTGTCACAAGTCATATCTTGTTACTTTATGTGGCTAAAGGAATGTTGTGCCAGTTCTGAATACGTGCCACAAGAGGTACTGTAGCTTCTGCACTCTTTTTGGGAACCATCTTTAATATAAAGAGTCTGGACCAGTCTGTTTGAAAAAAGCTATGTGGCCTACTTGCCTCCTTGGGTCTAACAGTCAATCAATACCCAGAACCAGAGTCATTAGATGACCAGCATCAGATCACAAGTCAGTGAAGCCATGATTAGAAAACAGCCCAACTGAGCCCACACTAAACTGCTGACTCAATGCTGAAAGCCACTACACAATAGATATGATACATCAACTTGCTGCTTTCCCAAAAACTCTCTTTTAAAAAGTTCAGATTTTACATTACTATATAAAGCACAATGAAGTCAACAGAGACTTTAATTAGCATCAAGATATCTGACTTAGCCTGACCAGGTGGTGGCAGTGGATAGAGAGTTGGCCTGGGATGATGAGGACTCAGGTTCGAAATCCCGAAGTCCCTGGCTTGATGCTGGGCTCATCTGATTTGAGTGTGGGCTCACCAGCTTGAGTGCAGGGTCACTGGATTAAACATGAGATCATAGACATGACCTCATAGTTGCTGATGGCTTGAAGCCCAAAGTCTCTGCTGGCATGAGCCCAAGGTCACTGGCTTGAGCAAGGGGACTCTGGTTCCACTGTAGTACCCTCTCTCCTATCAAGGCTCATATGAGAAATCAGTGAACAGCTAAAGTGCCGCAATGAAGGACTGATGCTTCTCATCTCTCTCCCTTCTTGTCTGTTTGTCCCTGTCTGTCCTTCTATCTCTCTCTCTCTCAAAAAAAAAAAAAAAGATATCTGATTTAATTCCTAACTCTGCCAAGGGAAATAATGCAAAAATATTAAGTGCTGTCTCTAAATTTCATATACCTGTAGACAAGTATCATGCTGTATATCCTTTCTACCTTGATGGTTTAAAATAAGCACATGAAAAATTAAATATAAAATCGCTTTGTATAATTTTACCCCCATTTTTCCTTTTATAGGCTTTGGTTTTCTCATTCTGAAAAATTCAAGGATTGATCTGGCTCAAATGCTTCTAATGTTATTATTGGTTGATGTTGTTATTGAAGAATAAAATTTAAGGATCATGCCCTGTCTCCCAGGCATTGTGAAAAGCACACAACAGAACTATTCCTGCAGAACACATGAACCCATAGCAAAATACCTACTGGGGTCTCTCTTAAAACTCACAGAATACGCAGAGCTGGTTTCATTATCCACATTGGAATGGTGGTAGTTTAAATGTAGTGTGAAGTTCAGGCACAATTTTTTTTGAGCAATCCTTTCTTTAGTACAATTTTTAAGAAAGGAAACTCTTATGCCTAAATATTTCTCTATTCAGTGTTTTTTGTTTGTTTGTTTTTTTGTACTTTGTAAAGCACCCCTTTGAATAAGTCAGAAATTCCCAAAGTATTGTTCAAAAGCAAAATTAAAATAACCTAAAAGAGCTTGTAAAAAATATGTAAAAAGGCCAATCATCAGCTTTCTTTCCATTTTACTGAATCAAACTTTCACAAGTAAATTCTAGAATGACACAAGTTCTGTAGCTGATTTAGGAGGAAGCATGAGTTTAGAACTGTTAAGCTTGTTTTTTCTTTTCAACAGAATAAAGAAAGAACACACTACTAACCTATTTCTCATCATGTTCATATCAGCTATTTTGAGTAAACTGATTTTATAATTGCTTTTCATCCTTAAAGAAAATCTTGAGAAAATTGTCATTTTGGTGGGAGACATGAAAGAAAGATAAATTTGGACCCTGTTATAAAGAGTGAGATATGTCTGGATAAATGTTCCAGGCAACAAGAGAACATTTGAGTCTTGGAAGGGACAAAAACAGAGAGGAGAGACAAAGAAAAGAGTTGTAGGGAAACAAATACCTCATGTTTTTCTAGGGCTAACACATGCTAAAATCTCTGGGAATCATGCTGCTTGGATTAGTATGGTCTAAAGATAATTGCTCCTAATTTGAGATCCTACCCTTCTAGAAAGACTAGCAAGTATAAAATACAAAGTAAACAGAAGATCCTATAACTTCTCAGCATTGTGGCTGTCCAAAGCCACAAATATCATTTGCTCTTTCCTCTGCCAGAGTTGCTAGTAAAATTTTTCTTGGGTCAGTGACTGTGAATATTTTTCTTTGTTTCTTTCAATTTCCAACTGACAGCATCCTTCATGAAGTGTTGACCTTAATTCTTGGCAAATGAAATCAACATATACTATATGACCTGATATAACACACATTATACCTTCCATTCAAAGCATTCCAGAGTCAGTCCTTTAGCTAACTACAACACTGCTTTATTTTTAAAAAATTTTTAAAACAATTTATTGATTTTAGAGAAAGAGGGAAGGAGAGAGAGAAAGAAAAAGGAACATCACTCTGTTCCTGTATGTGCCCGGACTGGGGACTGAACTGACAACCTCTGTGCTTCAGGACGATGCACCAACCTTCTGAGTTATCCAGCCAGGGCACAACACTGCTTTCTAAAGAAGAATGAACAAAAAGAAAGAATAAAAAGAAAAGAAAAGAAGAGAAACAAGAGGGAAAGGAAAGGAAGGGAGGGGAAGGGGGGAAGGGGGGGAAGGGAAGGGAAGGGAAGAGGAAGGAAGGAAGGAAGGAAGGAAGGAAGGAAGGAAGGAAGGAAGGAAGGAAGGAAGGAAGGAAGAAAGGAAGGAAGGAAAAGAAAGAAAGAGGAAGGGGTGAGAAAAGAGAAAATCAGTATTTAATAAACACCTATAACATAACATGCACATTCATAAACATATTATCACATTAACTCTCACTAAAAGCCTATGGAGTAGGCATAATTTTTCCTTGTTTTCAAATGAAGAAGCTGAAACTCAAAAATTTTATAAATAATTTCCCCCCAAAATGGGTTTCAAACCTGCTTAAATCTGTTCCTGAACAGCATAATTTTTCAACTCCTTTAGAATATAAATTTGAAAACAGATATTTCTGGGAATACAGCAAGACTTAGTCAACATGCTCACAGGAATATATATATAAATCTCTCATCCTTCAGATTTTGAGTTGTTTTTAGTAGAAAACTCTTATTTAGGTCAATGTTCTTTAAACTGTGGATGTCTTCTCATTAGTGAATCGTGATGTCAACTGGAGAACAACCAACAATATTTAATAAAATCTTAAACAATGATATAGAACCAAATAAAATTTTTTTTCATGGGGTATCACATAGTAACAAGAAAATTTCTTGAAAGTATTTTTTCCCCATTGCATAGATATGTAATATGTATGTGTATACTGTCACAACACAAAACACATTTTTTAAACATAATTTGTTGTGAAAAACAAAAACTCAAAAGTTACTGGCCTAGATCATGGAAATGTTGGCCACAGCAACTAGTACTGGGAAGTTATCTCGGAGAGAAAGAGGCCAGGGAAGGAGAAGAGCAAAACTTCAGAAAAATGTGTCAAGTTATAAGTTTCACAGATTGTGTTGAATAGCTTTTCTCCTTTAAAAAAAAAAAAGAATAAAATCACTGAAATGCAGAGGTGAAAAATTCCTACAGCAAAGTCAAGTTGAAATCGGCAGACACCCATCACCTGTGAGAAACTGGGTCTTCAACTAAACTCCTGTGAGACTTTCCCTCAGTGTGATCTATGCAGACAGGATCAACATTTGTTTCCTTGATATCTATCATGCACTGTCCAACATGGAGGAGGTATGTCTCATGATCTCTCCCTGAAGAACATGCACGTCATTTATTTTAGACTTGCTCAGATGTATGCTCTTTTATTTTATTTTATTTATTTTTTTAAATGAGACGAGGGGAGGTAGGAGATAGACAGATTCTCACATGTGCCCCAACCGGGATCCACCCAGCAAGCTCCCCTACCAGGTGATGCTCTGCCTATCTGGCCACTGCTCAGTAACCATGCCATTTTTAGCACCTGAGGCAGATGCTCCAGGAGACACCCTAGGCTCCCAGGACCAACTCACTAGAACCAATTGAGACATGGCTGTGGGAGGCGAAAAAAGAGAGAGAGAGAAAGAGATAAGGGAAGAGGGAGGCATGGAGAAGTAGATGGTCATTTCTCCTGTGTGCCCTGATCGAGAATTGAACCTGGGACTTCCATACATCGGGCAACACTCTACCACTAATCAAGCCAGCCAGGGCCCCTTTTTTTCTTACTTAGGAAAAAAAAATCCTGCTACATTTTCTTCCCCAGCTCGGATGATATTGGGTAACTGATTATAGATAAGAAGATTCAGTTGTTCTATTTTCTTGGCTGTGAGACTCTTGCCTATTGAAGGGTCCAAAGAGAAATGTAATGAGGCTTACGAGAAGGAAAATATACCAGTGCACTTGGCTGGCCATTCATTCTAGCCTGAGACTGCCACAGAAAAAGGAAAGAAAAACATTTAAAGGAATCTGGTATGACTATTTCTATGTTGGGACTGTATTTGGCCACTCTCAACCATTTACTGAACCTGTGGAGATGGGAATCATCAGTAACAATAATGCCTATTATCTGTATAATGATTAAAAGACCACTTCAAAGTAAGTTTATGTATTTATCTCCTTTTCGTTGCTGTAACAGCCCTGTGTGATTAGGGTAGTATTATCTCTATTATTACAATTGAGAAAAATGAGGCCCAGATGAGTGAAGTGATTTATCCAAGAACACACAAGTTATTTGCAAAATGAACAGAATCTGTAACCACTAACTCCCAGCCCTGCATTCCTCCCAACAGACAGCGGTGCCCTCATTAATTGTGCCTCATAACATAGTCTCTTCTGGTTCCCTAGCTGACCTGTTTCACAGAAGTATTTTTTGAAAGTTTATATTTAAAAGGGGAAAAGAGGAAATGGAAGGCAGAGTGATTATTCTGTCACATCTGCTGAATGCAGTTAATTCACTGGTTTCATGAATATGAAGTGGTCTAGGAATATGTATCTATTTATGTAACAATCACATATGCTGGGAAAGTGTATGTGGTTGAAATACAGACACATTGGTTTCAATTCTAATATTGGTTTAAGTAAATTATATGTTAGGCCCCAGCCAACAAATATATCTGTTATAGCTAACTTCTCTAATTTGGTTGAAGGACCCTAGATTTATTCAGCAGTGCATGTATATCAGGTTATGTAAAATTAATAGCTGAAGTTCAATCATACGGCTTTAATTAGGATGCATGGGTTGGGATGAAAAAAAAAATCAAGTGAGAGCTCTGGCTTTGATTATAACTGTATCTGCTCCAGTATCAGTTTCTGCAAAGGCAAATGCGTCTTGGCTTCAGTTGATACTCGCTTTCTCAAGGAAACCGTGCACTGGCTTAATTTTACTTTGAAGGCTCTCATTAAAATATATTGTTTGTCTAGATACCAGTTTAGTGCACTTTATTTATTTATCCAAGAGTATTTACAGGGCCTGGAATGGAGTTGTATACATTGAAGAAATAGTTGATTGTGTTATGTTTAAAAGAAAATAGACTTATTTTTGTGAAAACTTCTTGGACCTTTTGAGAACTGTCCTGTTTCCAAGTCTATGTACTTGTCTCCAAAGTTGGATATGAGAGTTTGACTGACTTGTTTTCTTTTTCTCCACAAAAGGAATCTGTTAGGAGAAAAGCATTCCTTTCTGGGCAATAATGTTCTTCTCAGGTGGTTGCTAAACCTTCCCACCAAAACCAGGGGAAAATGTGAGATTTATAGTCGATGACTTCATTTACATTTGCCTAAAACTTAATCTTCAAGATCAAAATAATTTACCACCTCCTCTGAGGTGTTTTCTGTCATTGTTTGTGTTCCCAGTGAGACTTGTTCCCATGCCTACTTGACTAGATGATCTTGATTTACCAGCAAGAGACCATGATCTGAGTACTTGTACATCTTCAATCCCGGGCTCTGTGCTGCATACACAGCAGGACTGCTCTTGTCGATGCAGGTGGTAGGGGAGCTGCTGGGTAAATACAAGCTACTCTGTACTTAGGATGAGGCATTATCAATAGCAGGATCATCTAAGCCCATGATTAGTCACACCAGTTGAGATGGACAGAAGTCCTAAACAATGAGTGGCAAGAAAAAGCCTGGATAGGCAGGTAGAGTATCAAAAATGTCTAATGTCTGGCCTCAGTCATAGGCAGAGGTCTGAAATGGCAGATGATCAGAAGCAGAGAGCTTCGCCATGGACAGCACATGAATGCTGCCTAAGGCCAGACAGCTCCATAAAGGCAGACTGGAGTGAAAGAATAGGCTGGGGTTTGAGTATGAAGAAAAATTGACATTGAATTAGTCTGTCATGTGTGACTGACTCTGCACTAAGAGCTTCGGTTCTGGAGCTATACAGACCTGGGTATATCACAGAAACACCCCCTCCTAGCTGTATGACATGAGGAGAGCTTTTCAATATGTTTGCACCCGAGTTTAAGCCTCTTCAAAATTTCTGCTATTTATAAAATGGTGGGCACTATGCCTAGTACACAGTTAGGGTTAATAATGTTAACCTCTATCATAGTCATTCTTGATTCAATAACCATACACTACACAGAGTATTGTCCACATGACAGTGATCAGAAATTTGAGGCTAAAAAAGAACAATGACTTACTCAATCCAATTAAGCAGTGAGTGGTTCCACTAGGATCCAAATCTGCCTGGTTTCCAAAGAGATGACACAGATGCTCATCACAAGCTGATGGTCTAGGGCATAAGGAGCAGCAGCATGTCATCTGTGAGTCTGAAATGCATTGCTCTGGGTCAGTTCAGGATTCCAGGGTTGTTTAAGAGTTACTGGTTTGAGATATTTGTCAAGGGCCTGCCTTCCCAATGAGGACAGAATAACTTAGCAGCTGTGAACAGTAGAGAACCAGCAAGAATGGAAGTCAGACCACCCCATCTAAATCTTGTCAGATTACACCTTTCCTTTCCATCCTCCCTCTTCCTTTTTCTTCAACGAGTACTCCTTTATTTAAGGTCTGGGTTCCAAACCACATGGCCAAACATACTAAGGAAAAGATCTGCGTATCTTGGCGGTCAATCCAGAGATATCCTCCTTACAAATTACCGTGGTGCCAGAAACCCACCATAAAATATTCATTGCTTTTGATCCTGAAGTATTTTTAGTCTGCAAAACGTCTTCTATTAAAAAAGAAAATGTCCCTTAGGGGGAGAGAGAACCTTTTAAGCTATTATCAGTTAAACTCAGAGTGGGTAGTTGGTTTACGAAAATTGAGATTGAAAATCTTCAAGAATTGAAGGATACAGAATCTGTTTCAGGCAAAAAAAAAAAAAAGAAAAAAAAAGGCGGGGGGTTCCCCAGGGAGAGGAGAGAATAGCAGAGAAGGGATCACTGGAGAATAACACGTCTTTTTCCATTTCTTCCTGCAGTTTGGTGCTACCTTGGAGCTTGAGCTCCAGAACCGAAGCTCTTAGTGCAGAGTCAGTCACACATGACAGACTAATTCAATGTCAATTTTTCTTCATACTCAAACCCCAGCCTATTCTTTTACTCCAGTCTGCCTTTATGGAGCTGTCTGGCCTTAGGCAGCATTCATGTGCTGTCCATGGCGGAGCTCTCTGCTTCTGATCATCTGCCATTTCAGACCTCTGCCTATGACTGAGGCCAGACATGAGACATTTTTGGTACTCTAACTGCCTATCCAGGCTTCTTTATTCCCTCTTGACCTCTTTCTTCTCTCTTCTGCTCCTGTTCCTCTCCCTAATGTCACCCATCCTAAATTCAGAACTTAGGCCAGGAGGGTGCTGCACAGCACTGAGGGGACAAAGTGGAAGAAATGACTACTGGAGACGTGAAGAACATCACTGCATTTTGATCTTAGAAAGTTCTCAATCATTTCTGTCCTTACAGTAGAATTGGCTAAGAGTGTGGGTATTGAGGCCATGATTCAGACCCAAGCTTTTCCATGTACTCTCTTTGTGACCTTCAGCCTATAGTCCTCTTAGCTTCTCTCTGGTTCAGATATCTTAGAGCAAAACATAACTAAGGGTAGATGGGAAGATAACCAAAATGCCGAGCACAGAGACTGGGGCTTAGTAAGTGCTCAAGACAGGGCAGCTGGTAGTGATAAAGTGCCTATATAATAACAGAAGTGATGATGATAATACTATGCGAAGTCCCAGGTTTGACTGTACTTTGGATGTTGGATAGTCACTCACCTGAACCACTTTTAGAATCACACTAGGTTCTTTAGATTAGGACAGAGAGCCAAGGCCAGAGTTAAGCAGGGTGAAAGAAAGCACTCTAAAATGTGAGGATTGAACAAAAAAACACATCTAAGTATATAGATTGTAATCCTTTTCAAAGGGAATTGCATAAGTCAGTTTGTCAGAGTGAGACCAGAGGGAGAATGTATAACTAGACTTCATTAAAGGTGGTGGTGATGGTGATGGTGGTGGTGGAAGTGGAGGTGGTGGTGGTAATGTGGTGATGGTGATGGTGATGGTGGTAGTGGTGATGATGGTGGTGGTGGTGGTGATGGTGATGGTGGTGATGGAAGTGGTGGTGGTGGTGGTGGAAGTGGAGGTGGTGGTGGTAATGTGGTGATGGTGATGGTGATGGTGGTAGTGGTGATGATGGTGGTGGTGGTGGTGATGGTGATGGTGGTGATGGAAGTGGTGGTGGTGGAAGTGGAGGTGGTGGTGGTAATGTGGTGATGGTGATGGTGGTAATGGTGATGGTGGTGGTGGTGGTGGTGATGGTGGTGATGGTGATGGTGATGGTGATGGTGATGGTGGTGATTGTGGTGATGGTGGTGGTGGTGATTGTGGTGATGGTGGTGGTGGTGGTGGAAGTGGTGGTAGTGGAGGTGGAGATGAAGGTGGAGGTGGTGGTGGTGGTGGTAGGGGTGGTGATGGTAGTAATGGTGATGGTGGTGATGATGGTAATGGTGATGGTGGTGGTGGTGGTGGTGGTCATGGTGGTGGTGGTCGTGATGGTGGTGATGGTAGTGGTGATGGTGGTGATGGTGGTGGTGGTGATGGTGGTGGTGGTGATGGTCATTGTGGTGATGGTGGTAATGGTGATGGTGGTGATGATGGTGATGGTGGTGATGGTGATGGTGGTGATGGTGATGGTGATAGTGATGGTGGAAGTAGTGGTGGTGGAGGTGGTGGTAATGGTGGTGGTGGTGATCGTGGCAATCGTGGTGATAGTGGTAATGATGGTGATGGTGGTGATGGTAGTGGCAGTGGTGGTGGCAATGGTGATGGTGGTGATGGAAGTGGCGGTGGTGGTGGTGGAGGTAGAGGTGATGGTAGTGGTGGTGGTGGTGGGTAACTGTCCACTATGGATGAAATACATTTATATGTATATACATTTATATATGAGCGGGATAATAAACTTATTTAATTGGAAACATGACTTTATTTTAATCATAACAAAACACTAAGAAATAATTTTTAAAATAAAATTTTAAGTCAGCTACAAGTAGCTCAATAAATGTTTGAATTCCATGTAATGAAACCCATGTACTTGACTCACAATACCATAGGTGGTTAATTAACTTTGATTCTTTTACTGTACACATTCATGTAAACTGCGCTTTGTACTATGGCTACTAGAGACAAATAATCTTGAACCGTCAGGGCTGGTCCCCAAACATCTAACTATGAGAAGGAGAAAAGATACTTTAAAACTCATAAAGTTCTGCTATCAGGATATTTCTTTAGGAGGAAACAGCCAAGAACTAGTTTCTAAGAAATTTTCTGGTTTGCCTAAAGAGTTTGAACAAGCCAGGAGAATAAATAACAATGATAATGATTATGCTAATGCCTGTGATTGCTAATGACCACTATATCCTATAAATGCTTGATGTGTCATTAATATACTACCCACACCATCCAACAGTAAGCTATGTTCCTCAGGTTAGAAATGAGAAGACTGAGACTTAATAAAGTGAATCATTTTGCCACAATAAATTCAATTAAACAAATAAACATAGAAAACCATTTTGCACAGTGTGACACCAAGTAGACTGTCAGAACTAGAATTCAAACCTGGGAACTCAAACTTTAAGGACATCATCTTTAGATTGTATCATGCTTATGTAAACAATATGACAAAAATCTGAAGTTGTCCAGGAAGTTTCAAGGTGTCCTTTCCAGAAGAGCAGGTATCAAAAAAATGCAATGTATAATCCAGGGACCTAATCAGCCCCATAAACACTGGAACTTGACTCCACCACTACAATGTTCAAGTAACTCTTTCTAGGAGCAAACCCTCTTTTTACCTTATAGACCTAGGTCTTCCTGTGTCTGACTCACATTTGGCATAGGCTCTGAAATTAGCAGTCTATGATATGAGCATAAAGCCAAATGACCTTTCTAGTTTGCTGGATTAAGATAAAAGGACCAATTTTGCCTACTTCAAAATTATGCTCAGGACTTGCCCTTGTACGTTAATTCTACTTATGGATAAAAGAGTCATCAGTGGGCAGGGTTTTATTTTGTATTGCTTTAGAATCACTCAGTGACTTGAGAGACTTGCATTCTATTTTCAGGTCATATTTCCTAAAGACACTTTGGCTACTTGACACCGTATTTTTAAGTTGTCAGTCCTAGAACTACTAGGGATTTCGGGTGTATCTTGTATTCTAGCATGGCCGTAACCACAAAAGCACACTGTGAAGGAACTGACCCTGGAACTGGAAGAAGAAATTACATGTCTCTCATATGGATGCCACAGGAATGGGAGCAGAGATTGACACCAGGGATGCTGATGATCAGAAACAAAGTTTTATATATCCATTCCCACAATAGACCAGATATGTGAAGTCCTATTTGGGTATGTTTAGCAGTAGGCAGGGAAGAAGAGTGTATTCAAAGGGTATGTATATTGAGGACAGGACTTTGAAGGTGCAGAGTAAAGACTGTGGGAATCTCTGAAAGTAAGTAGTCCCAATCCCAAATTCTTTATTTCCCTTGAAAAGTATATAATAGCTGAAAGGCATGGAAATGACAGCAGCTAGCCAGGAGGTAGAAAGAAAGACCCAGCCTGTTATCTATAACAGAGGATAAGTTTGCCCAAACTTCCAGGTAAAAAAATTGTAATTACCCAGGGGAAAAATAAATTTAAAATATAAATAGCGGTATTGACATTTTTTGCATGTGTGACAATGAATTTTGTGGGTTCTCTTTCCTTTGGCAAAAAAAAGAAAAAGAAACTAGCGGTTTCTGTCCCAAGGGCCGTCATGAAGAGAGGGAAGGAAATTGGTGGAGCTGATGTGAAGGAGAGGGTTCCTGACTATTGGGCTGAGATGAGACGGATTAGGAGCTGTCCCTTTTCCAGCCCTACAAGGTCAGTATTTACATGTTGGCCAGTCTCCAGTCTCATCCTAGCCTTTCTTCTCTGGGACTTACTCTTCCTGTGGCTCTGTACCTCCCTCTTCCTGCTCATCTGGTTTCTGTCTCTCCCCTGTCTGTTTCTCATCCCTTTCAGCACTGCCTTTAAAGTCAGGAGTTGCATGTATTGTGAAGTTTCTCCTAAGAGCACCTGGACTGAACCTCGGTGCTGCTAAAGAATATCTCAGCCCTTCAACTGGATAGCTTAGTCACTTCCATGCTTCCGATGTGCCCTGGGAGAGTTCCTCCCCCACCCTGTTGTTTTCTTCTTTTGTGGCCCAATGTGGACACTTGCTTTCTTCCTCATATGTAGATAGAGTAATGTTTACTTTGACTACCTCAGTTTATCTCCTGGGAGTTTCAGGGAATGCAAACTTACACATGAATGAAGGCATGTGTTGTTTTCATTCCATCATTTGACAAATATTTATAGAGTGCTTACCACGGGAAAACAATTGCAAAGTGGAAAAAAATCCTCTATAAATATTATGATTCTTCAATTTAGTGTCAGGCTACGGGGAGGAAATCTATCATACAAGCTTTTTTATTTTGTTTTACCCTAATATGAAACACACTAGTGATAAATGGACTGGATTTTTCCCTTCTCACACACTGTGGATGCCATGTTCAGAACTGAATGAATAAGTCTAACTATTCTTTGTGTTTTCAAAACCTGAGGGAAAGCATAGAGAGTGAGGGGGAAATAGGGGTAGAGCAACTGGGCTTTCAATGGTGGATATCACCCATTAGCTCACCCTGCAAAATAAAGCACTATAATCGCTAACCTATGCTAAGTCTTCTAATCCAGACTGTTAACAACCCCAAGGCCAGAACTCCTCTAATGAATAAATGCTTCTGAGAGTCCCACAGAGCTATGCCATCTTGAAATGAAAGGTTTGACATAGTACATTCACCTGAATACTAAGAACGATGACTATCCCCGAGCCCTCACCATGCAGAGAGCACTCTCCCTGTCTGCTGCCATCAGCACTGGAGGAGATGGCATGCACAGAGGAAACCCCAGAGCTGCCTCACTCCATATGCATTAGGCACACTGGGCACCGCTCTGTCATTACTGACTCATTCTCATTCAGAGCCCAGATTCTCCCGTCAGCGATTTGCCCGTGCTGCCAATCAATTTCCATACCCCTCTTTCAAAATCAATGGGCCAAAAGAGCATAAATATTCAAGGGAAGAAAATGAGCAAGCACAGAAGTAGGCAAGACTACCTGTGACTCCACGAGGGCAACAGAAATTCCTCACACATGGACAGTTTTAATAAACTTTGCACAGAGGGCAAGACACTGCTACACTGTTTTCTGAGACACTGGATGCCGGGTTTGAAGTGCCCACTTTCAAAGAGTGCCAGGTACAAACCTTGTTAGGCCAGAATGAAGGACATGTCACCAAATGCATAGACTTTCTTCCCTGTATCCATTAAAATCAAGGCAATTAGGAGTGACAAAGTGTGTAGGGTAATTTAATGCAGACACTTGCTGAACTAATTTACGCTCTGAAGCCTGTACAGTCAAAAGGGAGTTGTCTGGCAGGGAGGTTTGAACCATCCCATAGTACAGTCAGAAATTCCAAATGTCAAATCTTAACCTTGGAGACCTGTTTTCTGAGATGTTCTCATTTTCTGAGCTTCACAACCCACGGACATGGAAGTATATATATATATATATAACCTTTACTAAAATCACAGGACTGAAGTCAAGGTTTTACTCTGACTTTCAATGAAACTACAGCCATTCCTTGTCCCACCCCAAACTGTCAAAGTATCAACACTGAATCAATCTTTGAGTTGAATTCAAATACCCGACCAGCCATCTCAAAGTTTCTGATCCAGGCCATATCACCAAACTGGTGGGTCAAGTATGGTAATATCTGTGTCTATCTCCTTGGATTTTTATGATGATTTAATTAGATAAGGTATGTAAAGCAGTTGGCATATAAGTACTTAATAATTCCTACTATTGTTACCTTTAGTATTATTTTTCACAATTGTTGCATTTCCAGCCAGTAGTGAATTTACCATTATATAAAACTGTATCCTCCCACTTATGAGATTCTTTTTCTACTTTGCTACCTAAGGATAGATAACTTTAAAGCATGTTTGGCTCTTAATCAAATATACAAAAATGCAATACACTTTTTTTCTGGAGAAGGAAGAACAGTAGATGTGTTTCCAAACAAATATATGCAAACCAGTTCTATCATTTAAGATGCATATAAGTAATAGAGAATGCCTCCTAGCATATTTTTAATTCCCAAAACATCCTAAGCCATAATGGTGCTCATACTGAAAAGGCAAAATCTTGTCTACTTCTCTCCTGGGGGAATTCTTCTCCGGAGCTCTTTATTTCGGAGCTGTCAAAGTGTTCAGAGGAACCCCACTTTCTCAGTACTGAACCCAGTTTATTCTTCAGTTCTCCAGAAACATGAAGAATAGGAGGAATTCTGGGTAGAAAAAGTCAGACCTGACCAGTTGGTGGCACAGTGGCTAGAGCATTGACCTAGGACACTGTGGACCCAGGATCAAAACCTCAAGGTTGCCAGCTGGAGTGTGGGCTCATCCAGCTTGAGTGCGGGCTCACCAGCTTGAGTGAGAGTCATTGGCTTGAGTGTGGGATCAGAGACATGACCCCATGTTCACTGGCTTGAGCCCAAGGTCACTGGCCTGAGCCCAAGGTCACTGGCCTGACTAAAAGGTCACTGACTCAGCTGGGAACCCCTCCCCTCCCCACCTCAGCCCAGTCAAGGCACTTATCAGAAAACAATCAATGAACAACTAAAAGTGCCACAACTATGAGTTGATGCTTCTCATCTCTTGCCTTTCTTGTCTGTACCTCTGTCCTCTCTCTCTCTCTCCATAAACAAACAAACAAAAAAACAAGAAAAGGCAGACCTGATCTCCAGTGTCATGAGATTAAGGGGATGATTATTTAAAGGACCCATTCTATGCACAAGATCAGGAATTACTCAAGCCCATTCATATGCATACCAGTGAGTTCCCATTCATTATCTCAGCCTGTATTGTCCTTCCACACAACTTCTATTTATTAACAAATAAATAAATCTCTCCTGAGACCTGTTCTATGATTTTTACATACAATTAAAGTGTATATAGTTGGAAAAACTTGAGGAGAGTCTTGTTAATTGAATTTTAGCAGAGGGTTAACTAGAAAACTTTTATTTTTATACATCTGTTTAAAATGTATGAAGATGACTTACTCTCTTAGGAATTATTATTATGCAATGACTCACTTTGATATTTCTTGAAAAGTGAGAGAGTAGAACAAGATTATCTCTACAAGTTCCTTCCATTTTTCTTATTGTGTGAATCTGACATCAAGCGATAACTAACAAAGGAGAGAGGAAATTCAACATGTGTTCTACAAACCATGTTTTTTAGAAACAATGCCTCCACTGATGAGGCATTGTTTAAAATATTACCTTGGCTTATTTAAAATATTACCTTGACAGTCTCCCTACAGCTAGGATGATGGCTTAGTAATAGGCAAAAGTTCAGACATGGGTCAGCTGAACACAGAAAGTCAGAAGGATCTAAGATGCTTGGTTTGCTAAGACATCAAAAAATGCCATTACAAGAGATTTCTTCTCAGGCTCCTACTCTGAGAATCAAGAGGAACACTTTAATGCCTTTGCTGTGACTCCAAAAGGATAGAGTGAGTCCTTTGATCTGCAATTATCTCATTATCAGGAATCTGAACCCAAAGAGGAAGATTATCAACTGTTTGGATTTTATTTCAGCCGAACTACCTTCTTCGACTATTGCCTCCAACTCAACAAAGTCAGCCAACAGGTGCCTAAGAGGTGCAGGAATTTCATGGGTGTTCTGATTTTGGAGGAAGATGGGGAAAATAGTAGAAAATGGTTAGAAATGATCCTTGTTCACTATATGCTGAAATGTTGGATTTTTACTTTGAAAGCCACCAATCCTTAATTACTTGTCATGGTCCATAAAGGAGATTGACAGCTCCATTATCTCTGAGATGCTTGGGTGTAATTTCTATTAGTGTGAGCTGTATCACAGCTGGGCACAATGTTAAACTCTATTCTTTTGTCTTGCTCTAAAAGGGTAATGTTGTTCAGACAAACTATAAGAAGGTCAACACATCCATCTAAAGATCTGGCAGATAGTTCTCTACCACAGATCCAGAATGTTCATGCTAGAAAGAGAAGGAGTTGGAAGCAATTAAATATAAATATAATTCTCTCAACTCATAGATGAGCCGACTGAGTTGTAGACATGGTATCACATTTGCTCAAAGCTATGACATTAGGCCAGGGGTCAGGAACCTTTTTGGCTGAGAGAGCCATGAACGCCACATATTTTAAAATGTAATTCTATGAGAGCCATACAATGACCCATGTAGGCATTATCCAATAAAAATTTGGTGTTGTCCTGGATGACAGCTGTGATTGGCTCCAGCCACCTGTAACCATGAACATGAGCAGTAGGAAATGAATGGATTGTAATACAAGAGAATGTTTTATATTTTAACGTTATTATTATTTTTATTAAAGATTTGTCTGCGAGCCAGATGCAGCCATCAAAAGAGCCACATCTGGCTCGTGAGCCATAGGTTCCTGACCCCTGCATTAGGCATATGGGGGAAGCTGGTGGCTATATCCCAGGATTCCTCATCTCTCTCCCAGTGTTCTTTATCCTCTAGTATTTGATCATACTACAAATTTAATAATCTAATTACAGAAGTCCAAACAAAAAATATAGTAAGGACTTCTATTTCAAGAAATGGTGCAACAAAGACTAGTTTTGACCTCCAACCAGAAATAAAATAAAAACCAGGCAAAATATATAAAACAATTGTTTTTAGATAATGAATACCAGCAGTGCACAATTGTAAATCCTAAAGGAAGAGAAACAAACAATATAAGCCCTCCTTCTGTGAAAGGGAGGGCAACCAAAATAGAGCCCTATTGGCTCAGTGCGTTAAGGAGACAGAGAACACAGATTAGGAAGACTGTGTCAATTGGAAGTTTCAGGGCAGAATTTTGAGAAGGAAAGATATAGAAAAAGAAAAAAAGAAGCTCCAGAAATCTACATGGTGCCTTGCTTGATACTATGTTATATTTGTATAGAGTGGAACTTCAACTACCCAGGTAAAGACGGAACTGAGTTATATTTGAAAAATTCCCAGAGTTTACACAGAATGGAGAGATTTTGTGCACTGATCAGCCAATTTCACCGCTATTGACACTTAATTTTTTTTTAATTTTTCTTTCAGTTTGTGTAATTTGTATTAAAGAACTATCATCTAATTTTTTCTCAACTTGGCTCTATGAATGAACTCATTTAAGGATTTCTTCATCTTCACTATTATATTTTCTAGTTCTAAATTTTTATTTGCCTCTTTATTATAATTTCTATCTCTTGGCCATAATTTTTCATCTGTTTATGTGTTACCTTCTTTTTCAACTAGATCCTTTAATCATAGCCTTTTTTAAACCCCTGTCTTAAAATTCCTACATGAATCATCTCTGATTCTATTGGTTACTTTATCTCTTAATAATGACTTGGTTTCACTTAATTTTCTTTATATGTATTTTGTTTGTAAATTGAATGCAAAATATATAGAACAGAAAAGCTGGGGTAAATATTATGTATATCTTGGTATTGATATGCTTCAAATTTCTTCAGAGATTCTTTGCTCTTGGGATGTGGGCTGGATTCAATGGCTGTTTTTGTCACCCCTACCTTGCTCCTGTCAACCACGGATCTTTACCTGTGCCTGGGAGTAATACATTTTTTCTGTCCTGACTGCAGACACTTAAGCTTTTAAAAGGAAGCATCAGGTGGCAGACCTTCATCTGTTTCTCAAAGTGGAATCAATTTCTTCCATCACACCTGTACAACTTATAAAGTCTTTCTTTAGTTTCCCTCCCTGCCCTAAATCTTTCCCATGACCACATGGAGGTCTTCTGAAGATAGCCTGTGAGTGGATAGCAATTCCTTGTCATATTAACCCATATTAAGTTCTTAGCAATTCATTAACATGTTAACTTATTTCTTCTTACCCTCTTGTATGACGACTGTATCTTCTACCTGTGCTCTGCCACAGGTGACAGAGACAGGTGTCCTACCTATCTTGATAGAGGGAGGGAAATGGTCTATCCTTAGATATCAGGCCATTTTTCCTGCAACTGCAGATGTCTGATAGGTTTGAGAAAAAAATAAGAGATTGTATTTTACTCAACTTTTATTAATTTTTAGTGTAGTGGCAATAAAAATTCCTAGACAGTGCAATAGGACAAGAAGAAGAAACATAAATGTTGAAAATAAGAAATAAAACTAACATTATTAATTTAAAATATCATTAATGTGTAGGTAATGTTAAATATTTTACAGATGATTATTCATTTATGGATGCAGGTTTGGCAAAGCACCCAATAAAAGGTCAATATATAAAAATTAATCATCCTTCATACCAGCAATAAATTATAAAATAAAAGAAATACAATTTATAATTACTATAAAAACTGAATACAGTCAACTCATGAACAATGTGGGAATTAGGAGAACTGAACGCTGCATGCAGTTAAAAATCTGCATGTAACTTCTGACTTCCCCAAAGCCTACTGTTGACTGAAAGCGTTACTGATAACACAGTCAATAACACATATTTTGTATGTTACATGCATTATATACTGTATTCTTACCATCAAGTAAACTATAGAAAAGAGAATTTTATTAAGAAATTCATAAGAGAAAATACATTTACAGTACTGCCATATTTATTGAAAAAATTCAAACCTGTGTTGTTCAAGGGTCAACTGTATATAGGATTAAATTTAATAAAAGGTATTCATGGTCTCTTCAGAAAAAATTAAATTATATTAATAAGGGTTACCTTCATGAATTGGAAGGTTCAATGTTGTCACTTATCTCAAATTTGATCTATACACCCGATACAATCTCAATCGAAATCTTAGAAAATCTTTTTTGCTAAGAAAATTGAAAAGCTGATTCTAAAATATATGAGAAAATTCAAAGGTCCAAGGATAACTTGTATTGTATTTTAAAAGAAAGATACTAAAGTAATTAAAATTCTGTGGCCTTAGAGCAAGACTGGTAAATTAATGATACAGAATACAGATTCCAAAAACAAACTCAGCAAACTTCAATCCTTGATTTATGTTGAAGAAGATTTTGACATGTGAGGTTAAAAAACATTGTTTTTTTTTATATGATTTTAGTTTCACATGCAGGTGTAAGAAATAATGCAGAGAATGTGCTTATAGTCTTTACCAAATTTCCCCGCATACTCACATATTGAAAACTGTATCACAATGTCATATCCAGGATATTGGCATTAATATGGTCAAGATATAGAACATTCCCATGACCACAAAGATCCCTCCTACTGCCTTTTTGTAGTCACACACACTTTCCTCCTGCCCTCACCCTTCATCCCTATTGCTGTCCACCACTAATGTATTCTGTTTCTATAATTTTGTTATTGCAGGAATCAATATATAAATGGAATCATGCAGTATGTAACCTTCTGGGATTGGCCTTTTTCATTCAGGATAATTTTCTGGATTTACAGTTGCAAGTAGCAATAATTTGCTCCTTTTTATTGCTGTGTAGTATACCATGGTGTGTAGAAACCACCCAGTGAATTATATCTGGATTGTTTCTAATTTCATCTAACATGGTCGAAGAGATAGTACTTAAGATAGAGATGGAGAGAAGTAGATTTTAGATACATTTTAGAACTCTAGCCAACAGGACTTGCTAATGCATTAACTGTGGGAGCTGAAGAGTTGACAATTTTTAATTTCTTGATTACCTGGGAGAGAAGCTACCTTTGATGAGTAGGGTTGATGCTGCCTCTTCCTGATTTATGAGGACTGGAGGGAAATCAGTCCAGTGGGAAGTGATGGAGAATTTTTCTCTATAAATATTATTTTGGGCATGATAAGATTTAGGTGGCTTTTACACAACCAGGAGGATATTTCCACCCCTGGACAATTAACCTAGCTGTTTTTGCTTAGAAGGACTCCATCCTTGCATGACTCTTTTTTCTAGTTATTTTGGTCTTGGCTTTGATGTTACCTCCCCAGATCTATCCTCTGAAGGAACTACTCACTTACTGTCCATTTACCCTATTGTAATTTTTTAGATTGCATTAGTGCTAGCATATATTATCTTATCTGTTTATTATTTGTGACAATATAAACTGAACAAAAGCAGGGCCTCAGACAGTGTTTGGCAACCTGGTAGGGGCTCAGTGTAAATATTTATGCAGTGAGTGAATGCCATTGGAAACAATGAAGCCAGGGGACATTTACGCCAGTAGACCAACAGATAATACTGGAGATAATAATGCCTACCTCACACATTCATGAGGATTAGCAGTAATTTATGCAAATTTCTTGGCAGTATTTGGCACATAGGAGGCACTCTGGGAAGGATAGCCAAAATGATCATTTCCCCTAAGGTGCTACCTGAATAGTTTTGCCTTCCCAGACAGCCACACTTTTAATTGGGACCATACAGTGCCACATCAGCCACTTAAAATGGATAGCGTTGTTTATTGGTAATAAGAAAATTATAATAAATTTTACCTTGTTTATTTAACTAAACTCAAATATGCTCATTTTTCTTATCCTAAATTCAATCAGACTAATAAAAACACATCATAATATATATAATACTTTATATATAATATATAATACTTTATATATAATACATATCATATATAATACTTTATATATATTATATATTATATATATAGTATTAAGTAAACAAAAAATTTCACAGTAAGTCTAATGACTGAAAGCTGGCATTGACATATCCAAGACAGTCACATATGCAACCACAGGGCAGCCTTCTTCATACAGGGTTCTCGGGCCCCACCCCTTAAGCCTGGGTCAGCCATACCGGGGCTGCTTCCTTTCCTTATCCCATTGATTTTTTTTTCTGGATATTAGTTGTTGGTAATCACATTCTTTTCGGTTGCTTCACAGCCATCATGTAGCAGTCCTATGTTGGATGGGTCTGTTATTTATAAAGTACTCAGAGAAAATAAAGTGGGTGATTTTAAATGTTGAAACCAAAGCAGGATTGTGTATTACTAAAGCTTTGCTATGAGTCTGGTCTTCTGCTTCATAATCATCGTGATTAGTTTCCAAGCTTTCTGGATGATTCCATGTAGATCCTGCCCCACCCTGCTTTTATTTTATGTCACCTGGACAGAAGTTGTAATTCAGACTGCATTTTTTGTTCTACCTTTACCGTCCTCCTATATCCGAACCCTTCAGCTTGTTGGAGGTTTGCTATTGAAACATAGGTCAGGGGCATGGTTAAAGCATTTGGAGAAAATCACATTCTCTCTGCCCTAGAAAAATATAACTCTCTACGAGGAGGGAGAATCTCTCCAGAGACTTCGTCTTTGAATTCTGGAGGGTCGCATGTTTGAAATGTTAATATGATTTTATGGATGAAAATTTTACCTGAAAAACATTTCTAAAAGATGTGCCTGTCAAATATTCTTTCCCCTGGGGACAGCCCTCCCTATACATCAAAGGCAGCTCCCCTCCCAGGGACAGCTCTCTGCAGCGGGAGAAGTGAGACCTTCTGTTACAAGGCTGCGAGGCACAAAGTGTTCAGTTGCTGTAAACTCTCAACTGTCCTATCTACACTGTTTGGAGATAGAAGACACAGAGAGAACAAACCAACAAGCACCACTTCCTATAAAGCGTTTTCATAAAAATATACAATATCTGTGCCTTAATGATGTTGGAAATATCAATCTCTCTGGTTTAGAGAAACCAAAAGAGATTCATTCCCCCCCTCCTTAGCTTCTAAAGCCCAATTATCATAAAAATGCAACCTCTCTCATAATGGAGCAAAGTGAATCTGTCGAAAATGGCTGAGTCATGTTAAAGAATGGTGGCAAAGTAGAGCACTGGTTGTCAAAACTTCGTAGGCAAAGGATCAAAAGCAGCTGGAGGGCAAGTTTCCACATGATGCTAACAGTGCCATCAAGGCACTACGCATCAAAAGCCATTTCACTGGAGTGAAGACCTACACCTTTATCTTCTGTTCTTATCTTCCCGGAGCTCCATTTCACAGTGGTTCCTGCTCTTCATTTGTCCAGGTACAAAGCTTTTCCTGAGATTCTTTCACATGGCTTCTCCCTGGAATAACCTTCAGTAAGTTTCTGTTGCTTGCCACCAAAACTTACTAAAAGTCAAGACACCAAGTTCCTTCCTTTTCACCACTTAGGAAATACCTACTCTATGTGCACGTGTTTTATGAATGGAGGCTACAAAAGTCTTAAAAGCCTTGTCTCAACCCTGTTTCCATTTATAATCTTCTGGAAGGAATCTGGCTAGTTTTTTGAGCGGCTCTTTTCTCCCATCTCGGTGGGGTCAAATTCAAGCCGGAAATAATTCAATAGTAACAAACACCTTTCTGTCTGGACAGTAAGAAGGCAGAAGGGTCAGGTAAATTTGACTGGATGATATGAAAAAATTGTTCTTAATCTCTGTCTGCATTCAGCCCCAAGCCTATAAAGTAAGAATTTCTCCCCATACTTCCTACTTTTTGGGGATAGTACTAGGGAAACACTGTTGCCATTACTCATTCCATTACATGGGAAGAATCTAATTTCAAAGCTTAGAAGCTGAGAGCCTGAGGCTAGTACTCAATGTTCTGCATTTCTCTGTTGGGCTGTAACAGTTGTCAAAGGCTCTGGATGTTGCGTTGCTTCCCCGTCTGACCCTGCCTTCTGTTCATGTTGTTTGTGTGTGAGTCTGCGGTAGAGTGTAAAGCTGCCTGACCCTGCAGATTCAGCTCTCCATGCTGAGATTCGTCATGCCCAGACCAGAGTGTGGGGCAGGAGAAAGTAAGACACCCACATGTTGTGGACTCAGATCCAAACCAGGTGCCTCAATCTAGTTTTATAAGCAAAGACTCTAAATCACTGTGACCTTTTCTTCTTGTGCAAAATGTCTCAATTTCTTCCAGTTCTGTGATAGGCAGTTAGACAGATATGAACAGAGCAAAGACAATAGGCCAGGTACAGAAGGTCACCAAAGCAAGGAGAATGGGCCAGCTTTAGGCCCAGAAAAGCAGCAAAACCAGACAAGGGACCCCACAGCTAACCTCAGGACCAACTGCATTGATTAAGGACCCTGGCGCTGACCAATCATTGGAGACGAGGACCCTGAAAGGACACACCTGGAAAGCTGATGAATATTCTATTGGGATCCTCCCCTGGGATCGCCCCTACAATCTCCACCCTTAAAAGCCCTTAGGTCAGAGGACCCAGCAAGCTCTCCCTCCCCAGAGCTTGCCCTGCCTTCCCTTTCCCCCTCTCCCCTCCCCTGAACATGTTTCTCTCTTTCTCTCTCTCTCTTTTTTTATAGGGACAGAGATAGAGGGATAGATAGGGACAGACAGACAGGAACAGAGAGAGATGAGAAGCATCAATCATCAGTTTTTTGTTGCAACACCTTAGTTGTTCATTGATTGCTTTCTCATATGTGCCTTGACCGTGGGCCTTCAGCAAACCGAGTAACCCCTTGCTTGAGCCAGCGACCTTGGGTACAAGCTGGTGAGCTTTATATTTTTGCTCAAGCAAGATGAGCCCGTGCTCAAGCTGGCAACCTCGGGGTCTCGAACCTGGGTCCTTTGCATCCCAGTCCAACGCTCTATCCACTGCGCCACTGCCTGGTCAGGCTCTCTTTCTCTTAAGCTTTCCTTTTTTTGCTTCTGTAATTTGTTTCCTGAAGTCCATTTCTTGTACCTCTATGACTTTTTAAATTGAATTTCTCTTATATTTTGTGTCTATGCTCTGCATTATTTCCTAACCAGAACTCAAGTACTACAGAGATTGCTGAACCAAGGTCCAATTTGACCCGAGCAGTCTAAGACCTGGTGCCATTTTTGTTCTCACCATTGCCAAAAGTTCCAGATGAAAATAATCTTACTACAAACCCCAACTGAGATGTGGGCAGGTTATCGGGACTGGGGGCTGGAAAATACTGAGAGCAAAGCCAGAGAAAAGCATGCTGAAAGGTAGCTTGAGGCCAAGTATGTAGGTTCAAGTAAGGAAGAAGGAGCAAGTACCAGGCAGATGCTATGAGCTGTACGAGGCTGGAGATTTTACAATCCAGGCTGGGCATGCTGGGGTTGGGAGCTCAGTCCTGGCCACAAGAACAGGGACTACCTGAGAAACAGATGCAGGTAAAAGGATGCAATACGCTAAAGCTTACGACAGCGGAAATGTTGAGTCACACAGCCCAGAGGTGGGGGGGGGGGGCAGTAGAAAAGGGCAAACTCAAGACCAAAGGAAGTGAAGCCCATGTGAGCATTCCCCCACCCCCGCCAACCCCGTTCCACGGTGGAATCTAGTGGTGTGAGTGTGGTTTCAGATTTTCAGCGATTTCTCTAGCACCACTCTTGCTGTTTGTTCTCTTTTCATTTCACTTCATTTACTGGGTTTGTTTGGGTTTTTTTTGTATTTGTTTTGTGTTTTCTTTTAAGACAAAACAGGAATTGATGGCCAGGTTCCAATACAATGGGAAAAGTTGTAGTTAGCCTTTTGAAATCTCACAGAGCCAGACCAACACTGGTTTTTGTTTTGTTTTGTTGTAATTTGTCTGTTTGCTTGTTTTGTGCTTATGAACAAGAGCAAAAATAGGAAAGCAATATTTTCTTACAACAACCTAAGGGAAGGAATCACTGGATACAAATTATTGATTGTATGCTCCCCTAGTGGGCTTGTTATCCGATTGACAGTTTGTCCAAGATCACAAATTAATGCTGTATCTTCTAGGAGAAATATGATATTCATGCAATGTTGAGTAAATCCATATATTAAAGCCAAACATTGATAAATAATGTAGGCCAATAACCCTCCAAAAGGCATATTTCCATATTTCCTGGAAGGGTGACAGCATGCTACTATTTTTAATGGCTCTCACTATTACTATCTCATATGTGTGAATGATGTTTCAGTGGTTAAGGTTCTGATTTATTCATTAGAATGCAGTTTTCAGTGTGCTAATGTTACCCTGAGTTGAGTGATAAGCACATATTTTAAATATGAGGTTTGGCAATTGTACAATATCTTACATTGAATTGGAATATGTAAACGATGAAAATCTCTCAAAGGTATAGGGGATTCGGATCACTTCCCTGTGTACTGGCACTTTAAAAACAAAATTAGCATTTGTTTTATCAAGGATGAAACAGAACAGGGTGTTACTTTAGAAGCAACTTGTTTTTTCTATGCTTGGAGACCTCTGCCCCCAATCCCCCCCCCCAACCAAACCCCAGATATTTTGAAACGTGTTACTTTGCAATAGCAACATGCAAGATTTGTTCTAAGAGAAACATGCTTGCTTTTATTTTCTTAATTTCTAATTAAAAAAAAATTCTGGAGAAGTCTACTATACATACCAAAAAGGCAATAACTTGAACTATGTGTGGTTTTGGTTTCTGTGAAGACCATAGTTATTTCTAGTCCAAATTTACATGGTTCCCAAATCCTAACATTAGTCTCTCAATTTGGTGACATAATGCTCACATTCAAAAATGGGAAAAGCCCATAACAGGGGGTTGGCCCAGTTCCCAGGCACCAACCTCATAATGGAGCTCTTTAGCATTTGAGTGGATTAACTGCTTATTGGTTGTCCTTGAACTGTTTGTACAATGGAAAACGTGATGTCATCTGATGTTAACATGGCATAAAAATGAAGATAGCTTACTTTGTAATGTCTAGGTTTCATTTACTTCTTTTCACTTAAGTTCTGACGAAAAGATGGTAAGAAACATTAAGTTGGTCAAAAGTGGGAATTTCCTACCTCTGCACATTCATGAGAGGAATCGGGAAAAATCAAGTTGACATTTCTCCTATGTCCGCACTCTACGAGAGTTGAGGAGTTCACCTCTCTCCAAACATGGGGGTAGCCTCAATTCTTCCCGGGAATTCCTTTGGTCCTTTTCCTGTCAGCATAATTAAACCATCCTGAAAGTCCCCACTCATACTCATGGTAGATTTGAATCCAGAACACAAAACGTTTGACATTCAACATAGTCTAAGAGGAGAACTCAAAAGGCCTCTGACTAAGACAGGCATCACCTCCATCACTTCCATCAGATAACCATTACTCTTTGGTTAGCAGATGGTGAGAATGAGCCAATTGGGATACCTGGATGAAGACCCTGCCAAGCAGATCTTTGCCAAGGCACCAAGGTAAACCTATTAGTCATTTTTAAAGAACAGGTGAGCAGGGAACAATGGTTAGAGATAAGGTCAGCCTGGTAGGCAGAGACAAGATTTTCTAGTACATTTTAGACTTTGGCTAGAACCTTGGCTCTATGGTGAGGTAAATGGGAAGTTATAAGATTTAGGCTGAAGAAGGACATGCTATAAGTCACATTTAAATCAATCTGTCTTACTGACCTGATTTGAGGTTCTGGCAGAGGTAAAGGTAGAAATGGGGAGTTCAGATAGGAAGCAGGGAAATAGGAAGGAGCATGGTATGCCTGGAAAACCACAGTAGGTCAGTATTTCTAGAACCTAAAAATACTGCTAGGCAATGAGGAAAGAAGAGCCATTGACTCCACAGCATATGGATTTCTTCTTTCAACAGTGAAGAGCACATAAAGGTTTTTAAGTTCGAGCCTCATATGGTTCTATGGGCACTTTAAAACATAACAGTGACATATTTGCGTTCAATGGAGTTACTACCAGAGACAAAGAGGTCAGTTAGAGAGTGACTGCATTAGTGTAGAAAAGTGACAGGAAGAAACTAAATGAGTTAAAGGAATAGCAATCTGGAAGAAGAATTAGGGACTCATCTGAGAGTTTATAGAAATTTGAATTTTTATGATTTAGCTATTTAGACTTAAAAAGAAAGAACAATGGAATTCCATTCAGGACCCTTAGAGGTTTCTCTTCTGCCAACTCTGTATCCTGCCCTGGAGTTTCCAGATTTAGATGAGTCCAAGAGGCTAAAGACTTGCTTGCTTTTAGAGAAAATTCATGTCTCTGGGGTTCATCAGCAGCTAACCCAGAACAGTGCCCATTCTACCTGTTAAAATCAGTTATATAGAAAACAAAAATAGAACCTGATCATGTCTATAGGAAGCTTCTGCCTATATGTTAACTTTTCAAACTCAGTATAGTCCCTTTATGACAATTTCCTATCACATTTTAAAGCCAGCCCTCTAGTTAGTTTCCTGTTCTATGTAGATGTTTCTCCTATAATCCTTTGGTTTGATGTATGAAGACACAGTTATTACTGCAGCAGGCTCTACTCACACCCTTTCCATCATAGTTATAGCTGCAACCTAAGAGGAACTTCACTGGAAATGAATGTTAGAAATCATAATGGCATTTTGTTTCATGCAGTTTTATTTAGGGAAATGCTATTTGGGACATAAAACAAGGAGCTGCCCTAGAAAGAAATAAACAACTGAGGCCCATAATGTCGTGATTTGGTGTCAAGAATATTGTTTCCTGGGAAGATTCTGATGATGTTTTTATTTTACATTTCATTCCATCTTCTTTAATTTCATTTAATAATTAATTTATAGCCTCCAATACCAAGTTAAAGATTTCTGGGGTGATTAAACTCTTCTTTTTTATGTGTAAACAGAAGGAGTCCTTATTATAGTATAAAAAATGATGCCAAAAGGATGACATCCCTATTTTCTTCCACACTTGCTTGAAGCCATTTCAATTTAATGTATATCTATGGAGCATCTCCCATTTGTAAAAAACCAAGTGGTCACTTTATGGATGCCATGATGACTGATGGGCCAGAGTTCCTCTCCTCAAGGTTTTACAACTGAGATGAAACTGGTACAAAATGTCAATATACTCAAGTGGCAGAGCAGGGTGCTTGGTGAGTGCCAGAACCAGATCGGCAGCCTGGCCCCCACTGCAGGGCTGGCCCTCTCTGAGTGAAGATGGTTGTTAGGAGTCTGTGGGTAACAACATTATAAAGGCTTTAGTTATAAAACTCCAAACAGGTTGCTAAGAGCCAGTCACAGGCACATCTTACACTGGCCATCACCAAATTCTCTCCCAAGAAGCCCAGAACCTACACGCCCAGCATCTAGCTTCAGACAACATGAGAGCAGGATGCAATAAGTATCACAAGCAGCATGTCCAAAGGAAGATCTTGCAGGCACCAAACCTACTGAATTCTGCTTCATGTGGTCAGCACCTGCACAGCACCTCACATTTTGTGATTGGGGTTCAGCCTCACAGTCAGCCAGCTTGAGGGTCAATCTCATGCATGAATAGGCCAAAAGCAATCAGACTCGATTACAGCAGGAGGTCCCACACAAGGGATATTCCTGGAGCACCCACCTCAGGTGGTCAAGAAGATTGCATCACTGGAACCCACAGGAAGCCTACTAGATAAGGCCACCCCACGGAGACTGGGAGTCATAGCAGATCTATTAAATACATAAAAACAAACACAAAGAGAAGACTAAGAAATAGGCCTTGAATGAAAAAACAGAAGACATCTCCAAAAAAAAAGAGCCAAATTAAATGGAGGTAAACAATCAAATACAGAGCTCAAAGTAATGGTTATAAGGATACTCAAGGGACTTAGTGAGAACTACAACAGCATGAAAAAGAACATAGAAACCATTAAAAAAAAAAGGCCAGTCAGAAATAAAGATCTGACATCAAGAATATACTGGAAGAAATAAATAAATAGTAGGTTAGGTGAAGCAGAAGATCGAATCAGTGACTTAGAATACAAGGTAGCAGAAAACGCCCAATCAGAGAAGAAAAAAGAAAAAAGAATTTTAAGAAATGAGAATAATTTAAAGGATCTTTGAGACAACATAAAATGTAACAACATATACATCATAGGAATTCCACAAGAAGAGAGAGAAAAAGGGCTCAAGAACCTATTTGAAAAAATAACTAACGACCGAAAAGTTCCTTACCCAGGTAAAGGAAAAAGACACACAAATACAGGAAGCACAAAGAGTTCCGAACAAAATGAACTACAAAAGGTTCACACCAAGACAAATTATAATTAAAATGGCAAAGGTTAAAGACAAAGAGAAAATTGAAAAAACAGTAAGTGCAAAGGAGTAGTTACCTAGAAGGGAGCTCCCATAAGGCTGTCAGCTGGTTTCTCTACAGAAATACTTTAGGCCAGAAGGAATTGGCATGGAATATTCAAAGTGATGAAAAGCAAGGACCTACAACCAAGACTAGTTTACCATGCAATGCTATCATTTAAAATTGAAGGAGAAATATAAAGCTTCCCAAATAACAAAAAGCTAAAGAAGTTTGTTACCACCAAACCAGTATTATGAGACATGTTAAAGAGTCTGCTTTAAGCAAAAGAAGGAGGAGGAGGAAAAAAAAAAAAGGAGAAGGAGAAGAAAAAGAAGAAGGAGAAGAAGAAAAAGGAGGAGGAGGAGGAACAGAAGAAGGAGGAGGAGGAGGAGGAGGAGAAGAAAATAAAAAAGAAAAAATGAAAAGGAAAAGGAAAATGAATCAAGTACCATGAGATATGAGATGTGACTAGGAAAGAGCAAGAAAGATTATTTCTAGGTGCACAAATGATAAAATGAATGTGAATATCTTGCTTAGGAGTCGGTGATTGGCTCATGTTGGGTTTTGGAAGAGAGTGGTTAAAGACAGAAATCAAGAGACTGATTAGTCTGAGTCCTGCAATGTGAATGAAGTAAGAGGATTCCAATTTCAAGAACCAGATGTATAAAATGCAAAAAAAAAAAAAAAGAAAAGAAAGAAAAAAAGTCATTGTCACTACATATTTGAGGGCTGAGAGAGTGAGAAATGCAATAGATTCCTCCGAGCTTCAAGAAGAGTAGTGGTATGATGTGGTGCTGGTGAGGTCAGGACCACACTAGGTAAGATTCTTTATAACCTCAGCAGGGTATTTATTTGGTTTGTTTTATCAGTGATGGGAGTCACTGAATGTTTTAAAATAGAGCATAGTCTGGTAGCATAATGGGAAAGATTGGCAGAGCAGGCGGTGGTGGAGAGATCAGTTTAGTGAGAAATGACTAGTAAGCAATGATGGGGCCTTTATCAGAAGTAATGACAGTAAAAGAAGATCGAAGGTGATACATTTTAGAGCTCTTTCAGGAGTAAATTAATAAGGTTCAATAACTGCCTGGATGTGGGAATTAAGGGTGAAAATGGACTTGAGGAAGATGAAGTCTATGATTAGAAATTAGCACTTGCCATTACTAAGGAAAGAAAAACCACTCTCAGTGAACTAAAGCCCATTTATTTGATTGGTTGATTCATAAAACAGCTGCTCTTATGCATTTTAATATATTTCTAAGTAGGTATTGAAGAAAACAATTCAAAGGTATCTTATTAAGGCATATTTTCTCTTTAGTTTTCCTCAAAATGTGGTTATCAATGATGATGGGCTTTTTACCTTTCTCCTTCCTTTTGTGGCTTAATAAGGTGTAGTGATTGGAGAAAATTTATTTGCCTATCAATCTTCTATCTCCAAAGTATTTCCTTTGGAAAGACAGACTAAAAGCTCTTCTAAAATAACAATTATTGTTCCCTTGGATATTCAAATTCTGGGTCTTTGCATGCTGAGTTACAGAAGCCTCATGATCAGCTGTTAGTGGCTCTCAGCAATAAGTGTAGTCATTCGTTTGATCTAGAGCAGTGCTGGTATTTTTAAAAAAAGACTTTGACTTCAATTTAAGTCAGCTTATATGATATAGGTGTAATTGTATATTTTAATTACTTGATATTAACACGAGGTTTTTAAAGGTGCTTTATTTAGCTCATAAAGGAATCCTGATTTCTAATAACACACAGTAGAAATAAAAATCAACCTCTGTATTTATGGCATCCTTTCCCTTTCTTTGTAAGAGAAGCAAAGTACTTTTCCCTAGTAGATCAGAGTTTTCAGATGAGTAAATTCCTCTCAATATGTGACGAGAACAACCTGCAATGCCATGGGAGTCCCATTCCCTTTAGTCATTAACTAAGTGTGATTCTGTGAGTCTGAAAGTCCCTGCCTTCTCTAAAAGCTTGGTTTATTCTCAGGAACCTGATTACTCACAACAAACCCTCCCTCCTAGATGTTCATGGAAGCTCCCTTGTTAGATCAAAATTACATCTTCATAGTCCTTAGCACTTTAAAATTTACAAAACACTTTGATATTTCTTACTTCACATTATTCTCTTAACATTCCCTCAATCCTATGATACAAAGCAAGTGTCTATTACAGGAAAAGTATCTTTCTCAATAGCCTACTAAGGCAAAGAGCAATTTGAAAATCAGGGCCCTCATGTGAACAATATTGATTCAGAATGGAAAATGCCTTTAGTGTATGACTGTGAAGATGAAATAAAGAGCTATTCGGAATGTGGGGAAAGTGGGGAATTAGGGAAAGGGTCTTGGGAATCATCACTTGGGTTCAAATTCTGGCTCAGCCACTTAGTTATAATATGTCTTCTCAAGGCCTTTGCTTCCCTAGCAGTATAATCATAGGATCATTGGATAGATATATAAAGCTCTTAGAACAATGTCTCACATCAGTTTTACAGTTCTCCCAGCCCGAGGGACTTTTGTAATTGGAAGTATGGGTGTCCACAAGTAAGCTGTTATCATATTGCCACAGTTCCTTAAAAACTAGTTTCTTACTAGCCCTGTCCTCAGCAACTAATCCTTCTCTAAAATTTTCCTTGAAAAGCCTGCTGACCAGAAAGCTGTCTCTCCCAACGTGCCCAGTCTTAGCCTTAGGTTATCATTCTGTTCTGAGAAATCAGCATTAACTTTTCAAACCACTCTTTACTCCTCATCTGTTCATGCTACTTAAGGCTGTGTCATATCCTGGAATTCTCTGTTTGTATAGCAATGGATTGTTGCTCTGATACACCTTTGCTTGTATCTATTTGAACTTGAAGATTACATATGGAAGTGAAAAGCCACTCAACAAGTTAATACATATTTGTTTTGCTCTAAAATCTTCTTAAACACTCTAATATTTCAGTTGGCTATAAGACATTGCAATGTTGGTTCTTTTTAACTTAAAATATTCAATTGGTTTACATGCCTATAATAATATAATGAACTAATTAAATGTCCCTGTCTTTGTACCTTCTTATAAAGAAACTTCAGCTAAATCCAAAGAGATACAATATTCTGGATGGTTCTGAAATTTACGACATCTTCTGGTGCATATTTACATGAGTTTAAGAGAAAAGAGACTACTTTTTTCCTCCAGTGGGGAAATGCAAGGGACTGAGAACATGGACTTTTTTGGAGGAAAGATAAGAGAATGATAGAGAGAATGGCAGGGAGCATATGTCATCTGTTCCTCTTCTCAGTTTAAGTAACTGACTTTGAGCTCTTATGTCAAGAAAGATTATAGCAGTAGCTATGTTCATAAAAGATCATAAGGCTCTACCACAGACAGTTCCACTATAGGGATCCAAACAGTTTGAACAAAGGCCTGAAGAGAGGAGCATTCTAATGCTTATCTCTGCCACTCAAACGTAAGCAGTCTGTCAGTCCAGTGTATAGAACTGGTACCCTGAAGACTCAAGGACACACCAGAAAAGACACAGGCCCTTATTGGGGAGGAGGAACTAACAAAGTAAAAAGATATTGAAGCATGTAAATTTTTTCTTTCATCAGTAATTATTTTGTTTCTTTTTAAACTATGAATTCAATTTCTTTAGTAGACCTCAGATTATTGAGGCTATGTTTTTTAAGTTGTGTGAACATTAGATGTTTGCACAAACATGTTTAGGGAAGGGCAATTTTTAAAATGTCAAAACTAGAAACAACTCAAATATTCATCAACAATACAATGGATATCTAAATTGTGGCTTATATGCTTATATGTAAATCTAATCAAATAAAGCGATACTATATGATAGTAAGAATATGCTATTGCTATAGGAACAACATGTCTGAATATTCAAAATACAATATTGAACAAAAGCAAACAGACACAGAGAAATATATCTGTATTATTTTATTTATACTAAGTTCAAAAACTGACAATACTGAGTTTTGCTGTTAACTGTTAGGATATTATTTCTCTAGGAAAGGGTAGTAACTGTGAAAGGGTATGAAGAATGCTTCTGGGGTTGGCTAATATATTTCCTGATCTGTTTTCTAGTTACATATCTGTGCTCAATTTTGGAAAATTCATTGAATTACATAATTATATTTTGAAAATTTTCCTCAATGTGCTTTATATTTTTATAAATGTAATTTTTTAAAAAGTTGTTTCCATATTTATATGAGATACCTATCAGGTATCCCAAAAAGTTGCTGAATAGAAATTGAGACTATGATTGGGAAGAACTGCAAGTATCAGTGATAACTATGACTAATAATTCATTGTACACATTGAATGGGACAGCTTTGGGAAATCATTTATATAGGAGTCTATTTAATTTTTTAATGTTTAATCTACTTGCTTCATTATTTATTATATCTCTGTAATCATATCAAATGTCCAGAGATTTGGAGTGCCACCATAACAGCATTTCCTGATCTATCCATCTAAAAATTCTATAAATCTATTTTCACTAATGATTGAAACAGATTTAGGAAAATCAATCACAACTCTAGAGAACCTAGGAAGACTCATAATAATCACCACTGCTTTCCTAACTAACTGTACCTAGAACCTTTTCAGAAATATAGTCCAAGGTTATTTAGGGCTTCCTCCTTGTTTTCACAGTTTGTATTTTACAGAACCCATTCAGTTGCTCATCCACATTTTTAGTATATAGATGTTTTGGTCCCAGCTCCAATTTCCTAATACCAATTCTAATCTCCATTATTACTTAAGGATCTTCAATTACATTTTCATAATTGCAACTGCAAATTATTTTAGTACTCTGAAAATTTAATTCATCGAGTCTGGAAACTTGAATTAATCTAAACTACTAAACAGTTTCATATCCTCTCCTTGAGTTTTAAGTCACTAAACATTTATTCTACCTATCCAATTACAGGAGCCTCCTCCTGGATTGAGAGCACAGAAGTAGGTAAAGCTAAACAATGTCACTTACTCTGTTATTTATTAACATTCACCATCTGTTCTTAAGCAGTGCAATGTTCTCTTTATGTGTTTTTCTATTTTATTCTTTTTAGAAAGTTAGGAGTGTTGTTTTTAATTACCATTGGCATTTTTATAAGCTCAAGCTCATTCTAATTTTTTGTCTTTATGACAGTTTACTACCATTTTATGCTATCCTTTTGTTTATTTTTTAAATATTGTTTTTATTTTGAAGCTATCTCCAGGTGATCGTAAAATTGTGTAAGGGTGATATTATTTATAGAAAGAGAAGAGTTTTTTTTTTAAGAGCAAGAGTATGGTTATGAGACTTGACTTTGCTATTCAATGGCCTTGATTTAATCCCTTCATTTGTATGAGAATCAATTACTTCATTTATCAATAGGAAAAAAATAATATGTACCTCAGATTGTTTAATGAACAAATATATATGTAACTGAAATCATTATACACTATATATGCTAATATAATATATACTATAGTTTAATGTATATACATAACATATATAATGTTGTATATACATATATACACATATATAGCATATATAAAGTATATAAGAATAGTTTATGTACTTAATAATATACTAATTACTTAGTTGAAGGTGTCATCTATTTTTCCTCTTTCACACTTTTATATTAGTAGTCATTTCCTTCTTCGGAGACCATGCTTTTTAAAATATTTTAAAATTTTCTTGACTAGTATCTATGATTTAGGTCTTCTACACCCAGCCTTGGATTCCCAGATTATTATAAACTTGGAGCAACATGGTCACTTTCTCCCCAAGTGCCTGTCACTTCTGCTTCACCAATCAGTTCTTCCTTGTTAGTAAAAATTAATTTCATAGTGGTAGTTCTCATTACCTCTTTAGCCTCCCAAGAGCCGAAACTGTCAAAAAGGCATGTCCAGATGGATCAGATTTTCTGTTATCTGAGACTAGCAGCGGATGAGTGAGTCCCCTACCGTCACTCACTGCCACTGGTTGGGCATTGGACACATCTGTTCTCCACCAGGAATACACCTTTCAGAGCTGATGACCCACTGTGTTAGTGGCCTAGGTATATTTCCAACAGTGTAAGTATTTGTATTCTCTTGCTTCATACTATCCAAATCCTCTCCTCTAAGAAAAAGCTTAGGTTGTTGAGTTCTTTATTTACATATTCATCTTTCTAATTATTCCTCTTTATTTCTGTTATGATTGTTTCTTTTAAATATTTTATGTCTCCCCCCAAGTATGACCAAATAAGAAATTTTGGGAGTCTGAATTCTCTTCCTTTTGAAAAAATGTTGACAGGTTTGAGTTATTATCTCCAGTCACCTTACTACCTACATTCTGCTCACAGCTATGGAAGCAGTTGAGTCTGCATAATCTCCTCTATTGTTTTCACTATTACTGATCATCTCTGATATTACTGTTTGTTCAACCTGTCATTCCTGCTCCTATATTGTGCCCCTTTTACAGTTATAGCTCTGTACTTTATTTTCCCCTCCATATGTAAACTTTAGTTGCTAATTAAACAAACACACAAATAAATTGGCTTCCTGCCTAACTCCCTCTTTTTTAGTCATCAGAAATTGCCTTCCCCCCTTTTCCACCTGACTCTTTTTCTGACTTCATCAATGAGCCTCCAGAAATCCTTCTATGGAACTAACCAAATGTGCACCCAGAGTCCCCTCACTTTTTAAATCGCATCCTCCAAATGAAAGAAAAAGTATTCACCTGCAGGCCCATTGCTTACATATAACTCCAAATGGGTAGTATAGCATTTCAGAGTACAATCAATGGGTCACAAATCTCATGAGAAATTTCACTCAAAAAGGTTTATGTACTTACAAAGACCTGAGGGAAGCTGAATGGTATAGCCCCATTTTGTAGATCTGTATGCCCAACATAAAAATAAAGAAATATCCTTCAGTAAAAATAACAAAAACAAAAAGAAACAACACAAATCAGTATAACTTTTTTTAATTCAGGATTTCCAAGTATCACCGAATATCTAGTAACCGCCCAAGGAACATATTTTATTCATTATAATACTACATAAAATTTACTGAATGCTTACTATGTCAAAAATTATTTTAAGTAAATAATATATATTCAAATATTTACTGAACACAGTATTTTCTGGTACTCTTCTTGTAACAGAGAATATGGTAGTGAAAACAATAAATAAACTATCTGCCATCACTTTCACAGGGAAAGGAGACAATAAGTTAAATACACAGTATATTAGTAATAAGTGATAAGGAGGAAAAGTTAAGCAAGAACAGGGTACATACCATTAATGATTAGTAGGGCAAGTTCTACATTTTAGATAGGTAGAAAGAGAGAAACTCACCTAGAAGGCAACTACTGAGTAAATACCTAAAGGCAGTGAGGACGCTATCCTTGTATATATACGGGATAGAAAATTCTAGGCAGGGAGACTTATGTATTAAAGGCTCTGAGGCAACAATGTGACCAGTTTATTCAATGAACAGTGAAGGCCAGTGAGGCTGGAGAAGAAAAGACAGAGGAGAGAATGCTAGGAAACAAAGTTGGAGAAGTAACAGGGTCTTCCCCTTTATTGAATTAAAAATGGCAAGCTACTGGAGGCTGTTGAGCAGAGTGACATGATTTAACGCCATTTAGGAGAATAATTTTGGCAGTTGTGTTGAGCTCAGATAACATGTAGGCAAGAGCAGAAGCAGGGAAATGGGGAGACTTAGATAGAGAAATACCAGGGAGAGATGATAATGGTTTGGACCAGCACCACAGCAGCAGTCCAGTTCTGGATAAGTAGAGCTTCAGTGCTTTTGTTTTGTTGTGTTGACTGTTGTTGCTGTTCTTGTCGTGTTCTAGCCCCTGAACAACTGGAAGAGAGGAGTTCCAGTGAACTGAGATGGACAAGACCACAGAGAAGAAGCTGGTTTCGCTTGGGCAGGGGTAGAGGATATTCAGAGCATAGTTTATAAGCATGTTCATTGGTGGCTGGGCAATATGAGCCTACATTATCTCATATACCCACTTTAACAACTCAACAAGCTGGGTACTAATATTATATCTATTTTGCATTTGAAAAAAACCTAAGACCTAAGGAGGTCAAGGAATTAATACAACATTACCCTACTGACTCAACAACTGCTGAGCTGTGATTTCAAGTCAGAGACACTTTACTCCTCAGCCCCATGTTAACAGCTGACAAAATTACCTGTCCATGATAATGACTACGTATTACTGCTGAATTAGGAGACAGTAAATGTCTCGCAATCAAAGCAGCTGAAATACAGATCACTGGTGGGCTTGACTGTGCACTCACCTCTCTGTTATCCATGTCAAAATAAGTCCTAAATCTCAGGAGAGTGACTGTGCCCGTAGCATATCTCTTCCTTCTGATTCCGTGACAATAGCTCTGGCATTCTTTAGCATCTTTAAATCTTCTATCATTCTTTAAAGCACAGTTCATTGCATTCTCTTCAGTCCTATATCTTTGTTATAGCTCCTGTGACTAGAAATTTGCACTACTAATTCTCCTCCTCATGACGAATTTCATTTCTCTTGATCTTGGCTTTGACCCACATTTACTGTATCAAAATCGTCCTCTTTTTAGAATTCTTATTTGGTGTCTTCTTTCATGTGTTGTAATGCTTCCTCCTCCTTAATAAGCCATACTATTAAAGAAAAATAGCTTTTTACAAATTTCTTCACTTGAGGGGAGATATCATTTGAAAGTTAACAAAATATGTTTTATTTCCAAACCTTTTAGATTTCAAGTGTAACCACAGATTTTTTTCTTCCCAAGGACTTACTCTTTTCTGTGCCCACTAAATAACCAGCAACAGAAATGCCACCAGGAAGAAATGGATGTTAAATGTGGACAGGGCCATTCTCATTGCTAAAGGCTTTGTTTCTGTACTCATGAGTGTGGCCTTGATTTAATGGACCAAATTGGAAAACACAACAAGCCAGGTAATCACTAGTAACTAATGGTTATTCTTCCCTCTTTGACCCGCTTCCATTCTGTCTTGGAACTCAGACAAGGTATAGGAGAAAGAATGCTTCCGATGCTGCAAAGAGGTCCATTTAGCTCCAGATCCTGAGGATGCTTTGAGTCAGCTTGCTGCAGATTCCACCAGTGAGCTTGAGCTCTGACTTCTCAGCAATCTCTCTCTGGAGAGGCTTCCCAGAAAACCATCCGTTCAGCTCACCCCTGAATGCACTTTGAGCAACTAGCTGCCTCTCCTGTAAGCACGTTATTAAAGGTCTCTTTTCAAAAGCAGAGATAGTGCCCTGGAAAATGCGATATTGATTTTTCCCCCTTCTTTCTCACTGTTTCAATCACTGCTCGTTTGAATGGCTTTCATTTTTAGCAACAACAAGAGAATCTTCGAAGAAAAGTGGTTTATAGGATCAGCCTGAAATAAAATCACCGCTCAATTTAAGCTCTGAAAAATACTATTGATATTTTAATAGAAGTTTGGAGAACCTATTGCGAGCTCAATAATAGCTACAAGGAGTTTATACACAGAAATCATACTTAGGGATCATTTTATTTCTTAGGTAGTATGTGTTAACAGCAAATAATGGTTTAAACCTTCACTCACTTCCATTACTGTATACATCAAGAGTCTCAGGAGTGTGGAAATGTCCAGAGTGCTTCAGAAGGGGTAAAAGCCTTTCTACGACTCAAATGATTTGTCTCTAATTGGCCCTCAAAGGAAAAAGCTGAGGTGGTTTTCTCTTAAGCATTCTATTTGCCTGTATTGGCACCAGGAAATCCCAACTATCATAGAGTTGAAAGACCTAGAGAGAATGTAGCTATGTGGATTTGTTGCATAGGTGAGAAAGCAGAGCCAGGTGGTGTGGTTTGATGGAAGTGGCACAGCCCCAAATTCCTCTCCAGGATTCCCTCATTGTGGATACCTGGGTTCCTTCCCCCTACCTGAATCTTGATCTATAGTACTGACTTCTCTCCTTCATTTTCCTCCCACACTCTCCAAAATACCTATGGATCTGCTCAGTTCTAACTTTTTCTGTGCTGTACAAACACACTCATTTATGAAGCAGAGTAGTGATATTACCACACTAAATGGCTATTACTGAGCAGGAGGAGAGTGTTACCTGCAAGGGTCATGTCAAGAGCTACCTTGCCCAGAACAATCATTGTGTGACTCCAGTTCATACTGATGGCACTCCTTATTGTCAACCCCTGTAAATCACTGAAAATATGCCTTGATTAGTACTAAGGGTTCTATGTGTGTGCCAAGATTTCTAGTGAGGTCTCTGAACTCAATGTTGATTAAATGAACAGATATTTACCCTGTGATTAATAAATGTGTAAGATACCATGCTATATGTTAAGATAGATACAAATACAGGGGGTCCTTGGGTTATGACAGTCTCGACATACAACATTTCGAGTTTATGATGTTCATTCCCATATAAACAAACAAAAAAATTGAGATGTGTTTCGGCTTACGCCGTTAGCATCACACTTACAGGCTACATGGGTGAACTAGTGTGGTTGTGTGGTGAAAGAATACTCAGTACTGTGCACAGTACAGTACACTTATGTCCTTTTCCTTTGTCTGTGGCTTAGTTGTGTTTTTATGTTCTAGAATCTAGATCATGATTTTACACCTGTGTTAAGATAGGTAAGTGACTTAGGCTAGTGTGTGTTTCAAGTTACACCAAAATTCAGGTTATGTCACTGTCGTAGCAATGGAACTGCGTAGTAACCCAGGGACCCTCTGTAATAATAAAATATAACATTTCCTTAAGTTATTTATGTTTAATAGAGTTGCATGTTTTAAATGTATGAAGATAATTTTCACAGGAAGATCTTAGTGTAAAGGAAGACAATAGAAAGAAACTTCAGAAGAGCAGAAGGATTTAGGGCTTGTCAATATTGTGGAATTAGATACTCCTTGGAAAAATGTAGTGAGAGTTAGTTTAAAACATGTAACCCAAGGGGAGAAGAGAGAATGAGAAATAAGATGTTATTGAATTTGGAGAATCAAAGCTGTTTTTCATATATTATACAGTCAGGGTAAAGAGCCTTGATTAGGATGGGGAGAGGGATATCCATTCATCCAATCATGTAACAACTATTAATTGGGAGCATATTATATGTAAGGCACTGTTGTAGGCTCTAGGTATAACTTTGAAATTGTGAGGTTAGGAGATAATACATTTAAAGTCAGACTAGCATGACTGCTGTAAAATAGAAAGCAAGAGTTAGATTGAGAAATGTTGGAGAGATTGTGCCTGATTGAACATAAAAAGCAGGAGAGCTTTGTAACACAAAGCACTGATTGGGATGCCATTAATAGGAGAAGGGAAAGAAAAGGACCAGATAGGAAGTGTAAGCAGATAGAGGATGGGCACTGAGTGGATTAGGCTTTGTCCACAGTACTAGGGATGGGATATCTGGTAGGTAATTTCTCTTTCTGCTCTTCTTTCGGACCTTCCCTTTTGCTCTTCTTCCATAAATGTGGTTCAATTACAGAGGTCTGCAACCACAGAGGCTACCTGACCTGCTTTGTTCTGGCATTAATGAACGATGCCAAGAGCCACTGCCATCAGAAACAATGCCAAGTCTCATGGGAAAGGAAGCACCTTAGCCTCATTAGAAGGATTCTTGCAAGTTCCACATGGCCAAGCACCTCTCATCAGGAGTCTATGTGGTTGGTGGGGGGAAAGCCTTACAGTGACAAGAGACAGAGGATCTGCCTAGCCTTTTCTTCTTTGTGTACATCTTTCTTGGGAACCATGAAGGAAAAACAGTTCTGGCAGGTAGCCATTCTCATTTTCTCCCCAGCAGAGGGGAGCCTAATGTAATCCAGCCCTTAGATACAGGGTTCTTGCTTCCTGCTTCCATGGGTTTAGCCTGACATGATTGATGTAGGACCTAATTACCTCCCTATCAACAAGCCCTCACAAAGTTTTTGCTCCTCACATTCTCCGTTATTCAGTGCCTAAAATGTGAACAAGTAACGAGAGGATATGTTTACCTCTATGAAAAGTATAATCTCGGTTGGAACTTCATACATTGGTTGGGAGAAGATTTGATGACAAGGAAAACCACTGAATGACCCTAAAACTGTGCTGTGCAGAATGCTACCTCTTCTGCTTTAGGAAGACCAACACCAGTTTCAAATGGCTCCTTTGTTAATGAACTGAAAACAAACTGAAAGCAATATTACATATTTCTTACCCAAACTAGGCTAAGCATTAGAAAATAAATTCAGATCACATTTCATCCTTATTTGAGATTAACTGGGTTTGACATATGTGATTACAGACAACATGACATTGATTTCTGAATCAGAGAAGTAGAAAGTAGAATTTTTGGTCTTTAGTCTCAGGGCATGAACTCAGTTTTAAATTTATTTTTTCATTTTGTTGAATTTGTTGCTGCTGTTTTCCAAGATAGATATGAATAACCTAATTTTTTGAAATGTTTTAAATTCTACTTTTCTTTCTAGGTATAAAATTATCCTTATAAAGATGATCCCCTATTTCCTATAGAATTCGTTACAAGCATCTATGTTACCTGGGTATTAAAGTCCTTATAATATTTGAGCACAATGTGTTATATTTCCTCAAATCACAAATATTTATTGGGGATCAAATTTATGCCTGGCAGTTTTCTCAGTAATGTGGATGTCAGGAACCCTTATTCCCTTATACCTATGCAGAATCACACATTCTTTATTACCCCTCTTCTCTAAACTTTTCTATTTCTGGAATAGAGTCTAAGAATACTCGGACTATCACTTCGACCTGGGCAATAGCATTTATTCATAGCTATCTTCTAGTTGTTTGGTTTTTTTTTAAAGATATATTTTATTTTTTTAAATGTTATTTTTTTTATAAAGAGAGAAGGGGGGGGCAGGAGCAGAAAGCATCAACTCCCATATGTGCCTTGACCAGGCAAGCCCAGGGTTTTGAACCGGTGACCTCAGTGTTCCCAGGTCAATGTTTTATCCACTGTGCCACCAGAGCTCACGCTATCTTCTAGATGTTTAGATCAGTATTTTTCAACTGCTTATCTGCCAGAAATTTCACAAGACCAGAACTAAATTTCTGGTGGACTGGATATTGAAAATCACTGGTTTGGGTGTTTCCTTTGTTCCAAGAATACTGATCCATATTTGGTGCTTCCTGGTATGCCCCAAAATGCTTTGAGCCCAAAGAATGAATGACATCACTGTGGACTTTCCTACCAGAGGATACCAATGTATCATAGAATTTGCTAGAATTATTCAGGTGGGTGCTGTCCTGTAGTCATATTACATAATTCTTTGCTTCTGTAGTCTTGATTTTACATTGCATTTCTTTGGCCAAAAGATCGGTTTTAAACTTTTATAATTCTTCCTACAGTGAATAATTCATATTTGCTTCTAAATAGTACTCATAGCATACTGCCAAAGCTAAGTTCTCCAAATATAGACATGAGTCTGACATCAAACATAACCTTCTGAGATACTGAGCATTTATCTTACAGTAAGTAAAAACATGCATCCAGCAATGTCAGCCACATCCTACATCCTATGTGTATACTCACATCCATACATGACACTTATATAACCAGCCTCAAATTATGATAAACAACTTTACAGAAGAAAAACACTTCAGTATATTTCTAAATTCAGTTTAGTCAACTTTAAATAACTATCCTAGAGGAAAGGGTCAAATAATTTGGATTATAAAGTTATCATTAAAATGAGGTAATCATTAATTTTTTAGTTAGAATAGATTTTGGGTTTTTTTTTTAGGATCATCTATTAACAAAACAATTAAAAGTTTCATTATCTCCATGCTAAATATCCCATTAGCCACAGGAAGGATGTGATAGTAAAAAGAAGTTTACTTCCACTTAGAAAATTAGAGTTTAGAAAGAAATTGAAAACATATGTAAGAATTTAAACTACAGGAAAATAAAACATGCAAAGATACCAAGGAAGTTCATATTTACTTGTCAATAGGGAGTAATGACTAAGCATCAGTGAGTTCTGGCCTCAGGTATGGCTGATGATCTGTTCTCCAAATATAAACACAGGAACTCTTAAAACTAGTTATAAAGAATAGTGAGATAGGCCTGGCTGGTTGGCTCAGTGGTAGAACATCGGCCCAGTGTGTGGATGTCCCGGGTTCAATTCCTGGTCAGGAAACACTGAAGTGCCCATCTGCTTCTCCACCCCTCCCCCTTCTGCCTCTCTCTCTCCCTTTCTCTCTCTCTCTCTCTCTCTCTCTCTCTCTCTCTCTCCCCCCCCAACCTTTGCAGTCATGGCTCAATTGGGGCGAGCTGGCCCTGGGCACTGAGGATAGATCCATAGCCTCTGCATCAGGTGCTAATAAGAGCTCTGTTGTTGAACAATGAAGCAACAACCCAAATGGGCAGAGCATCATCCCTTAGTGGGCTTGCTAGGTGGGTCCTGGTCAGGATACATTTGGGAGTCTGTCTCTGCCTCCCCTCCTCTCACTGAATAAAAAGAAAAGGAACAGCGAGACACACAATATGCAGTAATAATTCATGGTAACTGTTTAATAATTCTAAGTATCCAAGACCCAAAACATGTCACAAACAACTCAGTGATGTAGTGGTAACAGGAGAAAGTCACATTAAAGAGTCTTCCCAATCAAAATGGAATCCTGGATTTACAGATTATTAACCCATATTTCTTCCCACACCTTTAGAGTCTATCATCAATCAAACTTATCCAATTTCAGTTAACTATTTAATTAAATGTCCTCACTAAGCAAGGCTGTCCTAGGTTATTTGCCCTGGAATTAGATTCTAAGTCTCTGAGATGGGCGTGAGAGGGTTATTGGGGTTTGTTGTTGAAAGTCTCCTCACCAGGCAGTGAGAGCAGTTCAACCAGGATGCAAGTACAACAGAAGCTTTAGTCGATTCCACAGGTCCCCTGATTCTAGGATATCCCTTCAGAGATGTCTGAATAGAGGCACAAAAGCTGGACCTTTGCACCCTTGAATTGAATATAGATTTTCCCAGGAGTAATCTTAGAAGAGATAGCTCCCTTTCACCATGGGTAATTTCTGGTGAGGCATCCAGCTATGGTAAGTCTACAATCAATGTTTCTATGTTTAGATGGCACACACAACAAAAGTTTTCTTCTAAGTGTTTGGGGAACAAAATATGATAATAATCATATAAGTTTACACCTGTAGAAGTGAGGATAGCCTGGTAGATAATAAAAAATCTATGAAAGAGTGAAAATTATAGTAAGCAATGTCACCACAAATAATAAAATATTATAGGTGCACAGAATAGGGAGCAGAAAGGGACTGCAAAGAACCATGATTGAACTTCAAAACCAATAGAAAATTCATAATCATTATGAAGAACAGCAAAGTCCTAGAAAATTGAGGTCTCGTCAAATTATAAGAATGATTCACCACCACTACCTTTGTTAAAGTAATGGTTCAGTAAAATTCAATTCTATGGACAATGGTTATTAACCAGAGTGAGGCTAGGCTCCACTTAAAGCCACTTACATCTTATAATGGACCTTTAATAGGACATGGCCCAACAGGATCCCTTGACAGTCTGAATCACAAATTTAGAGAAAAAAGAACTAATCAGAAATTGAACACTCTTTTTCTATCCTATTGAAAAGACTGAAACGTTAGAGTCACAAAAAAAAATGGGTTCAGGTTCATACTCTACATGACTAGCTGTGAGAGAGTCTATGAATACCTGTAAACAGAAGTTTTCTCTGAAAATTGAGCTATGATACTTATGCTCCTGGGATGTTGTAAGCATAATATAAAATAAAGCTGGGTTTCAGCAAGTGGCAGACTAATTTAACATGGACCCCACTTTTACTATAAACACACAGAAAGCAAGCAAACAATAATGCAATAGATGATTGAGAAGAAAGGAACTGACATTTTCAGGTGCCAGGAAGAGAGAAACTGAAGCTAAAGCAAAACTTAGAGAAAATGAGAACTTGGAAGTTAATATATTCACAACAAATACAAAATGAAGTTTGGGGAAGGAGAAGACTTGACAGTAAGAAACCTCAATAACTGGAGATCATGAAAGCAGTACCCCTTCTATGAAAGGAAGAGTAGGGAAGCTACTTACACTAGAAGAATCTTCAGAAAATAATTCTCCCACAAGCCAACAAACCTTCGAGTCTAAATCTCTACCCTTATCATTAAGTTATTCAAACACTGACATTAAAGGTAAAACTGGCACCAAAAAAAACCCTCAGAACGAAACAGAAGCTAGTAAACTCCCTGAAGTTCTAAACAAAAATCTGTGTATGAAACTATTTCCACAACCTAGTATAAATTTGATCCAAGACAGATGAATATTGGAATTAAGATAATATGTCACTAAAGATCCTACACACAAATCCTAGAGGATCATTATGAACCATTTTATAACAACAATTAGTCAACTTAGGTGAAATTTATTAAATTCTTTTAACTAAATTGAACTGACAGAAAATATAAAAAAAACTTTCTGAATAAGTCTATATTTATTTATTTGTTTATTTATTTGACAGAGAAGACAGATAGGGAAAGACAGACAGGAAGGGAGAGAGAGGAGAAATATTAATTCTTCGCTGTGACACCTTAGTTGTTTACTGATTGTTTTCTTATATGTGCCTTGAACAGGTGGCTACAGCAGAGTGAATGACCCCTTGTTCAAGCCAGTGACCTTGGGCTCAAGCCAGCAACCCTGGGCTTAAACCAGTGACCATGGGGTCATGTCTATGATCCTATGCTCAAGCCAGCATCCCTACGCTCAAGCTGGTGAGCCTGCACTCAAGCTGGCATCATTGAGTTTTGAACCTAGGTCCTCTGAGTCCCAGTCCAATGCTCTATCCACTGTGCCACTGCCTGGTCAGGCTAAGCCTATATTTATTATAAAATTATATTCATTCTCAAATAGTAAAACAAAACTGTAGGCCCAGTGATTTCATTAGCAAAATCTATCAAACTTTTAAAGAAAGAAATGCTCTTCATATAAGAATGCATTCAGAAAATAAAAAGAAGTAATTTCCACTGTATAAAGTGAACATGCCTTGACAAAAACAAAATACCACACACACATGAATACAAAGACAAAAAAAAAAAAAGACAAAAATTACAAATCAATACCTTCCATGAGAATATACTCAAATTTTTTTTGCAAAGCAACATCAGTAATAAATCTCAAGTAGGGTTTATTCCAGGAATGTTAAGATTGCTTTACAATTTGAAAAATCAATTTATTTAATCATATTTACCAAACAAAGAAACTTTATATGATAATTTCAATAGATACAGAAAAACCATTTGTCATAATTCAGTAAACTCAGTAAAATCTTGGGAAAACAAAGCAATAATAATAATAGGCTTAAAGATCAAAAAGTATAAGTGAAACTATTTATATGATTATCAATGTAGAAAAATCTAAATATATAGATCTGTTAGAAGTAATAGATTTAGCTACATTGTAGGATACAAGGTCAATATACAAATATCAATCGTAGTTTTTTTTATCCTAACAGCATAATATTGGAAAATAAAATATTTCCATTTCTAATAGTGTCAGAAAATAGTTCAGGAATAACTTAAGAAAACCAGGCACTGGCTGTTTGTGGCTCAGCAGTAAAGTGTTGGCCCAGCAAGTGGAAGTCTCAGGTTCATTAACTGGTCAGCGCACACAGAAGCACCCATCTGCTTCTCTACCCACCCTTCTCTCTCTCTTCCCCTGCAGCCATGCTCAAAACAGCAAGTTGGCCCAGGTGCTGAGGATGGCTGCAAGACCTCACTTCAGGCACTAAAATAGCTTGGTAGCCAAGCAGTGGAGCACTGGCTCCAGATGGGCAGAACCTCAGCCCAGACAAGGGTTGCAGGGTGGATCCTGGTTGGGGCACCTGTGGGAGTCTGTCTCTCCACCTCTCTGCCTCTCATTTGATTAAAAAAAGAAAAGAAAAGAAATAAGAAGGAAAATCAAGCAATTTCTCTATGCAGAAACCTTCAAAAACAATATTAAGGGAAAGAAGTTAAAACTAAAAAATCAAAGACAACTATAGCCAACCACAATTTTAATATTCTGCAGAAACTAGTTTGGCAAATAAAAATAAAATAAATAAAAAAAAATAAATAGTGTTTTAGCTCAGTGGAAATGATAGACAACATGACCCTTAAATTGAGAATATTCATTTTAGACTACTACTGTCTATGAAAACTGGCAACAGTAAAGTACTGTTTGATTTAAAATGAATGGAAACATATGAAAGGTTGATATTTGTACTTAATGCATTGAAAGTTATTGTACTGTCTAGGAAGAGAGAAAGAGCATCAACTTGGCACTGTTGAGGGAACAGAACGAGGCGGTGGGAGGTGAAGAGGGACCAAGAAGCACTGGCAGCAGTTTAGTCCCAGCTCCTGAACTGATGCTCAACTGCATCCCTCCCCATAATGTAGGTCCTCTTCTAAAAAGCTGTATCAAGTGGAGTCCCTATCACTTAAAATAATAGAAAAGTCCTTATTATCATAAGCTTGGACCCAGCCCTTTGTAGTTAGTGGAAGCTGAAAGTTGTTTAAATAAACTAAATAAGGATTGTCATACTGACTTTGTAAGATATCCGTGAGAATGAAAAACACTCTGTGGAAATTGTTATTTAGCTAGTACTATATATTAATTCTGTGCTCAGCTGAAAGGCAAATAACTGTAACTCTCCCTTACCTCAAATGGGAGAAAATGAGGCAGAGAATGATTCCTTGGTAATGATCTCAAGTTGTACTTGTTGACTTGTGTCTCTGAGCATTTTATAACCTTGCCCTTCTGTTGAAGTTTAGGGTGAGATATAATGGCGATTTAGATGACTCTGTGGTTGATTAAACCCCGCATGACATCTCCTATGAAAAGCTTTCAAGTTTCACTCTTAACACATAAAATACAACTTCCTTCATGGTATAAAATTCTTTCTGGAGGGGTAATATGCCATTGGAAATGCACAAGGCAAAGAAGGGAATTTCTGTGCTTCTCAGTGGTGCAAAAGGAAAGAAGTGAGAAAGAAATGTGTGGGCAGATGGTGATCTGGGTTTCCTTTCACCAATGTATAATATTGGAAAATAAAATATTTCCATTTCTAATAGTGTCAGAAAATAGTTCAGGAATAACTTAAGAAAACCAGGCACTGGCTGTTTGTGGCTCAGCAGTAAAGTGTCAGCCCAGCAAGTGGAAGTCTCAGGTTCATTAACTGGTCAGCGCACACAGAAGCACCCATCTGCTTCTCTACCCCCCCGTCTCTCTCTCTTCCCCTGCAGCCATGGCTCAAAACAGCAAGTTAGCCTAGGTGCTGAGGATGGCTGCAAGACCTCACTTCAGGCACTAAAATAGCTTGGTAGCTAATTTCATGCTCAAATTTTTACATTTTGATTTTACCCCAGATTAAAGCATTAGCTCAGCCTGACCACCTCTATATCAGCCATTGGGTGTGTTTAATGACAACTATTCAGTCTTTAAAAGAACTCCAAAAGCATAATTTGAAGTGCTATTTCAGTAGAGGAAATATTCACATCTAAAGATTTCAGGAGTGCCAATCTTTTTAGGAGCTTAAATAATAGGAAACAAATTTTAAACATGTTGGAAGGCAGAGTCCCAGTCCATCACATTCAACCACTCTGGAGAGGTCAATTGAACTGAAAATCTATTCAAATGGAGCTTCTTCAGGAAATATCAAGCTTGAGCTACAATTGCATGGACTACAGTACATCAGGTTGCCTAGATATGACCGTGAAGACTATACGATGTCCCAGGTTATGGATCATTCTGCCAATGTCATACAACCTACCCATAGGATCTTTAAGATGGATAAACCTTAAATGCCATTCATGCCATCTATGCAGTAATCTTTTCCTCAACATTCCTGAGAAGTGATCTTCAGCTTTCAATTTAAATGCCTTTAGCGACAGGCTGCTCATTTATTTGACAAAGTATATTGTTCCCTGGTTAGACAGCTCTAATTGTTGGAAAGTTCTTCCTCAAATTGCAGCAAAAATTAGCCTCCCTATAATTTCCACCTGCTGATCCTTGTCCTGCTTTCCAGAGCAATAAAGAATGAATTGACTTCCCCCCTTCAAATGACAGCCCTCTGCCCAGGCATGCTAGCTCCTTCAGCAAATTGTTCAGTGCAGGGGTATTGGAGCACTGTGTTTTGGTTGAAAATCCTGGTTTCAATTCTCTGGTCTTAAGTGTCACTTCCTAATGCCGAATTCTTATTCCTCTGAGCCTGAGATTCCAAATACCTGTATGTACAATGGAGATAAGGGTATAGTATATATGCCTACCTTAGAGATCTTGTGGTTTGGTTCTAGACCAAAGCAATAAAGCAAATATCAAAATCATGTGTGCCATACAAATCTCTGACATGCATGTGAAAGTTATGTTTACACTATACTATAGACTGTTAAGTGTAGCATTATGTCTAAACATACAATATGCATACCTTACTTTAAAATACTTTATTGCTAAAAATTGCTAACCATCATCGGAGCCTTGAGTGATTTATTATCTGTTTGTTGATGCAAAGTCTTATGACCAGGGTGGTGGTTGCTGAAGGCTTGAGTGGTTTGGCCATTTCTTAAAATAAGACAATGAAGGGAGTAAAAAATAAGAGAGGTTCAAAGAATTTAAAAGGATAAAGGAATATAAAAGATGGTGTAAGAAGGAAGGTGAAAAAAATATGTTCATAACATTTTTTGTGAAGGATTGCTGCTTCCAGCTCATTCTCCATAACTATCAATGTATTTGGGAATATTAGTCCTCTATAAGCAATGAAAGAGCTTACATAGATATAAAAGTGTTTAAAAATGGAAATGACAAAGGAGACCTTTGTTGACCCATTTGGAAGAGAAATTCCAAGCATTTCATTTCTCATGAAAAGAAACATTCCAGCTCCCCTATCTTCTGACCAATGTCTTTTGTCCTGGGTCTGACCTGGCAGTCAAACAGAAAGGTCTAAAATATGCAGTTGGAGGGGCTGGGGGGATAAAAGAAGGAATGAAAGAAATGGAGCAATTACATTTTTATCTCGTGTAAAATCTGTAATAATCGCTGTAATCTAAAAGCTTTTAGGCCCAACTTTTGTGTGATGGTTGTAAAGAAATCAGAAGTAATACACCCTTCTCCTTTATGGTAATGACTGCAAGCAAAATAAAACACTCAATTTTCACACTTCTGGGGCTCAGTTCTTGGATAAATTCGTTGCAACATCTGAGACCATTAGAATGATCACAGCTAACTATAATATACACTAATAGCAGCCCAAGGACTGTAGAAGTCCTTGGTAATGTTTAGTTAAGTGGAACTCTACAGTATTGAGAAATAGTTAAGTGAGATAGTAATAAAGGAGTAATAGTTGAATAACTATCTCTACTTCAATAAATCAGAGAAAGGGTAGATTTCAGCAAATGTCAGTGGTCTTGAGACTTAGTATTGTGGAGTTGTCAAGAAAAACTCATAGACAACCTTCTTTAAAAAGAGTTGATGTTTTTCTTAGAAGGCCTGAATGAGCAGTTTAAACAATTTGTATTCAGATCATAACTGAACTCAGCCTTCTGAATTTGGAGGAAATGAACATACAGTCCACCGACCCTTATTGGAGGATCCACATTTAAGGCACATGTCTTAGTCCATTTATCATGCTACAACAAAAACACCCCAGACTGCACAGTTTACAAACAACATTCATTTCTCATAGTGCTTGAGGCTGGAAGACTAAGATTAGGATGCCAGCAATAATCTCTGAGAATACAGTCATCAAACAGATAAGATTTGGACTCAACAGTAAGGTGCTTGCAGTGTTGCAAGACTTGTAGTTGAAGTTCTCTACTTTGTTTAAACACAAATATTGAGATATACACTGAAAACTGAGAATATGTGCTTCTGTTCTCAAGCCATCAAGAAAAAATTGAGGGGAACTGGAAGTCAATATCATTCAAAATTCAAACAAAGTGGAGAATCAATTTTATCCTGGGTTAAAAATTCTCAAAGTTAAGTTGAGTTGTTTTTTTAAAAAAAAATAAATTTATTGGGGTAACTCTGATTAATAAAATTATATAGGGCTTAAGTGTACAATTCTGTAATGCATCATCTGTATATTGCATTGTGCATTTGCCACCCAGAGTCAAATATCCTTCTGTCACCATATATTTAACCACCCTTACCCCTTACTGCCCTCTCACCTTCCTTTCCCTTAGATGCCTTTATGGTTAGTCCATTTATGCTACTAGAAACCAAAACCTCCATTCAATTTTAGAAACCGACTGTAGAAATTTATAAATTTCCACAAGATCATCTTCTCCACTTATTCTCTCTGTAAGAAGGTTTAACCAATGTAAAGGGCTATCAAGTCTAAAACCTTCTTATTTTATTAGAAGGTTTTTGAAGAATAAAATGGCAGAATGGGGTATGACCCAGTCTTGATTGTCAAGGGCTGATCCAGATTTGAGAATGGTATCTTGAACTTAATTGAGATGTTTTCAGTAGGTTTCACTATATATCAACCAACAAGTAATTCAAATGATAAGCTGGAGACCCAGGATATATTATTATGCAAGTGGATGTCTCTGTGCTACCTTTTCCCTCATAAACGGAAGCCCAAACCTTTCAAGACCTCTTCAATCTGCAGTAAGGAAGGAACACACCAGGCCAATGCAAACAGTAGACTCATTTCCATTTATACAGTTTTAGGATGAAGTCAAGGGGCCAAGAAGAACCACTTTAGCCCAGATCAACCAGACCTGACATCCAGGCTCTGGATTCAGAATTCACTGTGAAGCCAGTTTACATAACTTAGTTTTATATTTTGCTTCAAAATCAGGAAGCAAAGTATCAATATGGCAGATCCGGCCACAGCATACCACCATATGCCCTTAGGTTGAAGTACCAAATAGGGACCATACCTTATTCTCAACACATTTCTAACAACTCCCAGTGACACATATGTGCAGTGCCTCTTCAAAATGGTATGGTAACTGCATGTTCATAGTCTATATTCTAAAATATTAAAATGTCAAAAATACATACAAAACAAGTGACATTGTTAATGTCCATGTTTACTCTCCCACTGCCAAAAACAACAAAAACTAACAAGTCATCTAGAAGTATTCTGCTTGTGCAAGTTGAGCTTTAACTCTTGAAGCTACTGGGGAATACAGATGCATTTCACTGTTTGCCACTCAGTTCATTATTTGTATATGGCCTGCCCCCTGCAGGCAGTTCTTTAAGAGAGCAGAGTTTACTAAACACACTGCCAAGAACTCACTGTGAAAAACTTCAAGAGACCTGTGGGATTGGTTGGCACAAATCTCAGGTTGAAAATTTTAGCTCATCAACAACATTACCACCGAGAAGAGCAGCACATGGCAAGGAAGACCACACAATTCTTCCATCTCAGCCTGACATTACTGTATTCTCCAGAAAAACAGGAGTTGCCCCAGGTTTTCATACCCCTGCAGCAATTTTGTCTCCTCCTGTCTCTGTGACCCATTGGGTCCTCTGAAATCCCTTTTCTCTATCCTCCATATCATCTAAACTCCTCATTCTTATTATTGTTGTGAGGACAGCTCACGTTTATGTAATACTATCGTTTTTATGCAACAGAAAAGAGAGAAATTATTTTCAAATTGCAGGTAGTTCTGGAAGGATGGTCCATCTGATACAAGGGACAAATTAAGCAAGGAAGGCTGCAGTGACTTACTCAGGTTGACGTCATAAGACGCACTAGCGCCTCTAGTCCCGAAAGAGCTTCGATGAAGAGGAACCAAATCCACGCACAGGGGCTCAGAGGACCAGGTCCCAGTATTGGTCCACTGTCTACTTCATGTCTCTGAGGCTTCTTTCCCTGACGTAAAATAAGACTAATTCTTGTCTTCCCTCCTCACATGTGTATCATTAAATGTAATAAGTAGAAAAAAGATTTGGAAAATTTTGTGGCTATAAGTACTATTTTGATCATTGTACCAAAGAGTTTAAAAATAATTTTAGAAGTTTTTTTCTATGTTCAATGTAAGATCTTAGAGCACTTGCAGCAGACATGGACTGAAGATCAAGGGAAGAAAAGGAGTCCATTGTCTCTTTCACATGTATCCGTGTTAAACAATTAATTGAAACCATATGTATTCCTTAATGCACCAAACCAATTATCCTTTCAAAACAGGCTTTGCTTTATAGAAAGAAAGCACAATTTCCTTGATCTTGAAACCAGTTAAATCTAACTGTGTCTTCATGATTTATTCCTTTTGTAAGTTGACAAATATACAATACATGATATATTTTTCTTCCAGGAGCTTTTTCTGAAAAAAACTTATTCAAGATTATTTTTTTATCATTTTATTTCCAAGGATGTCTTGTTATTATATACTATCAAGTTTACTAAATAATAACAGCACACTTGAAGATATCCACAACTTGATTGGAATAAGCATAGGGATACATTGCAGAACATTTTCTTGACTGTCCAGCCAGGAAGGGCCTTGCAGAGGAGTCAAACCAAATTCTCCCTTTTCCAGGAGATCAGAGAAATGAAAGAGCTTGGAGTGTGTAGATGGTACAAAGATCTTATGATCTGTCCCATCTGAGCACTTCTGGGTCTGTTCAGAAATGTGTTATATCTCTAATTAGTCTAATATTTTTCCCCTTCCTGGTCATATCCATAAAATGAAATCTATTCTGAGCCTGCATCAAACATTTTTGAGAAATATGACAACTTCACTCAATCACCGAGATGTTTGCATCTACACAAAATCTGAAGCACCTGATGAAACAGAAAGTATAGATAAGGAAACTCAAAGATAACCAAGTAACTTTCTTATTACAGTGTTAGTAGGTATTTTCAAAATAATACACTTTTTTCTAAGTCTCCTTTCAATAACCTATAAGGAAAATTTGCCTACATATTGGTCCTTTTCCCAAACACTATGAATGAATGCCATTCCAGGAAAAACCTAACAAATGTGAACTACCAAATATAATTATATAATTGTCACTCTCCAACTATCCCTATAGGCAATAGATATTACATAAAGAAGTTTTCTTTAATCCCTGTGTATTTATTTTTAATTTATTTTTAAATTATAGTTGGCATACAGTACTATATTAATTTCAGGTGTACAACATAGTGATTAGACATTTATATAAAACATCAGTGTATTTAATCAAAGCCTTAAAATTACTTGATGCAACAGAAAGGCTTATTACAATAACTACTACCCCAAATGAGAACAAAATCATACAAAGCTAAGTAGATGTCTTTATGAACAGAAATAAAATGATTTACAGGTTGATTGAATTAAGTATGGGTATCTGTGTCTTCAGGCCAAATGAAATCAAGATCTAATAAAATATTTCAGAAAACAGTACTTGAAGCTCGAGGGCCAGGAAACTCATCAGCTACACGAAGGAAAGATCTGACATACGTAGGCAAGCTACAAAACATGTTAGTCTGATATCTACCATCAGCATGGTAAGGCAATGTGCCCTGATATGTTTTTCTTTTGAACCCTGCCTTTCCTAGTAATTGGAGGCTGTTTGGGAAAATGCAGACATGACCTAACTCTATGAATGGCAGGCCCAGAGAAAGAGGAGGAATGCCTACATTTATCTGTAGAAAGAAAACCAGTTGACTCCCAATAAGTCCAGGTTATTCAAAGACCTACTAACTCAAGAGTTAGAAAACACTCACTTAAGTGAATGGCTGTCTTTCTGTCTAGCAATCAACGAGGTTTTTTAAAGATCTCTGTTGGCTGATGGCAAAATAGAAAAGAAGAAGAGAATCTATTCCTAACCTCAGTAAAATAGAAGAATTTCAACAACAACAACAAAGTAAGAGATGGTCTACAGAATTCACTTCCTCAATAAAAATATGAAACCTCATATATTTGAAGATTTAGTATTGAGGTGAATAACAGAATATACCTTAGAAGTGGGAAAATATTTTGTAACTTATTTTTAAGGGAAATGTGGTTGGGTTCAGTGTGCTATTAACCACAACTTTTCAAAAGACAGCTCACATCTTTTCTTTTAGCTTTTCAAACATTTTTTTCAATATCTTTTATGTCTTCAGATTAAAAAATTTTTTTCTCTGCTTTAACCTACTGCATAAGGAAGTACAGTTTGAAAAGGTTCAGATTCCTATCCTGAAGAGTGTTTACTGTGTAGCAGTTGTCTATCACTTACACTAACAAACTATATTGTTACTTTTTTTCTCAAATAGGTTTAACATGCTAATGTGGGTGTCATAAAATATATTTGATAAATTCAACTCAATAAAAATAATATTTAGAATAAAAACCACAAACTACAGGTAGTCCCCAGGTTATGAATAAGATAGGTTCTGTAGGGTTAATTTTTGTTGTTTCTTTGTTGTTTTTTGTGACAGAGACAGAGAAAGACAGAGAGAGGGACAAATAGGGACAGACAAACCAGAAGGGAGAGAGATAAGAAGCATCAATTCTTTGCGATGACTTAGTTTCTCATTGATTGCTTTCTCATACATGCCTTGACAGGAACAGGGGTAGAAGGGGGCTCCAGCAGAGCCAGTGACCCCTTGCTCAAGCCAGAGATCTTGGGCTTCAAGCCAGCGACCATGGGGTCATGTCTATGATCCCACATTCAAGCTGGCGACCCCACACTCAAGCTGGTGAGCCCACGCTCAAGCCAACAACCTTGAGATTTCGAACCTTGGTCCTCAGTATCCCAGGCTAATGCTCTATCCACTGCACCACCGCTTGGTCAGGCTCTAGAATTATTTTCATAGATTGTCTTCAAGGTATATTGGAAATTATCCTCACTTATAGGTTAGAAAATAAGAGCCAGAGCATGTCTAGGTTCTGTCTATGATCACAGTCAGCCTGTGCTGGGGTTCCAAGTTCTGTGACTGCTGGCTCACGGTGCTTTCCAACCAGAACCTTACCTTCCTCATTCAATGGAATCAAGCTAGAAAGTACTAAAATTAATATGCTGTGATAGATCCAGCAAAATAACAAGAAATTTAATGGATTGAAACGCATCAAAAAATGAAAATATGCATGAATTCATGTTTAGATAATCTCATAGGCTGTGGCAGGGTTTGCTCAGAACCAATTCGTTATACTGAAAATTTAAAAATAAAGAAAAATATCATGCACATATTTTGTAACAACTGTATTTCACTATAATCAGAGAGGTGGTAAGGGAAAGTTTTTCTTTGGAGTACAAATATAGCTTATAAGTAAAGGAGAATTGATAAATCATTTTGTTACTCCTATTGAAACAGCGGATCCAATAATGGCTACTAAACCTTTGGATGAATTTTTAATTGGGAACTTCATTTATAAAAAAGAAATTGTATTTACGTTATTTGAACACATAGATCAATAATGTTACCACAGGTAGGACAATCAAATATTGTTTCTCTTAATACTATACAATAGGAAGTACACAGTACTACTTATGTCATATTCTTGCTATGAAAATAAATATGTAGGTAAAATAACCTTTAATCTGAATAAGTTCTTAGATTTAACTGCCAATTTTCAGGAAAAAATAGAGACTAGAAAAACATGCAACAAGGATAGAGTTAGTCAAATAAAAAGAAGAAAATTCTGCAGGAAAAATGACCCAGATTTTTAAATAAATAAATGGCATTAAAAAGAAGAGTCTGATGCACCCTAAGATATGCCTGTCTAGTTATGTTAGATAGTCAGATCTTGATATATTTATCTGTATACAGCCATTAGTGCTTCATTTATCAGAAATGACTGAAAATAAAATTTGTTAAGAAGACAAAAAAAAGTCTGTTTTAGCTTTGTTATAAAGGACAATTTAATGAAATATCAATTACAATATGTAAAATATAGTTGGACCTTGATCCAAAGATATTCTTTTGAGAAATAAAATAAATTTAATTAGACTTTTATTATTAGGAATTTTTATGGTAGTATTTTAATTTTATTTTTTTTAATGTAATGCTCATGTCTTTTTATTTTATTTATTGATTTTAAGACAGAGGAAGAGAGGAAGGGGGATAAAGAGAGAGGGATGGAGGAAGAGAGAAAGAAAAACATTAATTTGTTGTTCCACTTATTAATGCATTCATCGGCTGATTCTTGTATATGCCCAGACCGAGGATTAAACCTGCAACCTTGGCACAGTGGGATAATGCTCTAACCAATGGAGCTACCTGGCCAGGACTAAGGTTTTATTTTTAATTGTCTTTATTTTATTGCTTATAAGATATTGAAGTTGTGATTTTCAGCCATGGCCGGTTGGCTCAGTGATAGAGTGTCAGCCTGGCATGTGGAAGTCCCAGGTTCAATTCCCAGTCAAGGCACATAGGAAAAGTGACCATCTGCTTTTCCATTCCTCCCCTTCTCTCTCTCTCCCTTTCTCCTCCTGCAGCCATGGTTTGATTGGTTCAAGCAAACCTGGCCCTGGGTGCTGAGGATGGCTCCATGGCCTCACCTCAGGTGCAAAAATAGCTCAGTTGCCAAGCAACGGAGCAATGGCCCCAGATGAACAGAGCATTGCCTCCTAGAGTGTTTGTAGGGTCAAGCCCAGTTGAGGCTTATGCAGGAGTCTGTCTCTTTGCCTCCTTTCCTCTCACCTAATAAAAGATGAGAGAAAGAGAGAAAGAGAAAAAAGAAAGGAAGGAAGGAAGGAAGGAAGGAAGGAAGGAAGGAAGGAAGGAAGGAAGGAAGGAAGGAAGAAAGAAAGAAAGAAAGAAAGAAAGAAAGAAAGAAAGAAAGAAAGAAAGAAAGAAAGAAAGAAAGAAAGAAAGGGAAAGAAAGAAAGAGGGAGAGAGGGAAGGAGGGAGGGAGGAGGGGAGGAGAAAGAAGGAAAGAAAAGTTGTTTTTAATAAGTCATAGCTGTTAGAAATATACACTGAATCATTTGGGCAGAGGATATAGGGAGAATCGTACCAAAATGTATCTAACATTCTCCTTTTGTCTTCTTAGAAAATATGTTCATATATAAGAACTGGATCAAAAGGTATGAAAAATACATTTACAGTTCACATTACATTACATGCATATGGCTCACAGCCAGAGCTATTGCCACTATGCATGACTGTTTCACAAATGGTTATGTGACAGGACAAAAAATTAAATCCAAGCTTTACAGTTTGGCAGTGGTTTAGAAAGCATATCATATATTCTCATAATGGCTATGTTAGATATAATGGTAAAAATCCTAGACCAGAGTCCAAAACACTTATTCAATAAATAATAACTGAACTAAAAAGAGCCATTATCTCTCCCCCAACCCAAGGGTGGCGCATACAGGCCAGCCCTCAGAGACCTCATAATATTCCACTGAGACAGGATTAGGACACTTGAGGTGTTTTGCTACAATGGAGTTCAAGGTATATGTTCTTCCCCACAGAACAATCCCCTGTACCTACATGTTTTGGAGTGCCTGATTATTCAAATCCTCATACACTACTAAATTTTAATTACTGATATATTATTTAATACTTTCCCATTTGCACTTACTTGTCAGAATATTAAAAACTAACCAGTGTGGTTTCAATGTTTTATGATCTATTTTGGTTAACATTTCCCTGGTATATAGGCTTAAATTCCTTTATTCTGTTTCATTAAATTTTGTTTCTTAGTGTGTTTTTATGAGCAGTAAAGTATAAAGCTGTTTTTATTTTTATAATTTTAGATTGAATGTATTTCTATTATCTCATTTTCTATTTTTATTATATCCTTTTTCTTTTCTCCTTTTTACTTTTCTTTCCTCCCTCTCTCCCTCCCTCCCTCCCTCCCTCCCTTTCTTCCTTCCTTTCTTGACAGAGATAAATAATCAGAGAGAAGGACAAACAGACAGGAAGAGAAAGAGATGAGAAGCATCAACTCATAGTTGTGGTACTTTAGTTGTTCAATGACTGCTTTTTCATATGTGCCTTGACTGGGGGGCTACAGCACAGCAAGTGACCCCTTGCTCAAGCTAGTGACCTTGGGCTTCAAGCGTGTGATCTTTGGGCTCAGACTGGTGAGCCCGTGCTCAAGTTGCAGGCAACATTGGGGTTTTGAACCTGGGTCCTCCACGTCCCAGTCCAGCGCTCTATCCACTGCGCCACCACCTGGTTAGGTTTCTTACTTTATTTTTAATTAAGGTATTCTTTATTCCATTTTTTCCTCTACTGTTTCAGAAACTACAAGTTGCAATTCTGTTTTTATAGTAGTTCCTATTTTTTTATTTAGTTTTTAAAATGTGATACACAGAAAAGTATACCATTAACATATTTATAAATTATATTTTTAAATATATACATGGTGACTGTTTCCTTTCATATTAATAAATATAAAATAAACTTTAATAAATGTATTTACATATTTATATGTTATAATTGTTTGATATCCAACTAAAGGCTCTTTTAATATATAACATGCTAAAACAGACTCTCTTTATATATATTTTCAGAATATATAAGAACCTTAGATCATTTTTAGCCCTTTAACCACCATCCTGTTTGATATGACTGTTTTATCTGTATTTTAATCCTATCATATTTTAACAAAACTAGTAATATTTTATACAGTTAATTTTTGTTTGTGTAAACTTTCATATTTACCCTTTTCTGGGTTCTTGACAAATTCTTGCATCTCTGACATGACATCTAGCAATTCTCCATTTATCTCTGAAAATACCCATTTTACTCTCATTCTAGAAATACTACTTACTGAGAATAGAATTCTAGATGCTTAGGTACTTTTAGGAAATCAGAAATCTAATTTAACTGTATTTTAGTTTCCACTGATAATCTCAAGAGAAATTATCGATTCCATTGCTATACCTCTAAGGTTTATCTGTCCTTCTCTCTCTCTTTTTTGAGCTGCTTTTAAGATCACTTTATCTCTGAGGTTCTTGAGGTTGATCACAATGATTCTTTTTTTCTTTCTTATCCTGAGATTTACTGAACTTCTCTAGTGTTTAGATTGGTGTATTTCATTAGTCCTAGAAAAATTCTCAGCCATGATATAAAATAGCTCCAGCCCACTGTGACTTCCGTCTCTTTCTGGAACTCGAATTCACTATACATTTGATCTTTCACTGAATGAATGCATGTCTCTTCCTTTCTCTTTTCCCATTTTGGGCCTTTCTATACTACATTAAAAATAATTTCTTCTGACTTTTTCCAAGATTGGTCGTGAGTTATATGTAATCAGCTATTAAATTTGATTACTGAAATTTTTAGACTACTTTCTGAATTATAATTTACATTCCGTAACATGTCCCCATTAAAGCACAGTTCAGTAAGTTTTGACAAATGTGAGTGCCCATGTAACTTTCATTAAAATTGAAAGAGACCACTTCCATCACCTCAGAAATTTCTCTGGGTATCACTGTAACAAATTCCCCAACCACCATCACAGGCCACCAATTTTTTCTTTTCAAGAATTCATAAAAATAGAATAATTTAGCATTTTTGTTTTTGGCCTGGATTCTCCCATTCAACGTCATGTTTTTAAGATTCATCCATATTCTTTCATGTATTATTAGTATTTTCATTTTTATTAAGTAGTATTTTATTGTTTAACTATAGCAGACTTTAAAAATTATTTCCCCAGCCCTGGCCGGTTGGCTCAGTGGTAGAGCGTCGGCCTGGAGTACAGAAGTCCTGGGTTCGATTCCCGGCCAGGGCACACAGGAGAAGCGTCCATCTGCTTCTCCAGCCTTCCCCTCTCCTTCCTTTTTGTCTCTCTCTTCCCCTCCCGCAGCCGAGGCTCCATTGGAGCAAGGATGGCCCGGGCGCTGGGGATGGCTCCTTGGCCTCTGCCCCAGGCGCTAGAGTGGCTCTGGTCGCAACAGAGCGACGCCCTGGAGGGGTAGAGCATCGCCCCCTGGTGGGCAGAACGTCGCCCCCTGGTGGGCGTGCTGGGTGGATCCCGGTCGGGTGCATGCAGGAGTCTGTCTGACTGTCTCTCCCCGTTTCTAGCTTCAGAAAAATACAAAAAAAAAAAAATTATTTCCCCAATTAATAGATATTAGAATTATGTCCAGTTTGGGGGTATAAGAAATATTGTGAAAATTCTAAGGCATGATAAATATTCAGGAGTAGAATTGCTTATTTCAAAAGTGTATGTTTAACTCCATTTCAAAATGTTGTTCTATAATAGCACCTATACTCTGTATTTTCAGTCTTTTTCATTTTAGCCACCCCAATGGGTACACAGTAAAATTTAATTGTTTTTAAATTGCATTTTCCTGGTGAATAATGCTGATACACATCTCTATGTACTTACTAAACATTCTATCTTCTTTCATGAAGTGTTGATTCAAAACATTTGCCCATGTTCATTGATAAAAATACTCAATAGTGTTAAGATGACAGGTGTCCCATAATTATCCTACAGATTTTATATAATTGCAATTAAAAAACCAGAAGGACATTTTTTCTTTTTATTAAATGAGAAGGTAGAGAGACAGATTCCCACATGTGCCCCAACCAGGATCCACCAGCATGTCCCCTAAGGGTAATGCTCTGGGATAGCTGCTGTGTTGCTTGGCAACTAAACTATTTCAGTGTCTCAGGTGAAGCCATTGAATCAGCCTCAGCACCTGGTACCAACTTGGTCAAAACATTTGAGGCATGGCCACAGGAGAGGACCAGAGAGAGAGAGAGGAGGGTGAAGGGTGAAGAAACAGATGGTTGATTCCCCTGTGTGCCTCCACACGCCAAGCTGACACTCTACCACTGAGCCAACTGACCAGGGCCTTTTTTTTTTTAGCAATTGAAAATGTGATTCTAAAATGTATATGGGTATACAAAGAATCTAGAATAACAATACAAAACTATTTTGGTTAAAACCTTTCATAACTCACAAAGACAGCACACTTTAAAAAGTGGCAAAAGATTTGAACAGACACTTCACAACAATGGCAAACAGGTGTATCCAATGATGCTTAATATCATTAATAGCAAAGGAAGTACAAATAAAATAAATTAGCTATAATTGCACAGAGGCTAGAATGAATAAAATAATTTTTAAACTGATTATATTAAATGTTAAAAAGTACAAAAAATGTGGGGATGAGATTCAGAAGAGGAAGCCACAGGAAGATAGAAGTCTTCATGTTAAAGAGCTGTTGTCAATATGATCAGTGTCCTAGTCTCTATTTACATCAGAGATGGTGTTGATCCAGGAATAGAGCTAGTAGACCACGGATGTGGCTTCCTGCTTCCTAGGAACCTGTCTCCTGCGATGTTCTCAGCAGTAGTTCATTACTAGATTTTTATTTTTAGTTTTACCACCCTCTCGCCTTTTAAAAAACAGAACTCTAAATCAACTACTGGTTTCTAGTGTGAACCTAGTTCTGGCGCTCATTCCCACAAGTGAGGAACCAGACTGCCCTGCCTGCCTCTGCAAACCAGACCCCATCAGGCTCAGCATTCTAGCCTTGATCATCACTTTGTATTGTTCCATTTCTGATACAAGAAAATATCTTTCTTGTTTGTAATTTTATATTTTTGTTTTGGGTTTTCTTTATCCATATTATCTGTATTTGTGTGTGTGTGTGTTTGTGTGTGTGTGTGAGTGTGTGTGTGTGTGTGTGTGTGTGTGTGTGTAGGAAAAAGGTGTTCTATTGCCATCACGTCTTGAGTATGGTGAAATGTTTGGTAAAGGCACCCAGATACACATGCCTCTGTACTTATGGCTCAAGCCATTTCTAGTAAATGAAGTCATCAACTCCTCCACCTTCAACTGTTATTACTTTATCATTTTTCAAAAGAAGAGCTAACCTCTGTCATAACAAACAAAACCCTGGGATTCCTCATTCCAAAAACTGTCTTTACCTCCTCTGACATCTCCTACCATTTTACATAGCATACATGGAGCTTATTACATTATCATTTGTATCACTACCATTTATGTAACTCATGTTGTATTTCTGGTGATATCTTATCACCCGAAATCATTCGCTTCAAGTCACTCTATGTATCCTGGTTGAAGGACTAGGCCTGGGAGCTGCAGAATTTTAAGTTTTTTTTGACAATATGGAGTGAATACTCCTCCCACTGTGCAAGTTACTCCAGAAGGCTTGTGGTGCTAGAGCAGGTAGGCTCACACAGAGAAAGAAAAGCCACTTTTTCAGTCTGCTGTTTGGTAGGGAGAAAAAAGAAAGAGGTTCATGAGGTATCAGTCTTAATCTGCCTACCAAAATGGTTCCAAGACCCAGAAAGGAAGAGAAAGCCAGTTGATAGACGGGTAAGATTTCAAGAGAAAATGATATCCTAACATCACAGTTCATAATTAATTAGCAATATGAGCAAAATTCAGAACTATGGAATATGTCCAATAGGCTACCACTGCCATGCCCTGCTTCCACACATAGCCCATTCTGTCCTCACAAAAATCCCGGATGCACATTTCATTCCTAACTTTAGAGGAAACAACTGGTTCCCTACTCCAAGTATGTGGGAACAAAAACAGTGTGACAAAATGATCAGTTAATTCATACTTCTGATGTCATGGAGACAAAGTAAGTAATGGAATTAATAAAATATATGTTCATGTGTACTGAACTGCTTTCATATGTCTTCATATTGACATGCTCTATGAAGGCAATATGGATTATGTAAAATGTTGATGTAGAGAATTTACCAAAGCGACTGGCACATTATAAGCAACCAAAATTGCAACCCATATGCATTTTAATGATTCTTTATTTCCTACTTGTTTAAGTATGACTATTCAAACTTAAGCCAAATTCATCCTAGGCTACCATCCCTTCCTGTATACATTTCACTGCTAGCATGTCTGAATCTTGGGTAGCATCAAAGCCTAGAATATAGTCACAGACTTCCTAATTGGTATTTTCTGGCTCTGTGGATGAACAGTGTATCAGGCAAATTGGTGAGGAGCAAAGCCAAGGTTGAGTGAAATGATGAAAGACCTAGGGAAGAAAAGCTAATTTGCAGCTAATTTCTAAAATATTGGCTAGAGATTTGTTCAGCTTCATGGGGACAATAGAGGGAGTCAGCCATCATCAAGTCATTCTTCAGGGAAGATTAGCTATTCCTGGAAGCTTCTTTTTACTTTATTCTTTTTTTTTCCCCTCCAATATTGCTGGGAGAATTGAAATTAATGGAATGAGCCAATAGGTATCTGTCTTGCTGAAGTTTATTTCACAGATGGAAATAGCACAGAATCATGATAAAAAGAAAAATTAAGAAACAACAACCACAAAAAACCACTAAAGTGTGGGTGTGGCCATTTCTATTAGATACCAATGCTAAGATGGGCAAGAGAACAGGCAAGGCACCCCACTGGACTACCCACCACTCAACAGTATTATCCAAGGAAATCTGGAAAGAGCATGAAGAACAGCTATAGAAGTAAATGAAATAGTGAAAAATAGACTCTACTGAAGCATGAGTCAGGGGCAAAAAGAGGCAATGCCTTCCTTGGTGCCTTGCTGTCAGAGAATTTTCAATGCACTGAGAGCCTCTCTTACTCCACCCTTCTGTCCCCTACATTTGTCCCGTACCACATGTACAAGTCACGTCCTTTTCTTAACAGACCCTCAACACACTGGGTGAGTGTTCAAGGTCAGAACCAAATGTAGCGTAGGAAGTGTACTTTGCATTATCTTTTGTGGGTCAAGCTTGCCTGATATTTCAGAGTGAACTGGTCTGTTCTATTTGTGCCCAAATATTTTCTACCTAGACCTTTTGCTCCATTTTAGGCATTTCCCTATGAAAACACCATTTTAGAAGCTAGCACAATCCATGCATTTCTACTAAGAAACTCTCCACAGGGCACTGGAAGGAACTTGAATGTATTTCTAAGCTGTGGGTAAAGAGACAGCAGAGCATTGGAGAGACAGTTTTGATGACATTGTTTTTCATTTCACAGAGGACGACTCATGTATCACTCCTTAAATATACACTGCAAACCACGAGAGATGGCAGCTGTCTAATTAAACCTGATAAAGCCTCCTTAAAAATGAGACTTGGGGAAACACATCATGTCGATTATAGAGCTGCCCAAATTTCCCTGGAACACAGAGGAGGCTCTGTACTGTTCAGAGGGGCAGAGCATGGGACCGCAGGGAAACAAGGCAAAAATTACTGCCGCCATCAAGTTGTCGGTGTGAAGTAACAGAACACACATGATTCATATTTAATGCAAACTAGATAACTTTACTTTATAAAACATGCAAAAGGATAACCTCATCTACCATTTAAAAAAGCCACTGATGAGAGCTTTGATGATATACCAAGTCCCTTCTTATATTATAAAGATTTAATGGGAACAGCTTGTTTTCTCCAACAGGCTTCTCCTGGCACAAGAACCTGGGAAATGGAGACAGAGATGTGATCGTGTCTAAGGATCTGGGATGGCTCAGACTGCCTCCTCCTCATTCTCCCTTCCACTCCACAAAGAAGGAATGTTCACTTGAGTTGCAAGAAAGGACCAAACATGCATACATGCATTTGGTTCTCGATTGAAGTACCTAAAGAAATAGGAGGACTTGACTCACAATGCTCTCTTCATTGTTTCTCAATTTTATCAATATTCTATTTTCCTTGATTCTAATACTCTTTAGCAAATCTCTGATGGACCATGACACAAATGGCTGTTATTCCAATGATGTAGTAAGAAACAGAACATGAAATCTCTTAACCATGGATTGCTAGAGAATCCCTGCATGGTAAGGATGAGACTTTAGCCCACAGTTGTGCCCTCACCAGAGTCTGATAACAGTATAAGCAGACAGCCTAAAGCTCCGAGCTTCTCTAACCTGGGACAACTTTCATTCTTGTGGCATGCTTCACTTCAAGTGTGTGTCATTGAGAAACAAATATAAAAGAGCCACAGAATCTGATTTAAAACCTTGCTAAAGTATTTCCTTCACACTATTTATTTGCTGTTCCTCTCACTGGCTCAGTTCCTCTGTGGTTATTATATGTGACCATTTGCATTATTGGCCCCCCTATAGTATCTTCCTGACTCCTCACCCTCTTCCATATTGTCATTTAACTAAGCTGAAACTACATGTCCCAAAATATTCTTCTCCGTCTGGTCCCAGATGAAGTTGGCCACAAGAAACATTTACACGAGTTTTGGGAAAGATAGGGAAAGCAGCAGCCTTAGTTTATGTTGTGAAGGTGGGTGTAGGGCCCGGCACTGTTGTAGCTCCTGCTGGCTCCCCTGGTTGGCTAAACAGTAACCAATAAGAAACAAACCTAAACCTAGTTGGAGTCATCATTTATGAAAATTTTGTAGCCTACATTAACTTCTTTGGTCTCATCTTGCTCATCTTTCTAAATGCCTCAGTTTCCAGCTCACCCTTCATCTCCTACAGAATCTATCTCATCCTTATTGGTTGTTCTTTCTTCTAAACTCCAATATTACCTGTCATCTGTACCAGTGGATGCTATCACTTAATTTTAATATCTTGTTGTCTATACAGAGTTATTTCTTTAAGGCAAGGGCTATCTTCTATTTCTTTTCATCCATGGCATCTGACCCAGAATTATAATATCCCAAAAAAGAACTTGGGAAATTTTTCTCAAAGCCAAAATCCAAAGTTGAATATGGACACTCTGCTAGCCCTATGTTGTTCTGGACAAAAGTCTCAGAAAGTATTTGGCCAGAGTGAGGAGAAACACTGACCTCTAGACACGGGTTGCCCTGAACTATGGAATACTAGAACAAAGAGCCCAGGTCATGTGTTTCATGGATGGAATTCTAGTTCCATGGAATTATAATGCACGCGTGCACGTGCGCACACACACACACACACACACACACACACACACACACACACACACACAGAGTCTGAAATCAAATTAGTTTGGTAAAAGTGAGGTTAAACAAAGTTTAACAGGTTATTTTACTGAGGAGCTTGGCACAATGTTTAATAGCTAACACACATGATGAAATTCCAAGAGGGGGAAATTACAGGCAGAGTTCCCAAAAGATTTCACCAAGGAATACTTTTTAAAGGAGCTTCATATGAGGCTAGAAGTACAATTTTGAATATGCAACTCTAGATTCAAATGCATCCTTAGAAAGATGTCTGATGTTCAGAATTCCTTAACATTTATGGAGTTCATTTGCTAATTGCTGCCCAAATTCCTTAAAAACCATTGACACTGGCATTTTAAAGTTTTTGGAATTTTTAGAATCAGTTTGAATGGGAACTAGTTGTGGATATATGATGATCAACTTACCTAGGTGTAATATGGGCAAGAAAATCTGGTGGAGGGCTCAGTGTAGCACAGAATCATCTTAGATGTCATCTCTAATAAGCTCCCTGCCCATCCCACCATGAAAGTAGGAAGTGTTCATAGTTTTCAACCTAGGACAATATATCAACACCAATGTTTTAAATATAACCAAATATTTTTTAAAGAACCCCTCACATCTGCATAGCTAATTTAAGTTCCCAAGGATCAGCTTGTGCTGAGGATGTGCTAAAGTCTGCCTCTAATGCCCTTTTTACTGCTGCCTCTCATCTGCTGCACATGCTGCTAACTTTGACCGTCTCAGGACTCTCCCCATCTCTTTAAGAGAGGGTGACATAGGGAATGATACATCCATTTAAAGACAAGTCAATCAGCTACTATCTTTTCATAAGTCTGAAAACATAAGAATTTAATAAATCATTCAAACATAAAAAAGATAAACCCAGAATTCACTGATTAAAAAGAAAGACTAGCATATATATAGATAAATATCCTTAAAAGTTATATATGTGATTCTAAAGCAATGGCGAACCGAGCAAGAGTATTCATGCAGAATTGTGAACAGGAGTATAAAGGGGCTGTTGAAGTCAAGGAAGGCTCCCTGGAGTAGGTGATACCTGAGCTGAAAATAATAGAAATTACTGAGGCTAAAAATGGGAGAGACAGGGAGAGAATCCCAGGCAAAGTGACAGGTGGCATTGTACTGGTTGTTTTAGTATACCTAATACATTAGGCAAGTAACATTACTTTTATAATGTTGTCTGTAGGGTAACTGTATCTTAAAATATACTATCTAGGTGACTTCTAGGTGACTGATACTGTTTTCAGTCTATCATATCCCTCCCTGAACAAAACTATAAGGTTTTCTTTGATGCACTCCATACTTTTTCTTTCTTTTGAATCCCTCAAAGCATGAGATCCGAGACTGATTATTTGAGGATATCCAATAAAATCTGAAATATCTCAAAACTGAGGTAATATTAAGTATCATTAAAAATTAGATTTAAAATTAGAAGAAAAAGCGATGAATTCCATTAATCAGCCATGTGATTTGTCTCATTTCTTGGGATCAGGTAATTAGTTAAACATGGATGTGCCAGGTACCAAATACAATGGCCTGAAGCCTCTTCTAGGCAGAGCCTTCATCTCTCATCTCCTTACAACACTGGGAACTTTACCTGCTTTTACAATGTAAACTGAATAATTCTTGGCCTGCTCTAGATCACAGGATCCCATGGGGCCTGGCTTCCCAGTGTATATAATTGCCCAGCAGCCTATGAGAGAGACAGTCATACCAACAACCCTTTTACTGACACCTGGAGAAAAATAGCGATCACTTCAGTGAGCCTCCAAATGCAGGAAGCTTGGATAAATCAAACCTTTGACCTGCAAAGCACTGTTTTGTATCCTGACCCCAATCCAAAGAGTACTCCTACCTTTCCATAAACAGGTTCTAATGCACTGAGTTGTAATTGCTCCTTTTTTTGTCTGCCTCTTCCATTGGACTCCAGGCTCAGCAAAGGCAGGGACTGACTTCATCATGACGACCATGTACTCAACAGCAGGGAGGGAGAGTCAATGATGTATGGACAGCAATCAGCCAAAGGTAGAGCAGAGACACGGCCTGGTTATAGCTCTTTCCATTGAATGAACAGAGCTGCTTAGTTTTTGTATTTCCCAGACTCACAGCTCTTTAATAATAACATATGCCGAAACACAGATGTTTTTGGTTGGGTACTCTGGAAGGTCATGCTGAGACAGTTCTGTATGTAGATGCTTCTTAGGGAATCCCCTTGGTATTATTACTTGTAGAAGGAAGAGAAAAATAGTGGCATTGGGCAGAAGGAAAAAAAAAATCAGTTTGCAACACAAGCCTACTGCATAGCTTTGGCCAACTCCATGGAAAATAGGGAGCTATAATGGCACTTCAGGATTGTCCCATTTGGCTGAGGTGACCAAGACTTATACTACTATGTGGAGCAGTCATTAGATATTGGACACCCTCAAAAGGAATACAACCCTTGAACAAGTTGGCTTTCTGCAGCTGAGGCAGTCTTTGACAGGTCTATTAATTGACACAGATTCCCTCAGAGCACCCATCATCTCTTGCAAAGCTGACAATGGAACCAAGAATGGCAATAACTGAGAGCCCATGGAATATCCCAGAGGCATGGGCAGGGCAGGTGAAGAAAGAAAGCAGATTCCCTGAGTATGCTTTACAGACACTGGACCAAGAAGGGGCAGTCTAGTTCAGGTTAGAATAGGACTTGATGAGGAGCAATGCTACCAAATAATAACTTGTCTTATTTGTCTATGTTTTAAAATATATTTAATAGACTATCACATCCACTGTAGTGTTTGATCTTGGTATCAACCTTATGTGATAAAGAGAACATTATCTCTAATTCACAAATGAAGAAACTGAGCATGAAAGAGAAGGTGGCTTTCCTGTGATCACTTAGTATATTTTAGAACTGGGATTTATGCTAGACTTCCAGATTTATAAGTCCCTGAAGACCCTTTACTCTTTTCTTAGTTTTAATCTAATAGAATAAATCACTCAAGGAGCCCATTTCAGTCAAGGCTTTAGCCAAGCCCTGTGCAGAGATTCCCAAATCTTGGGGCAACGGGGTTTCCAATGCCTCCTCTGCTGGCCCCCAAACTTTATATAGCTCAAACCTTTTAACTCTCTTCCCATTTCTACCTTCAAGACCATGGTAATCCTATTATGTCCCGATGAGTAATTTTGTCATACACCAGAAGGATTCTTTAAGTAAGTTCTGAATTCACAGCCTTACTCCCAAACTGAAAGTTGACATGTCTGAGTTCTATGTCATGACCTTGGCCAAAACACTTTCTATATCTGGAGCTCGGTTTCCTATTTTGTAGAATAATCTGTTGGGCTAAATAATCTCCACAGTTTTTCCCAAATTTGAAATGCAGTCTATGAATGTAGAAGCTGCCTGCTATGGCTTATAAAGCAACTCTGTGAGGTTGTTGAATAATGCTTCTCAGATACTACTGATAACAGCTTCTAATGTATTTTTTTCATGTTGAGATCTTCTAAGTCCCAACTGTATGTTGCTACTAAGTAACAGCATCCCTTCTGTTAATTCCAACATTTAGAAACTTGTATGCATATTATAACTTTATTTTTTATTAGAGCTTTTAATTTTTTCTTCAAAAGTGCAAAAAGGAAGTTAAAAGGGAACATTAAAGGAAGTTGCAAGATACCCTGGCTCCCTTAAGTGCCCAACAATTCTGATGCTTCAAAGTTGCCCGGGACCAGAGTAATCTGATTTCAGAACTCACACATTTAGAATATAAATTATTGATGCTGCTATAAAAAGGTTTGCAGAGATCATCTACTTAACAAATTACAAATAAGTAAACTGAGTTCCAAATATAGGAATTAAATACTGTAAGCAAGTCTTAATAAAAAAAAATAATGTAAGGAAAATTTTGGTATTATACTATGCAAATATAATTTACTTATCTCATCGTCCAGGCACTACTTATGGAAGAGAGAAATGATGACGCTCATTCTAAAGATTCTGCTGCCCTGCTGAATGTATCTATGATCTGCAGCCAATGAGTGGGGTACTTAGCTGGTTGGAGCATCCAAGAGCAGAGGCGCCACTGCATCTAGTACCAACAACTTTGGGTCTTAATCCACTGAGGCTGCATTTGCTTCTTCAAGGAAGCAGAAACTACAAAGACCTAAATCAGTGCAGTGGCCCTGGATGACAGGTTAGTCAGCCCAGACTGTCATCCCAGGGCATAGGGGAAGGATGATAGGACAGAGTACTGTTTTCTAGAAGTGGAAACTAAAAGATGTATACATTTCTCAGCACTCCTATGACTTCAACTTTACCTTGTCCCCAGAAGTTCTTACCCTTTCCATAAAGTCCAGGAAGAGTGCTCAAGCCACCTGTGACTTCTCCTTTCCCCTGATATTAACACAAATACCAACTCCTCCCCATCTCCAACATTCAGTTAGTCATCATGAGAAGCTCTGAGAAGCTAATTTCTGCTAAAATAGTAATGAATCCACAAACTTTCCTGTGTCCTTCTTTGCCCAGAACTTGTTTTACAATAGTAAAGAACCCAGAAGGCCAATTCTTTCAAGGGTTTTAGTCTCTAAACTTGAACGTTCAATACTGTGATGGAGCAAGAGTACCATGTTTTGCTGGCCGTCTGCATGCTGATTCTTCAGCTGTACATTCGAGGTGCAAATGCACCTACATCTTATGGGCACAAAGCCATGCCTCATGGCAAGTTTTTAGAAAGTACCTATGGACTTTTCTAATGTGAGATTTTTTTAATTGTTACTCTAGTCAACTTTGGTTTTAATCTATAAAGAAAACTGTCATTCAGTCATTATATGTGACCTGGCCAGGCTCTTCACCTTGAGATAATTTGTTTCTGCCTGGAAACCATGGAGTTCAATGTTTTGCTTTTTATTCCTGTTTCCTGAAGATATTTACATGTGAAACAAACAAGAACAAAAATATACTTGAGTTCTTATTTGCACAAAATACCCACAAAATTAGGGTGAAAGCCAACACTGAGGCCTATTTTCTGCCTCCCCCGCCTAACTGCCAGTCAAGGTACAAAACCTCTAGCAGAGCAATTGAGTCTTACATTTATAACTCTGTGACATTTAGGAAAACTGAAGACTGGAAACTACACATACAAGTAAAACCAGTGATTAGAGACAATGAGATTCAGTCTGAAGAAGAAAACAGTAATATTATTAGAGACAGTAATAAGTCCTTCAGATCCCAAATATAGACTAGACCAAAAAGCTAACAGTTTTAGAATTCAACAGAAATGAGTCAGTTTATTTTTAAAATCAATAAAAATATGTTTACTCTGCAATCATGCACTATGTCAGAAACACTTGAAACTCACATATTTGAAAAAATTTTTTTCAATTTTCTGAAATTCCATTTATTCAAAAGCAGAACAAAGCTACCAAGAGCACAGATTTTGGTGTCAGACTGAGAATTTGACTCTATCACCACCTTTATGACCTTGACAATAGATTTTATTTCTCTGAGCCATAGAATCTACTTCCTTAAATAGGAGCTCTTTATATAATACTTACAACATAATGTTATTGTGAGAATGAAGTAACATACATCACACTGTGCCTGACAGGTATGTGTCTTTGAAAAATATCAGCTGTTATAATTATTACTGCTTCAAGTCAGTAGCCATTTCATCTGTAATACATTAAGTATTGAGCCAAAAAAGATTTGCACTGCTAGGAACTTGGGCTACAATGGGAGTTGAGATGGGGCTGAAGTAGCTAAGAGGCAAGTACAATGTCAGACTTGGTTCTAAAGTAAAATGATCTTTATGTGCAGGCATGATAAGCAAGTGTGAGTAAGTATGAAAGAGTGTGGTAAACAAGGAAAGTTATTCCAGAAAACTGACCACCAAAAAATTATTCCACTGAGCTAGAGATGTTCTTCAGACTGCTTAGAACGTGTCATAATTGGAGACAGGAAAACAAGTAAATACCTTGCAGTAGGTATTACAGACCACAGAGTATGGCTCTGTGACTTCCCAGGGACATACTGATTAGCCAACTAGTGTAAAATCTTACAGAGAAATAGATGTGAATAAAACAAAATCCTTATACTGCAAAAGCCAACACATACCGCAAAGTAGAGTGTAAAAGATAGAAGATCAAATTTTATTGTAAGTTAAAATATGAATAGAAGACATCCACTATATAGGTGAAGGAGGGCGGGAAGAATATATGTAGCAGTGATTCATAGAATGGATAATATCATTTTAATGCAACATTTTGATATTTATGATGGTGATGACAACAGTGATGATGACGACACTATGACTCCACTCAGTGGAGGCCAAGTACTCCTCTTTTTAGCTCCATATATGCCAACATCCCAGTGAGTTTTCTAATATAATTATCTTATTTACAAGTTAATAAAAGTTGGGGTTCAGAGAGATAAAGTAATTTCTTTATATATAAAAGTGATGGGAGAGGTATTTACAGATTGAAAGAAAAACATAAAAAAAGACAAAGAAGTGAAATCAACAACAGAGTCAACAAAATCAGTATCCTAGTATCACTGATATTAATATTAAACAGAATAGAGTAGTGTCTACTACTCTCATCTGTAGAGATGAGTTTGTACAGAAAGGTTATAGAGACCCTTGAACTCTGCATTTAATGTCATTGAAGACATCAGTGAAATGAAGTGATAAAATAAAGCTCCACTCTAAGAACTTTGATATGGCAGAATAATATAGAATGCATTAAAGTGCAGGAAAAAAAGGTATAAAGAGCTTATGGTTACTGGGGGAAAATATGCCAAAATAATAGTAATAATTTCCTAGTTACCCTTGAAACCTCTCAAAGCAGAAAATTGACCTCAAAATAATTTGATTTTGTAGGTGGGGTTCTGACAAGTATAGAAGCTCTGTGTTCCTGAAATTCTGGATATCCTGCTGAAGATGGAAGGCTCAGAAAGGAGAGAGGTGAGAATAAGCTTGAGGTCAAGTTGGCATCTCACTGGTTGACAAATCTTCTCATTTCTGTCTATTACTAAGGCTCTTTTTTTACCCTGGCTACAAAACTGACCATGAAGAGAATACAAAAGAAACAATTTTGGACTTTTACTTTTACTTCTGATTCCAACCCTGCCCATTCTAATGAGACCCAACACTTACTTACATCTGGAGTTTGCAACAAGAAGCCTCTAATAGCCTCCTATTACCTGTCAAGAGGAAGGAGAGAGAAGACTTGCAAAAGACCAGGGTAATAAATATACAGGGAGATGATGGAAGGGAATGGTCCCAGGAGAAATGACTCAGAAAGTAAAGGTGCCAGGGGTCTCCAAACTTTTTACACAGGGGGCCAGTTCACTGTCCCTCAGACCATTGGAGGGCTGCCAAATACAGTGGTCCTCTCACTGACCACCAATGAAAGAGGTGCCCCTTCCAGAAGTGCAGTGGGGGCTGGATAAATGGCCTCAGGGGGCCGCATTGCGGCCCGCGGGCCGTAGTTTGGGGATGCCTGGTAGTCCCTCAAAGATAATACTACAACTCAATTTTACAATAGTATAAGTCTTCACATAGGGTGCTCCATAAACTGTGACTTTTTTTAAGATGAAAATTAATCAGAAAATTCACATGAAGCTCACACTATTTGACTATTTACTTGTTGCTTAGAATACAAGCTATAAACACACCCTAAAATTTAATGAGATGCTACATAACAACCAATGAGGCTAATGTCTTATTCTTAGACACATAGACTCAGTTAGCCATGTAGCAAAGTGAGTACATCAGAACTCCATGGTCTGAGACCAGATTTTTTTTTTCATAGCTTCAACATAGTCTTATAGAAGAGAAGCATTCAAGGTATGACATATCAACTAAATTTTGTTTGTACTCTCCAATTCTTTTTCCCAATTCCATGCCACCCATGATAGTTACAGAACTATGGTGCAGGGCAAAGAGCAATTTCCTGAAAGCATAGCCTGGAGCTTTTCCTAAGTATCTTTGCCCTATTTGTATTGCATTTTATACCCAAATGGTATACAGTATACCTAACAAAGTTGGAGGAATCTGACCACCTGATATCAAACTATACTACAAGACTATAGTAATCAAAACAACATGGTACTGTCATAAAATCAGACCTATTGATTAATAGAACAGAATAGAGAAATCAACCCACATCAATATGGTCAATTAGTATTTGACAAAACAGGTAAGAACATACAATGGGGTAAAGACAGTTTATTCAATAAATGGTGTTTGAAAAATTGGACAGATATGTGCAAAGAAAATAAAACTAGATCACTTTTTTATACCATACACAAGAATAAACTAAAACTGGATTAAGGACTTAAATATTAGAGTTGAAACTACAAAAATCCTAGGAGAAAACATAGACAGTAAAATGTTGGACATTTCCTGTAGCAATATTCTTTGTCAGATGTATCAACTTGGGCAAGGAAAACAAAAGAAAATAAATGAGACCACATCAAACTAAAGTGTTTTTGGACAGCAAAGGAAACCATCAACTAAATAAAAAGACAATTCACTCAATGAGAGAACATATTTGCTGACATATCTGATAAGGGATTATATTCAAAATTTATTTTAAAAACCTTACAAAACTCAACATTCAAAAAACAAATAATCCAATTAAAAAATGGGCAAGGAACTTGAATAGACTCTTTTCTAAAGCGGACATACAGATGGCCAATAGACATATGAAAAGATGCTCAACATCACTAATCATCAGAGAAATGCAAATTAAAATCATAATGAGATATCACTTCACACTTGTTAGAATGATTATTATCAATAAATCAACAAACAACTGTTGGCAAGGGTGTGAAGAAAAGGGAACCCTTATACACTGTTGTTGGGAATGTAGATTGATACAACACTGTGGGAAGCAGTATGAAGTTACCTTAAAAAATTAAAAATGAAATTGCCTTGTGACCCAGTAATTCCACTTCTGAGAATTTATCCAAAGAAACCCAAAACACTCATTCAAAAGAATATATGCACCCCTATGGAACTGCAATGTTATTTATAATAGCCAAAATTTGGAAGTAGCCCAAGTGTCCATTAGTAGATGAGAAGATATAGAAGCTATAATACATTTACATAATTAATGGAATGCTATGCAGCCACCAAAAATAAGGAAATCATACCCATAGTGGCAGCATGGATGGACCTGGAGATTATTATGCTAAGTGAAATAAGCCAGTCAGAGAAAGACAAGTACCGTATGATTTTACTCATATGTTGAATCTAATGAACAAAATAGAGACAGACTCAAACATCCAGAGCAAACTGACAGCTGTCAGGGGTGGGGAGCAGAGCACTAGAATTGTCAGTGGGCTGGGGGAGGGGGTGGAAGGATTGAGCAAAAATGAGTAAAAACCTCATGACCATGGACAACAGTGTGGTGACTTCCAGGGGAGGTGAAGTTGAGGAGGGTTTAGGGGGGATTCATGATGACGGACGACGACTGGACTTGGAGGTTGAACACACAATATGATGCACAGAGATGTGCTATAGAACTGGGCACCTGAAACCTGTGTAATTGTGGTAACCAGTGTCTCCACAATAAAATCAATTTAAAAAAAAGATAGAAGCTAATAATGTGTGTCTAATGTGTAAGACCTAATCTTCCTGGCCTCAACTTCTTCATCTGTACAATAAGAGAGATTAAACAAAAGGCTGGTGAGCCCTTTCAAGATGAAACACTCCATGAATTAAAGCCTCTTAAAGAAATAGCCCCTAAATTAAAGCTCCAAAGGCAGATGGTCAAGCTGGCAGTGTCCAGAAAGTGACAGCTCCTTGGTTACCCAATTACACCTTTCAAAGAAAAATAGGAAGTACCCAACTGCTTCCAATTATAATATTCACTGTGCTGGGGAAAGATAAAATCAAATGTGTTAAAGGCCTAATGAGGTGTGTGGAAGCAACACCCCACCCCTGCAGTGCTCAGCTTTTTCATGCTGTTAATTCTCACTGTCCAGTGGGCAGACATGGAGGGAGAGTTGAAGAAAAAGAGTATTTTCTGACCCAACAGGATGACACAGAAGTAATCATACCAATGCCTTGATTTTATTGTTTTAACACAAATTTGACAGAGGATTCTAAAATACTGTTTTACTTTCCACATCAATATCCTAATACAAGATGCCCAGATATGTTAGGAATAGAGTCTGTTCCATTTTGTAGAGGAATTGATAGTTTAGTGAAGTTTCAGGAAATCTGAATGAAGCCCACATGGAATTGTCACTGTTGCTTCCACTGGGCTAGGATTATACACATCAAAATGTGGCTGGGCCAATGTCCAGCTCTGGAAATTTCCCTGGCACATCTGTCATGCAAGGCATGTCTTCCAGAAAGGTCTACTTTGATTCTGCCACTCATGTGGTTGAAATAATCTAACTTTGAAAGTATATTTATTTATCAAAGTATGCAAATTAATCAGTGCATGAAACCCAATAAGGTTATAAGACTGAAGTTAATGAAATATTGTATATTGTAAATTTAGTTCCTATGTACAGTCATAACATTATTCTAAAATACATTTTCCATAATTGTCTTTTTTTACAATTTTGACATTATGGAAACCTTGGGATGTAAATAATATCAAGGAATCAGTATTTGTATCTTGATCAGTCTTCAAAATAGAATTTTTCTTATGGCTTTCTCTAAAGATACATATGCCATAGTAGCATAGTCGCCCAATTCTTTGTTTTATGATAATTCACTTTATATTACTTAGAACTTATTCTCCCTGAAACTCCACTCTCCTTCAATCCTCCTTCAATGGAATATTCTAATTTACCTAATTAGAAGACTTAATATAGAACTGAAAGATTAAATTAATTGTATATTTTAATACACAATGACAGCATTCTTATACATTTCACTGAGCTGTTTGTGTGTTTTTTTTGTATTTTTCTGAAGTTAGAAACAGGGAGGCAGTCAGACAGACTCTTGCATGGGTCTGACTGGGATCCACCCGGCATGCCCACCAGGGGGCAATGCTCTGCCCATCTGGGGCGTTGCTCTGTTGCAACCAGAGCCATTCTAGTGCCTGAGGCAGAGGCCATAGAACCATCCTCAGTGCCCGGGGCCAACTTTGCTCCAATGGAGCCTTGGCTGTGGGAGGGGAAGAGAGAGACAGAGAGGAAGGAGAGGGGGAGGGGTGGAGAAGCAGATGGGCGCTTCTCCTGTGTGCCCTGGCCGGGAATTGAACCCGGGACTACCGCATGCCAGGCCGATGCTCTACCACTGAGCCAACCGGCCAGGGCCTACATTTCACTGAGTTTTGTAATGAATTTCTGATTGGACTTTATACTTATCATTTTCTATGTTTAGGTTTCCAAGTTCTACATGACCACTGACTGAGCACTGATATCTTGGCTACATGGTTTGAAAAGTTAATTTACAAAAGAGTTTAGCACACCCTTCATTACAATTACATTTTAAAAGCAATTTATTAAAATACTTAATATATTTGGAAATTATTTTTTGCAAAGAAATACACATAGCTTCAGATTTCAAGATATGACAATGTAATTACGATCCTTTCTCATTTAATTTTTAAACATTTTTGATCACTGTTTAATCTAATTTTGGTTTTTGTCCCTAAACAACCTTTTTCAATATGATTATATAGAGTTTTTCTTTTCACTTACATAACTTTAATACACCCATATGTTAATAAACCCACAATGATAACATTTTCATCATTTGCTAATTATTTTTGACTGTGATCTTTTTAAAGACATAGCATCCAATACTATGGAAATAAAATAGTATTTCAAGTTATTTTAACTTCCTTACCACACTGTAGGGGCAATACCAAACCATCAATTTAGAACATATTACTTTGTGCTAATTATTCAAGGAAAGGTATTGTTATTATGATGCTATTTTCCTTGAACTAGATGCCAAAAATGATCTGAATCAACTATAAAGCTTAAATGATGTTCTCTAAAACTTCTTTATTTTCCACTGTAGTATTCAAAACTCCTTATTTTATTAAATGATGACAATCCTCCATCATGAATCAAGAGGTATCAAGGTTCTCGTGATGTTATAAGAAACTGAATTTAAGAGCTGCTCATCTTTCAGACCAAAAGCATCCTTTGACCAAGATGTAAAGGATCCATAATTTGCCCCCTTCGTCTCTCTCCACCCCTTCTTCTGCCCACTATGTCATAACACTCTCTTCCAATGCATCACTGAAGACAGTCAATGCCAGTGGACTGAAGGTCTGTCAGATAAAACCTATTCACATTCCTGGAAACAGGCACTCTTCCTCAAGGTGTATCACTGAGTTTATGAGATGTTGCAGAACAGGAAATGGTATCAAATTTTTTCCTAGATCTCAGAGAAAGAATTCCTGGGGGAATAATTTTCAATTAGTGAAAAACAAAATCCAGAAACAGAGGATCTGATAGTAATTTTTTGAAAAAATATGAGACCAAAGTCTTATATCACATCTCAAAACCCTCATCAATCCTATTTGTCAACAGGTCACCACTTTCTATGGTCTTTTTGCAAAGGCTTTGGGAAGCCATGTGTAAAAGTAACCCTCTGGTTTTCATGAACTTAAAATTCCCTGGTGATACTTTTTATTGCTTAGGGACTTAAATACAAATGGTGCTGGGAAGAAAAGTAACTCTATGATGTTATCAATTATGGCTTCCATGAAATGATGGGCCTTATGCTATCTTATAATTATGAAATTCTGTAATTGTACTATTAGGCCTCAGTAAAAACAAAAGTGTGTGAGAACAATTTTTGACTTTGAAACCAACTTTACATTTTACCTAAACTAGCACTTCCCCAATGCACTGAACAGTCCAAGCACCATAAATCCCAGAAACTAGATCATAAAAAAAAATATATATATATATAGCCCCCAACTTTGCTGCTCATTTTAAAAAATTTTTGCTTGAAGACAATGGAAAATTCAAACCCAAGATGAATTTTAAAAGTCATAAAAAAGAAGGTTTAAATAATTACTGTAGTCAATTTTAGGGATAGCAGATTTGATACCAAGCAAGTGAGAGAAACATAAAAACAACTGAAAATTTTAAAATGCCTCAAGCTTATTTTCTCAGAATAAGGTGTTGTTCATACCCCTTATCACCAGGGCTGTTTCTGACCTCAATTTAATTTAGCAGTGAGGATGATTCTCATGATCCCTGAAGAATTACCCTGAACTCTACCAGACCTCATTGTCTTCCCCTAAATCAGCTTTATTTCCACTAGCACATTACACATCCATCAACTGTGAACTTGAGCTAGTCACCGCTTTTTCAGAAATGAAGTTCTGACCTCTCCCCTACCCCCCACCTTATCCCTGACCAAACAGTTGAAAATGGGGTGATTATATGTCATTTATACATCTAATCTTTTTTTTTTTTTTAAAAGACTTTCAAGAGTTTCCAGCTTCAGTTTTTCTTTTTGCCCCAAATCCATTACTTTATATTTATTTTCTGAAACACAGCAGTAGGGTCATTTATTAAGCATGGCACAGTGACTAGAGCTGTAATCTGCTTTAGAGACTATTACGAAATTCTTCTGCAGTAATTTTTAAAAGTCTGGACAAATAAGATGAAGAGAAATGCCCAGAGCAGGCAAATGCTTAACAGTGACTTATATTCTTCTAGTGATCCGGAGAGTATGGGCACCTCATGGACAGGGTGATTTCATCTCTGAGTGAGATTACTACAAAACTGCTATCATTCTGTCATGAATAATTGATCATCACACCGTTTGGGGAGGGGGAAAACGTGATAAACAATGCAACAAATGTGGCAAAGAGAGAGCATACAGTTTATTATTTTACCACCTATTACTTCACCATTTGTGAAGATGTCATAGGCACAGCCTTCCAATCACTGCATGAATGTGAAAACTGCATGACAAGTAAAAAATTACAATGAAGTCATTTAACTCTTTTTCAAATGGCCCCTTTGGGTTTTGTGGAAAGCCTGTTTATAAGAGAATGCACAGACCAATGACGGTTCCTGTTGGAACAGTGCTGTGAGCAGAGTTTCTTTTTGGTCCTTCTCCCCTTCTATTATTTCAACTTTATTCTCATAGTTGACAACTTGTGTGCCCCAACCCATTTACCTGAACAAACATCCCACCATTGGAACAGCCTAAAGCCCCGACAGCCGGAATTCCAGCAGCCATTCCAGCCCAATGAGGCTGCCTATTCAAAGTTGACCCTTTTTTCTTCCCGTCATGCAAAATCTTATTCTCTCTCCCTATCCTGTTGTGTTGACTCTTAAGGGGAAATTAATCTCATTAAAATAAACCAAATGTAAACCAGTATCGGGATGCCCAGTAACTTTCTACTGACCTAGCTAATTGAAAGAAAAAACTTTTTTTTTTCCTAAAAAGACTGAAATGATGGAAAATGAAAATAAATAAACAAAACTGAAATGTGACAAAGAGCCTGCCAAGTCTCATTAATCTACCTAATCTACTCATTTCTAATGTCTCCTGAAAATCATAGTATCCATCAGAAGAAACCAGAATTTCTGGGGTCTTAAAGCTCTAGGTAAGAATCTTTAAAGATATGTAATCCTAAATAGAGTTTTCACTTATTTCCCCAAATAAAAAATAGTAAAATAGATGAAACACACACACAAAATTAAAATTCTAATATTAAAAGCTGTATTTTCTTTTTGAGAGTTGACAAATAATGATAATTTTAAAAAAAAAGATTCTGAAGAAATAATGAAAAGAAGTCTTTCCAAAATTATTTTAACATATGACTCTACAAAATAAAAAATTATTCTAGGTAAAATTCTCAAAATATAGGTTAAGAAAAACAGCATATACAGCAGAGAAAATAAAAATAAAAAGAGGATGGGGAGAAGGAAAGTGGAAAGGAGAGAGAAAAGGAAAAAAAAAGAGAATTCTCAGCAAATGTCTGATTAGGTATAACTTACTTCAATGGTCCAAATGCATTCATAAAACAAAATGTAGAAATGTTTTAAATCTCAGTTATGATAACTGCATCCATTTTTTAGTGTCCACATGTTATAAATTCCATAGTATTTAATAGCCATTCAGCCAAACTCAATGTCATATCTACAACATGCTAAGCATTCTTTTAGGTACTGGGTTTGCAGCAATAAAGAAAGACAAGATAGAAATCCTTGTCCTCAGATAGCCTGCATTCTAGTGAGAGAGACAAACAATAACTAAGATAAAGGAATAAAATATATATTTTCCAACCAGTCATTTAACAAATAAATAAGCAAATAACAAATCCTGCAGGGGGAGTCCAGTATCCAGAGTTGCTACAATATACTATCTAAAATGTTCATTTCCCAGCAAAAAGTTACAAAACATGCAAAGAATGTAGAAATTATGGCCCATATACTGGGAAAAAAGCACGTGGACAGCCCCATGCAAGAGAATGAAATTGGACTCCTTTCTTACACCTCTCACAAAAATTAACTCAAAATGTCTTTCTCTGTCTGACTTATTTCACTTAGTATAATACCCACTAGGTCCATCCATGTTGCTGCAACTGACAAGATTTCATTCTTTTTATTGCTAAGTAATAGTTCACTGAATATATATACCACATCTTCTTTATCCATTTCTCTACTAATGAACACCTACATTGCTTCCACATTTTGGCTACTGTAAATAATGCAGCAGTAAATATGGGGATGCATATATCTTTTTTAATCAGTGTTTTCATTTCCTTCAGATAAGTAACCAGAGGGGGAATTGCTGGGTTATGTGGTAGTTCTATATTTAAATGTTTAAGGAACCTCCATGCAGTTTACCACAGTGGCTGCACCAGTTTACAATCCTACCAGCAGTGCATAAGGGTTCCCTTTTCTCTACACCCTAACCAGTACTTGTTGTTTGATGATCTTTTGATAACAGACATTTCGACAAGTAGGAGGTGATATCTCAGTGGATTTTTGTTTCATTTCTCTAATAATTAATGATGTTGAGCATCTTTTCATATGTCTGTGGGCCATCTGTATGTTTTCTTTGGAGAAATATTTATTGATGTCCTTTGCCCATTTTTTAATTAGATGGTTTGTAGTTTTGATGTTGAACTGTATAATTTCACTTATATGTGGAATCTAAAAACACAAAACAAACAAAACAGAAACAGACTCATAGATACAGAGGATAAACAGATGGTTGCCAGAGGAAAGGTTAGTGGAGGTTGGGTAACAAAGAAGAAGGAGAATAAGAGATACAAAATTACAGTTTTAAAATGAATAAGTAATGTACTGCAAAGAAAATATAGTGAATAATATCATAATAACTTTTTATGGTGACAGATGGTTATTGGACTTTTCATGGTGATCACATCATAAGGTATATAAATGTTGAATGACTACATGTATATCTGAAACTAATATAATATTGTAGGTTAAATATACTTTAATAAAAAAATTAACTTGAAATCGGTCAAAGACTTAAATGTGAGCCCTAAAACCATAAAACTCCTCAAGGAAAACAGGTAAAATATCCTTGACATTGGTCTTGGCAGAATTTCTTGGATGAGACATCAAAAGAACAAGCAAAAGAAACTCAAAAGAAAAAAATTACTGTACTTGGAAGTAACGATGGGAGTCTCCAAGGGGAATAGACATCAAGCCTTCCAAGGGGTGGCATAAATACATGCCAGAGCTGTGTTCAAGGATGTGGCCCCTTCCCTGGAAGACGACTGCAGGAGCAGGTCCAAGTTCCCTATCCAAGCCAATGAGGAACAGAAGAAAAGAAAACAATTGCAGGAGGCCAGCTATGGGAGGCAGGAGGGTGGGGAGTGCTGATTTTAGCAGAGCCATTACCCAGAGCCAGAAATGACAAGAAGACCATCAGCTTCTCCCAGACTTTTAACAAATATTGAAGAAGGCAGAAACCCCTGTAGAACCTGAAATGGGGCAATTAATCCACTGTATTAGTGGGTAAATGCATTTCAGAAGTAGACAGTTGATACTGGCTGACCTAGCTATAACATAGTGCCTACATTTCAGATTTGTCTTAATCACCAACCAATATAATAAATACTTTGTAAACAGTAAATTGTTATATAGGTGTTAATTACTATTGTTTCTTTCATTATTCTATTATTGTTATTCTGCAAACATTCCACTCAGAGCCCCGCATATTGTAAGTTCTTGCATATTCTAAGTACAGTTATTGACTGGCTGACTACGTGATTTCAAAAAATAAAAAACTGACCTATCTACTCTCTCTAGCCTCCCTTTCTCCAAATTTCAGCCCCTGGAGGAGAAACAAAAGTAGACAGCAGAGGCAGTTCTCAAGAGATGAAACTTGCTGAAGGGACAGGCAGTAGACAACAAAAAAGGAGGTCTGTCAAGCTGCTTGAAGGGGCTTCCTCGGTCTATTTACAAGAAAAGCATGTATCCTTATTGTAATAAGTGAGCTTGGAGGACTAGACAGGCTCTTTAATCTCAGAAATGACACTGTGAACTCCAGTTCACCTGCTCGATTTATTTACATTGCTTTTGCCCGCTAACAAATCCAACTCTCCATCAGATTAATCAACATTTATCAGCCAGCGGCGGGAGCATCATTTCATAACGTAAGTAAAATAGAGAGGGAGTGAAATGGAATAGAGAATAAAACCCCCATTACTCTGTGGCTATTTTTTCTCTATGTATTTTATTCACATAATGAATGATGTACTTCTGGCTTTAATAGCATAGCAACCCTGGGTTCTGTTTGTTTAATGTTTCTCTGCCAGGGACTGTGCAATTCAATAGCATATGCACAGCAGGATAAAGGAGGAGGATGGTCAAGTCTAGGTTTTGGGTTTTAAAGATAAATTGCTCAAATAAACCAAAGGAAGGTTAACACCAAGTTCTCCAGAATCTAGTGTTGTTAGTTCAAATAAATTAACACCCATGAACAGTATAATTTGTCTGTGTGGTATGTCATTGGCCCTTACTGCAAATGAAACATTCATTCACGCATCCATTTAAATAATTGAGTACCAGCTATTTACTGAAAAACCATTCTGGATGCTAAAGATGTAGCAATGGAAAAAGAAAGTTCCTCCCCCCATGGAGTTTACATTTGAAGGGTATTATAAACAATAGCAAATAAATATGTAATACAATTTTATTAGCAGCGAGTGTTATAAAAAGTAAAGTGAGCTATGGGAACAGAAATGGAAGCGTTTCTCTGGATGGATAGGCAAAAAGCTGAGACGATATCAGAGCAAAAATCTGAATAAAGTAGAACCAGGCGTTTGGATACCTGAGTAAAGAGCATTCCAGATGGAAGGGAAAACAAGGAACATTTGAGGAAGAGCTGCAAGGCCAGTGTTACCAGAGAAGAGTGAACACGGAGAAGAACTACATTTGTCAGAGATGTAGCACTGGGCTTTCTCATGTAGACTTTTCTACAATGGCAGGAATTTGAAAGTGATAAGAATTAGGTGGGAATTTTCAAAATCACATTGTGATTTTGCTTCTGACTTATACAACACAAGGACAGAAAATTTGATTTGTAACTCTTTATTTTTCAAATGAAGAATTGATACTGCCCAGGTTACCAATATTTTAATGATGTTGATGAATGATGATATGATAAGGCATTTGGTAATGGATTAGTTGCTCACAACTGACTGAGCAAGTAACAAATAACCTTTTTGAAATTGGTTTGCTTTATTTGTTTAACCTTTAGGTGAAGTATAACATGCAAAGAGAGAAGGACACAAGTTACATATGAATGGCTCGAGCAATTACCACAAAGTAAAAATTCCACCAGATCAAGAAATTGAACATGATTAACATCTAGAGTTCCCTTCCTGGCCTCTCCCAATCACAACCCCTCCCACTCACCAGAGTTAATCACTCTCCTGTCTTCTAATAGCACATATCACTTTTTTCTAACTTTATATGTGTGTGAGTGTGTGTGTATATGAGTGTGTATGTGAGTGTGAGTGTGAAATTTGTCTTTTATTGCACATAGCAATATTTGTTTAGGAACCAATTCATTGTGTTTAGGAACCAATTGTAAATATACCAGATTTACTTATCCATTATACTCTCATAAACATTAGGGATGTTTCCAATTGGGGGCTATTAAGCACTGTGCTACTATGAATATTCTTGCACTTGTCTACTGCTACATGTGTGCACTTTTCTGTTGGGCATCTTCCTAAGAGGAAATTAATGGGTCATAGTGTATGTTTATTACATATTCAGATTTAGTGAAAAATGTCAATATTTTTTCAAAGTTAATGCACCAGTTTACAATCCCACCAGCCATTTTAATAAATGTAAGTGGTACATCCCTGTAGTTTTAATTTGTATTTCTTTGTTGACTAATGAGTGGAAATACTGTGTCACATGCTAATTGACCATTTAGATGCACTTTCAGTGAAGTACTTGAGTCTCTTAATCCTTTTTCTAGGTTAATCTTTTTCCTTAGTGACAGAAGTTTGATTACTTTCTTAAAATGGTCTTTCCATGAATGGGTCAAAGAAGAAATAAGTGCAGAGATCAAAAGATAAATACAGACTAATGAAAATGACAATACGACATAGCAGAATCTATGGGATGCAGCAAAAGCAGTAATAAGAGGGAAGTTCATATCACTTCAGGCATATATGAACAAACAAGAGAGAGCCCAAGTGAACCACTTAACTTCCCACCTTAAGGAACTAGAAAAAGAAGAACAAAGACAATCCGAAACCAGCCGAAGAAAGGAGATAATAAAAATCAGAGCAGAAATAAATGAATTAGAGAACAGAAAAACTATAGAAAAAATTAATAGAACAAGGAGCTGGTTCTTTGAAAAGATCAACAAAATTGACAAACCCTTGGCAAGACTTACCAAGGAAAAAAGAGAAAGAACTCATATAAACAAAATCCAAAATGAAAGAGGAGAAATCACCACGGACACCGTAGATATACAAAGAATTATTGTAGAATACTATGAAAAACTTTATGCCACTAAATTCAACAACCTAGAAGAAATGGATAAATTCCTAGAACAATACAACCTTCCTAGACTGAGTCAAGAAGAAGCAGAAAGCCTAAACAGACCTATCAGTAGAGAAGAAATAGAAAAAAACATTAAAAACCTCCCCAAAAATAAAAGTCCAGGCCCTGATGGCTATACAAGCGAATTTTATCAAACATTCAAAGAAGACTTGGTTCCTATTCTACTCAAAGTCTTCCAAAAAATTGAAGAAGAAGCAATACTTCCAAACACATTTTATGAGGCCAACATAACCCTCATACCAAAACCAGGCAAGGATGGCACAAAAAAAGAAAACTACAGACCAATATCTCTAATGAATACAGATGCTAAAATACTAAACAAAATACTAGCAAATCGAATACAACAACATATTAAAAAAATAATACATCATGATCAAGTGGGATTCATCCCAGAATCTCAAGGATGGTTCAACATACGTAAAACGGTTAACGTAATACACCATATCAACAAAACAAAGAACAAAAACCACATGATCTTATCAATAGACGCAGAAAAGGCTTTCAATAAAATACAACACAATTTTATGTTTAAGACTCTCAACAAAATGGGTATAGAAGGAAAATATCTCAACATGATAAAGGCCATATATGATAAACCATCAGCTAACATCATATTAAATGGCACAAAACTGAAGGCTTTCCCCCTTAAATCAGGAACAAGACAGGGTTGTCCACTCTCTCCACTCTTATTTAATGTGGTACTAGAGGTTCTATCCAGAGCAATCAGACAAGACAAAGAAATAAAAGGCATCCATATCGGAAAAGAAGAAGTAAAGGTATCACTTTTTGCAGATGATATGATCCTATACATCGAAAACCCCAAAGAATCCACAAAAAGACTACTAGAAACAATAAGCCAATACAGTAAGGTCGCAGGATACAAAATTAACATACAGAAGTCAATAGCCTTTCTATATGCCAACAACGAAACAACTGAGAAGGAACTCAAAAGAATAATCCCCTTCACGATTGCAACAAAAAAAATAAAATACTTAGGAATAAACATAACAAAGAATGTAAAGGACTTATATAATGAAAACTATAAACCATTGTTAAGGGAAATCGAAAAAGATATAATGAGATGGAAGAATATACCTTGTTCTTGGCTAGGAAGAATAAATATAATCAAGATGGCTATATTACCCAAAGCAATATACAAATTTAATGCAATTTCCATCAAACTTCCAATGACGTTTTTTAAAGAAATAGAGCAAAAAATCATCAGATTTATATGGAACTATAAAAAACCCCGAATAGCCAAAGCAATCCTAAAGAAAAAGAATGAAGCTGGGGGCATTACAATACCTGACTTCAAACTCTATTATAGGGCCACGACAATCAAAACAGCATGGTATTGGCAGAAAAATAGACACTCAGACCAATGGAACAGAATAGAAAGTCCAGAAATAAAACCACATATATATAGTCAAATAATTTTTGATAAAGGGGCCAACAACACACAATGGAGAAAAGAAAGCCTCTTCAATAAATGGTGCTGGGAAAACTGGAAAGCCACATGCAAAAGAATGAAACTGGACTACAGTCTCTCCCCCTGTACAAAAATTAACTCAAAATGGATCAAAGATCTAAACATAAGACCTGAAACAATTAAGTACATAGAAGAAGACATAGGTACTCAACTCATGGACCTGGGTTTTAAAGAGCATTTTATGAATTTGACTCCACAGGCAAGAGAAGTGAAGGCAAAAATTAATGAATGGGACTACATCAGACTAAGAAGTTTTTGCTCAGCAAGAGAAACTGATAACAAAATAAACAGAAAGCCAACTAAATGGGAAATGATATTTTCAAACAACAGCTCAGATAAGGGCCTAATATCCAAAATATACAAAGAACTCATATAACTCAACAACAAACAAACAAACAATCCAATAAAAAAATGGGAAGAGGATATGAATAGACACTTCTCCCAGGAAGAAATACAAATGGCCAACAGATATATGAAAAGATGCTCATCTTCTTTAGCTATTAGAGAAATGCAAATCAAAACGGCAATGAGATACCATCTCACACCTGTTCGATTAGCTGTTATTAGCAAGACAGGTAATAGCAAATGTTGGAGAGGCTGTGGAGAAAAAGGAACCCTCATCCACTGTTGGTGGGAATGTAAAGTAGTACAACCATTATGGAAGAAAGTATGGTGGTTCCTCAAAAAACTGAAAATAGAACTACCTTATGACCCAGCAATCCTTCTACTGGGTATATATCCCAAAAACTCAGAAACATTGATACGTAAAGACACATGCAGCCCCATGTTTATTGCAGCATTGTTCACAGTGGCCAGGACATGGAAACAACCAAAAAGCCCGTCAATGGATGACTGGATAAAGAAGATGTGGCACATATACACTATGGAATACTACTCAGCCATAAGAAATGATGACATCGGAACATTTACAGCAAAATGGTGGGATCTTGATAACATGATACGAAGCGAAATAAGTAAATCAGAAAAAAACAGGAACTGTATTATTCCATACGTAGGTGGGACATAATAGTGAAACTAAGAGACATTGATAAGAGTGTGGTGGTTACGGGGGGGAGGGGGGAATGGGAGAGGGAGAGGGGGTGGGGAGGGGCACAAAGAAAACAAGATAGAAGGTGACAGAGGACAATCTGACTTTGGGTGGTGGGTATGCAACATAATTGAACGACAAGATAACCTGGACTTGTTATCTTTGAATATATGTATCCTGATTTATTGATGTCACCCCATTAAAAAAATAAAATTATTATTAAAAAAAAAAATGGTCTTTCCATGATCAGACATTTCCAGTTTTAATTTAGTTTAGTTTGTGCCCTGTTGAGAAATTTTTACTTACCTATCCCATGTTCATGAGGATATTCTTGTATATTTTAAAAGTCTTTTTTTTAACTTTCACAAAATTAGATTTGCAACACTCTAAGATCTATATTTTGTTAGCACGCAATAGATTTCAAGTTTCTTTCTTTTCTTTTTGCTCTGGATATCTATCTAGTTGAACCAACACAATTATGGAGAGAAATGTCTTCTCTGCTCTTCTGCAGTGTCTTCTTTGTTATAAGAGTTGTATATTCTCAAGTCTACATATGTATGGATGGGCTCTTCCTGGGTTCTCAATTCTGTCCATTGTGTTGTCTGTCCTGACACTAATTCCATTCTAAAATATTAAAGGTTTATAATAAATTTTATTAATACATGTTCATTTTCTTTCTTCTTCTTCAACATTGTCTTAACTCTTGTGCCCTCTCTGTATGTCGATATGAATTTTTAATAGACAATTTTTAGAGCAGTTTTAGGTTCAAGGCAAAATTAAAAGAAAAGTACAAAGACTTCCCATATATCCCCTGCCCCCACACATTCACAGCCTCTCTCACTGTCAAAATCCTGTGCCAGACTTGTACATTTGTTACAATCCATGAACCTACATTGCCACATCATTCTCATCCAAAGTGTATAGTTTATACAAGGGTTCCCTCTTGGTATTGAGACAAATGATATGTATCTCTCCAAAGAGTGGTTTTACTGCCCTAAAAAATATTCTCTGCCTTACCTATCTATCTCTCCCTTATCCTGCACCCCTGACAACCACACGTCCTTTATGATCTCTACAGTTTTGTCTTTTTCAGAATATTATATATTTGGAATTATACAGCATGTAGCTATTTCATATTGGCTTCTTTCACTAAACAATATGCATTTAAAGTTCCTCTGTATCTTTTCATGGCATATATATATATATATATAACTTCAAATTATCTATTGTGAAGGATGTAAGGTCTATTTCTAAGTATCTACATTCACTTTTTTGCATGTGGATATCCAATTGTTTCAATGCCATTTGCTAAAAAGAGTATCTTTGCTTTTGTTCTATTTTTAATAATCAGTTAACCATATTTATGTAGGCCTATTCCTGAGGTTTCTATTCTGTTCCATTGAACTATTTATCTAATATTTTATCAATACTACACTGTCTTCATTACTGTAGATTTTCAGTTATGGGTAATTTTTAAATTAAGTAATGTCAGTATTCTGACTTTGTTCTTCTTTAATACTGTGTTGGTTATTCTAAGTCTTTACCTCTATATGTAAACTTTAGAATCAGTTTGTCCATGCCTACAAAATAACTCACTGGGATTTGTGTTGGAATTTTACTGAATTTATAGATCAAGCTGGGAATAACTAACATGTTGATAACAGTCAGTCTTCCTATTCATAAACATGGGATATCTGTCCATTTAATACTTTAATTTCTTTCATCAGAGTTTTATAGTTTTCCCCATATAGATCTTGCTCATATTTTGTTAAATTTATATCTAATAATTTAATTTTTTAAATACTAATATAAGTGGTATTGTGTTTTTAATTTTAAATCCCACTTATTGCTGGTATATGGAAAGGTTACTTGCTTACCTACATTAAACTTTTATTGTGGAACCACCCTATAATTGCTAATTAATTCCAGAAGGTTTTTGTCAAATTTTTCAGATTTTCTAAATAGACAATTATGTTGTCTACAAACTAAGACAGTTTTTATTTCTTCCTTTTGAATCAGTATAACTTTCTTGTCTTATTGCATGCATTACCTCCTAGGCCTTCTAGTATGATGCTGAAAAACAGTGGTGAAAAGAGACATTTTTGGAGAGACAAAATGGCGCTGGAGTAGGCGGACGTACCAGCATCTACCTCCCAGAACCAAAGTGGATTACAAACTAATTTTATGAACTATCATCTGGAAAAACCAACTTTGGACTAAACTAAGAGGACTCTTCAACCAAGGAACACTGAAGAACCCACACCGAGACTGGTAGGAAAAGCGGAAACACAGAAACGCGGAGAGGGTTGCCCAGCTCCTCGGAGTGAATGGCAGCAGGGAGAGACTCCTGTGGCGGGAAGTGAGTTTAGCAGAGGGGAAAGGGTCCTGAGCCCCAGGAACAAAGCCCCAGCCTGCAGCCTCAGAGCCCAGAAGAGGCGTAAGGATAGTATTTAGCTGGAAACAAGTCAGGATACTGTTTGTGAGAGAGTCTGATTTCTCAGACCCAGGATCCTTCTTAAAGGGACCATGCAGAACATCTCTCTCAAAAACAATCACCTGGGGCTCCTGGGGATGGGGGAAGCAGGAGAGCAGCCAAACAAGCTCCCCCAAGGCATTCAGAGCAGAGTCACATAGAAGGAGGGAGCTTTCGGGTCTACAGTAGTGAGTCTTAGGGTCCAAGCTGCAACGCCCCCACCCACGCGGCTGAGGGCGCATCGGAGGGAGACAAAAGCACGGTTCTGCTGGCAGGGGCGGAAGCCAGCTGGCCACCACTGGGCTCAGGTGTGAGCTCAATCTTGCCCGGCTGGGGAGAAGGGGGCGCGGAAAAGCGGTCAAGCTCAGCTGCCGGCAGCCTGCAATCCAGCCTCCAGGAGAAGGGCGGGAACCCCGGAAAGGGTGGAGACCAGCCCTGGAGCAAGGGCAGAGGAGCACAGCCCTGCCCCGCCCATGCAACCCAGGCTTGCAGTCTGACTTGGTAGCCAGCTCCTCCCGCGGGGTGGAGCCAAAGCCTAGAAGAGGCGAGTTCCGCTAGGGAGCTGAGCTTGGGCACGCAGCCCTGCCCGGCGGTAGAGCCAAGGCTAGCAGCTGTTCCTTGAGTGGGATCCTCCTGCAAGGGCAGGGCAAAAGCCCGGAAACAGGCAGAGACCCGCAGCTGAGCAAAGGTGCTCACCAGTGCCCTCAGGACCGAGCATAACGTCACACACGGGGGTGGGGCAAAGGCCAAGGCCACCAACGCTCTTGCACCCGAGCACGTGATCACAGCCCCTCCCGTGAAAAGAAAATGCGGAGGCAGAGAAATACAACACAAATAAACCAAGAGAAATCCCCAGAAAAGGACCTAAGTGAATCAGATATAACCAAATTACCAGATGTAGAGTTTAAAATAACGATTGTTAGGATGCTCAAAGATATTAGAACAATCATAGATGGCCATTACGAAAACCTAAATAAAGAGATAACAAATATAAAAAAGGACATTGAAATAATAAAAAAGAATCAGTCAGAAATGACAAATACAATATCTGAAATAAAGAATGGAAGGAATTAAAAGCAGGATGGATGAAACAGAGAATCGAATCAGTGATTTAGAGGACACAATAAATAAAGGCACAGAAGCAGAGCAGAAAAAAGAAAAGAGACTCAAAAAGTCTGAGGAAACTCTAAGAGAGCTCTGTGACAACATGAAGAGAAATAACATCAGCATCATAGGGGTTCCTGAAAAAGAAGAGAAAGAACAAGGGATAGAGACTTTGTTCAAACATATTATAGTGGAAAACTTCCCCCAATTAAGGCAGGAAAACATTTCACATGTTCAGGAAACACAGAGAACTCCATTAAGGAGAAACCCAAAGAAACCAACACCAAGACACATCATAATTAAAATACCAAAGCTAAATGATAAAGAGAAAATATTAAAAGCTGCTAGAGAAAAAAAGACTATCAACTACAAAGGAGCCCGCATGAGGATGACTTCTGACTTCTCAATAGAAACACTTGAGGCCAGAAGGGAATGGCAAGAAATATTCAAAGTAATGCAGAACAAGAACCTACAACCAAGACTACTTTATCCAGCTAGGCTATCATTTAAAATTAAAGGAGAAATAAAAAGCTTTACAGACAAAAAAAAACTCAAGGACTTCACTGCAACCAAACCAAGGCTGCAAGAAATGCTAAGAGACCTGTTGTAAACAGATCAAAGGAAAAAAAGAATTTAGCAAAAGAGAAATAGAGTTTTAAAGAAAAAAAATGGCAATAAACAATTACATATCAGTAATAACCTTAAATCTTAATGGATTAAATGATCCGATCAAGAGACATAGGGTAGCTGCATGGATAAGAAAACAGGACCCGTACATATGCTGTCTACAAGAGACACACCTTAAATCAAAAGATGCACACAGACTGAAGATAAAAGGATGGAAAAAAATATTTCACGCAAATGGAAATGAAAAAAAGCTGGGGTAGCAATACTTATATCAGACAAAATGGACTTTAAAACAAAGACCATAGTTAGAGATAAAGAAGGTCACTACATAATGATAAAGGGAGCAATCCAAAAGGAAGATATAACCATTATAAATATCTACGCACCTAATATAAGAGCACCTAAATATATAAAGCAGACTTTGATGGACTTAAAGGGCGAGATCAACAGCAATACTATAATAGTAGGGGATTTCAATACCCCATTATCATCATTAGATAGATCCTCAAGAAAGAAAATTAACAAAGAAACAGCAGACTTAAAGGACATATTAGATCAACTCGATTTAATAGATATCTTCAGAACCTTTCACCCTGAAACAGCAGAATATACATTCTTTTCAAGCGCTCATGGTACTTTCTCTAGAATAGACCACATGTTAGGGCATAAAAGCTGGCTCAACAAATTTAAGAAGATTGAAATCATATCGAGCACTTTCTCTGATCACAATGGCATTAAACTAGAAATCAACCACAATAGAAAAATTGAAAAACATTCAAACACTTGGAAACTAAATAGCACGTTATTAAACAATGAATGGGTTAACATTGAGATCAAAGAAGAAATTAAAAAATTCCTAGAAACAAACGATAATGAGCATACATCAACTCAAAATTTATGGGACACAGCAAAAGCAGTCCTGAGAGGGAAGTTTATAGCAGTACAGGCATACCTCAAGAAGCTAGAAAAAGCTCAAATAAACAACTTAACCCTGCATCTAAAAGAACTAGAAAAAGAACAGCAAGTAAAGCCCAGAGCTAGTAGAAGGAAGGAAATAATAAAGATCAGAGCAGAAATAAATGACATAGAGGCTAAAGAAACAATACAGAGGATCAATGAAACCAGGAGCTGGTTCTCTGAAACAGTAAACAAGATCGATGAACCTTTAATGAGACTCACCAAGAAAAAAAGAGAGAGGACTCAAATAAATAAAATTAGAAATGAGAGTGGAGAAATAACAACTGACACAACAGAAATACAAAATATTGTAAGAAAATACTATGAAGAACTGTATGCCAAAAAACTAGACAACCTAAATGAAATGGACAAATTCCTTGAATCAAATAATCTTCCAAAAATCAATCTGGAAGAATCAGAAAACCTAAACAGACCAATTACAACAAATGAGATTGAAACAGCTATCAAAAAACTCCCAAAAAAGAAAAGTCCTGGGCCTGATGACTTCACAAGTGAATTCTACCAAATATTCAAAGAAGAACTAACTCCTATCCTTCTCAAGCTATTTCAAAAAATTCAAGAGGAAGGAAGACTTCCAAACTCCTTTTATGAGGCGAGCATAATTCTGATTCCAAAACCAGGCAAAGACAACACAAAAAAAGAAAATTATAGGCCAATATCCCTGATGAACTTAGATGCAAAAATCCTCAACAAAATATTAGCAAACCGGATCCAGCAATATATAGAAAAAAATCATACACCATGACCAAGTAGGATTTATCCTTGGGAGGCAAGGCTGGTACAATATTCGCAAATCAATCAATGTGATTCATCACATAAACAAAAGAAAGGAGAAAAACCACATGATAATTTCAATAGATGCAGAAAAAACATTTGATAAAGTCCAGCACCCATTCATGATCAAAACTCTCAGCAAAGTGGGAATACAGGGAACATACCTCAACATGATAAAGGCTATCTATGACAAACCCACAGCCAACATCATACTCAATGGGCAAAAATTAAAAACAATCCCCTTAAGATCAGGAACAAGGCAGGGGTGCCCCCTTTCACCACTCTTATTCAACATAGTTCTGGAAGTCCTAGCCACACCAATCATACAAGAAAAAGAAATAAAAGGCATCCAAATTGGAAAAGAAGAAGTAAAACTATCATTATTTGCAGATGACATGATATTGTATATAGAAAACCCTAAAGTCTCAGTCAAAAAACTACTAGACCTGATAAATGAATTTGGCAAGGTGGCAGGATATAAAATCAATACTCAGAAATCAGAGGCATTTTTATACACTAATAATGAACTGTCAGAAAGAGAAATCAAGGAGTCAATCCCCTTTACCATTGCAACCAAAAAAATAAAGTACCTAGGAATAAATCTAACCAAGGAGATTAAAGACTTGTACTCGGAAAATTATAAAATATTGATAAAAGAAATCAGGGAAGATATGAATAAGTGGAGGCATATACCGTGCTCATGGTTAAGAAGAATAAACATCATTTAAATGTCTATATTACCCAAAGCAATTTATAAATTCAATGCAATACCGATTAAAATGCCAATGACTTACTTCAAAGACATAGAACACATATTCCAAAAATTTATATGGAACCAAAAGATCACGAATAGCCTCAGCAATCTTGAAAAAGAAGAAAAAAGTGGGAGGTATCACACTTCCAGATATCAAGTTATATTATAAGGCCATTGTACTTAAAACAGCCTGGTACTGGCATAAGAACAGGCACATAGATCAATGGAACAGAACAGAGAACCCAGAAATAAACACACAGCTCTATGGACAACTGATATTTGACAAAGGAGGTAAGACAATACAATGGAGACAGCCTCTTCAACAAATGGTGTTGGGAAAACTGGACAGCTACCTGCAAAAAAATGAAACTGGACCACCAACTTACACCACTCACAAAAATCAACTCAAAATGGATAAAAGACTTGAATGTAAGCCATGAAACCATAAGCATCTTAGAAGAAAACATAGGCAGTAAGCTCTCTGACATCTCTCGCAGCAATATATTTGCTGATTTGTCTCCACAGGCAAGTGAAATAAAAGACAGGATAAACAAATGGGACTTTATCAAACTAAAAAGCTTCTGCACAGCTAAAGACAATAAGAACAGAATAAAAAGACAAACTACACAATGGGAGAATATATTTGACATAGCGTCTGACAAGGGGTTAATAACCAAAATTTATAAAGAACTAGTAAAACTTAATACCAGGAAGACAAACAATCCAATCCAAAAATGGGCAAAAGAAATGAATAGACACTTCTCCAAAGAGGACACACAGATGGCCAACAGGCATATGAAAAAATGTTCAACATCACTAATGATTAGAGAAATGCAAATTAAAACCACAATGAGATATCACCTCACACCAGTCAGAATGGCGCTCATCAATAAAACAACACAGAATAAGTGCTGGTGAGGATGTGGAGAAAAGGGAACCCTCCTGCACTGCTAGTGGGAATGCAGACTGGTGCAGCCACTGTGGAAAACAGTATGGAGATTTCTCAAGAAATTAAAAATCGAACTGCCTTTTGACCCAGCTATACCACTGTTAGGAATATACCCCAAGAACACCATAGCACTGTTTGAAAAGAAGAAATGCACCCCCATGTTTAGGGCAGCATTGTTCACAATAGCAAAGATTTGGAAACAGTCCAAGTGTCCATCAGAGGATGAGTGGATTAAAAAACTTTGGTATATATATACTATGGAATACTACTCAGCCATAAGAAATGATGACATAGGATCTTTTACAACATGGATGGGCCTTGATAACATTATACTGAGTGAAAGAAGTAAATCAGAAAAAACTAAGAAATATATGATTCCATACATAGGTGGGACAGAAAGATGAGACTCAGAGATATGAACAACAGTGTTGGGGTTACAGGGTGGGGGGAGGAGAGGGAGGGGGTTGGGGGAGGGGAGGGGCACAAAGATCATGGCTTTTCAGCATTTGCCATGTTCCCCCCTTAATCTGTGGACAGACAGCAAATATTTACGTATGGTGTTCCCAACTGCTGTCTTAGGGACAAATGCTGATAAACTGTTTCAGCAGTTCCTTCTTCTTCGGGGACTTGTATGTCAACATAGAGCTCCATGATTCGTGGGACATACTCGAGCTCCCTCCATGCTCCCTGGAGCTTTAGCACAAGGGAATGCCCCCCATCCACTTTTTTTTTTTTTTTTTTGGTAGTGTTTTTTCTTTTATATATTTATTTTTTGTATTTTTCTGAGGATGGAGATGGGGAGGCAGTCAGACAGACTCCTCCATGCGTCTGACTGGGATCCACCTGGCATGCTTACCAGGGGGGAATGCTCTGCCCATCTGGGGTGTTGCTCTGTTACAACTGGAGCAATTCTGGCGACTGGGGCGGAGGCCGTGGGGCCATCCTTAGTGCCCGGGGTGGCTTTGCTCCGGTGGAGCCTTGGCTGCGGGCGGGAGGAGAGAGATGAAGAGGAAGGAGGGGGGGGTGGAGAGGGAGGTGGACGCTTCTCCTGTGTGCTCTGGCCGGGAATTGAACCCAGGACTCCTGCACGCCAGGCCAATGACTCCGACGGGTCTACCATATCATGCTTTTTACTTAAAAAAAAAAAAATTTTTTTACATTTCTTCTGAATGCTGATGAACAGGAGACACCAAATCTTTTTCACCTGCAAACTACTACCTTCTTTATTGGATCTAGCTAATAACACTGGTTTGTCTTTTTCCAAATGGCTCCAGATATATGGAAAAGATTTATATGGGCGGATGGGGATCCTCAAACCCCTCAGCGAGATCTTCTGAGAATGGCTTTTAAGATACCTAGAGGCAGAAAAAGCCCAACAGAGATCAGGGAAACTACCAGCTTTTAGGATACACCCTTAAAGGCTCCAACGCCCCAAAGGGGTCTCATAGGATGCCATCTGGGTCCTGCTTCAATAGTGGAAAGGAAGGTCATTGAGCTAAAGCCTGCCAGGCTTACATGCCTCTGCTGTGAGGAAACAGGGACACTGGAAGGTGGGCTTACCCCTCGCTTCTCTAAGGGAGGGTTCAGTCTCTTCCAGCCCTGCTCCAGCCACCTATGACCTAACCTTGCCCAGAAAGCTGGGGTTTGCCACTGGGGGCTGAAGGTGCCCAGGGCCATCGGCCCCATCTACGACACTGTGGACGAGCCTGGGGTGTTTCTTCCGAGAAACAGGTAAACCGATCTCATTTGCACAAGGGCCACTTAACTATGTTTTGCCTGAATAGTCAGGTTTTTTATTCTTCCCTCAAAGATCTCTGTTGTGGGTGTTGATAGTCCTATTTTCTGCTGCTTTGCTTAATATATGGTGTTTCCTTTATCCCTCCTACCTCAATGCCCCACTCATATTTCAGGCTGGGACCTACTCCTAATTTAGAGCTCTCTTTCCTCCTTTTGCCAACTTGTATTATGAATTTACCTTTTCCACCCAGCTTAGTGTATCCCAAGGTTCTCTTTACCATGCCATAGTCACAGAGCTCCAGGGAAAAGTAACCTGGTCTCAACTCTCCAGGCAGAGGAGAACGCATATCCATATCCACGCATGCTGCAAATGGCTTTTTCCAGTCTACCTGAATCATTGCCAGCTAGAAGCAGCAGTCATTGGGACTTGGACATGAACTGCAAAGTATAGAATGGTGACAACAATTCCAGTGCCATGCGGACTTCTCCTGTGGGGAACTTTCCTGGACTCCTGCTCCCTGTGACAGCTCCTAACAGACTGAACTGTGGTTGGGTTGCATTTTTCAGGGATTTGGCATGGTGATGGGGCCAACTTGGACTTGGTGAACATGTTAAGGACACTACTCTTTTATGGATTCTTGCTTTATTGGCCAAGAGTTTGCTTAAAGGCTTTTAATCACTGTAAAAAAAATAATAGAGGACTGGATGAAGAAGATGGGGCACATATACACCATGGTACACTATTCAGCTAGGAGAAATGATGACATCGGATCACTTACAGCGGAATGGTGGAGTCTTGGTAGCATTGTGAGGGGTGAAATAAGTGAATCAGAAAAAAACAGAAACTGCAGGATTCCATACATTGGTGGGACATAAAAGCAAGACTAAGAGGCATGGACAGGGGTGTGGTGGTTACAGGGGGTGGGGGGAGGGAAGGAGGGATAGGGGGAGGGGGAGGGGTACAGAGAGAACTGGATGGAGGGTGGCGGAGGATGATCTCTCTTCGGGTGATGGGTATGCAACAGAACTAAATGACAAGATAACCTGGAAATGTTTTCTTTGAATGTATGTACCCTGATTTATTGATGTCACCCCATTAAAATAAAAATTTATTTATAAAAAAAAAAAAAAAGGGTGGGAAGGCTTTGTCCTAAAACCAAACCCCAGGCTACAATGATCCTGCCTGCCCACAGCCCACAAAAAAAAAAAAAAAAAAAGAATCTAGACACAGACCTTACTCTCTTCCCAAAAGTTAACTCAAAATGAATCGTAGATCTGTAATAACATAAGAATCCTAGAACATAGAAGAAAACCCAAATAACATTGGGTATGGTGATGCCTTTCTAGATACAACAGCGAAGCATAGTTCATGAAAGAAATAATAAACTGGACTTCATTAAAATTAAAAACTTCTACTCTATGAAAGACAATTTAAAGAGAATGAGAAGACAAGCCACAGACTGGGAGAAAATATTCGCAAAAGACTCATCTGATACAGAACTGTTATCTATAATATACAAAGAACACTTACAACTCAACAATAAGAACACAAACAATCTTATTTTAATATGGGTAAAAGACCTTTACAGACATCTCTTTAAAGAAGAGATACAGATGGCAAATAAACATATAAAAAAGTGCTACAGGCCCTGGCCAGTTGGTTCAGCAGTAGAGCACTGACCTGGCTTTTGGAAGTCCCAGGTGTGATTCCTGGTCAGGGCACGTAGGAGGGGTGACCATCTGTTTCTCTACCCCTTCTCTTCCTCCTTCTCTCTCTCTCCCCTTCCCACAGCCATGGCTTGATTGATTTGAGCACATTGGCTCTGGGTGCTGATGATGGCTCCTTGGAGCCTCCACTTCAGGTGCTAAAAATGGCCCAGTTGCAAGCAGCCCCAGAGGGGCAGATTATCAGCCCCAGATGGGGCTTGTCAGGTGGATCCCAGTCAGGGCGCATGTGGGAGTCTGTCTCTGTATCTCTCTCTCTTTATAAATAAATAAATAAATAAATAAATAAATAAATAAATAAATAAATAAATAAATAAATAAAAAGAGACATTTTTGCCTTTTTCCTGATCTTACTTTGAAATATTATAGTTTCTTGCCCTTAAGTATAAAATTACTATCTGTATGGTTTATGTAGACGTTCTTTATTAAGTTGGGGATATCCCTTCTATTTGTAGTTTGCTAAAAGTTTTTATTATGAATGGATGCTGATTTTTTAAATGTTTATTTATTAATATGATTATAATTGTGCTTCTTCAGCTTGTTGATGTAATGGGCTACATTGATTTTTGAATGTTAAACTACACTTGCATAACTGAAATAAATTCCATTTAGTCAAGGAGTGTAATTCTTTCTACCCATTGTTGAATTTGATATGCTGCCATTTTCTTGAGGATTTTTGCATCTATGTTCATGAGAGACTCTGACCTATAGTTTTCTTTTCTTAAAATGTCATTGTCTGATTTTGATATTAGGGTGATAATAGTCTCATAGAATGAGTTAAGAGTATTCTGCTTTTATATTCTTTAGCTTTAAGTTTTCCATAGTTTAAAAATGATACACATAAATCTAATTCTGATGTGTTTTGTTCTGTTGTTGTTTTGTTTCTATTTATCCTATTTGGTATTCTTTGAGCTTCCTGTATCTGTGGTTGGTTTCTAACATCAATTTGAGAAAATTCTCTTATTATTGCTTCAAATATTTCTTCTGTTCATCTCTTCCCTCTCTTTCTGGTATTCCCCTTTGCATATGTTACACCATTTATAGTTGTCTCACAATCTTTCTTATATTCTTTTCTGCTTTTTCCCCCCAGCCTTTTTTCTCTTTGTTTTTCTATTTCTGGAGGTTCTACTGATATGTCCTCAAGTTCAGAGATTCTTTCCTCAGCCATGTTCAGTTCCTAATGAGGCTATCAAAAGCTTTCTTACTTATGTTAATGTGTTTTTAATTTCCATATTTTTTCATTCTTTCTAATAATTTCCATCTCTGCTTACATTGTCAGTCTGTTCTTATATACTATTGACTTTATTAGAATCCTTAGCATATTAAGCATATTTGCTTTAAATATTCAGTCTGATAATTTCAACATCCCTACCATATCTGGCATGGTTGTTTAATTTTTTTAAAATATGTTTGTTGCACCTATTGAGATGATCATGTATGTCCCATTATTTATTAAAGTGCTATGTGTTAATATTTTATATATTAAGCCAACTTTTAATTTCTGCTATTAAAAACTTGTCTCTGGTGTATTTTTGTATATATAATTGCATTTTACTGATAATGTTTTACTTAAGATTTTTAAACCTATGTTCATAAAACAATTGGTATTTTAATTTTCTTTTGGCAGAACCCTTAAAAGTTAGCCAGTTTTTATTTAAAAAGAGTTTCTTCACTTTATTTAATGTGAAAAATTATATATAACACTGGAATTATTTATTTTAAAAAATTTTAGAGTAATTCACTAATGATAATATGTGAAATTGCCAATTTCATTATGGATAAATTTTCTTTAAAATTTCTAAGTCTGTTATGATTTTGGTTTTCCCCTTGTGTAATAGTTATTCATTTCTTCCTCTCTATTAATATCTTTATTTTATTTTTTATTTATTCATTTATTTATTTTTCTTTAAATTTTTTTTTGACAGAGACGTAGACAGAGAGAGAGACTGATAGGAACAGACAGACAGGAAGGGGAAGAGATGAGAAGCATCAATTCTTCACTGCAACACCTTAGTTATTCATTGATTGCTTACTCATATGTGTCTTGACCGAGAGGCTACAGCAGACCGAGTGACCCCTTGCTCAAGCCAGCGACCTTGGGCTCAGTATGGTGAACCTTGCTCAAACCAGCTGAGCCTGTGCTCAAGCTGGTGACCTTGGGGTTTCGAATCTGGGTCTTCTGCATCCCGGTACAATGCTCTATCCACTGTGCCACCATCTGGTCAGGCAAATATCTTTATTTCATCTAATTTTCAGATTTATCATAAAATATTGTTTATAATATTTTTCTATTATCATCCTAAAATATGTAGGATTTAAACAATATTACTGCTTCCATTAATATTGAGTATTTGTACTTTCTTTTTTATTGTTAGTCAATGTACTCAAAAATTAATTTATAAGCCAATTCTATAATTTCTTAAATCTCTTTATATTTTTTCTATATTACTTTCTTTGTTAATATTTATTATTTTTCTCACTTATTTAGGTTTAATGATTCTTCAGACTGATTTTCATTAAACTATATAAATATAAATTTAAAGCTATGAATTTCTCTATAGCCATAGCATTAGTAACAACTCACAAGATCTGATGTTATATTTTCTCATTCAATTAAAAATATTTTCCAATTTTCATCATGGTTCTCATTTGACAGGTAGGTTATTTGAAAGTGTATTGCTTGGGTTCCAAAATGTTAAAGATATTATACAATTTTGTTTCATTTGCCTTTTTCCTATAGCTTAAACCCACTGTTATGAAAGATCCTATTCCTTGTGATTTTAAACCATTGGCATTTGTTCATATTTGCTTTATGGCTAATAGATGAGATCTGCTTTTTACACATATTTTACATTTATTCTGAAATTGTTGAGTACAGCAATTGTTATATTTATAACTGATCTGAGAGTGATTTGCTGTTGTGAATAAATTGGATCCAAAATTTACCAGAATTTAAACAATGCAAACAAACAAAAGCAAGAAGAGGAAAAGCCTGCAGCCTAAGGGAGTCTGAACCAGAAGTCACTGAATGAAGGTAGGGTACCTACAAAATGCTTGCCCATATTAGAAAAACTGCCTCTCTCTGATTTGCCTTTATACAGAGCAGGAAAAAGAAGGGAATCATAATGCTTCTCTCACAAGACTTTCAGAATAAACTTCACAAGCATGATTAACTATGTGAGGAACTATTCCGCTATACAGGAGGGTCTGCAAAACAAAAACATACTAATTAGGTCTGCAAAGACTATAAGCATAGAAGCTATCAGATTAATAATGCAAAATAATTACATTTCAAGGTTAAAGAAATGAAGGAGAAGATACAAAGGGTCATGTATGAACCAGAAATTTTTAAAACTGATGACATATTGGCAAAGCACTAAACTGATTTTCTAGAAATAAAAGGAAAAAAATTGAAATCTAAAATTCAAAATATTCTAAAATTAAAACAGAAGATTAGACACAGATGAAAAAGGAATTAGTAAACTGGAAGAGGTCTGAAAAAATTACCCAGCTAGAGAAAAGGAAACACAAAGCAGACCCTGAGAGAGAATGAACGGAATGAAGAGCTCTAGCAGGTATCCAATTTGAATTCCAAATAGAGTAACAGCTATGTAATGTTTAGAAAGTTATTAGCTGAGGATTTTCCCTTTTTAACTTTTTAATGTATTTATTTTTGAGAGAGAGGAAGAGAGGAAGAGAGAGGGAGAGCACACAACAGGAACATCCATCTGTTTCGGTATGTGCCCTGACTGGGGATGGACCCCGCAACCTCTGTATTCCCAGACAATGCTCTAACCAACTGAGCTATCCAGGCAGGGTGAGCTGAAAATTTTCTATAGCTACTTAGAAGCACTTCATATTAGACTCAGAAAAGTGAATCCCTGGCAAGAGATATAAAAATACACACCCATATCTCATAGTCAAACTACAGACCATCAAATTTATAATAATGGCCTGACCTGTGGTGGCGCAGTGGATAAAGCATCGACCTGGAAATGCTGAGGTCGCCGGTTCGAAACCCTGGGCTTGCCTGGTCAAGGCACATATGGGAGTTGATGCTTCCAGCTCCTCCCCCTTTCTCTCTCTCTCTTCTCTCTCTCTCTCTCTCTCTCTCTCTCTGTCTCTCCCTCTCCTCTCTAAAAATAATGAATAAAAAATTTAAAAAAATTTATAATAATGTTATAGTAATTAAGATAATGTGGAATGTTAATGGGAACATGCACCAGTAAAACAGAAGAGCTCAGAAATATATTCACACATATAGGGAAACTTTATAATTGCCAGATTCCTTATAAAGCAGTAAGAATAAGGCACACATTCTAATAGAAAAGTGGGCAAAATATATGAACAGTTTTCGTATAAATCATTATTGCAGAAAAGAGAAAGTATAAATAAATGTAAAAACAAATTTTTTTCAGTCTTATTAATTAGCAGAGAAGTAACCCATTTAATATATTTGGTAAAACAGAGAGCAATGAAAAACTCAGATACTGCTATTGGGAGTTTCAACTGGTACAACTGAGGAAAACTATTTGGCGTTAGCCACCAAATTTGACCATGCTTATATACCATAACATGGGTTGCTATACATTCTGGTATGTCCAGTTTACCCTGTTTTCTTAGAGTAGTCATTAAAAGTACTCCCTTTTTCAAAATGTTCTAATTCGAACCATATACTAAGTGATGATCCTAATTATGACCCAAAAGTTCTACTACTGCACGTATCTACCTGAGGAACAACTGCTGTTTGTGTACACCAGGAGAACTCTTTGGAAATATTTCTGGTCGCATTATTTGTGATAGCAGAACCTGAACTTACACTACACTGTCTGCCAACAGTATAGTAAGGAAATAAAAAGGGGATATATTTTTCATGCTGGGAGACTACACAGAAATGAACACAAATGAGCACAGCTTAACCTACAATATGAGATAAACATGGTTTAGAAAACAAGGCTGAGGAAGGAGCAAGGGACTCAAGACTACTTACAGTATGTTTCTGTTAATATAAAACTGAAACACAGGCAAACTTATGTTATGCATTAAGCCACATGTACATATATCTCAAAATCATTAACAAAAGCAAGAAAATGATTCATATAAAATTGAAAATACTGGTTATTTCTGGCAAAGAAAGAGGGAATTTAAGAGAAGGTGTATGCTGAGGATTTTAAATATATTCATTTCTCTCTGAAAGTAATGGGGCCGCTGCATAATAATTATTATTGCACATACTCTAAAAGGTACAACATATTTTACATTTAGAATTAAACTGACATTTTGGTTTTAAAAAGACATTTAAATTTGCTTTTTTTTATACTTAAAAACTATATTTTTGAGTCTTTTTCAATTGAGGTGATGGTGCTTTTCACATTGATTTTAATACCTCTTTCTATACCTCTGATAACATTTTAGCTATAAGATGTGTAGGAAATAATTTCTTCCCTGTTTACTGTTAGCAAAAGATTAAGTTTATGAATAGAATTCTGTTTCCTTTTAAATAATTCAGTATCTCCCATTACCAAATCCAATTTAAAATTTTGAATTTTTGCTGTTTCACTGTTCAAAAAAAGTACCAGTTTTGCTTCTAGATGTAATCCTGGGTATATCCTAGATATATTACCTGGAACTGAGTGGCACTCCTGGACACTATCTTCACATGTTGGACTCAAGGACCATTGGTTGCTCCTTGAAGAGACTTTTAGGATTAGCCAAGGAAGTATCCCTTCTTACAGGCAGCAAACCAAGTCCCAGGGACAGGGTGGGAGCCACACAGCTGAAAATGAATGCAAGTCCCCCTGGATTCCAAGTCAATCCATGGACTATTCAAAGAAAGGACTTCCAATGATCCAGCCCCTGTGCTTGCTCAAGATAAAAATAAATACATGTGTAACTTTTAACTTCCAAATAAAATAAGCCTATGCATGCAGGATGATCTTGACATGCAAATGAATGCATGATATATTCATGTTAGGAAACGGAAGCCAGGAATAATTGCTAATTATGCATCAGTGTTAAACAACATTAAATAAACGTATTAGGACTGAGCCTACAGCTGAAAGTGAAGACTCAGCCACCGAGGAGAGGAACATAGCAGGAACTAATATGTAGTAATGAAACAAACCACATGGCCCTGCCACCACAAGCAAGCTCCACTGTGCTTCATTAATTGTTCCTGTAGCTTTCATTCTGAGTGGCCACCTTAGCCATCGGTGTAATGGGTAGTGGAAGAAATTACATATTACATTTAATTGTCACATTGAGCAGCACTGCAATTCAGGCTGTCTTGGAATTTTAATAGAGTGACCTGGCTGGCTTGCCAACTAATATAAAACTCAGCCTCCTAACTACTTTCTTTACTGCTGTCTTGAAACTTCAACTGATAAACTCTTATGACCTTCCTCAATTTAATTCAATTTGTTACACATTACAAATTGAATTCTTTTACACAAATTAATGGTAAATGAGAGATTTTTCCCCTGACCCCTCCCTCTTTCCTCCAGGAAAGATTACAGACAGATGAATTGAAATATAATAGGCTGCAATTGCATAAACGTTCAGCATTAACTCAAGCAAGGCAGCTGCCATTTTGTAATGCAAAATATTTCCCAAGTTGTTGGTCTTGGTGAATAACTAAAATAAACGTTGAGGCAATTGTTTTGTTTGATAGAAAACTAAACTTTGTGGTTCATAATATGGCCTTTCAGGTCAGGCAGGCGTGGGTTTGAGTCCTGCTATGACTACTTAGCAACTGTGTTCTTGTTCAATATCTCAGAACTCCAGTTTCTCTGAAACTGAAAATGGGAGTCATAATGCCTACCTCATATAGTGATTATAAAAATTAAATTTAAAAATGTACATAAAGCACTTACCACGGTGTCTGTTACATAAAAGTGCTCTATAACTGGCTCAATATTTATTCTTTTTGCTGTTAAGCCCCATCACAATCTGTCTTCCAGAATCGGCTGCCTCAAGGTTCTCCATTTCAGCCAGATGTTCTAATACAACAATGTGTTTAATTTGCATTGCTTCCTGTGCAAATGCATCTTATAGCAGACCTGTATCTCACAGGGGGGAGGGGTTAGTGTGGTTTTGTAAGTCTCTGACTCTGGATTCTGTGACACCTGGAAGCTTCAATAAGGCGTTGCCATCAAACGTCTTTTCCTTTTTTCCACGTTAAATGAGGAATTGGATCCATTTTCAGCTATGGCTCCCAAAGTGACCATCTTACAACTCTCTATATATATACTTAAAGGGTGCCTCCCAATTGTCCTCAGCCTGGAAATCCTGACTGGGCTTACCCAATCCCAGCCTTGGAACAATTGTAAATCTAAATTTATATCACCATCTAAATTCTAAATCTAAATCACCCATCCCATGCCAGGCTAAAGAAAGCTGGTCACGCCCAGCAGTTGAGGAAGAGCAATTAACATAGTAACCATACTTGTGCATAGCCTCTTCTTGCTAGCCTTATTTTACCCTGGACAGAAATTTGAAATGGGCCTTCCTCCTTGATGCAAAACATATAGCTTCTAAATTCCCCTCTCCAACTGTTTTTATTTGTGATCCTGGAAACAAACTTTGGGGAAAGAATGCTGAATAGATACATGAGTCTTAATTGATTAAGCCTTATTTTCATTCTCCTTATTCACCTATTTGTTTTTAACCACAGTCCAATGGGGAAATATGTAATATGTAAGGCATTACCACCATTATCACCTTTATAAACGTCCTCATTATCACTTTTCTCCACGGAGCCCAAACACCCTCAGACTGCATGCACACTACACACTCCACCCTCGATTCCATTCATCACGTAAACACTTCTCTCTTGTAAGCCCAATGAAGGCGCCAAGCATGTAACAAGCCAGTTTGCTATTACAATCCCTCAGTTTGCTCCACTAAAAATAGCAGACTCATAAACTCCCTAATTCCCCATTGCTACTAATGGAATTCCAGCCTCAGAGATTTTAACAGTTATCTCCTCTGCAATCCACGTTACTGAAATGCCTCCTGCTTGGCCAGCTCAGGTGTCATTACTTGGGAAATATTACTTTTCAACATTTTCTTTTTCTAGTTGTTTGCTTTTTCCCATTATTTGCAGTTCTGCAGCTATTAGGATCCAGTGCTGCAGAAAACAACAATAACAACAAAAGAGCCACTTAATAACGCAACTTGAAAACCAAACTAGTCAGCAGTGAACAATGCCTTGTCAACATTTCTAAATGGAGCAGAAAAGAGGCGAGCCAAGAGGACAGGGAGAGGGCAGGAGAGGGAAAGGGAGGCCTCCTGATCGATGGGGACGCAGAAGTGCTTCAGATAATGGCTGAGAGGTACAGCCTGCAGCATAGGTAAAAGGTGGGGGAGGGGAGGAAGCGACCATCTCAGAAGGGGACCCCCGAGGCAGAGACACCCAGACCTTGGAAACATGCTGGAGTCAACAGTGTCCTTCTGGGGTACCCCCATGCAAACAGCCCTCATTCCAAGAATCTTTCCCCATCTGAGCATTACCACCTCTCTTCTGTGTCCCATTCCCACAGGGCTTTGCCCTCAGATACGTGAAATAAGTCTCCCAGCTTATGAGAGCTTAATATGTTCTGCCTCCCAAAGGTATCTACAGAAGCAGCAGAGACTCAGAATCCCCAAAGCCTGCATGCTCCAATGTAAAACGCAACAGAGTTCAAGGAGGAGATATTGGGGCCTGAGGAGTTTTCCAATCCCTATCAAGTCACTCCCTATAGGCATCAGTCTACTAAGTAATAACATTCTTAAGTGGACTTTCTTTGGTGTTTTATATTTTAAGAGAAAAGGGCAGAGTGGTGACTGACTGTGATGTCAGTCCTAGAATTAGGACCCACTCTCTGATTCCCTCTGAAAAAAGGAGAGGAAAAAAAGAATCTGCCTCTAGCTTACTTTCAGAGCTCCAGTTGGTTTGAAGGTGCCCCAAGCAGCAGACCACCCACAAACAGCAACAAATAACAACCCTCTCTTCTTCAGGGGCAGTTATCCACGATTTTACCCCAGGCAAGTGATTAAAAATTGCAATTTCTTTCATCGTGGTTTTAGGAAGCTTCATTTAAAGGAAGAAGTTCTATGTATTGAATTTGGTTCGCCTCTACTAGCCTAAAATTATCAAATTGGTGTTAAAATAGAAACCTATGGGAGTAAGTTCCCCAAACAATATTTCATGGATTGACTGCCACTAATATGTAGCTTTAATTCACTCTCCTTGACCTTTTTTTTTTTTTACAAGACCTATCACCAAAAGGTTCACCCAATTTTTTGCTCCACTCAAACGGATTTCTGACAAAATAAACTGTGTTGTTACCCCTGTGTCATTTTGCATATAATTAATTTTAAAAGCACCAGCTCTTTCTGAACTGAACTGTACGCGAAATTCACCTCCAGCAGGACTCCTCACCTCTAGTCTCCTGTATAACTATCTCCTACCTTTGCCAATAAGGTACCTTACTGGCTGTCTTTAATTGATTCTGACTATGTGACATTTTCCCATGAATATTTAATAAAGATACTGAACATATTTCAAAAGCCACCCAGATTCTCCAAAGTAAGTGGAATCACATGGTCCCATTAATATGAAGTTCTAGAAGAGGCAAAAGGGGGCTTACAGTGGTTGCTTCTCCCCGTGGGGTGAAAACGGACTGGAGGAAAGACTGAGGAAAGTTTCTAGGGTGAGGGAGATCATCAATATTTTCATAGCAGTATGGACACAGATGTATTCAACTACCAAAACTTAGTAAATTTATACTTAAGATTTCTGGATTTCATTGTATGTAAATTTACAAATGGAAGGGGGGAAGCAATTCATTGATTTTCATTCCTTCAAAACCTTATTTCCCTCAGTAATTTCATCTTGGGAAAGTATACCACTCACTCCACACTGAGTCAAAGCCTGGGAGTCATCTTTGATGCAGCTCCCAAAAATTAACCTTTCAACAAATCCTACTGACTCTAACTTTAAAATATTATTGAATTAAACTTAATTTAAGTATTTCATTACCTATATCTAGGTCAAGCCACCATCAATCCCTCCATGGACTACTACAAACTTCCTAACTGGTCTGTTTACTCCTACTCTTTATTATTATTATTATTATTATTATTATTATTATATTTGTGTGTGTGTGTGTGTGTGTGTGTGACAGAGACAGAGAGAGAGAGACATAGGGACAGACAGACAGGAAGGGAGAGAGATGAGAAGCATCAATTCTATGTTGCGGCACCGTAGGTGTTCATTGATTGCTTTCTCATATGTGTCCTGACTGAGGGGCTACAGCACAAGTGACCCCCTGCACAAGCCAGTGACCTTAGGCTCAAGCCAGTGACCATGGGGTCATGTCTATGTTACCATGCTCAAGCCAGCGACCCCATGCTCAGGCTGGTGAGCCTGAGCTCAATCCAAATGAGCCCATGCTCAAGCTAACAACCTTGGGATTTGGAACCTGGGTCCTCTGTATCCCAGTCTGATACTCTATTCACTGTGCAGGCTACTCCTATTCTTGTACCTGGTTCCTCCCATGTCCTCATCATCTGGTCTCTGACTGTATAGCAGCTACATCGAATCATGTAAAGCATAAATAACATTAGGTTCTTCTTGTTCTCCAATATTTTCTCATCAAAATTTGAATAAAATAAAATTTAAAATATATATTTTCCCCATGACTATATGACAGTAAATTATCTGGCTCTTGACAAACTCTCCCAACTCATTTCCAGCCTCCTTCTCCCTCTCTCAGCCCACTCTAGCCATGCCAGCCTCTGCACTGTCTGACAAGTACTTCTTCACCTCTTTGCCTAGCATACATTCCCAGATAATAGCACAGCTCACTCCCTCTCTTCAATCAAGACTCCACTGTAATATTAACTCTCAAGAGAGGTTTTCTTCTTAACAACTCCCTTATGGGGAAGCTGGTTTCTCCAGAATTGGTAAACAGCCTGTACAAGATGGAGTCACTGTGGATAGGTCTGCTACATCAGATTCAGCCATGCATGACTAAGGGAAACAGGCTAGGACAGTACACATGCGCTCCCACCTTATATAGCTGATAATGTTATCCTCACTTTCTGTAATCATGACTTGGTGCTACTTTTGTATGATTTAATATAAAACTCCTGCATACTGCGTCTGGCTGCCGTCACTGCCCAATAAAACATGCATCATCTGCCTGCAGCTCCATGCATCTGTTTCTAGCTCCTGGGCCCCCCTACTCCTCTGTCCTTCGCCTCCAAACTCAGATCCAACATCCCTCTAAATTAGTACCCCATTACTCTCCATTTTTACCTTTATCCTATTTGGTTTGTTTTCTTGGAAAAGAGAAAGAGATTGATTGATTATGGAGGAAATGCAGGAAAGCCTATGGTGCAATTTGCTGTCTGAGGGCAGGCCTGAGAACCAGGGAAGCGGATGGTTTACATAGATTCCAGTCCTAGTTTGAAAGACTGAGCACCAGGAGCTCCAAGGGCAGGAAAGGATTGATATACTAGACCAGGCAATTAAGTAAGAAGAAAGGGAGCAAATTTCTTCTTCCATTGCTTTTGTTCTACTCGGGTCCTCAACATATGATGCCCACTCACACTGTGAAGGGCAATCTACTTTACTGAGGACCAACTGAAATGCTGACTTCACCCAGATTAAACAGCGAGAAATAATGTTCAATCTGGGCACCTTATGGGCAGTCAAACTGACACATAAAATTAACCGTCACATATATTGAAGCCAAAAACCTTTGTTTACTGCAATATTGCTATTATAATCCCTAGAATAGAATAGGTAGTCAAGAAATACCTCTTAAATCAATATATGACAAATAAGTTACTCAGTAATGAATACTTTTTGAAACTCTCTATGGTAGATCATCTATAATGGCCATCAGCCATCCTCCTCTTCCCATAAATACATGGTCCTCCTCAGGTCAGAGAAGGTTAATTCCTATCCATTTAAATCTATACCATCCTTAGTGGCTTGCTTTAAACAATAAAATGCAGTAGAAGAGAAGATTTGAGAACTGCAGTGATGGGTCATAAGAAGTCTGTGGCTTCCAGTCGAATATCTTGAAATTCTCAGTGTCTGACTCTCCTTCTGGGAAACTCGCCACTATACTGAATGCCAAGCTGCCAAGAGAGGCCACAAGTAAACTCTCCACTTGGAAGTCCAGCTGAGCTCCCAGCTGGCAGCCAGCATCAACTGAGAATGCTGTTAGTGAGCCGTCCTGGATGCTCAGCTGAGTCAACCCTTCAGATAATGCTAGCCCAGCCACCATCTGATGACAACTACATGAGAGGTTGAGAGGTCTCAAGCAGTAGCCTCACAGCTGAGCCCAGTCAACCCACACAAACATGAGAGATAAGTTGTTTTGAGCTACTAGGCTTTGGGAATATTTGCTCTGCAGCAACAAAAGCCAGAAATACATCCTTCCTTCAACTCTTCTTAACCTCAGTATGTTTTATAGTTGTTAGTGTACCTCAGTATACAAATATACTGATTTAATGATGTTCTTTACTTCTGCAAATGGTGCCTGTGAGTGGACCACCTGACAGATCACATCACCCTCCGTGCAACCTCCACAAATACCAATATAATAGGACTTACGATGTCTGAACAAATTATACTGAGGTGTGTTTCTTCTGCTTCAGATGCAAGCCTGTTCACTGAACTTCATGCCCTAATCCCCTCCCCCAACTTCTCCATTTTATGCCCAATTTCTGCCTCTGATCATATTGTATCCCCAGTCCTCATTCTATATGTATTTAAATTAATACTTTCTTCAAATACCCAGCTCAAGTCTGTAATAACTACTAAATCTTACAACTTTGATTTGCTTGTGTCATCAATTTATCAATATTTATTGATCCCTATATATTTATCCACAAATGTGCACAGCTTTGGACATTTAAAAAAATGAATAAAGCTTAGCTCTAAACTCAATGAACTTTGGATCCAAGTGAAGGGAGAAAATAAAGCTTATATTAAATGCATTTAGAATATTGCAAAACCTCAATCAAGACGATAAATGCAGGGCAACTCACAAGTGGGTGCAGGGTAACAACGGTCAGTGCCTGCATGCATTCTGGGATGTACCTCAAGGTTCCTTAGGAACCTGGGCAGAAGCTCTGATGGGCTTCTGAAGCTAAAAATTCACTGCCTAAAATGTTAATATCTGGTACTTGGGAACCTGGAACTTGATGCTAACAGCCACCTTTCATCCCTCAGTGCTGCTCTCTCAACATAAATCCTCTCTCTGGGCAGCCCGTGACATTTGGATCACATGGAGTGAGCACCCCTGGGAGCCTCAAGTTGGATGAACAGCTCATAGCTCGGTCAGGCCTTTTGGAGTGACTGTTCCATGCCACTATTATACAAAATAAGAGAATCATAGTGGAATGGTCCTACTCCGGCATTATACAGTCAGTAAAGATGGCCACACAGCTAAGTGACCTCCTGAGCTACTTTGGGGGACCACATCTAGGCCATTTTTCTGAGTCCTGTCACTGCAGTTCACAGAACTTTGTTAACCAGCCATAGTCCTCGTGGCCATAATGAAAACAGGTCAACAGGATCAAAAGTTCCCATTGGTCCTTCTGCAAATGTTAAGGGAGTCTGTATAAGAAGGTAAAACACAATTTCTGCGTGTTTACTTCATAATATGGCTCCTTCTGAGCCACTTTCAATATCGCTTTATTCCTTAGGAACCACAATTGACACTTTGTTGCTGTTAGGGGTTACAGCAACCATTCTCTTATGCCATTTTTCTATTTAGTTTTTTTTCTAATTAACTCCAAATACTATTTTACTATATGCTTCTCAAACTGGAGTATCAACATCACTGATTCTGTGCAGATGAGGTGCAAAGCAGCACAATGTCCATGCTACATCTTCTTGGAGCGTCAGTTTTGCTACAAATTTGGAAGAAATGAAGTTAAGAAGCATCCCCCATCCCTGAGAGACATGGAGGAAAAGGCAGAGCAGAGAAAGGGAGAAGTGACCCAGGAGAAACAGTCCAGTTTCTGAAGTGTCAGCCAGGTGCGGGCCAGGGCCTGGCGCAGGTAAGGCCAACTTTGCCTCTCGTGATCCAGGAGGCTCCTGACGGTCCCTTAGAACTGAAGTGCAGCAGTAATTTTGGGAACAATGATTTTGAAAGCTATTCAGGTGTCATCTTCCTCTTGATTTGAACCTTTCCGAGAGAACATCATGAAGTTTACATGCCCTCATTCTTCAGGCAAGGTATGCTAAGCTGAGCTTAAAACTGAGAGAAGCTGGTGAGAAGCTTGATTCAAATGACCTCACAAGAAAAATAGGTCCAAAGTCCATCCAGTGAACTAGTCATTCAACAGTGTCAAAATATAGTACCAGGCCAAAACAAAGATAAACACTAACAAAAATAATAAAAGAAAAAAATGAAAAACTGAGGGAAAGAAAAAGAGAAATAAAGAAAAATTTGAAAAAGTAAGAAAAGGGCAAGAGAAATCCAGGAAAAAATGAGAAAAATTAAGAATAGAAATAAGAGTAAAATAATTTTTCTGTGAATCTGAAACTGCTCTAAAGAGCCAATTAAAAGTAAAAAGAAATTAGAAACAGAAAAATAAAGTAAAAAATAAGTAGAAGAATAAGGAGAAATAAGAAAGGACAAAAAATTAGCAAGAAAAGAAAAGAAAAAAACAAACAAAATAGACAAAAGCCAAGGAGAAAACAAGCTAACTTTGGTCAAAGTCCCTCAAGTCACCAAAAACCAGCTTCCTGAGCTTGCAGGACAAAAAACTTGGGCCCAGCCAGGGACTTGCATAGGTGCTTGAAATTTCATAACAATGGCTCCTGTGTGGTCACAGCAGGAAATAACTGTGGTGACGCTAGGGCCAATTCACAGTGGTTTTCTCACTTTTTGGACTAAGGACCCTTTACTCTGTTCATAAACAAACAAACAAAGGACCCCAAAGAGCTTATTATTTATATGGCTATATATAGCGATTGATATTTGTCTCATTAAAAATTAAAACCTGTAAAATGCTTTAAAAAAAAAGATGATTAGCGCCAACTAAAAATGCAGTGGCAGTTCAGTGGAAGAAAGGTCGGTTTTAGTTGAAACAGTCTGAAATAGACTTTTGAAAAAAACTTAGCCTTGAAACAGATATTGAAAAATAGGTCTATTTTGATTTGGCAAAACAAGTACAAAAAGTAGCTATGGCAATGTCTTAGAAAGATATAGATCAAGAGTGGTATATACAAGTTTGTTACAGAAATTTTTGCTTTTTTTGGAGCACTGAGTGGGGCTGGAGATTAACAGGAGATGAGATTGGAAAGGAGACATAGTTTGATTATTGTTCCTTTTACTACAGGATGTTCATATATTTTATTTGGTCATTTTTAAAGTTAGTAGAGAGTATTGCTTGAATACACCTATTCTGAAGCCATATTGCTGAGGCTCAAATCCAAGCTCTCATCCTTTGTAGCTGGGTTGCTTTGGACAAGTAACATAACTGCTCTGTTTTTTTCAGCTCATTATTTTTAAGAATAGGATAACACTAAGAGTGATCTTGTAGGATTGTTGCGGGCATTATGTGTAGTATATCTACAGCAATACCTGACACACTGTGAGCCCTTGATAAATTTTGGTTAATGTCATTAACACTGTGTCATGGAAAGAATTTCACAATGGGATGGCCACTCTGTATCATAATCTCAAGTTTTATTGAGTTTATTGTCAACTAAACTAAGTTTATTGTCAAATGACTTGCAGCACTATTTTTGTTAATTGGGCCAATATTTTTGACAATTACATAATTCTACATTATGGCTCACCTTCATTATAAAAGAATAGCCCAGACACTAGAGGTGCATATATCTTACAAGGAATACTTAAAGTTAAAATTCACATTCTCTGTGTGTTAGTCATTGCTCTTTATGTGTTTGACATGACCTTCACAATAACCTCACAAACTACATGAATGGCTGACCAAGTTTGATCTAGTAACCAAAGGCTGTGCAAGAAAGGTCTCTGCTATCTGAAAACACCAGTGGCAGAGAGAGCAGTGTTGTCTTGGACTCATAGACTTATTCTCTAGTATCTGGTTCTTCGATTAAAGAGTCAGAAGAACACGTAGCAATCATCCCCTTCATTTTATGGGAGAATGAACAGAGGTCCATGAACTTAATGTCATCTCCTTCCACTTTCCCGCTTTGCTGTGGAATGTATTTAAAGATTTACTTATGAAGATGGTTTTATCTGGTGTTAGGAGATAATAGTAATTTAATGAAGTCAATGAAAACTTCAATAAAATATCTGTCTAAAAGAAATTCAGAACCCAGAATACCATCACACCTCTTCTATCCTCTTCTGACCTTCCCTTTCAGCCCTCTCATTTCCTCCCCTCTCCACGTGTTCTCCATATTAACCTCATCACCACCTCATCAAACCTGTCACTGGATTTCGAATATGTCCTTCTGAAATTTCACATTACTATACATTTCTTGGGAAATAATCTTTAAGAAAAATAATACAAATATATATATATTTTTAGAAATATTGAAAAATTATACTAAATATTACAAATCCTTGGAAAGAGGGTAATTCAGTTCAGAATCCAAATTATTTTAGAAAATAACATTGTTGTTGATGGTTATTAGAATAATCCTCCATTTTTTATCCTTTCTGACTTTTCTAAAAATGCAAGTCTTACCAAAAGGCTACCCACTAATTAGTTTAGCATCTTTCAAAATTTAACTGGAAAGTTGAGAAGGCAACTGGGAATTTATCTAGTGATGTTAGTGCCACCAGGGAGGGTTCCTAGTCACCTCTGCAAGATCACAGAGTCAACAACCCTGATTGTGGAAGGGGCCTCTCTTAGCCTACGTGAACCTCCAAATAGAGAAAAAGACAAATGACTGCATGAGGGTAGTGGATGGAGAACGAAGGAGAGAGACGTGAACATGGAAGGGGGAGTGTGTATACAGGATGTGTTAAGCTGGCCATCACAGAGACATTCACTCACTCTCAGTTCTGCAGGAGCCACAGGGAGCCTCATGAATTGCAAGCAGAATTGCCTTCAGGGAATTAAAGGAGACTTCCAGGTTTGCTTGTTGAGTGCCAGGCAGGGTCCTGTAAGCATGTTCTAGTGAAGTCCAAATGAAGTCCTAGGGCAGGAAGCAGTTACAACTGCATGAAGCTGACCAAAACCTCTGTGCCCCTGTCACAGAAGCTGGACTTAGAATTGGGACCAAGAAGATTTGTAGAGAAGTACAAAATGAGTGTGGCACAGGATCTTAGAGATATTCTAGCTGGAGCTGACCTTTTCACAGGTGAGGAAACAGCAGGCCAAAGAGCAGTGATTTGCCTAATATCTCATAGATAATTAACAACGGCAACGAAGCCGAGACAAGTAATAACTCCTAAGCCAGTAATAACTGTTCTTTTTCTCCTGGATGGCAAAGCAATAATTTCAGAAACTTGTATTAACCTTATTCTTTTTAGATGTAAATTTATTAAACCAAATTTATACTTCCTGCAGAGATGAAGCAGAAGTCTGCTATGAGTCTGTGACCGGATACTGGATCTGCTCTGCAGTATAAAGGCAAGCGATGAGACCTCAAGTCCTCCTGTGGAAATGATTTCTCCTAACTCCATGTACAAACTAAGGGCAAAGCTTCCGGAAAGCAGACTATAAGGGTTCACCATAGAGTCCTACTCCTTACTACACAGGGACCAAGGACAAGGTAGTTCACTCCTTGAGTTTCAGATTCTTCATCTCTAAGACCCAAAGGGCTGGTGCAGAGATTAAATAAGATATCACATATGAAGCATGTGAGACTATGGTTAGAGAGATATATAGTTATAAAGAACTGCAAGTAACTGGAGTAGGCAAAACTAAAGCTGCAAGAGTTGTTAGCTGCCTAGAAAGTTATAACCACCTTAGATGTGTGTGGAATTTTATTTACATATGATCCTTACATACATTTCCTATAATAATCTTTATATACTTCTTACTTATATCACTTCCCTTTAACTGTTAAGTCAGTTAAAGTGATTGAAACATTACTTGATTATACTTTTGAGTCTCCTGCCTCTCTGATGTGCTCTTCCTCTTTTACCCATAATGCCTTCTAATTTTTTTCTCCCTGCTGATTTAAATCTTAGTCATCTCAGTTCTCCCACAATGACGTGTTTCTCTCTAAATAGATCTTAGTCTGACCTAGAACAGAAACATAATAGATGTGCATTCATAGAATGAGCCAAATGATGAGTATCTTCTAAATCACTGCACTGTTTGAAGCTTTGGATAACCCAGTGGGGGAGCCAGTGGCAAAGCAAGAGCAATGTGCATGGAAAGCACTGAGCGAGGCTCTGGGACCACAGCAGTGAGAACAGGCAGGCTTACTCTCTGATCTTATGGCAGTAAGTTATAACAGATGAACGGGGCAGACAATCAATAGTTCTAGGAAAACAAATCTAAGTTTACTATTGTGATAAGTGCAAGATAGAAGAAAACAGTGTTGTAACAGTAGAACACTGAAGGGCAGGGTTGGATGTGACTTGTTCAGGGAGGTCAATGGGTATAAGATCTGGAATATAGCTGCAAGGTGACCAGATGTTTGTGTGTTGGAAGTGATCAGAAAGAAAAGAATATATCAGGAGAAAAAACAGCCTATTTAGAAGACCCTATTAGTAGAAAGACCTTGCTCTTAGAAGCAAATAAAGGCAGCCCAGTGGGACCCATTCAGACTGGTGCACAGAAAGCAAAGGAAAATGACATGCTTGATAAAGCCTTGAAACAATTTGAATAGCAATTCCAAGAGCACATCTTTAACACAACATACCCACAGATCCCACTATTACTTGTAAGATATCAATATTTTATTTCAATGCACTAAACTGTGATTATCCATGGAGAGGTCATGCATATTTAATTGGCATCATTTGGGTGGAGCGCACACACACACACACACACACACACACACTCTCTGAAATAAGATATCTATATATACAACATATAAGGGCTGTAGCCTAAAAAGATAGAGTTTTATAAAAATCCCTCCAATAATATAATCAAAACCTCTCTCTACTAAGAAAGCATAACAGAATCTATATAAATGGGTGACGTTATAATAGAAATAATCCTGAATCTACTCTAACATATTTTTAGAGTAAATTATAAAATATATAACCTATTATTAGTAGCAAGTTACCTATGACACAGCTCAGAACACATCAGTGTGTCCTAAAAGCTCAGTTAAACCTTTTATTAAATATTTTTTATTCTGAAATTAAATTTAATGGGATGACATTGATCAACAAGAGTACTCAGTTAAAACCTCTCATTTAAAAACTGCTTCTCACTTGTTCTTCTCCCCAACTCCTCCGTTCCCTTGTTTCTTTCCCTGTCATTCCATGCCTCTGCATATAATGCCATCTTTTAGGTTCTATTACCCTTTAGGTCCTGATTATAATAGAAGAAAGAAGGAAGAACCAGGTATTCACAAAAATGCTTATTTCCTCTCTTTGAGTTGGGTATACAGGTACCAGCTAGACAGAGAGGAGCAAGCCACCTGAAGCCTTGGAAGAAGGGGAATCTTTGCTGGGCCAACAATGCACGCATGCGCATATACACACACTGAAAATGGCAACCTTCAGCCCCTCCCCTCCACACACTCATTTCTGGTGAGGAAGTCCATTTGAGGAGCCCTTTCTAAGCATAGAAAAGGTGAGGCAGGGGCCAGGCAAGCATGAGAAGGTTATTTTGAGGGCTGGTTTAATTTATGGCGTTTATTTGTATCCTCTACCGTTCAGCGGGAAATCTTGTAAATGATGTCTGCATGCACTAAACTGTGATAACTGAACTGATGAGTTAAAGACTTGACTGAACATTTAATGTTGCTTATTAAATAATTATGACGAGGTTTGATGAATAGCCCTGATTCCCTGAACTTCCAACTGAGATTTTCAGCGTGAGTTTCATTAGACAGAAGTGGATGGAGCCTGCTGCAACCCAGCTGCAAACGAGCTTGCAAAACATTTGAACTGGAAAGCTTCAAAAGTGAATAATTCAACTGTCTTGGTCTATCTTTCTTGGTCCTCAAACTAGCATTTCATTTTCATTTGATGATGGGGCGGAGGCAAATTATTCTATGTCTGCGGGGCTTTCTAAAGTATCATTGCAAGATATCTCCATATGTACTTAATGAAAAATTAATCTGTATTCTTTCTGAAAGGAGAAGGAAACTGTTTGATTCAAAATAAGTCTTATGCTGAGATGTCAATCACCTTTCTTCCATGAATACTGGGGTGATGTGTGGCCAATTCAGGTGAGAGATGAGAAATGTTACGATTTATTGAAGCCAGTGAACTTGTTCAGTGTCTGCGCCAGAGCCATTTGTTTTAATGACATGTGTCATGCACTTTTGATGCTCCTCCACGCACTGGCATAAGGGCTCATTAGACCGTCCAAAAATTTAATTTCAAACAAGAGAGCGTTGCGAATCTGGGGATTTTTGGTCCCGTGTCTTAAAGTAGCTGTGTCTATTTCTGATGGCAGATTCTATTTCTGTAGCTACTGGAGATTCACATTTGTGTTATATTTGTTGGTGGTTTTAGCAAGACAAGCTGAAAGTCTATTCAACAACCGAAAGGAAGGAGTCTATAGGGAGGGAAGAGGAACACTGGGATTTGAGAGAGAGACAGGCTGATTCAGAGAGGCTGTGCCAGGTGGTAGTGAAGGGTGTGGGATCTGGGACCTCTGCCTGTGTCGAAATCCCAACAGTACCACTGCCAGCTGCAGGACAACGGGCAAGCCTAGAAGGCAAGAGTCCCTGAGCTCCAGTTCTGTTCCTGCTGTGGCCAAACCTGTATCTGGGAAGCAACTTCAATTCTTTGGCCTCAGTTCCCTCTTCTGAACAATAAAGATATTAAACCCCAGATGGATTCATCATGAAAATTATTTGATGAGTTAGCAAGTATTTCTTTAGAATCAGTGTCACTTGTAACCACTTAAGAATGAATCCTTAAAAATAAGATGATTTTTTTTTTAAAAAAAATTTAAATAATTCAATGCAGAATTTTAATTTTCAGTTTTGTTTATAATTTACTGGGTTTCTAGTGGCTTAAGAAAAGTCAATCTGGCTTGCCTCATCCTGAATGCCTCACTCTTAAATAAAAAATGAACAAGGTATCTAAATTTAATTTCTTTTTATGTTAATCCAAAAATAGTTTGAAAGCATTTAATAAATGACAGAGAAGCACCAGAGGCCATAAATCACAACTGACAATGTCTCTGCAAATGTCCATGGCTTGGTCCTGATGTTATTCAACCATTTCTCCTCAGACCCACCCGGTGGGCAGATTCTCCCCTGCATTAATGGCCACTGATCTCAGAGAAGGAAGAAAACAGAGCAAAGGCCCAGCTGCTACAAAGGGGTCAGACAGTAAATAAGGGGGTGCTATCCCTTTGTTCTGGTGTTTGATTTAGGGAACCTAAAGACATAAACACCAGACACAAGCGAGAGCTTCAGATTGTGTCCTTGCCATCATTACTCTGGATCTCTATTGAAATAGTCTCACCTTTCATTTTTATTGCTTTGTATCTTATTAAGTACACAAATCTACCTAGATAATGGCCTTATGTATAGATGCCATGAAGAAGATAATATGTTAGAAACTTGAGGCACATAAGGGGGTCCTTATGAGGGAGCAGTGAGGCCTGTCTTTCAGCTACCTTGGTGGAGAGCTGCTAACCCCCCCCCCCTCCACTGCTCAGTGACCCATCAGTGCAGCCTTGTTTTATCAGCCTATCATCTCGTCTCTTCAACATCCATTCCTACATTTTCTCTATACCATTTTAGTCTCCAGGAGAGCAAATCTAGATGCCCTAACCTAGGGAATAAAATCTTACTGCTGCCACTATCCCATGATCAGAGCTGCAATCTAGCAAATCGTCCTAATCATCTACTCTGTTTTCTCTTCACTAAAAAAAATTAGTTTCTTTGACACCCAACCTCTAATATTTTATTTTTCTGACACTGAACGCTAAGATTAAATAACCGCTTTCCCTTAGAATAGCCCCTGATCTTCTTTACATTTCTGCTTCCCAGAAACTGTCTCCCCTGCTCCAAATATATAGCCACCATGACCTGTTTTAGGTTCTAGAATCACCTCAACAACGTCCCCTTTTTAGGGATAGTAAAGAGCTGAAGGAAACTGAACCCTCAAAAAAGGGAGAGAAGAAAGTTAGATGTTCAATGAAACATACATGAAACAAACTCAGTGAATTTTACAAACCACCTGAGAACTAGACCTTTGTGCTATTCAGAAAGCAACTAATAGATAATGTACTAGAATTGTTTGAGGATAAAGGGAACTATGTGAGGTGTCAGGACAGGACAGTCTCAACCACAATGGTAATAAGTACTACACGAGCTCTCACAAGTCACAGCGGTCCCCACATTCACTGGCAAGAAAGATTTTTCTGCAGCTACTTCAACTCGGGAATTCCTTGGAAAGAGATTCCCTGAGAGGCTAGCAGAAACTTCAAAAGTTGAGGGAAAAGGAACACTATAGGAAGGTAACGTTGGAGGTCAGTCAACACACCAGACTTTTGGGCCCCAGCTGTCTGGGCATGGACAGGTCTAACTGCAGGCAGCGTTTCCTGGGCAATGTCTTCTCTCACACATTCCCATTCCCAGGAAACTAACTTTCTCCCAGGAAGTCCAGGTTCCTCCTCTCGTCACAAATCCATTCCCGGACTGTTCCCTGAGTATTGCAGCTTTTGGTTCTCTCACCGTCAGCTCTCAATTTAACAAATTATGCTTTACTTTCATAAGAGGAAAAAAAACCCCAACATTTGTTAAAACAGCATTTAAAGCTGAGATTAGATTAAAATTAAACAAGAGATGGTAGAGTCAAAAATTATATGAGAATTTATATGATGCATCTCCTTTGATTGTTCAAGGTCAACTGTATTTGCAAAGGCCCTATTTCCATTAAGGGTACATGGGCACATTCATAGGTACCTGGGGTTAGGACTTTTATATATATATATATATTGGTAGACACAATTCAAGCCACTACAATATACCTGTTTACAAGAAAAAATACTTAAGTATTATAATATTTTTTAAGTTCGAAAATGTTTGGAAAGTTGTTTTCCCTCTTCTTATGTAAAAAACAGAATACATTTAATTTTGCCTCTTGATCCACAAAGGTCAAACAAAAGGTTTGCTGACCTATCTTCTATACTGTACCCTTCCCCACGCCTAATTGTTAGATGCAGATCAGTTTCCTATCTTGCATTTATTATCTAGTTTTTATAAGTATTACAGATAAACTGTTCTTTGCTTTTTGAAGGTTGGTTCTTGTAAGAACTTATCCATCATACCATTCTTGGTTTCAGGTTTTTTCATAAAAGGACAAATAGTGAAAACACCATAAGAAACCTCAGCGGTGTTTATAAATACAAATTAGTTTGGAAATCGATTAAATGTAAACAAATTACTCACCTGAATGCTATAATTAATATTATAGTAGGCTGCCATCAAATCTATGATTGTTCAAATTTAACAGGTTCCTCCCACTCTCAACCACCCCCTGTTCCCCTCCCCAAAATAAAAGCAAGAATAACTTTTAGTTTCAAATATCAAACTGTATTTTCTGATCCAGAAGTTAACCATGAAAATGTTTTAAACGTTTTATCTAATGTCAAATCAAAGTGAAAATGGAAAGTGAAAATATCTAACGTTGGGCAATGTTGCATCATGAGGGAATAAATTAGGGAGTTAGCCTGGGTTCAACCTACAACAGTAACAGCATTCTTGTCTGATGTTGGTGTGTGACACCCACATCAACATAACAGCCAAAGATCAAGAAAGAGGTGGAATGAGTCATGAGGTCACTGAGATGTCTTTCAGTTTTGAGAAAGACTTCAAGTGCCTTTGTGGAAAGTGGACCAGCAATGTCTTTGAAGAAAGCAAGCCATCACTCTTGCAAAATACGAGACAATGATTAGTAAAAACAAGCCAGACTTCCATCCTCTTCTCCCACATTCCTAGCCCTAAATAAACTAAACATATCATATAAGAAAAAGCCCCAGAAGCCAAATAATTTTCCACCAGTTCTTATCTGAGAGATAAGAAACATTGTCAGAAGCCGTTGGGTCCAAAATGAGATATGAAAATCTTCAGTGAAAATAAAGAAACCAAAGGGTGCCAGTGGAATATCGTTCCAAAATAAATGTTAACATTTCAGTCGCTACAAAAATTCTGACACACAATAGATAACAACAAGGAAGTTCCGAAATCCATTTCTATCCAAGACTTGGGCAAGTGCTTAAGTCTTTTAGGCAATTAGTAAACAGATGGTTTCACTAGCATTCACTAGCATTTAAATCCCATTTTCCCCCATTTGCTCTCTGAAACAAGATAATCAGACTAAGAGAATAGTCATTATAGTTAGTTGTGTGCATGATAATCTGATGTGGATTGCTCTTAAAGATTTGAGGGTAGAGAAGTGAAGAGATGGTTCTTATTCCAACCAAAAACATTACATTTTAAAATGGTATTTTAAAAAATGGTATTGACCCAATGTCTCACAAAATGCCCCTTATCAGCAGACAGTGATGCCAGGTCCTGGGTCAGCAAGGTGAACAGGGGCAGCAGAAATGATTAGACTACCCTTATGGAAACAATGACAGCAGACACGCCAAAATGCCTGACTCCAGGGCATGATCTCATAGCTCAGAATGATGGGCAGGCAACATAAGATTTGTGCTCATAGTTATTAAAGGGACTATATCGCTTGTTTCTCCTTCAGTGGCAGTGATTTATTGTACTTTGGCTTTGGGTGTTCTCAGAGTCAGGCTTTTATTATTATTATTGACTCCAGTCTGTGGCCAAGATCCAGACAGGCAAGGGCTGCAGAGCCCGGAGATGATGGAAGGCAGCCCAGAGATCAGAGATCAAGAACAAAGATCTCAACTGAGGTCTAAACCAGAAGAGAAATACACTTTTGTATTCCGGACTAGTCCAACTCTTTCATTTGGGGTAACACAGCTTCCAGAGTTCCTGGGGGCTGCTCAAACCTCAAGTTCCTTCCCTTGCCACAAGTTCAGCTAACTAAAGTTGAACAGCCCTGCTGATTTGAGCCAAGAATTAGAGTTGTTTGTCTTCTTGATTTCTTTCTTTCATTCTTTTTTTTTTTTCGTGGTTAGCATTTTACCTTTGAAATCAACCCTGTGCTAATCAACATATCCAAAATTATCTGTCCACAGAATCATGAGACTGAAGTCACTTTTAGGCAATAAGATGTTTTCTCTTCTAATTATCCTGCAATGTTGCCCTCAGAATCAAGGTGACCCAGTCTAATTGGTGTGATGTATTAACATGTATATGAGTGAGTGTGAGAACACCCTGCATGTGTATATTGCATATGTATATATTTTCCTTCAGAGTAATCTAATGTCAACCTAATATAATAGCCACCTAAAGACAGTGACAATAAATAGATCTTTTCTTATATATACTACCCTTTCTCTCACTTTATCTATACATGCAGTGATGTAAAATCAATTTCCATTTGTTAATAAGCATTAAGCCATTAGAAGGTAATCATAGTTTCTTGGCACACTGATGGAGCACATATTTTTAAGTGATAAAAACAATCAAGTATGGTAAGATGGGTTTAAATCACTTAACAGAAGAGCTAATATTTAGTTGAGATCATGTGTTTATTATGTTAGAACTGTAAGGATATCTTTCCATTTCCTACAAATGTTTTTGTTCCACTGCTGCCTGCCTCAAGGTGACCTAAGTGATTTCTGAAGGTCCCTTTGCCTCCTTAAAGTTAATTCTGTGGTGATATTGGGACTTCAATTCAATTCAGTGGAGTCTTATAAAGTCATCCATGTTTGTGTCCTGCCTTAGTAGGTGCTGTTGCTTTCCAGGGGAAAACACAAAGCATGATATTTGCCATTGGCAAGTGTACAATTCCTATAAAAGGAAGCAAGATTTATTACCATGCATGCAAGATTTAGAGACGTAGTGGAAAGAAGAGAACAGGAAAAGTATGGCAAATAAATGAGGTGCCAAAATGAGGATAAAAACAATAATAGAATAATAAAAAGCCCCACACTGCATGACATGTGTGGGCTAAAAATCTCACAGATCTTAGAAGTCGGAAAACACAGGGGAGAACCACAGTGGCTAATTTTCTTTTCTCTTCCCATCCCCAAATTGAGCCGTTATGACTCCCGAGCACTCATTATTAGAGCACATACCCTGTTCTGAATTAAGGAGAGGATTATAGGAGACATTCTCAATGAAAATGAAAGGGTTAAGCAGAGTTCGAACTGAATTTAAACCATGAGACAGAACTGATGCATCTCCTTTGATTGTTCAAAAGCCAATAGAATCCCCTGATCCATTACATTCCATTTATTTCTCGTGTGCTGAGCTAAAGGATAGAGAAGACCTTTCTTACACTAATAAGTGAATAGCTCTCTGCCTCTCTCATTGCTGTTGCGCCTTTGCTGACCTATATTTCTCGTATATGGATGGATCATCGCTAGCAGGTTCGACAGACGCTATAATATCATTATGCAAATGAAGGTTCACTGCCATTCGGGAATCTATAGACTGATCGCTTCATTATCAGCCTTATCAGAAAATACAAGAGAACTGTGTCCCATGCTCAGTGAGATGAGAACATAATTTAAATTAAGTAGTTTACTGCCTGGCTACTCTCTTGGCCAGGGTGGGAGAGGAGGAGAGCTGGTTTTGAAAACTGGGATAGCAACAGGCATCGCCATGCAGAAGTTCTGCCCAAGGTGGCTTCCCCTGCTCTCCTCCTCCCGTTGTGCTCTGCCCTCATCTTGCTTCCAAATCAGGACTTATGCTAAGACACTTTGTAGCATTTCATTTGTTCACCGGCTATCATATGTTCTTGAAGCATCTGTCCTAGCACAGAGGCAGTTTAGCCCTGTGCCTAAGGGAGGAAGGTTGTTTACTTAACAGCTCTCAAAATTTAGGATCAGGTGACCTAAATTCTGCATACTAGGTCTACAATGTGACTCTGAACATGTTGTATGATTCCTGTTTCCTTAGTGCAACTTGACCAATTTTTAAGGCTCTTATCTAAGATAAGTATTATAGTTTGCAAAGGTTGACTTTAAAGCCCTTTTTAGCAGAAGCACTTACTATTACCTAGAATTTTAATCTGGTATATTATTCCAAGTCTTAATTTATATAAATAAATATGGCTATTGATACCCATCACGATTAGCAATAATCACAGGTGTCTATTAAAACTCTGCATATAGAACTACAAGTGATTCACATAGTGGATTTGGGAAATTAATGCAGAATTGTTGTCACCATTAAGAATAATGAACTGGGAACGACAGACCTGGGTTCAGGTCCTGAGATCAACCACCATGGGCTCAGATCACCCACTTGGGTGCTTAGCTCCTGCCATTACACGTAATCCAGAAAATACCCTCATGTATCTTCTCTCTAGAAAACCTCACACTCTGCTGTCACATTTTTGTCAGGCCTGTCCTTTGCATCATTCAAACCCCCTGTTCAGACTTCTACTATAGTGTCTCTCCTATTGTCATATATTGTGGTTGTCTTCCTGCTTTTCTATTTCTTGTTGTGGGTTTCTTAAAGAAATAAATAATGCCATTTTATATTTTTACTTCTACCATTGTCACCATGATATGACACATGTGGCACATATTAAGGCTCAATAAATATTTGATCAAGATGGATTGCAATAGACCTAGCTCCAAAGGAACAGATAACAAAAGCCTGTGAGAAGGTAGTATGAAGAAGAATGTCTCTCGGTGCCCAGAAGAAGTGGGCATACACCTCTCCATGACTCCAGAGGAAAAATTCCAGAAAAATAGCTCCCAATGACCCCTGTGCTTGTTGGTGGATAATTCAGATTACTACCCTAGGGGAGCTGTACCAAGGAGGCCTTGAACTAAGGTCTGTGCTTCCAAGAGCCCCTCTCTAACTTGCCAACTATGTCTTTTCTGGTATGACTCCAAGCATGAGGGTCTGCCAATGGAAGTGGAGCAATTTTAGCAGGATGGTGTGGCACAAAATTTAGAGTCTAGCCCTAGTTTTTCATGTTGTATTAGCTCTGCGTCTGAAAAAATCCCACTGGCCTCAATGTCCCTGGGACCAGTGAGGGGTGCATATATTTTCTTTATCAGAGGACAGATTGGAACAAGAGGACAAATTTGAGTCATACAAGTGGTAGGTAAGTGCCAACCTTGCAATTATATTACTTAAAATTCACCATCTTTCCCCAGATATTTTCAGGGTTCTACTAGACACAAAGTACTGTTATTGACTAAATGGATGAAGGAATAGATCTTTAAAGGCAGTTCAGCTCCTTCATTAGTTAGCTGAGCTCCTCAGGTGGTTGGTTATAAGTAACTCATTTAAAGTCAAAGAACTAGAAAAACAGGAGCAAGATATTCATAAGCTATTTAAAGTTGAAGGACCACATAAAATTATCCTCTGTCACCATTCATCTCACAAAGGAAACTGAGAACAAGAAATGCTGGAAGTATTTTTCCTACATTCCCTAATTAATCAATGGCTACAGAACTTCCAGCTTCTAGTCTGACATTATTATTTCAAAACCACCCATTCTGGTATCAGCTCTTTTGCATGAACCCCAGGCTTCAACCACTGATGGCAAAATTCCTAGAGCTGGATGCGAGCTTCTGAACATCTGGGTAGTTTCTCTTGGCATATCACTCACAAGGTTTCCAGGCATTTCTTCATTCCATAAACGATTATGGTCTTCCAATTGTTTGCTGGGTACTCTGGTCAAATTAGAGCAACATTCAAAGATGAGTATCCTATGTTTCCTGTCTTATAGACACTTGGAATTCTACATAATATATTAACTAGTATCCCCTTTTCCTCATCCCTGCCCTCCCACTCCCTGTTGGCCACATTCAAGGGCTAAGAAAAGATACAAGGACCACTATGATGGGCCCTTATAGTTGGGAAAAAAGATGCCCAATTCCACATAGCCAACTCCCAGAGGAATGTTTTTAGTCAACATGTGTGCCAAATCTCACTCTGCTTCCAAGTTCCAAGGGCATATAAATTGGTAGATTTTGCAACCAGGATGTAAGTTTTTGAAAATGTGAAGGACCAACTTCTGTCCTCAAGGGGATGGAAGGGTGATGAGCATATCCCATTAAGTCAGGTGGCATACCTGCACTCATTAGCCAGCACTTCCTCTTCTCTAGAGGTTTCTGAGAGTGCAAAACTAATGCCAGTGGAGCGTGAAGAAAGTGTAGTCTGGTTGCTAGGTGGAGAAGATGAGGATGATGAGGATGAAGAGGATGGAGAAGATGGAGAAGATGGAGAGGATGAAAAGGATGGAGAGGACGGAGAGGATGAAGGGGACAATAGGGATGATGAGGGTGGTGGGATGATAGGGGTGGGGGGATGGAGGGGATGGAGGGGATGATAGGGATGATGGGGATAATGGGGATGGTAGGGATGGAGGGGATGGTGAGGATAGAGGGGATGGAGGGGATGGTGAGGATGGTGAGGATGGAGGGGATGGAGGGGATGGAGGGGATGGTGAGGATGGAGGGGATGGTGAGGATAGAGGGGATGGAGGGGATGGTGAGGATGGTGAGGATGGTGAGGATGGAGGGGATGGAGGGGATGGAGGGGATGGTGGGATGGTAGGGATGATGGGAATGGTGGGGATGGAGGTGATGAAGGGAATGAAGGGGATGGAGGGGATGGAGGGGATGGAGGGGATGAAGGGAATGGAGGGGATGGTGAGGATGGAGGGGATGGTGAGGATGGTGAGGATGGAGGGGATGGAGGGGATGGTGAGGATGGAGGGGATGGAAGGGATGAAGGGAATGGAGGGGATGGTGAGGATGGAGGGGATGGAGGGGATGGAGGGGATGGAGGGGATGGTGAGGATGGTGAGGATGGAGGGGATGGTGAGGATGGAGGGGATGGAGGGGATGGAGAGGATGGTGGGGATGGAGAGAATGGTGAGGATGGAGGGGATGGTAGGGATGGAAGGGATGGAGGGGATGGAGGGAATGGAGGGGATGGAGGGGATGAGGGGGATGAAGGGGATGGAGAGGATGGTGAGGATGGAGGGGATGGAGGGGATGGAGAGGATGGTGGGGATGGAGAGAATGGTGAGGATGGAGGGGATGGTAGGGATGGAAGGGATGGAGGGGATGGAGGGAATGGAGGGGATGGAGGGGATGAGGGGGATGGAGGGGATGGAGAGAATGGTGAGGATGGAGGGGATGGAGGGGATGGAGGGGATGGAGGGGATGGAGGGGATGGAGGGGATGGAGGGAATGGAGGGGATGGTGGGGATGAGGGGGATGAAGGGGATGGAGAGGATGGTGAGGATGGAGAAGATGGTGAGGATGGTGAAGATGGAGGGAATGGTGGGTATGGAGGGGATGGAGGGGATGGTGAGGATGGAGGGGATAGAGGTGATGGTAGGGATGATGAGGGTGGTGGGGATGATAGGGGGTGGGGATGGAGGGGATGATGGGGATGGAGGAGATGGTAGGGAAGGAGGGGATAGAGGGGATGGTAGGGATGATGAGGATGGTGGGGATGATAGGGGGTGGGGATGGAGGGGATGATAGGGATGGAGGAGATGGTAGGGAAGGAGGAGATAGAGGGGGCAGAAAGGAAGGATGGAGAGGAGAGGGTGGGATATCCACACACTAACACGCCACAGATCTCAAGCAGGTCTGAAGAAGAGCAGTTGGTTCATGTAACCCCAGGGAAGGGGCACAGAGACTCGCTGAAGCAGAGGAGGTAAAAAAAAACTGATCAAGCTGGTGTGGACAAAGGGAGATCCAGCCACTTCCTTTCTCCTCCATGCTGGGGAGCTTGAATTAAGTTGAATATTGCTTGACTAAACCACAACCACCAAAATTTTTTTCCTGCAGCCAAAAGCCACATCTGGCTTTAAAAAAGGAGGCGGGGCCTGTGATGATGGAAATAGGAATGAGGGGAGAGAGAGATGGAGAAAGGGGTGGGGAGAGGGGGGAGGATAGATAAAGGCAGAAGAGGGTTTAAAATAATAAATTATAGTTACTAAGGAATCACTAACCAACTTGAACTACAAAGTTACTGAATTAATTTCACATGAAGGGACAGGGTAAGTAAACTGAGGTTTCACAGCTGAAAAAAATACTGTAGTCATAAGAAAATTAGTGTCCTGTGTGTATAGGTCTGAATCGTGACTGAGTATATATTTTACAGGGAAAATCAGCCTAAAAAGTAAGCAAAACATAACAATTTGGAGATCTTTTTTTTTTATAAATAAATTTTTATTTTAATGAGGTGACATCAATAAATCAGGGTACGTACATTCAAAGAAAACATTTCCAGGTTATCTTGTCATTTAGTTCTGTTGCATACCCATCACCCGAAGAGAGATCATCCTCCGCCACCCTCCATCCAGTTCTCTCTGTACCCCTCCCACCTCCTCTCCCTCCTTCCCTCCCCCCACCCCCCGTAACCACCACACTCCTGTCCATGCCTCTTAGTCTCGCTTTTGTGTCCCACCAATGTATGGAATCCTGCAGTTCCTGTTTTTTTTCTGATTCGCTTATTTCACCCCGCACAATGCTACCAAGACTCCACCATTCCGCTGTAAGTGATCCGATGTCATCATTTCTCCTAGCTGAATAGTATGCCATGGTGTATATGTGCCCCATCTTCTTCATCCAGTCCTCTATTTTTTTTTTTACAGTGATTAAAAGCCTTTAAGCAAACTCTTGGCCAGTACAGCAAGAATCCATAAAAGAGTAGTGTCCTTAACATGTTCACCAAGTCCAAGTTGGCCACATTACCATGCCAAATCCCTGAAAAATGCAACCCAACCACAGTTCAGTCTGTTAGGAGCTGTCACAGGGAGCAGGAGTCCAGGAAAGTTCCCCACAGGAAAAGTCCGCATGGCACTGGAATTGTTGTCACCATTCTATACTTTGCAGCTCATGTCCAAGTCCCAATGACCGCTGCTTCTAGCTGGCAATGATTCAGGTAGACTGGAAAAAGCCATCTGCAGCATGCGTGGACATGGAGCTTCCCTTCTCCTCTGCCTAGAGAGTTGAGACCAGGTTGCTTTTCCCTGGAGCTCTGTGACTGTGGCATGGTAAAGAGAACCTTGGGCTACACTAAGCTGGGTGGCAAAGGTAAATTCATAATACAAATTGGCAAAAGGAGGAAAGAGAGCTCTAAATTAGGAGTAGGTCCCAGCCTGAAATATGAGTGGGGGATTGAGGTAGGAGGGATAAAGGAATCACCATACATTAAGCAAAGCAGCAGAAAATAGGACTATCAACACCCACAACAGAGATCTTTGAGGGAAGAATAAAAAACCTGACTATTCAGGCAAAACATAGTTAAGTGGCCCTTGTGTAAATGAGATCAGTTTACCTGCTTCTCGGAAGAGACACCCCAGGCTCGTCCACAGTGTCGTAGATGGGGCCGACGGCCCTGGGCACCTTCAGCCTTCAGTGGCAATTTGGAGGTCTTTATGATACTAGAACAAAGGAAATACCTTGGAGAGTGTGATGGAAAAATACTCATGGGGAGAATGGAAGGAAAGAAAAGATCATTTAAAAAATCACTTTGAGCAAACCTTTAAAGACAGAATAAGAGTTCACCTGCCATAACAGCGAAGGTTGACTTTTCCAGAAAGTAGATGGAATATTTTGGGACATATGGTCTCTCTATGTGGCTAGAGTAGATGAAGCCAGAAGGAGGGGTCACTAGACTCTGAAGAATAGTACAGCAGGCTGAGGAGCTGGGATGCTTACCCCAAAGCATAAGGAGGCACTGACCATATGTCCGAAGGCTATGCTGACTCCCCCATATGCATTTTACATACATGATTTCACCGCATCTTCTCACAACCTCATGAGGAAGGTATTAGTACTACTTCCACTTGCATTTCTTTGCAGGTAGACAAAGTTCAAGTACAGTAATTTAAATCTAGAGTTTCTAAGAAAGAAAGTCTGGATTAGAACCCAGTCTGGATAAGCCCAGAGTCCAGATCCCTCACTATCAATAACATTCACAACTGATAATCGAATGAATAAAGTTATCACAGGTAACTTGTGAAGATGGATGAATAATGAACAGTTTTCTAAGCTAGCGTAGTCATTTCTCTCCATTCTCTCCCGCCTCTGTTCTTCATTCTGACTCGGTTTCTTCATTTATTTAGCTCCTGACCTTTTGTCTTTGTCCAGACCCTACACTAAACTTTGGTCCTCTGGTCTCCAACTTTGATCCTTGACTTTAATGGTCTGAAATGTGGTATTTTGGGCCAGCAACATGTAAAGTAGGAAAGAATAATTTTGTTTAAGAGAGACACTTCTGGAAACCGTCAAATTGCCCATTATCATGCCTGTGAAAAATCTTTTGCCAAGCTCAGGTTCATGAGAGTATTTAGTGGAATGCAATGTGTTAGTAGTTAACAAGCAAATATCTTAAAACTAAATGCCAAATAGACATATTTCTAGTTATTTCCACTTTGTAGATCTGAATTTCAGGGATTCCTCCAGCAGATGATTCCTCCCACCAAAGATGGACCAACACTAGCACCTAAAGTGTGTTTCCTATGAAGCTTATTACACCTGCAAATTCCTGGAACTCATACCACAACCTGAGTCAGCAAAAGCAGGACTCAGTTATGACTTTATAATAAACTCCCCTCAAAATCTCATGCATTAAAATCTGACCATGAAGTGTGATTGACATCAAGATCCAATATATATATTCACATGAATATACGAAGTTTCATGAAATTATACTTATCCTTACTTTGTGTAATTTACTGTTTTATTTTCAATTTTATAAAGTTTCTTATTGCGTATTGTCAGTTGCAACTCACGGCTTGAAAAGCACTGATCTAGAAGATGACACCAGGCAGACAAAGGCACTGTGCGGTGGTCTCCCGGCCAGGTCTGTGCCATCCCCATGGGGTGCCTGAGCCAGTCCTCAACCACACTTCCTCTGCCAGACCATTCCATCTCCCTCCTCTGTCAGAATTTACTGCCTTCACTATCCCATAGTGCTTGTATCACACAGGCCTTTTTACTAAAGTGATCTAGTCTGACCAAATAATAAACTAAGATGTTACTCCTACTTATTAATATTTGCACTTAAATCCAGAGGAATATTTACCTAATAATCTAGATATTAAATATCTAGTTTTTTAGGAAAGATGTTTAGCTTTTGTTTTTTTGTTTGTTTTTAATTTTCCCCACAGCATAACCTGTACACATGACCTCTTGTGCCTTTTATGGAAGCAGCTCTCCTTGCCCTTTCATCCTGCCCTGCTTGTCCCAAGCCACATTTCAGGCAAGTCTCTAATCTCCTATCAGATGACAATGAAGCCTGACATTGCTGTTGTGAATAGTAAATGAAATAAAATGCTCATGTACGTGAGAATGGATAGACAGGAGATGCCCTCTATGTGGTAACTGCCTTTCCTTTATTGCTGTTCCCATCCCTTCTCTCTCTCTCTTTTTTTTTTTTTTTTGTTGGTATTTTTCTCAAGTTGGAAACGGGGAGGCAGTCAGACAGACTCCCGCATGCACCCGACTGGGCTCCACACGGCATGCCCACCAGGGGGCGACAGTCTGCCCATCTGGGGCATCGCTTTGCTGCAATCAGATCCATTCTAGTGCCTGAGGCAGAGGCCACAGAGCCATCCTCAGTGCCCGGGCCAACTTTGAGACAGAGAGGAAGGAGCGGGGGAGGGGTAGAGAAGCAGATGGGTGCTTCTCCTGTGTGCCCTGGCCGCAAATCGAACCTGGAACTCCTGCACGCCAGGCCGATGCTCTACCGCTGAGCCAACCGGCCAGGGCCCTGGCGTGTTTGTGTCCTCTACATCCCCTTGTCTTTCTTTGCTTTATTTCCTCCCTCTTCCCCTTCCAAATGCATATCTGCTTTGCCTCTTGCCTCCTGAGTTACTCCCAGGGTCCATCCCCCAATGCCTGCCTATGTCCCCAGAACTTGTATGGTGTATCACTCATTCTTGTCCCAACTAGGAAGGTCAGAGCTCCATTCTTGCATCCTGCAGGTTTACCTCTGTGATATCCAGTTGTCATCTCAAAAAGTACTGACAACATAATTCAGAGTAAAATGTAAATCACAGTGGTTACTAACTTCCCAAGAGCAGTTGCTTTTTTAAGGAATTACTTAGCTGGGGACATAAGGACTGACCGACCCCTCATTGACAATCTTTTCAGCAGCAGCCAGCCAGTCAGGGAATCTGGAGGGAAAGAAAACCAGAGCATTGCTTACTAACGCCCCTTCACTGTCTGGCCTGGCCTGGCCCAGCCTGGCCCTAGATTCTGATTCCTTTGTGGTTTCTTATATTAATGAGCTGCCTTCGTGGGGGTCAGCTCAGAGGGAGGATGACAAATTGCTATCTTCTTCTGATTTCATTTGTTGTCAAGAGGCCTTTGATCAGTGACTGCTTAGCAGAGATTGTATTGCATGAAATGTAATTAGAGCAGGCGAGCCAGCCCAGCCTTGCTGAGGAGCCCATCAGCCTGGGAAGCCGGGCAGCCACTTGCCTTTGGAGGAACAGGTGATTGCTTCCCCTCCCCTGGAAATATCTCCACCATCTTCCGGCCCCAGTGCTTCGCCCCCTGAACACGCTATGGTGGATGTTTCTGGGAAGCACTCAGAGGCTAGAGAGGAACACACAGTAGGAGTAGGAGCCAGAATTAGCTTTTCTGGCTTAGCATGCCACTCTTCTTCAAATATTACTGCATACATTTTTCTAGTATGAAGAAAGAGAACAGACAAAACATCGGTTGAAAGAAGGAGTCGGGGCTGCAATTCTATAATGTAAGAAGGAAAAGAACAGCCAGCCCTGTGATCCTGGAGAAAGATGACTTATTGCAGATGTGATTTTGCTTGCTTTCCTACAAACATCTTGACTGTGTGTATATTCTTGGAATGAGAAGCAAGGACTTGAGCTAATAATAAATCAGTTTTATCCACATTTTTAGCCCAAGCTGACTTCTTTCCAAATAATAGGCAGTAAATTTTCTGAGTTCTATGACTCAAGATTTGAGATCACTCATTGCTGTAGTAGGCAATTCTAAACCTTTCTATCAATGTGACGGGGTCCCTGCTGGGGCTGCTCTGCTCCAGGGGGACTTCAGCTCCCTGATTCCCTAGCAACTCCCAGACAGACCTGTCCCAGTAGATATGAACACATACGCCTCAATGATTAGATGAGGGAGAAGGGAAAATGTCATGTAAAGACAGAAGCCGAGATTAGAGTGAAGTAGCTATAGACCAGGGAACACTGGTATTGAAAGAATCTGGAAGAGAAAGGAATGAATCCCCTCTAGAACCTTCAAAAGAAGGGCAGCCCTGCTAACACCTTGATTTGGGGCTTCTGGTATCCAGAATTAAATAAGACAGGGTGTATGAGTGGTAAGTGGCTAGCATAGCCCTCTGGAATATCTTGTGGAAATTAATTTCTAATAGAGTTTGGCATGGGACTGCTACTGAGCCCTCTCAACAAACATAGGAGTTCCAGTCTTCTATCCCCAAAGAAGTTAGCTGTCTTGCATACGAAAATTGCAACAAAGCATTTCAAAACTAGACTTCCGCCATTGTGGCACCTTCCATGAAGAGGCAAACAAAAACAATGGCACTGGCAAAATCAAGTTTCATGAAAAACCATCCTCACAAAGGAGGGCCTTCTTTAAGGAGTTATGCAGGCACTCAGTTGGAGCTAAAGCTGCAACCTTCTTGTGTTTAAGAACAAGCTACTGAGACAGGCTAAGCCTCAGCTCCGAGTGCCATGGTGACAGAGGACACTTCTTTGAAGATACTTTGTATATATGTTTAAAGAAATATATCTTTTTAAAAAGTTGGGGCCCTGGCCGGTTGGTTCAGTGGTAGAGTGTTGACCTGGTGTGTAGAAGTCCCAGGTTCAATTCCCGATCACAGCACACAGGAGAAGCGACCATCTGCTTCTCCAGCCTTCCCCTCTCCTTTCTCTCTCAATCTTCCCTTCCCGCAGAAGCCAAGGTTTCATTGGAGCCAAGTTGGCCCAGGCACTGAGGACAGCTCCATGGCTTCCACTCAGGCACTAGAATGGCTCTGGTTACAACAGAACAACAGCCCCAGATGGGCAGAGCACGGCCCCCTGGTGGGCTTGCCGGGTGCATCTTGGTCATGCCAGAATCTGTCTCTCTGCCTTCCCCCTTTTCACTTAATAATAAAAAAAAGGGAGGTGGGCAGGGTAGAAAAAACAGAGACCATGCTACAGGGATGTAGAAGGACCTTTTGGCTGAATGAAGAAAGCGCTGCCCATGACACTGAGCAGAAGGCAGTTCTGTGGGACATGTAACCCTTGGCACCTGCTGGCAGGGCCTGATTGAAGACACAGGCTCCCTGGAGGTGGGGCAGGAGGGTGCCTCAGGTATAGATGCTCAGATACCAACACTGAGCCAGGTGTTCCAGGGGAACTTGCTGACATGAATAAGAAAAGGCACATACAGTCTAAAACAGGTATTTAAAAAAATCAAATACAGTCAGTAAACATTTCTAGAAAGGGCAAAATATGAAACATTTTAGGATTTGTGGACCAAGAGGCAAATATGAGGTAGGCGGTATACAACAAGAGAAAATTCCACACTTTTTATCAAAATTCAAAATATAGTAATTTAGTGTGTTTTTGTAATACAAGTCTACTAAAAAGAATATAATTTTATTTTGAGATAGATACCATTGCATTTAAATGGGGTTCTAAGTTAATATTCTCTCTAATCAAAATCAATTATAAATGTTCATTGGTTAATATGATCTGTAATGAGATTTTACATATTTCAACTTTGGAAATGTCTTTTTACACAGACTCGGGCTGCCAAATACTGATACCAATCCATGAGCATATGACTTTGAGGATATTAAGCATTTAGAAAAAATGCTATAGCTCTTCTCCTGATATTTCCCTTTTAGCCTACCATGACACAACAAAGTGATCACTTTCAATTGAAGTATGTATAAACTCCTCAGTTGTACCACTGAATAAATTTTGAAATATGGAAATTTTATTTGCATTTGCATTGAGGTCTGGAAAAAGCTAAAAATGCAGTTTGAGCTAAAAAAATGCATCTAATGTAAGTGTGGGTGTGATCAGATATATCATTGCCTGTTTTAACTTTCAACAGTGTAAAAAATGTACAAAGCAGCATCACATTACTTATGACTCAAGCAACAGTAGTTATCAAAATGTGCTGTTTGGCCTTGTAATTTCAGAGTTAATTTTTAAAACACATTATAAAGTCATCAGTAGAAGCTAATTTCCAAAGCCATGCAGTGTTTGATAATCAGTTGAAGACAATTCTTCTTATTCAGAAAAATGTCAATCTCAGGTCTGAGTTAAAACATTTGCAGTAAAACTGCTCTGAAGCCATAAAACTTTTTAACATAAGGCAGTTCAGTATACTTAGCTTCTATTTCTAACAAAAGTTCACAAAGCTCCTGATGGTTAAATTCACACACAGACAGTGAAGTTCATCATTGAGAGTGTCAGTCAGTTCAAGAGCATGTAATAGATTTAAACAGCTCCCAAAATGTATCTACTGGTGAAGAATATGATGAATCACCTTAAGCTTTAAATACCTTATGTGGTTTTTTTTTTTAAATATGCCTTTTTCTGCTCAATACATATTATTGCCACCATCAGTTGTATCACATCTTAGCAGATTCCACTTCAGGTTTTATTGACTTTGTTTTCTCAAATTCTTTAAATTATGCTTGTTTGTGCATGTTTTACACAGATTTTTCAAACAGACTAATTCACTAATCCAGTCACTTCAAATACATCATTGACTTTTCAACTAAACAATTGAGCAGTATCAATGACATCTCTCCAAGGACCAGTAAAAACCACGTACATTTTTCATCTTGTTCTTTAATTGACTATGGGTGTTATTCCTAATGTTTCACTCCTTGAACTATTCCCACTAAAGGCAAATGTCTTTTAAATGTTTATTTTTTCTGGAAATTGTTCACTGACTGATTCAATGAGCTCAGCATCAGTAAATGTTTCTTTTTCCTTACCTAACAGATGAGCCACCTGAATATTTACTTTGGTTTTAACTTCATGTTCATTATTCACTGTTATGAAGAAATTCTGCCATGGTTAGATATTCTATTACAAAATTTTCTATCTTTCTGACGACTGATATCCTGTAATTCGGGAATATTGTGATGAGTGCTTAATTTGGGAATGTCAATATATAGCATATTATTTTAGCACTGCTATTGTGGTATTGCATAACAAATACAATATTTTGGCATCTAATTTTTTAAAAAAAGCATACATAGATAAAGCCAAGTGTATGTATCCATCCTCAGAGCTTTAGCTGGTCCCTCTTCTGAGATCATATTCTCATCCTTAGGAGAGCAGGCTCAGTGTGGACATATCTGTTCCCCTGGTCACAATGTACTGCCAGACTGACTCCCTGCACAGGTTTCCACACATTCATACTCTAGAATTTTCTTTCTGAATCAGTCAGGGCTCAGTATCAAACAACAACAGCTAACTAGCTCAGGCCAAAATAAGTTTACTAAGAAGCTTACAAAACTGTATGAAAGATTGAGAAACAGATCACAGGTTGAGCATCCAGGAAAAACTCAAAACCTCACTTCAGAACAACCCCAAATATTGATCATATCTCTGCTGTGATCAGAAAGTTACAGGATTGGGAAACTGAGAATACAGCTATCAAAATATCATACAATCACCAAATTGAAAAGCCACTTACCAAGTCATAAAGCTGCTACCCAAGTTTTTAATTTGCTTCGCTTTCTTTGTAATTAACATCCTTTTTCCTAAATATTTAGATTTTTAAAAAGTCATCACTAATTGACCAGTAATAAATTCCAAGTTCTCAAAGGCAATAGAAAATTTACCAGATAAATGTTTCTGCTGCAGCCCCCTCTGTCAGCCCACAATTCACCTGTTCGATTTAACCTGTTACCCTAGGAGTATGTGGTATTACTGTCTTCCTAGGACTTTATCTCCTGTACTGAATTCCTCACTTCCTGGATCCAATATCTTCCTTACTTGGTTGAATTCTTTATTTTGCTAAAGCACAATCTCTAATAATTTTCTAAAAAACACAAGAAGTAAAAGGAACACACATACACACACACACACACACACACACATATATATATACATACATATATACACATACACACACACATACACACACATATGTTTTCATGGGTGTATGCATATGTCCCAACTCATAAATTATATACATAAAATATACACAGGTTTTTTATATCTATTATATCTCAATGAAGCTATAACAAAAAAATAAGAAAAAGAATATGCTTCATGCATTCATGAGGGTGAAAAAAAAGACCTTTAGCAGATAAATAAAACTTTATTAAGAGTTACTATCATAAAACTAAAAATACAGAGCACAATCAAGAACTCAGTTGATGTGTTTGAAAAAAACAAAGTCCAAATTAACAAGAAAATTCATAATCTGAAAGGTGAGTCAAAGTAATATATGAAGAATATATATTTCTGTCCTTTTAAAAAAGACAAAGGACAGAAAATGAAGAACAGAAAACCCATAGAGTAAAAGGGCCTACTGAATGGGTAGAGTTTCAGAAGAAAAGGAGTAAAAGAATAGAGCATAAGCAATACATGAAGAGCTATCATCTGAAAAATTTTCAAAACTCATTAAGACACACACAAATTCAAGAGGCCTTATAAACTTTAAGACTAATAAACATAAAGGAATCAACATTTGATCTATCATAGAAAAGTTAATGAACCACAAAAATAGAAATAAAGTTTTTTAAATCATCCAGAGTACTTTCTTAAAAGAACCAATAATAAAACTTACAGCCAACTTTGAACCCAAAACAATGGACGCAAAATGACAATTGAGTTACAGTCTTAAAAGTGCAGGAAGGAAATGACTGCAAAACTATAATTCTATTCGACAACAACATCCTTAAACATGAGCTAATATTACTTCAAACAAAAAATATTCTAAGAGAATACATCACCAGGAAACACACAGTAAAGGAATGATTAAAATTGTCGTTCAGACAGAAAAACACTGATTTCAAATATAAAGTTAAATGTCCTGACCCAAGTGATGGTTACACTGGTGTGTTTGCTTTGTGATAATTCCTTTATATGTTCATTTATACTACATAAACCCCTTCATATATGTGTTTTACATCATAAAAATTTAATAAAATCACTTTCTATGTATACCTGGGTCTGCCTGTGTGCCATAAGATTACACTTCCATTCTATAAAGAGGCATCAGGTAGCCTCAGAAAGTTTTATAGGATCTTGTTTGTTTAGGTGTTATCAGTTTTATACCCCCCATGAGTGAAATCATATGGTACTTGACTTTTTCCATCTGACTTATTATACTTAGCATGATATTCTCAAGATCCATCCATGTTACTAACCTTACAAACCTTGGTCTTAGAGAGTGCTTTATGAATTTGACCTCAAAGCAAGGGAATTAAAAACAAAAATAACTGAATAGTACTACTTCTAAATAAAAAGTGTCTGCATAGCAAAAGAATAAGAAACTGCCAACAAAACAAAAAGGCAACCAACTGAATGGTAGAAGATTTGCAAGCACCACCTCCAACAAGGGGTTAATATTCAAACTATATAAAGAACTCATACAATTTAACAACAAACAAACAAACAATCCAATTTAAAATTGGGCAGTGGACCTGAACGGACACTTCTCCCAAGAAGCTATAACTCTTATTTAGAACTGCTCATCTGTACAGTCCCAAAATAATGCATTTATATTTGTACTTTGCACTCTCCTTCTGAACTGCTAGTGTTCTTGTGCTTGTTTCTGTTGTTTACCCTTTGTTGTTGTATATCTTTTATTTTTACCCCTGTTATTGCTCATTTGTTGTAGATTGTAGATTGCTCTTTCTTCCTAAACCACAGGCAAGGGATTATTTTATGACCATAGCCGTGACACTTGTAAGAATTATTTTGAAAGGAGTTCACTGAGTAGGACAAAATCCAGCCCAGAGTAATGTATTGATTGTCACGTTTTATACATGATCCTGAACCACCCTGCCTGTATTTACCTCTATCTTCTTGGTGGCACCACTGTTTCTAACTACTAGGGGTTTTACCTGCACAGGGATTATGTATTTTATACATACAAATACACACACAATTCCTATGTGTTTGTGGTTAAGTAGTAGGAAGATTATGATTATGTACATTACTCTATCTTGACGAGAAGGTCCCCCACCACACTGACACTATGTTATCATCTTTCTTGTACTTGTTCTACTTTTATTTCAAAATTTTTAAAAAAATACAGGAAATATAAAGTGATGATATAATATCTTAAACTAAATAAAAATTAACATTTGCCTATATTTGCTTTATCTATGTGTGCCTGTATGTGTATAGATTAAATCATGTTAAGAAATTGAAGATATTGTGATACTTATTTTTTTAAATAGTTCAGTTTGCATTTCCTAAAATCAAAAACATCCTTTTACAATACTGCAATAGCAATGCTACATTTAAAGAAATCAACAGTATTTCCCAATGATCCAATGTTTTGTCCATATACAATTTCTCCAAGTAGTCCCCCAATGTGATTATTACTACATTTTAAAACAATATACATAAAATTTTTTTCTATACCAAGATAGTAGGTAATTTTCTTACAAACAGTTCCATATTCCAGAGCCAACTGATTGTTTCCTCACTGCATTCTTAACTTGTTATTATATCATCCATATTTCTTTAAAACTGCAATTAGGTCTAAAGGCTTTAATAAATTCAGATAAAACATTTATGTGTGTATGTACGTACATTTTTTTATTTTATTCAGTGAGAGGAGGGGAAAATAGAGAGACAGACTGCCACATGTGTCCTGACCAGGATCCACATGGCAAGCCTACTGGGCGTGATGCTCTGCCCATCTTGTGTGTTGCTCCATTGCTCAGCAACCGAGCTCCTCTTCTTAGTGCCTGAGGAGGAGGCCATGGAGCCATCCTCAGAACCCAGAGTCAACTCACTCCAATCTAGACATAGCTGCAGGACAGGAAGAGAGAGAGAAAGAGAGAGAGAGAGGGAGAGAGAAGCAAGAGGGGTGGAAAAGCAGATGGGTGCTTCTCCTATGTGCCCTAACCAGAAATCAAACTCAGGACACCCACACGCCAGGCCAATGCTCTACTACTGATCCAACTGACCAGGGCCCAATATAACATTTTTGACAATACTTTGGATATGAACAACATATTGTACTACATCAAGATGTATATATAAGATTGCCAATTATTGACAATACTAAGTTTGATCATTGGGTTAAGGGAAAAATCACTCTATCTCTTTATCTTAAAGGTAAGCTTCTTTTTTGCAACTCTTAGTTGTTGGGGAGAAGTTTTGACCATTGCAAATTTCCTGCTTCCTATAAACAAACTTTCACCTAATCATTTTAGTCTCCATTGATGATTCTTGCTGAAGCAATTATTTCTATGGAGTTTGCTGAAAGATGAATTTCTCATTCTATTACTTTTTCAATTTGTACTAACTGGTATTCCTCTGCAAAGAAAATCTTTCCTTATCAACTGTTTTAGGTTGAATGTGCATCCCCCAAACTCTCCAATGTGATGGTATTTGGAGATGGGCCCTTTCTGGGTATTAAGGTTAAATGCAGCCATGAAGGTGAGTTCTCACAATAGGATTACCTAAAGGAAAAGTCCTTACAAGAAACTGTCCCTGTTTGGCACTCTGGTCTTTGCCTTCCAGCCTCCAGAACTGAGAGAAAAGAAATGTCTGTGGTTTAAGTCCCTAGTCTGTGGTGTTTTGTTATAGCAGCCTGAGCCGACGAATACTTCAATTAAGTATAATTTACCATTTATTTTGATAAATACTTAGTTCTTTTAATTAATTTTCTCCTTCTCCCCCTCCTTCTCTTTCTTACTCCTCCTCTTTTCTTGAGCAAAAACTTGGTATAATTATTCCTGCTAATGGTGACAAAATGTGCATTTTCCTTTCCAGTTTCACTCTCATCTCTATCTCTGACTTGCCACTGAATAAATAAAATCCATATTCAGTGTTGTGCAGTCAATTATAGATATTCTTTTTATGCAACTCTTCATGTTCACATTTTCCCATGTTGGCCAATGGGAGCTCCTGCAAGCTGGCCGCCCATTCCTCTCTGCATTTTTTTTACTGGATACTGGGTGCACCTTTGTTTTCTAGCACACGAAGATATTCCAGATTCAATTTATGTTTATCCTATCAGATCTAGTAACAACCATTAAATAAAAAAAAGAAATCCTTGATTCCTTTAGAGCCAAAAGCAATTTCTGATTGTTACACATATAAATTGTTAATTCTTTGTTGTATTGGTTTGATCTGAAAATCTCTGACCTATATCCACTAACCACCAATAGCACCTTCCTAATTATGACAACCAAAAATATTTCCAGATATTGTCCATTATCCCCTGTAGGGCAAAATTACCCTAAATGAGAACCAATGGCTTACATGAAAGAAATGATTATATTAATACTCTCCTGAGCTTTGATTTGTTCCTTTAATAATGTATATGGAAAATCATTGCAAATCAGTACAAAGATAATCCTCCTTATGTTTTAAGATCTCATGGTGCTCTATTGTGGAGCAGTATTGATTAAACACCCTCTACTGCTGAACAGAGAATAAACTTGTGCTTGTGTTCTTTCATGCTGGTTGAGGTGTATCTTTAAGACAGAGTCCTAAAAAAATGGGATTTTTGCCCTGGTCAGATACCTTAATTGGTTGCAGGGGTCGGGAAACTTTTTGGCTGAAAGAGCTATGAACACCACATATTTTAAAATGTAATTCCATGAGAGCCATACAACGACCTATGTACGTTATGCATTATCCAATAAAAATTTGGTGTTGTCCAGAGGATAGCTGTGATCGGCTCTAGCCACCCACAACCATGAACATGAGTGGTAGGAAATGAATGGATTGTAATACATGAGAATGTTTTATATTTTTAAAGTAATTATTTTTTTTTATTAAAGATTTGTCTGCGAGCCAGATGCAGCCATCAAAAGAGCCACATCTGGCTCATGAGCCATAGGTTCCCAACTCCTGGTTTAGAGCATCAACCGGAAGCACACAGGTTTCTAGTTTGATTCCCAGTCATGTCACATATAGGAATAGCTCAATATTCCTGTCTCTCTCTCTCTCCCTTTCTTTTCCTCTCTTGCTAAAATGCTTTTTTAAAAAAGGGGGGATAGGCCCTGGCTGGCTGACTCAGTGGTAGAGCGTCAGCCCGGCATGTGGAAGTCCCAGGTTTCATTCCTGGCCAGGGCACACAGGAGAAGTGCCCATCTGCTTCTCCATGCTTCCCCCCTCTCCTTTCTTTTGCCCTCCTGCAGACAAGGCACCATTGGAGCAAAGTTTACCTGGGCACAGAGGATAGCTCCATGGCCTCTGTCTCAGGTGCTAGAATGGCTCCAGTTGCAGCTGAGCAATGGCCCAGATGGGCAGAGCATCACCCCCTGCTGGGCATGCCAAGTGGATTCAGGTCGGGTGTATGTGGGAATCTCTCTCTCTCTCTCTGCCTCCCCACTTCTGACTTCAGAAAAATACAAAAAAAAAAAAGAAGGGAGGGGGATATTTCTGAGTAAAAGAATAAGTACACATGTAACTTTGTTTCATATTGTGAAATTCCCCATGATAATGCTGGTTTTGCTAATTCAGTAGGTTAGAAGTGTTTCTAAGTACTGTTCTGCATTTCTCTTATTAATTAAAATAAAAAAGTATATCTTTTTTATGTATTTAAGGGACACATTTTTTTCTGTGTATTTCATGTTTATATCCTTTGTCTATTTTTTTTTCCTAATAGGTTTTGAGGTTTTGTCATCTCTACATTTCTAGACTACTTCATATTTTCAGGAGATTTTCTTATATGTAATTTTAAAATATTTTCTCATGTGTCTGTTGTAGTCTGATTTTGCTCATGGTGCTTTTACCATGTGATTACTTACTAGTTTTTTTATTAAAATTTTTATTTTATTGCTTCTAGGTTTGAATTAAGTAAGAAAGACTTTCCATATCTGCAGATTATAAAAGAATCCATCTTTTATATTGCACAGTTCTGTGGTCTTAATTTTAATATTTTTATCTGAGCTCTATTTTGAATGTTTTCTGATGTGGATAAAAGTGTGTAAAATTTTTTTTCGGCTATTCTGTACTTTCAAAACCATTTATTATCAATCAGTTTTTTGCTCAGTATTTGAAATGTCACCTTTATTTTATATATAATTTCCAAAATATACATGGGCTCATTTCTGGGATCTCCTATTCTGTTCCAATAATGGAGTGAGCTTTTCGTGTTCTAATACTATAGTATTTTAAAAAGACTTTTTAGTAGGTTTTTATTTTATTTTATTTATTCATTTTTAGAGAGGGAGAGAGAGAGACAGAGAGGGAGAGAGAGGAGAGAGAGACAGAGAGAGAGAATGGGGGAGGAGCTGGAAGCATCAACTCCCATATGTGCCTTGACCAGGCAAGCCCAGGGTTTCAAACCAGCGACCTCAGCATTTCCAGGTCGACGCTTTATCCACTGCGCCACCACAGGTCAGGCAGTAGGTTTTTAATATATATGTAGTGATACTCAACACCATCATTGTACCTCTTCAAGATGCTCCTGGCTAATCATGCTTTATTTTCTCTATGAACTTCAGAATCAACATAGCACCAAAAAGAAAAAAAGTAGTCTTATCCAACCTAGCTGTCTCCCTGTTTTTTAATTCTCCTTGTATCTCTTCTGGAAATATTTTCTCAAAAAAAATATATTTCTTGTTAAATATTCATCTGGGTACTTTATCTGTTGACCTCTTTTATAAAAGTGATGTTAAAATCATAGCTTGATAAATAGAATTCATCACAAATATTAACTCTGGATTGTCAAAAGACACAGTTTAGAAACTAAAAAGACAAACCAAGATTAGGGAACAATATTTGTAGAACACATCTGATAAATGACTACTATCTGGAATATATAAAGAATTTTTACAATTCAATAAGAAAACAAATCAACTAATAAGAAAAAGCAGGCAAAAGATTTGAATAGGTACTGTAGTAAAGAAAATGTAAGGATGAGAAATAAAAATATGAAAAATATTCAGTATTATTTATTAGAGAAACATAAGTTAACTCGTAGTATCATACTACTACACATCTGTTAGATGCTTGAAATCAAAAGAAGTCAAAGTGTCTCACTTCACCCCCCAGGGCAGCAGGTCTGACCCTACCGTGTGCCCAGAAGAATACCAGATGTTTAGCTGATCAGCACTGAGTACCACAGACAGCCTTCTGAGTCTACAAGGTTACGCCTCTAACACTCAAACCTGATCCTAAAACATTTCCCTCTTGTTTCCTGGTCCTCAGTCTCCTTATCCCCACCCCACCCCCTTTATCTTTTCTGCATTACCTTCTACCACTGGACTTTTACACAACAGGCTCCTCTGCCTTAACCTTTTTGTGCTTTTGCTTTGTCTAAAGACACACCTGACTCTCAGGTATCAGGTAAGTAGTTGATAACTCTTCTTTTTCAGAGGCCTATCCGGATTGAAGTTTAATACTGATTACAGAATCATGTGATGAATGATTTCCTACCCACTAGCCCATAAACTCTGAGGGAGTGGAGACCACACTTGATTTTACTGCCCATTATATCCATCGGACCTAACATAGTTCTGGCACATTTCAGATACTCTTCCAACATTGTTGAGTCAAAGCATGAATGAATGAACCAACACGTTAAAATGTGTAGTCCACTGGATTTATTACTATAGTCCAACAGTAATTAATACATATATGAAAGAAGTGTGAAAAAAAGTGAAAATCCATAAAACTGAGGGTAAAATCTTTAAAGAACTTTAACTAAAACATATATATTCGCCTTTCTCATGAGCTTTTAGTTCCAAGCTTGATGGAATAGAAAAATAGCTTTTGATAACAAAGAAAGGTGATATTAATTATTGATAAAAGAAGATTAAAAAGATATTTAAAGTATACTCCAATGCAAATTTATTTCACCATAAGCTATCTAAAAAATACAGTAATTTCTAGATTCATGGAATTATGGAATGTTAGAATTTGAAGAGACTTAGAAATTTTCTTATAATACAATTGACTTATTTTACAGAAGAGAAAGCTGAACTAGTTCCCAGTTTAAAGATGACATTGAGCACGTTTCTTCTGATTTCTAGTTTAGTGGTTCTGCTCTTCCCTTTTCATTTGAATTTACAGATTCTATTTTTATCCTTTTATTCACATCTAATTGTCTTTTTCCAAAAGATATTATTTTGAAACCTATTTTAACCAAAACTGGTTTTATGCTAGTTAACACCTTACCATAAGGCAAACAATATAAAACAAAATAATTATTTGAAAAATAATTGTGCTCATTTTTTTTCTTCAATATTTAAGTGGTAATTACTGACTATAACTTTGTCTTTTCAGAATATTAAAAAATTATAGACCAATAAATTAATTTATTTATATTGCTATAGAATTATGGTTCCCAAATGTGTCAAATCTTCATGTCATAGATTCCCAGATATATCACCTCCATATTCTGAATTCTAGATGCAGTAGATTTTGGATAGCCCCTGAGAATTTATATTAAATAAACAAACAAACCTTCCTAAGAAATCTAAAATCTCAGCTGGGCTAGGGAACCATCGTCTTAGAGGATTATCAAATGTTGATTAACTGAAGCTAATCTTATAAATTGTACTTA